>NC_084481.1:41166204-41887454 GCF_030035675.1 Rhineura floridana | reverse complement strand
GTGACTGTGGCCGTGCTTCCTCTGACTGAGTTCTAACCAATCCACTTGTTTGTCCCTTTGCAGTATCTCCATTTGTTACCTGAGAGTGCTGCTGGGTCAAAGCAGCTTTTAATCTCTGAAAGACAGGAAGGCATTTTCCCATGATTAACCTTGTACTCTGCAATACCAAAATTACCCAGCAATTCATTAGCTTAAGTTGTTGCCTGTGTGAGCTGCCCCTACCTAATTTTGGGAGATACCTGCTTTCATTTCAACTCCCTGTGTCATATCCTAGACCTTTCACAAAGATCCCCAGAATTCCAGGAGATGCTTTTTGGGGGGCTCAAGAGGGGTGCAATGGGGAGGAAAATTCCCCTGCATAAGCACACGTCCGCTCACATAGCAATAGATACAATCTATAGTCTTCCTTCTAAACATATACACTTTGTCTTTAATGTTTTTTTTTAACTTTTTCCTTAATCCCAGTTCTTCTAGTCCAAGAACGTTATAGATCCAGAAGCACTATTTCATGTCAAAATGATTGATGACTGTATGATGAAATTGTATTTTAAAGATTTAATATTAGCACAGTGTTAACAAGAGAATAGATATGAAACACCAAGTTGAAATGGCAAGTTATACACCTCTACCCAAGAACATACTAAACAGCCCCCTCCCTCCGACAAAGTGATCCAGTGCTTTTGGCCAAATACAAACACCAAAAAACATCAAAACGACCAAAGGATAACAAGACTGCAACAGAACTCTCCTCTGCATGTCAACGATCACTAACAATATTATTTTGTGTTTCCAGTACATAATATATGGTTATGGTAGGGATAGCCAGCTGATAGCCTTTGGGCAGCATCTGCTTCTGCTTTCATTTGTTCTGTCCATGTCACTTGTTTTCGGCTTGTCCAGAGCTGCTCCCCAAGCAATTTTGCTTGAGGAGCAGAGCTAAACTGGCCCAGAATTTGCTGCTTCACCTGGCTGGCAAACATCCCTACCACTGGGAAATACCTCCCCACAGTTGCAGGAGCACCCACAAGCCAAATAAGGAATAGAATATGACTCTCACAGGCCTTCTGGCTCAGCCAGCACCAGGTTTTCTGCCTCCAGGACTGTATTCTCTCCAGTCAAACTGCTGAAGCAGAGCAACAACTATTTCTAGAGAGAAGGAATGCCTCTAGCCTCCAACAAATTTAAGGGGGCATCCAATTTTGCAGACTGAAGACAACAAAGGCCATCCAAAACATATAGCATTAGTATGCAGTGTCATTTATGTTAAAGTCATAGCTACCCATTTTACTAAACTTAGATTAAGATTATTTCTTTGAAAAACATTTTGTGCTCTGAAAGAATGATGAAAAGGTTGGACACCAGCTAGAGCGCAAGTGGCAAAGAGGCTGATTGGGCACGAGTAAAACATCATAACCATGCCTACTGTTTGGCGGTGAGAGTGGCAAAGAAGGCCCACTTCTCTGCCACCATCATATCTTCAAGTAGCTGTCCAGTGGGCTTTTCCGTATTGTCAGGTGTCTGTTGACATCAACTCCAAGAAATGGAGTTTTAGACCCTTCGGAGGCCCCCTATGAATTGTTTACAAGGCACTTTCAGGGTAAAGCTGCTCGCCTCCATAGCAAACTTGATGTCTCATCCACATCTATGGTAGTCCCCAGTGAGGTGTCCAGTGCAGCATCTGCTGCAACTTCTTGGGAACAGTTTCAGTTGATGTGGCCTGGTGCCGTGGACAAGGTACTTGCAATGATGTGGTCAGCAAAGTGTCCTCTCGACCCTTGCTCTTCTTGGCTTATTAAAGCTTGCCGAGGGGGGTTGACCAAGTGGATCCAGGATGTGGACAATGCATTGCTGCAGGAGGGAGTAGTTCCAGCCTCCCTGAAAGAGGCGGTGATCTGACTACTCCACATAGCCATGAAGCTCACTGGGTGACCTTGGGCCAGTCGCTGCCTCTCAGCCTCATGAAAACCCTATTCCTAGGGTCGCCATAAGTCGGAATCAACTTGAAGGCAGTACATTTACATTTTTTTAATGATGTGTTAAAGTGTTTTTAGTGCTTTTGTTTGTCGCTCTGGACTCCTACTGGGAGAAAGGGCGAGATATAAATCTAATAAATAAACAAGTAAGTAAGTAAAAGAACATTCTGGAACTGAGATGACACTAGAATTAGGCTGAGATTTTTATGTGGTGTCTCATTCCTTAAGTAGAATTGCCAGAAATTCCACCTGTGTTCTGCTGAGGAAAGAGTTTTAAAAATTAAGGCTGCACTTGTGTATAATCTGCTACTGTAGATTAAACTTTGAATAGAAGGTGAGATTATGGGTTATCTGAAAGATAGTTTAACAGGAAGCATGTCCTGTGGTTTGCATATCAGTGAGAGCCAAAGCATGCCAATATACCTAGCATCTGCAAAATAAGGCAAGAATGTGGAAGGAAATGGACTGAGCCACTGAAGAAAGGGGCGATGAAACTGGAGAGCTGAGCAGCGGGAAAGAGAAATCACAGCACCTACGGGAAGAATGCAAAAGTATGTCCTCTCCTGAGTGCTGTACTACCTGGTGCCAGTCTTGTCTAACAAGTTTGAATAGCTATTCCTAAACCGTGTCAAATATATTGGTGTCTTAATAGTTTACCAAAATGTTCCAGCAATAAACTGCAACCTGTTAAACAGATTCACTGCATCCCTTTGTAAATCTGCTCTTCCTCCAAGTTGCTCAGAGCTACACATATTTACTCAGACTAAGAGAGAATTTGCTCATGGCCATCCAGTAAGCTATATAACTGAGCTCTTTATTCACTGCGCCATACTGTTGATAGTGATTTCTAATGTTCTCTCTAGTGATATAATAAAAATGTATTTAAAGTATAATTAGAAATGATGAAGTACATTGATATTCATTCAATTTGTATTTGGAATATTGCTGAAACATTAAATATATTCTAATCCTGAACAACAAAGGTATTTTAAAAATATGTATACCCTTCAAAATAAATTCCTATGACATCTGTCAGAATTGGTAGGATTAGATCATTCCATCATGAGTTCATAGAAACAAAAGGATAAACTGTAGAAACAATTTATGAAAAAGTCAGATCCATATTTCATATCTGCCACAAAACCTCATCAGAGTAATAACCCTCCTTCTCCTGGGTGTTATCTTACCATCTGCTGCTCTATTACTTATCTTTATTTTGCAACTAATTAACAGCATAATCTTCTAAATTCAGCAAGTTAATTATCATTATTGTGGTCTTTGCAGCATCATCAGTCCTCATGAAGTCTTGTCTCTCCCCTCCCTCCAGGGAATCTATGAAAATGAAGTGGGTTGGGAGAGGGTCTGTTTCTTTAGAGCAGGCTCATTAGGTGTTTGCTGATTAGCTCAGCATGCAGAGAGGCAGGTCAGGAGAATTCTGCCGAACACAAGGTCCCATGCCGAGCTCAACAAAGTTAATGTGAGTTTCTGAACATTTGCCAGGCTGCCCTCTGTCAACTCTCAGTAGTAACCCCTGCAGAAAAACTACCGACTATCCACTATACTTCAGGTATTTCTCAGTTGTTTTTTTAAAAAAAGTATGTGAAGAACTCCAAAGAGCACAACTTAAAAGATGTTTTTAAGATGCAAGACAATCCTCATTCAGAGGCTTTTACTTTGCTTTTATATAGAAGTAATTAGTTAACTCTTCATTCACTATGAATCTGACAGGTGTTTTCTGAAACAAAACCAGAGACAATTGTTAAATGAATTCACCCGTCTCTCATGAAAACACTTGTATCTCTCTACTATTATTATAAGCTGCCATCAGCATCCATGACAACATACAGAGTACGGAGAAACAGGTACCAACCCAAGGAGTTTACAATCTAAAATTCAACAAAGGAGAGACAGCTGTATCAGAGTTGGTGAAAGATGGTTTTCTTGCCCCTTCTGCTACCTACAACTCCACAAGTTGTCTGAAAAGCCTCTCTTCAGGATATGAATAGGGTGGACTGTGGTCCAGGGGCTGACAGGGAAGGATCATAAAAAACAAGGCTCAGGCAGGAGCTTCACTCAATCTTAATCAGAGTTAAAGACACTATCCTTCAAATAATGGAAATCTTGTCTAAAGGAGGTGAGCAAAAAGGAACCCTTGGCAAAAGGATTGCAAGCATACAATAAGGGATGCTAAAAAGGAATTTGAGGAGCATATTGCTAAAAACAAAGACGAACAACAGAGATGGTTGGACCTTGGGATGACAAGGGAGTCAAAGATGTGCTGAAGGAGGGTAAGGAGATTATAGAGAAGCGGAATTATTTGTTTGTTTGGTTGCATTTGTGTACCGCCCCATAGCCGAAGTTCTCTGGGCGGTTTACAACAATTAAAAACATTAAAAACAAATATACAAATTTAAAAACACATTTTTTAAAAAGCAATTTAAAAACACATGCTAAAATACCTGGGAGAAGAGGAAAGCCTTGACCTGGTGCTGAAAAGAAAACAGTGTTGGTGCCAGGCGCACCTCCAGAAGATCATTCTTTACATCTGTCTTCACAGTAGAAGGTATAGAGCAGATTCCTGTGTCTGAATTAACTATTGCAGGAAAGGAGTTTGAGGAGCTGAGGCAGATAGTGGTGATGACAGACAAAATTCTAGGCCTAACAGATAAATAAAAGCTGACAAATCACCAGGACCAGATATCATCCCCCTGAGAGTTCCCAAGGAACTCAAATGGGAAATCGCTCATCTTCTAACAAAAATATGTAACTTGTCCTCAGACCTGCCTCCACACCTGAGGACTGGAAACTCCAATTTTTAAAAAAGGGGTTCTGGAAATTGCAGGCTGGTTAGCTGAACGTCTGTTGGAAACTATTTCTAAAGATAAAATAATCAAGCATATAGGAGAACAAGCCTTGCTGAAGCAAAATCAGCATGGCTTCTGCAACGATAAGTCCTTTCTCACGAACCTTAGAGTTCTTTAAGAGTGTAAACAAGCATACAGATAGAGGTGATCCAGTTGACATAGTGTACTTGGAATTTCAAAAATCTTTTGACTAGGTACATCACCAAACACTCCTGAGTAAGCTTAGCAGACACTGAATAAGAAGAAAGGTCCTTTTGTGGATCAGGAACTAGTTACATAACAGGAAGAAGACAATAGGAATAAACTGGCAGTTCTCCCAAAGGGGGGATGAGGAAAGTGGAGTCCACCAAGGATTGGTATTAGAACCTATGCTTTTAAATTTGTTCAGAAACTATCTAGCTTTAGAGGTGAGCAGTGAGGTGGCGAAGTTTGCTGATGATATTAAATTGTTCAGGGTTGTTAAAAGAAAAAGGAATTGCAAAGAGCTCCTAAAGGACCTCTCCAAACTGAGTGAATGGGTGATAAAATGGCAAATGCATTTCAATGTAAACAAATGTAAAGTGATGAATGTTGAGGCAAAAAAAGTTGATTTCATATATATGCTCATGGGGTCTGAACTGACCAGAAATGAGACCCTGAGGTCACAGTGGACAGCTTGATAAAGATGCTGACCCAGTGTGTGGCAATTGTGAAAAAGGCAAATTCTATGCAAGGGATCATTAGGAAAGGAAGTGAAAATAACACTGCCAATATCATATGGCCATTATACACATCTATGGTGCGACTGCATTTGGAATACAGTTCTGGTTGCCTCATCTCAAAAAAATATTGCAGAGTAGGAAAACATTTACAAAACAGCAACCACAATGATCAAGGAGATGAAACAACTCCTTTATGAGGAAAGGTTGCAGCATTTGGGGCATTTAGTTTACAGAAAAGGCAAGTAAGATGTGACAAGATAGAAGTGTACAAATTATGCATGGCATGGAGAATGTGGATACAGCAAAGTTTCAGTCCCTCTCTCGTAACACTTAAACTCATGAACATCTAATGACACTGAATGTTGGAAGATTCTCGACAGACAAAAGAAAGTACTTCTTCACGATGCACATAGTTAAGCTATGGAATTTGCTCCAACAGGAGGCAGTGATGACCATTAACTTGGATGACTTTAAAAGAGAATTATATGGAGATGGGTGTCAATGGCTACTAGCCATAATGGCTGTACTCTGCCTCCATGGTCAGAGGCACTATGCTTCTGAATGCCAGCTGCTGGAAAACTCAGGAGAGTGCTCTTGTACTCGGGTCCTGCTTGAAGGCTTCCCATAGGCATCTGTCAGACCGTATCTCCCAATATGAACCTGCCCAGGCCTTGAGATCTTCAGCAGAAGCCCTCCTCACAGTCCCAACACCCTCACAAGCATGACGGGTGGGGACACAAGATAGGGATTTTTCGGCAGCTGCCCCTAGGCTTTGGAACTCCCTTTCTAGGGAGGTAAGAATGGCTCCCTCCTTGCTGTCTTTTCGTCAGCAGGTGAAGACTTTTTTATTCCAAAGGGGCTTTTAGAACAGAAGGTGTTTAGGACAGGGCCTTAAGAGGTACTCTGTATTGCTCTTGGTTTTAATTGCACTATTTTTAAATTGTTTTTAAGTATTTTGAGTGTATGTTAATGTTTTAATGTTGCAAATAGTTTAAGTTTACTTAATGCAGATTTTTGTATGTTTTTATTATATGTATCCACTTTTATCTGTAAGCCGCCTTGAGTTCCAGTTTTGGAAAAAGGGCAGGGTAAAAATAAAGATAATAAATAAATAATAAATAAATCTGGTTTGCCACTATAAGAACAGGAAGCAGGACTAGATGGACAATTGGCCTGAACCAGCAGGCTCTTTTTACTTTTTCCTCAATCTCCCAACCCACAACATAATAATGGAATATAAATCATTTAAAATATATTATTCTCCAAGATAAAGTACTGTGTATCTAAATTTTCCTTGCACTGGTAGGAAAGTAGCACAAATATTTTAGTAATAATAATGAAGCTTTGTAGCATTACCTAATGTGTTTCTGTTTCAGGTTTTGTAATTCTAATAATATTATCTATATATTCAATAACTATATGTGCTGGCTAAGCCTATCCTACCCTCAAATATAAGCCAAACTTCTTCAGAGCTCTAAATGTTGCTCTGTTGTACGTAGGCACTAAAATACTACTATTTTTCTAAAATTCTCATCAGTGCTGAGTATTAACAATTGCAATTCAATCATTTGAAGGCTCAACAGAACTTGTTTGCTACAGTGTGCCAAATTGTGCAACTTTTTAACTACACCATTTGCCAATCTCCCTGATATATTTCAATCTGAAGTGTTTATTAATTGTTTTTTCTTATTTGTTTTTTCTTATTTTCTTGTTATTTTAATTGTTGTGTTATATTGTACATCATCTTGAGCATTTTTCAGTTGAAAATGGGGGTAAATCTATGTTACACAGACTTAGCTTGCAATGTGAAAGTTGGTTAACCAAGCACCAACCAAATGGCATCATTTTCTCCCAAATTTGTCTATTTCAATATTCAGTTTTGTTCCAATTTACAACCAGCAACACTAATACCCATTCTTTTTATAAATATAAAGTCAACTGGATCAAGTCTAAGGCAGTGGTACCTATGTGCATATTAACAAACACAGAAGCAAGACATAGCAGTACCACTGAAATATATATACATAACAAAGGAATATAGAACCTATTTTTCAGCATGGTCTGTCATGTAAGTTGTGCAATTCCGAGCTGGTAACACTATGAAATGCCACTAGAGATTACAAAACAGATTTAAATCCAAGACAAACACTCCAGGTGTGGTGTGCAATTAGAAGGCACATAATGGGCAGAAGGACATTCTTTAGATGAATGCAGTCATAAATGTAGGACTGGTTAATTACCCCTCTCACTTCTAAAGATGATAGAAATCAAAATGAATTTTCAATCATGACATATGCAGGTGCTGACTAGTATTAAATCAAAAAAGCTGCTGAGATATGATAGTACAAGTAGTTTCACTGCCTATGCAATGTTAGAACTGAAAGAATCAGATAATCAGTAAAGTAGTACCAGTGGAACAACAATGTAGATTTTAAAAAAAATAAATTTGAGTTGTCCCCCAAGCAAAGGATCATAACGTCCTCTAAACCTTTGAGCCTTTTCCAAGCCACCCATTAGTTAACAGAAGCATTTTCTAATTGTATCAACTGAACTGAGCACTTTCATAGATTTTTTAACTCTTGCAGAACAATCCTGTGCATGTTTACTCAGAAGTAAGTTCCCTCATCTTCAAAGGGGCTTATACCCAGATAAGTATGCAGAGGACTGCAACCTTTAATATTGCTGAAAATAAATTCTAACTGGTATAATTCAAGAACAATGAATATCCCTAAATTTGACATTCAAAGGGTGAATGTAGTCCTACATTTGTATTGAACCTATACAAAAATCAGAACAGTAATGCTCCTTTGTTTTCTTTCCCAAGATAAATCCAGTCAGACCAGACATTTCTGACCAGAAATTATGGTCCTGCAGCTGTCTTTGCATCCAAGAAATAAGGTTTCAATGGCTACCTTTTAAAAATTAGTCACCACCTCACTGAAAGAAACAGTTAAAATGCAAATACTCACAAAAATGTATCAAGTAAAAAGACTGCTAAAATTGAAATACAACTATTTCATCTTCTGTGCTTTCTCAAGATGTGGTTTTTATCTGTACAATAAGAAGCTTTTGCCATTTTGCACATATAAAGCTTCATAACATATTACTACATTGTTTTTCTTTTAAAGTTAAAGGCTTGATTCAGACATAACAAAGTTTGTTACGATATCAAGGATTTCCTCCACTTCTCCCATTTCACATGTGGAGATGGAAAGTTTAAAATCTGAGTAAATCAGAGTTTGCTGTTTTGTTTCAACTCAGGAAACTGTAGCTTCTTGTACCTATGGGCTGTTAACAAACCAGGATAAAACCATATTTTGTATCCTGATTTGTTTTTATTAGTCAATTAAAATAAACCAAAATTTTCCAAGATCAGACATTAACAGGAAAGGTACGGTTTGTACTTACCATAAACGCTAGTTCTTCATGAATGACAAGAGGTCTCCACGTGGGTTCTATAGCTCTCCCTACAGCTCGAAGACAGAAACACTGCAGGAAACGTTTTTTGCTCCTCCCTCCTTGCTGAGGCTGTTTTCATTCTTGTAAAGCTCTGCCAACAGCCTCAGCTCATTATTTTGAGAACAATATAGTGAAAAAACACAACAGGTGTTAAGAACATGCAAACATGTAACAGTAACGAAGGAAGTCAGAAATGTGCTCAGGTGTGGCACTGTAACTATAATCCCATATAGCCATTCATTTTAGGAAGGGCCGTGGAGACCTCTTGTCATTCATGAAGAACTAGCGTTTACGTTAAGTACAAACTGTACCTTCTCTCATGAATGACAGAGGTCTCCACGTGGGACGTACTAAAGCTACGACCTAGGGTGGGTCAGCTGGAGGCAAAACCTGTTGGAGAACTCTGCGACCAAAGGAAGCCTCTGCTGATGCATAGAGGTCAATTTTATAATGCCATGTAAAGGTAGAAGGGGAAGACCATGTAGCTGCCCTGCAGATCTCATCTATGGAGGCATTGGTGGAAAAAGCTGCCGTAGTAGCTGCTGACCTAGTGGAATGAGCGGTAAGATGTAATGGAGAGGGACGGTGTGAAGCCTCGTATGCTAGAGAAATACAGGCCTTGATCCACCTAGCTAGAGTGTTCTTTGATACCTTGTTCCCTAAGGTAGGTGGATGGAAAGAGACAAACAAGGAATCAGATTTACGTATTATTATTTTTTATTATTTTATTATTTATTAAATTTATATACCGCCCGACTAGCGATAGCTCTCTTTACGTAGTGTCTCAGTTCTAGAGAGGTAGACTTTCAGAGCACGTCTGATGTCGAGGGAATGCCATGCTTTTTGCTTGGGATGAGAGGGATTAGGGCAAAATGAAAGTAATATTACTTCTTGCTGCCTATGGAATGGAGAGTTTACCTTGGGAACGAAGGCTGGATCAACTCTCAGCACCATTTTATCTTTGTGAAATATGCACAGATGTTTTTGCATTGAGAGGGCCTATAACTCAGACACACTGTGAGCTGATGTGATAGCAATCGGGAATATCAGTTTGAATGACAAGATCCTGAGAGGGACTGAAGATATTGGCTCGAAAGGAGGCTTCTGAAGAGTTGTGAGGATGGTGTGCAGACTCCAAGATGGAAATCTATGCCGTACTGGAGGACTTAGCGTGACAGCCCCTTGAAGGAACCGTTTGAGAAAAGGATGTGCTGCTAGTGAGGTATTGTCGTCGGGAAGCAGGATAGATGAGAGAGCCGATGTTTGTCGTTTTAGAGTATTTGGCCACATGCCAGCCTGGAGACCATCTTGTAGAAATTGCAGAACTTGAGCTACCGCAGCAGTCTCTGGATGGATATTTTGTTTGGCGCACCATGAGGAAAAGGCTTTCCATGTAGATTGGTAGCTTTTAATGGTAGAAGGGCGCCTTGCAGACAGGATGGTAGACGCTACCTCAGGGGAAAATCCTGATGCTAGCAGCCGGTTGCGCTCAATCTCCATGTGGCTAATCTGAGCCATTGTGGGTTTGGGTGTAGGAGAGGACCCTGATGAAGCAGATTGTGGCGTACTGGTAGGTGAAATGGCAGGTCTTGTGCCAGGTGCACTATGTCCAAGAACCATGGACGTCTGGGCCAATATGGTGCCACTAAGACTACATGAGCCTTGTAGTACATCAGCCTGACCTGATTTTCTTCAGTATTCTGGACAGTAATGGGGTCAGTGGAAATGCATAGAGTAGGCCTTCTGGCCAGGTTAGTGCTAAGGCGTCCAGTCCTTCTGCTGTTTGACTGCTGAATTGAGAGAAGAACCTCTCTGTCTGGTGATTGTCTTCTGACGCAAATAGGTCTACTTGGAAGTTTCCGAACTTCGTTTGAAGAGACTGAAATACCTCCGCATTCAGAGCCCGCTCGCCTGGGAAGAGCTGTTGTCTGCTCAACCAATCTGCCGCTATGTTGAGACGGCCTTGGATGTATTCTGCTGAGACCGATGAGAGGTGTTTTTCTGCCCATAGAAGCATTGAGGTGGCCTCAAGATTCAGAGCTCTGGAACGAGTACCTCCCTGTTTGATCAGGTAAGCCCGTGTCGATGTGTTGTCGGTACGTATGAGGACGTCTGGAAAGGGAAGGATTGGCGCAAAGTATTGGAGGGCCAGATGTGCTGCCCTCAATTCCAACCAGTTGATGCTCCTGGTTGCCTCTGTCGTTGACCAAAAGTCTTGAATGCATTGTGCCTGGCAGTGCGCTCCCCAACCCTGGAGACTGGCGGTGGTGATGACTGTCCTGGGAGGGTCTTGCAGTGGAACCCCTCTGGATAGATTTCGAATAGCTGTCCACCAGATGAGGGAGCGTTTCACAGGAGCTGGAAGGGAAATGTGACGATGGGTGTGTAATGCAATATCTGGTTGAAACTGAAGTAGGAAGGTTTGGAGTGGGCAGGAGTGCAGGCATGCCCAAGGAGTAATCCCTATCGCTGATGCCATCATGTCTAGTAGTTTGGCAAGCAACATCACGTCTGGAGATCGAATCCGTGAGAGGGTTGTTGCTAGTGCTGTAATGTTCTGAACCCTCTGTGGTGACAGGGAAATAAATTGCTGAGCCGTGTCTATAATTGCCCCGAGATGAAGCAGTTGCTGAGAAGGTGTTAGGTGGCTCTTCTGATAATTTATAAGGAAGCCATGCTCATGGAGGAACTTCAGTGCAAAGTGGACGTCCGGTTGGGCTTGATGAAAGGAGTTGAACCGGATCAGGAAGTCGTCTAAATAAGGGTAGATATGAAGTCCTCGCATGCGAAGACTCGCAACTAGCGTCACCATGACTTTGGTAAATAGGCGTGGGCTAACGCCAGGCCGAATGGTAGGGCCTTGTACTGAAAATGGTGACCGTTGTAGCAGAAGCGGAGCAGTCGCCTGTGGGACAGAAATATGGGGATGTGGAGGTAGCCCTCCTTCAGGTCTATTGACGCTAGAAAATCCTGTGGTAGGAGGGCTTCTCTTATGGACATTAGTATCTCCATCCGGAAGGATCTGTGGGTCACAAATTGGTTTAGGAATTTGAGGTTGAGTACCCCGTGCCAGGATCCATCCTTTTTCCCGACCAAGAAGATGGAATAAAGCCCTGAGAATAGCTCTTCTGAGGGAACTTCTTCTATGGCTGAGATATCCAACAGGTGAAGAATCTTGTCTGATATTGTTTGGTGCTTTTTTATGGACGTGGCTACGGGAGAAGGAAGGAATCTGGTGGGTGGGTATTCTGTGAGTTCTATCCTGTATCCGTCTTTGACAATGGAGAGTACCCACTTGTCTTGGGTCGTGTCTTGCCAGCGCGAGGCAAAGTGGTCTAGATGGCCTCCTACTTGCAGGGGCAGCGGTGAGTCAGAAACGTTGGTTCTGACGTCCCTGTCTGGTCTGGTTAGTGGAGGTTCTGGTGGAAGGATTTTGAGGCTTCTGTGTAAACCTCTGCCTGGTCCAGTAGGAGCGTCTGCTTTTGAAGTCACAGGCTCTATTGCTGAATCTGGATCCCAAAAAGGGCTGAAAAGAGTAGGAGGGGGTGGCAGTGCGTTTAAATATGCGCTTGTCATCTCGCTTTTGGGATGGCATCACTTTCTTCTTATCTCTGGTCTCTACCAGAACTTCATTCAGTGCCTCATCGCCAAAGAGCTTGGCACCTGAGAAGCGGACAGAAGCTAAGTTAGCTTGGGAAGCTGCATCCACATCCCAGTGGTTGAGCCAAAGATGCCTTCCAGTGACTACTGCTGCTGCCATTGCCCTGTGGGAGAATTGGGAAGAATCCATGGTGGCATCTGCTATGAATCCCAGTGATCTAGAAACTTTGAGAAAGGTTTTTCTGACTCTAGCTGGATCTCTATTCAAGTCATCCAGAAGGTCTTCAGTCCATAACAGTGCTGCTCTCACAAATACAGAAGCTGAAGCGGATGCTCTAATTGATAGTGCATTAGCTTCGTGGGAGCGCTTCAGGTCAGACTTACGTTCTATGGGGTCCTTTAACTGGGCATCCCCATCTTGCGGCAAAAGGGCATGGGATAGTAGAGCAGAAATAGGCCCATCCATAGTCAGAATGCGGAGTTGGTTCATCACTTCAGCATCTAGAACATAAAACTTATTGGCATAGTTAATACCCTTTCTGCACTGGAGGGGCAAGTCCCACTCTTAACTTTATAATATTTTGGAAAGACATGGGTAAAGGCATGGACCTAGTGGAAGGTTTAGGGACGGGCAGAACCATGGAGCTCTTAGATAGGGGCTCCTGTTGTTTCTGCATGACCTTTAAATCCAGGGCTACCATCACTTTACAGAAAAGGGGGGGCGAAGTGAGCCTCCACGAACAGTCTGGCAGAACCGATGTCATCTAAATCTGAGCCTTTGCTCCATTCCCCTTCCTCCATATTAGGATCTCTGTCCTCATCAGAGTGGCCTGCATCTAGGGAGAGGCCTTACTGAGTGCTGTGGCCTCTGGCCACATCATAAGGGGAAGGAGAGGGCGCCCTATCAGGGTGAAGAGGCTCAGGAGCGGGTCTCTTGTTTGCTTGGGGGGGGGGGAAGAGCGTCAGCATTTTCCCGCATTGAAAGAGAAGGCCGCTTAGACGGCCTGCCGCTAGCCAGCTCTGCAGCCAGTTCTCCAGTCATGGCCTCTTTAAGTTGTTGCAGTATGGCAGGGGATAGCAGGTCCGATAAAGACAATTGCTGCTGTTGAGGCATTACATTTGAGGTATGTTGGGAGGGGGGAGTGTGCATGCCCTGCCTAGAAGGAACATACCTTCTCTGCTCCTCATGTTCGGATGACAAACGCTCCAGTTCCCTAGGCCCAGCGTGGGGGGGATCGTGGAGGCTGAATCGCTGATGTGGTCACAGTGCTAATTTCAGGCAAAAGTAAGGGCATATCGGGTGAAGTACCTGCTTTAGTAAGCACCTTTTGCGATTTTTGTGCAGGAGTGGCCTGAAAAACGGAGGGCAAATGGTGATCCAAAATGGCGGCTGCCGCGTGGTCCTCTGACAAAATGGCGGGTGCCATATCGCAAGCGGCCAAAGATGGGTCCACAAGAGGCCTTTTTACTAAGGAGGTAATTTGGGGCAATTCGCTGTCTCCGGAAAGCGTGTGGGGAGCCACAGAGTCCATCTGATGCGAAGTCCCTTCAAGAGGATCGTCCTCGCCAATAAGCAGTTGCTGCTGAGCATTGGCGGGAATGTTAGGCGCGAGGGAGCTGACTACAGCTGAGGCTGAGTACTGCCCTGCTTTTTTGGAGTATTTCTTCTTCTTTGAAGAGTGAGACGCTGCTCTTTCCATGTCTTGCAGGGAGCAGAGTAGGAAAATGAAAGTGAAAGCACAGAAAGGTGGTAGAAAGAACTACCAAGGTAAGTAAATAGGTTAGTATTTTATATATATATATATATAATAAAATGATAGATGATTGAAAGGACTAGAAAGTAGGCAGTCAAATGTTTGAAAGAACTACAGAGGGAGGAGAAGGCTAGGGAATAAGGGAGAGAGCCAGAAAAGGTGTGCTCCAAGCTGAGACAGGAAACAGTTTCAGCAAGGAGGGAGGAGCAAAAAATGTTTCCTGCGGTGTTCCTGTCTTCGAGCTGTAGGGGGAGCTATAGAACCCACATGGAGACCTCTGTCATTCATGAGAGAATGATGGTTTTCTCAAAAGTGAAAGTGAACATTTTCAATCTTCTCCTCTCGAGGGCAAAGTGGGAGAACATGAACCTGAGCCTCTTGCTCACAACAACAAAAAATTGTGTGTTATTACATACAAACTAGGTCAGTCTCTTGGCTACTTCACATAAAACAGTCATGACAAAAAAAAAGGGGGGGGAAGCACCAAGGTAAGGAAACAAAAAGGAGACACACTCCGGTACTAGCAGTAGGTTGTTTATAAAGCTCAATACGTTTTGGAGAACTCTCCCTCATCAGGAGCTAAAGACAAAACAAAATTTTAAAACTTAACAATAGTTAAGGACTATTAGGACAATAAGGACAACATTGTTATCACAGATAACAAGACAAAAATATCTCAGATAACACTTAAAACTGTGCACTCAGAAATTTCTCTTACAATTAATTATGCACTTAATCACGATACAAACACCTAACATATTTATGACAGAATTCCACTACTTTAAAACAACTTTATACTAACTCAATTCCCAAAAGATTTTTAAGAGCCTTTACTGTAAATACATATGAATTAATATCTACAAACCCCAAAGAAATCACCCAAAAACCATTATCTAAAACAAATGCTTGCCATATTTCTCTACATGAACTAATACTTCCTTGTAATAAATATAAACCTAGAAACACTGTTCACTTACTCCAACAAATTCTGATGTTACTGCATAGTTCTAATCTCAAGCCGATACTCCCATTCAGAATGCAACGTCAATGTGGCTTACTATGCTTCTGAGCAAATTAAACGACATGTACACTTGATAGACTAATCCTGCTACCACTTGCAAGTGACAACTTACAAAATAATATTTTGATAATACCGAAGGACTGAACAAAACTTTGCATGACTGTCCTTGTTCCAATACTTCTGAGCTCATACTGATTTAATAAACCAGACATTACTTAGTTTTGCCCAGAAAAGTCTAACTTCTCGCTGAGACCTTTAGGTGCCAGACATTTCAAATGAATTATCCAGAACAGCTTCCTTTTATTTACCAAACGTTCATTCCCACTAACTTTTTTCAATGATCCCACACAGTATATCATTCTGTCCGTGTTGTTTTTCTCTAAAGTGTTTAACCAGTGGGGCCCCCACTCTTTGGTGCCTTAAGTTGTAAAGGCGCTCTCCAATTCTTGTTGTTAAAGATCTAGATGTCTTCCCTACATAAAACGTATTGCGTGGACAATCGCATATATGACTCCAACAGTATTGCAGTTCATAAAATCTGAAATGTGTAGGTGATTGCCATTGATGGGATGAATGAAAAATTTTTTTTCCTACTGGGCTTGCAATATGTACAATGGCCACATGGTTAAAATTCATGCCCACTGGCGCCATATCGTATCTTATGTGTCAAAAACTTCGTTTCCATGCAGTATAAAATTAGCAACCCATGCTGCCCATTTCTGAAATAATCCATGACATTCTTCATTGCTTGACATTCTTCACTGCTGTTTATCTTTGCCTTTATGAAAAGGTACCACTGAATTCCACCTACCACATGCCAACAACGATAATCTTACAACACCTGTACTAGTATAATTTAAAAAGTCCCAGGTTTAATCCCCAGAATCTCCAGGTAGGACTGGGAATGTCCCCTGTACAAAATTCTTGACAGCCACTGCCAGACAGTGTAGACAGTACTGAAGCTAGATGGACCAATGGTATGACTCAGTATAAGGTAGATTCCTATATCCTAGCTGCCAAAAAATGTGCACATTTCCTCTGCAATGTTGAATTCAATGCAGGCGTGCAGGGTCTCTTTCAAAGTAACCATGGCATCACAAATCACCTAAAATGCTTCATGTCAGGAATGAACCAATTTAAATTGAGTTAAATTCTCTCTCTCTCTCTCTAGCAGGTAGTTTTAGTTGTCTTTGTTACATTGTTACTAGCAGGTTGCCAAAGGGGAGACAGATTACTCTTGCCAGAGGTCTGATTGCTTGCAGGGTCTTTTCCCCTTTTCTTTCATTGCTCCATCCATTTTGCCTCCCCCTCATTTCCCCCTCATGAAATTAGGCAACCCCCCCCATAACATTAGGTAAAGGGCCATACGGGCCACAGGCTGTCCTCCCCTTGTTTAATAAGATATGAATGAGCCTAGCATCTTCCCAGGCTCAATCCTGCCTCCCACATAGCTGGGAGGAGACATCTGGAAGCTTTTGCTTCCATTGTTGATTAACCTGCTGTGTCATCTGGCCTAGAATTTCAGAAACATTGTTTTGAAGACAAGCTTGTTTGAAACTCTGGTAAATATTGACCACAATTTATCGGTCTGGGCAACACAACAAACCATAGTTAAGCAAAAGCAGAAGTAAAAGCTTCCAAACTTCTACTCCAGCTGTGTGGGAGGATGTGGGGAGGTTAAATATGAACTCAGGAGTAGACTAATTCATGTCTAGTCATTGTCTAGTGTGATGTCTGAACCTATCCAGTGTCTGCTGCCCAGAGGAGTCTTTTATGAGTTCACTGAAGCTCTACAATTGATGAATATTCAAACTGCTGAAGAATATCTAAGCCAGCAGGAAACCTTTGGTCCTACAGATGTTGCTGAATTACAACTTCCATGAGCCCTGGTTATTGGCCACGCTTGCTAGGGGTCATGGAAGTTGTAGCTCAGCCACATCTGGAGGACCAAAGGTTCCTCACTCCAGATCTAAGCTAAGAAAGGGAATTATCAGTCACTTGTATGGTGTTTTCAATATATTAATGCAGAGAAGAGATAGAAATAGGAAAATAGTATGCTAGCCTATTCTGCAGAATGAACCCACTATTACTATGTAATAGTATGAGAAATATGAGAAATATTTTGAATATTCCTATTATTTCTGTTCTCAATGTCCTGCGTTCTGAAATATAAAAGTACTGCACAACACACAAATACATTCACAACTCTACTTTCTTTGGGACTGAAAATGCAGTTGCCCTATAAGTATATAAAACAAAGGATCTGTATCACAATTTGAGAACTAGAAAACCAGAAAATGATTAAAATCCAAATTTATCATTGGATTTTCTGACTAACACTGTATTATGTATAAATTCATCTTGATGAAGAACTGTGGACAACTTACCAATTTTGCCTCTGACTGCACAGGCTGTGGAGATGAGGGCCCTGGAATCCCTGGGATACTAGGCACCATGGTGACAGGTCTAACAAGCTGTCCAAGACAGTCAAGAGTTAATACAAAAATAAAAGCGCATCCCATTTTATATCCAGCTAGGACTGCTTATACTTTGCAGTGAGAAAGATTGTTCACTCAGCTGTTGTACTGCCATAGAACAGGCTAATATGTATATTTTTGAGGCCATTCCCTAGGTGCCTTTGCCTGATGTGGGATCTGCGAAGAAGGCCTTCTCAGTGGTGGTACCCTATCTGTGGAATACTCTCTGCAGATATATTTGTTAGGGGCCAACATTACTATCATTCAGGCAGGAAATGAAGACTCTTATTCAGCCATGCTCTTAATGTTTATACTCAGCTGGTTTTTTTTGTTCCGTTGTCTTCTAATTTTATTGCTGTTTCACTATTTTTGACTGCTGATTTGTTGTTTTGTTAATTATTTTTATTTGGTTCTTGCATCCTATGATATTTTTGACCTTTTTAAAGTTAGTTTGGCTATATTGATTTTGATTTGGCTTTATTACTGCAATATGACTAGCAGAACCTCCACTCCAGGGAGCCAATTAAAAACAGAGGCTAGTATGATGGGTTCAGATGAGGAAAGCCAACTTCCATGTCATAGCAGGATGTACGTTCCACCCACAACTCCAGTTCTTCTAACATTCTTGGCTGCGGAGATGAGAGTTTAATAATAACTGGTGTGGAGTGCTTCACCTCTTTCTTCTCCCAGTCACCTAAAGCAGGGGTGGCTAATTCACAGCCCACATCTGTCCCTGCAGAAGTTTTTTTTGTAGCCTCCCAAGATCCCATCAAAATCTTATTCTTTTTAAAAACATTAAAAACATTGACTGTTACTGTCAATTCCCCACTGTGGCCACCCAAGCCCCCTCTAATTCTTTTCTGTTTTTTAACATTAAATTAAATTAAATTATATTTTTAATAACTGCTCTCCCCAATTTCTCAATTTTTTAAAAAAGTTTTTAACTGACCATTACTGTGAGTCCCTGCTGTGATTCTGTGATGATAAAACATTTCTGTGACCTCTGTATTTTGTGTTTTTTTACTGAATTCAATAATGAAGGATAAAAAATGATTGAAAGTAGCTGATGCAAAAGTCTTTTGGAAAGCAGCCTTGACAATTACAGTTCTTACCACATTCATTTTTACACTTCAGCCATGCCCATATTATCATGCAGTCCCAGGAATGATGATGTAACCCACACAGCAAAGGTTAGCCACCCCTGCCTTAAAGCTTTTCTTGTCATGGAAACCTGGCTGGGATCATCTTCAGTCTCCCAACTGTCAACATGTTGCTGTCCTCTGTCCCTCTGCCATCCTCCTGACTAGCTTCAGCCACACATGCTCTTCTGAATCAAGTGGTTCTAGAGTCACAGCTCTTTCCAAGTATTAGGATTTGAGGACTGGGATTTTCAAAACTCTGGAAGCAGGTGTATAAGCCATATGTACACACTTACTGGAACTGCAGTTGGGACATGGACATTAGAGTTTGTGATGGAGGCAGGAATAGCAACAGGCATGGTTTGTCCATTAGGAAGATGCAACAGCAGGGGAAAAGGACCTGGCACCGGCCTAAGAAAAGGGGAAAAAAACACTATTGCACTTATGGTACGAGGTACATTGTATATTTCATTGATCCTCTGCAGTAATCCTGTGCAGTGCATACATTATTCATATGCCTATTTAAATACGGGATTCAAAGAGAGAGAGAGGGAAGAAGGGAGAGAGGGGGAGAGGGAGAGGGAGAGAGCATTTCCTACACAGAATTGAGATCCAGAAGAAGCAGAGCTTGGAAGTAATTCATTAGGAAAAACGAATTACTTGTAATTTTTTACTGTTTTGAGGAACAAGTGTGTAATTCCTTTACATTTTGATTGGAATAGAATGAGGAGTTATTTTATTACTTTTGAGGTGTAATTGTAATGTTTCCAGCATTACTTTTGGAAGTTACTGGAGGAGAAGAGCAGGGGAAGTCTTCTTATTTGATTTGTGGGTGAAAATCATGTGCCTCAAACTGGGCTTGTGCACAAGATCGCTCTTCCCTCATGCTCTGTGGGTGTTTAGGAGGTGACCAGGGAGGAAGTGGAGAGTGAGACAGAGATGAAGAGAAAAAAATGTTTAAAAATGGACAGTAGTAGAGAAGGGTGGAGTGGATGGAGAAAGGAGCAAGAGGGTAAGGATGTGGATGAAGGAGAAGAAGGCAGCAGCAGAATGGAGGTGAAGAACTGTGGAAGTGAGAGATGACAATATATATATATATATATATATAAGTGTGTGTTAATGCTGTGTTTGCACTTGGTGTGCGAAGTGGCCTTCGCCACCCTCCCTGGCTACTTTGCTACATTTGCAGTGTTTTAACTTTTTTGCACCCCAGGAGAAAATGTTTCCTGGGGGGGGGGGGCTTAGTTGCTGGCAAGGGAGGTTTGTTCCATATAGTTCCTTCCTTCCAAAGCAAACCCATTTCAATCCATCCATGCTCCCCACACACACTATAGGCAATTTTGTATTAGGGCATAGAGGCTTGCGCAGAAAGTTAATCACATTATTAATATTATGGCTACATTTTGTACCTCAATCATTGCTGGGGGTGGGATATGAGATTCTGTTATGCCATTCTGTTAATCTGATGGATAAAAAAAATCTACTATGCTCTGTGTATGTGTGTTTATTTTTTAATGTTGTTTTAGGGTACTTAAATGTACAGCAGCCAAGGCCAGCACGTTGTAGGCACTCTAATTTTTTTTTTAAAGTAACAACAGTAATTGTAGTGATTACTTTTGAGTAACAGTAATCAATCCCTTTCAGAACAACTGTGATAATTTGTTCCTTTTTGGGGCCATGTAAGTGATTGTAATTTATTCCTTTTAAAAGTAATCTTCCAAGTTCTAAGAAGCAGCTTCCGCTGGAGGAAGTGGGCAGGTGATTTTTATCAATCCCCCTTTTCCCCTGCAATCCCAGCGCCACCTTCTACACTGTTCGAGAAGGGGGAAGGAGGAAAATCTCATCCTACCTCCAGTAGAAGCTTGTTATGAATAGAGATCTGCTCACAGGAACTCAACATCCAAACAGGAGAGATTATGACTAACTAAAGACCAATAGTCTTGTTGGGCTCCCATTATTTAAAATATATATACAGATCCAAAGTATTCATTTCCAGCTTGGAATCATGTTTTTTTTTAAAATCCTTCTGGCCATTAAAGCTTTATTAGGTCTTTTATCTTTAAATATTATCAGTCAAAATAAATGTTAGTGATATTTAAAGGAAGAGGCATTATGACTATGGGGAAGTATTTAAAAACCAGAAACAGACTTCACAAAGAAATATTACAGTATTTAACCATTTCTATATAAAAACTCACACTATTGGCCTATTGGAGGAGGGAGCCTGTGTTATGACAGTGCTAGAAGTTGGTGAAGGTATGGCTTGCTGAATAATGACACTTGAGTCGGAACTTGCAAGCAACACATTAGGAACCTGTAGAGAAGCTGGACGAACAATCGTGGATGTTGGCTGAGCAGTCTGCTGCAGTGACACTTCCTACAGGAAACATGAAAGCTTGACATTGCAAGTTTAACCCTCCAAAAACCCTTTAGAATCAAACACTATACAGAAGAAAACATTTATGATACTTTAATCCTATTAAAAAAAAAATTAAAAGCTGAGATTTTTAATTTCATCTTTGGGCCATTTCTTACATTAGTGCCACCACATAGATATTTCTCTATGGATAAGAGAAATATCCAGTTGGTATCTACATTGGATTTGAAATTGCTTCTGTATATACAGCTATTTTAATTCATTTTATATATGCAGCAATGATGATGATGACAGTAATAATAACAACAACCTACTATAACCAGTGTGGTTGCCAACATGCAGAGCTGTTCAAGTGAGCCTCCCCTACTGCAGGTGCATGACAGGTTTCTCCACACCAGTCACTGCCACTACAGGAATGCGCAAAGCTGGCATGGACGTTTTACAGGGATCTCTTTTTTGTAATCTCCTTTGAGATACATGGCAGGGGAGACTGCATGATTGAAGGGGAGAAGAAGTGGAGTACGCTTTAGAAATATTCATATCATAACAGATCCCACAATATTGTACTTTAATAATCATTCAGAACAATAACACTGCCCTTCAGATAATCAGGTACAGAGACTTTAGTAAACTGCAAGAGTTGGTTCTTTCTTGAGTTCAGGCTGTTGATATGCTATAAATGACTAATACAGGTTTATGTGGGCAGGAGGAGGAGCAAAAATGTTTGCAGTCTAATACTTTTCTTGAACTTATTGGCACAGACCACTCTTTTGAATTGTGAGAAGTTACCGACCTTTTCATCACTGGTAGTGGACTCTGGGTGAGGTAAAGGGCTATCCTGGTGAGTTGTCTCAACAACAGAAGGCTCTTCAATCTTATTTCTTATAATAGGTGTTGCAAGAGGTGATAAATCTAGAGGCATCTAGAAGTTTTAAAAGTTACATATCAATGAGTAGGACTCTTCAAAGAGCAGGCAATTTACAATTATGCCTATGTCCTGGCCAGTAGCAGCAGCATCTCTTTTTAGACAGCACTGACAGTAATAAAATATCCAATGAAAGGAAATTACATCCTGCCACACATTCCCTCATTAAAAAAATATTACTCACGATACAAGCAAGAGAAGTTCATCCCTGGCAAACGACACAAAGCAGATGCCAGTTAGGACACTTAATATTTTTATTTCCTTTTTTCAAGCAAAGTAATATTAAATGATAGTAAGCATTTTGGTCTCATTTAAAATTATTCCTAGCACCCCAGCTGTGAGACTATGACCTAGTTTGCATGTCATGTTAAACCATAGTTGTGCATGTTGCTCAACTGTGCCTGCTTTGCTCCTTCCCTCCTCCTGTCTTTTGCCATCTGGGAGGAAACGACTGCATTATGTGCTACAGTTTGCTCTTGGCTTACTGCTTGTGATTTGTGGAAACAAACCAGGAGCGCTAGTTCCCACATAATACTAAGCCAGTACTGTGGTTTGTTTCCTCCTGGATGGGAAAGGCAGAAATGGGGGAAGAGCAAAGCTGGAATGATTGAGAAGCATGTGCCAGGATGCCACTTGTTCACATTATAGTTTATTTCAATGTGTGAACCAACTCAACATTTACAGACAAGTTACTTGTTCTGTTAAGACCCTTCACAGAATATTTCCCCCAAGTATGGTTTTTATATATTTCTGGAACAAAAAGGTAAATAAATAATGACTATTTTTTCTCTACCGGCGCAAGAATCCTGGTGACAAAGGGAATTCAGACTATCAGTACTCTACACAGAGATTTAGCTTTAATTTATTGTATTAACATACTTTTTTAATATCATCTTCAGAAGCTTTTTTGAATTCATTTTCAAAAGGACTTGCTAGCTCATTGAATAAACCAACTTCTTCACAATTCTTCAGGAATCGAGTTGGTGTTGGAGTCTGATCTAAAATTAGAAGAAAAGTATATGATTTCTTCCTCCTATATATTGGTTTTTATACATGTTTCTAAATCAATGTCAATATTAACGTCTCAAGCACTTTTAAATTGGCAACTGATTGCAACAAGAATACAGTACCAGGAAAATTAAAGGTTTCCCTGTTAATGTCTCCTTTAATTAAAAATAATGCTACCTTTTAGCTAAATCTCTTTTTAAAACCAGTATTGTCAATACACACAAAATAATAAGGACAGAAAATGCAAATTCCACGTGTTTTATTTGTAAATGTCTAAGACACCTTACAAATTGGGTGACAAGATACCATGGATTTGAGAACAGGGATATTTCCTGATTTTTTTGCTGTTGTGCTGAAGATAAGTTTTTCTTGTTCTTAATCATCAGTCTGCCTGTGAACAACTGAGGAAGGAGTATGATACTGCAGTGAATCCTCTAGATGATGGTGTTTTAAGATGGCATGCAGCTATAGAATGTGGTTACCCACCCAAATATATAAGAAAAATGCAAGTAACAATTTAAATAGTCAGCAATTTCATCTTGCAAATTATCTCTGAATAGCTTATGGATAGAACAGTTGCAGCTGAAAGGTTTAAGCATAAGTATTAATTTATCTTAAAAAACCGAACATTGCACCTTGGCTGCAGTTCTTCACCCATTTGCCAGGGAATTATTTCTATTCATCCAAATAGCAATTATTCTAAAGCAAGTGAGAGAATGACTGCAACCTTATCAAAACATTCTAATAAGAATGAACTTTTGTTGCAAACATCATTGTGGGATCAACAAAGTACTAGTAATAATCACTACATAATGGCTGGAATTCAGTAACGAGGAAAGATACTGAGGAACTCATGACATTCTATTGCTTGCGCTTTATGCAACCATCAGATATTAACAATGTGTAGGAATCAAGCCACACAGTATTCACAGAGCAGTGACCTGAGACTTTTAATATAGTCTTGATATACTTACACTACCTGTAGAGGATCACTATCACACATAATTCCACTATATTCAATACAGCAGAATAGTGTAAAATGTATTTGAATAAGGTCGGGAAAGACAAGACAGTCTGAGTGCTCTACTAACATTCACGGTATCTTCTTATCAAGTGTGGGCTTCCATAAAAAAAAATGTATTGGATCCAGAGAAGTGCAAGTAAAATTCTAAGTGTGCAATAAACTTTCCTGCCTCACTGCAGCATCACTAAATTCCCAATCTCATCAAAGTACTCTCCCAAATAGCATGGGATGGGCCATGGGAGACTACGTTGGCAAAATTTGTGTGGAGCCTTGGATGAGCAAATGTGGGACCTTGTGTTATCAGATGTGCCTTTCTGCTCATGCAACAGCACCTTACGATGCAACCCACTTCTAAACTGGGGGTTATTCTTTGTTAATGACCAATGTTTCAGGGAAAAGTAGTGGGAAAATGTTATTAGTAAGCAGGTTTCACTTGCTAATCCTTAAAAAAAACCCATGAAATTCCTCTAGTCAAGCAAAGTTGCCTTCAGATCTTCTTATTTGTTCTTTATGTATTACAAAAAAACATTATTCTCCATTTTCACCCATCAAGAAATTTTTAAAAGGGAAGCTTGAGAGGAAAAGATTTCCAAAGAGGAAGCAATTGTAATATTAAGGGATCAGAGAGTAATCTATATTTTGAACAACTGATTTTGAGACTAAAACTCTTTTAAGCTATAACTAAATGTATATGCAGAAGCAAAATAACCCATAAATATTTATCCCATATCTACATATGACATTGATTTAAATAGTAAGTGTAAGTGTTTAAACACATGTAAGTGTTTTCTAGCATAAGTGCCATACTCTAACTGCTAGGTATGATTTCCTGTAGTAGCCCTTATAAATAAAAGTTCGATTTAATTGAACTGCTCATTATTTACTAGTCAAAGCCTACATAGACAGCAGATTAATTTTATAAGAGTAAAGGACCACATATATTACAAACTCATTTTTATAAGGAATCTTTTGATATTGCTTCTGATGAGCCTACAGATTTCGAGTCACATACAGAAAATACACAAAATTATGTGCACATTCCAAAAGAAAGATGGATTAATAAATATATATACTAACCAGCTACAATGACACTGTCATTACGAGCTGGACCAAATTTCAGTGTCATCTCATGTTTATGTTTATGGACAGCCAAATGATCCTCGTTGGTAAAACGCTGTGGCAAAAAGTTTTAAAATATAGTTACAAATTTGAATTTTGACTAAAGTGATAACAACATGGAGAATCATTTTCATAACAGGTTAAAAGCCATTAGCAATAAGTTAACAGCTGATTTTTTAAAAATGAAAGCGCTGATGGTACAGTAGGAAAATAATTTTAACTTCATTGGCCAAAAAAGGTTCTTTAAAACCTCAACATATAGATAGCATCAGAATAAAGGAGGTCCATATCAACTTTTGACAATGGTTTCACTCCACCTAGGACCTCTTTTCGATGAGCAGCTGCACAATAGTTTTAAGACTGTAGCTACTCAGACAGACTGACAATAGGATTGTTAATAGAAAGTGACTCAATTAATTACATTATTAAAGTAAAAATGGGGGGGGGGATATAGTTTCTCTTTAAAAGCTCTTATGCCAAACTACAAAACCCTTTTTGTACTTAGGAAAGCTTAACACACACTTTGGGATTTCTTTAGTGTAGCTTCTGAGAAACAAACTTCATAGAAATTAAAGTGCATGCACCTCTGGAGGCTGCCTATGATTGTTAGCACTGCAGTATTACCATACTGCCATTTTATTTTTCAGAATATAACATTAGTATTTCCCTAAAATGAAATGCTGACATTTTTTCTAGACAATAAGACTGAAACAAGACTATAAAACATTCTAAAATAATTTCTAATTAGCTCTGAATATTTTTCAGATATCTACTTTTTATCTGTTATTTTCACAAGGGTTAATAGTCCAGTATATATAATAATTAACAAAGGTGGAAGTAGTGTACCTAATTTTAAACTATTGAATGAATCAGTGAATTGCTCCTGAGTACTACAATATATTGGCTAAAGCTTCACCAGTACAGTTGGCCATAGAGTGTTCCTGATTTCCATCCTGCACTCAACTTTGCCAGCCTTGCCTCTTTTTATGATATTGGCCAATTTGTTCTGATGCAATCATTGACCCATATTATTCTTGCAACTGAGTTAGCTTTCTAGCCATGCAAACCTATGTCTGCCATCAAAGGGTCTGCCCTAAGTACCTGTCACATTAAATTATAGTTTAAAAACAAACTTATTTAATGTTAACTAGCTGTGGGTTCCTACCCTGCTGCCAACATAGATGAAACAAACCAGAGTCTGGCTTGTCATGTTGCCCAAATCCAAGCTTGTGGTTTGCCTTCTCTGCACAAACTTCAGGTGGTAAGCCAGGAACAAATGTTGGTTACTCCTCATGGTAGTCCACTAAGTAACGCAGCTGTAGTTTGTTCTCTTTTTGTAACACTGATATTAAATTAAATCAGTTTTAAATATAGAACCCAGAGGAAAACACACTGCAGAAATGCAACTGTAAACAGTCTTAAGAACCATGCTGATGTTGTTCTTAAGTGATTTCAGAGCTGAGAGAGACGTTTTACATGCAGAAAGAAGTTGTTGAAACATTATGAAAGTTTAAGGGTCCCCCCCCCAAATTATTAGAGAAATTACGTTTACTTTACTATTGAAGGTTATTATATCTAAAATAAATGTTTCCATTGCAACAGCCATTCCATTACAAATATACACCCACCCTGTAAGATGAGCTCCCAAGAGATGAAGGATACAGTAAAAAGGTTTTACTCATATGGAACAGAAATAAAGGAAATGTGAAATCCCTTTACACACATGAAGACACCAGTCCAGGCCTGGTAAAATACTAAAAAGGTTGTTGTTTTTTTACAGTAAAGAAATTTCAGAGTGTCACTTTGTAACCTCCATATTTTAACTATAACTGAAATAAATGTGCAATAGCTCTTTAGAATCATGTTAATAATTAAATATATATTTCTCTTTGAAATATCACATCCAAGCAATACTTTTGTACTCTATTAGATTCTTATTAGTTAACAATTCTAAAAAGACATCTCAGAGATATCATCTGCTATACAAGAAGTCTTCCCTGATTTACGCAGGCTTCTCCACAGAGATCCCTCCTTGCATCAAGAGCCATCACAAAAATAAGTGTTAATGCGTGGTGTTTGAGGCTATGTAATTGCTACTGCTGGACTGCATTTTGTCTGCTGTTCAGTACTACCAGTACTAACACCACCTAATACTCATTTAGAGGCTGTGGTGACTGAATCCTCTGCTGCCCACCCTGAACAAGCCGTTTTGGATATCAGAGCTGACTGTGCCA
This sequence comes from Rhineura floridana, assembly GCF_030035675.1. Taxonomy (NCBI): domain Eukaryota; kingdom Metazoa; phylum Chordata; class Lepidosauria; order Squamata; family Rhineuridae; genus Rhineura; species Rhineura floridana. Next base: position 41,859,779 of record NC_084481.1, on the reverse strand, counting down.
TCCAATTTAACTAGAAGTTGAACATATGCAAAGGAGCATTTACAGCTTGTTTATGCTAACTGGCTCTTATAGTTACTTTAGGTTACGAGTTAAAACATTCTCAGGAGTCAAACTAAATGTAAACTACTTCCTCTGATATAACAAAATGTTTCTCTGTTGACATGGATATATCTAACATATATTACCTGTCCACATCCAGGGGCAGTACATAAAAATGGTTTGTCATCACTCATATTCCACAGGTCCTTGTATTACCTACATTGAAATAACAAACACATCCAGTGAGTCAGGTCAATTGCCCTAAGTAATCAAATTAATATCATGCACAAGCAACAGAAAAAAGTCTGTATATATTGGTAGTTTCCCATTATAAAAAGTCTCTATATGACCAAGCCTCAAAAAAGGCAATATTTCAACAAACGTATTAACAGCTTTGAAGATATGTTTCCAAAATCATGTGAGCAAAGCAAAGAAAGCCAAGCAATTTATGGTATTTATATCTCTCAGAGGTGAAATTGAATCTGACACATGACTCAATGTGGCAAACTAGAAAACATTTCTACAAAATATAGTGGATATCCTACTGTGGTGGCTTGCTTAGACAAATGGGACTTCTCCTGCTCCCTGCAGTCTTCAAGTCTCCCCAAATCTGCTAAAGAGAGTTGAGGGGAGTTCTGAAGCAGATGAGGAAGAGGAGTACAAATTGTGTCTGCCAGCACAATGCTGGATATCACTCACAGAAGCTGTGTTTCAATCATTTACAGAATATAAATTAAAACATGCATACCTGGCAGATTTCACATGTAAGCCAAATTCCACAAGGTAAACAATTTACTATAGCCTCCTTTTCATGACAGTCGTTCTGCAAATTAAGAAGGAAAGTCAATTATTAAATTATCTCTTTCCTATCACATCTGAAAGGCTTTGAGTGGGTTATAATACAACCTTATCAAATGTATTTCCACAACACCACTATGAGGTAGATTAGATTAGGGACAGGTTCATGAAATAAAATTCTGCCCATGCAAGGTTTCCTGACAATCCCTGGAGTATGATGGACATGGGCAAACTTGAATGTGAATATGGGAAGCAGTAAATCCTATGACTGTGACGGCCCCTTCTTCAGCTTGCAGTCGCTAAACTGCTGATGGCAACACCCATAAGATCCCTGTTCAAAAATCATGTTTGTCCATGTAAGCATGCACCTGGCAAAAGTGAAATCTCCTCACTGGACAAAATGTATTCTCTCGATCTATTCTCAGAGGTAGTCACTGTCCCAGCAAGCTTCCTATCTGAACAAATTTGAAATGTCTCATGTCCTATCCCAACACTCTGATCACAAGAAATCGAGCAGTTCTGCCCCATGGGGGCAGGAAAGGGGGGGGGAAGGCACATGGAGGTAAGCAGAAAGGAACCAAGCATTTTCCATCCCCCAACTACATGCTTCTTAATAAGCCACAAAACCTTTATGTTTTAAGAAGTACAGCAATTTTACAACCAGGAGAGAGGACTATTTTCATCATAATATAATGTGTTATTGGTGTTTTAAGGTGTAAAGAACTTTTGGGTTTCTAATACAGCAGCTACACTTTCTTCCTTGACAGGATTAAGGATGCAATCCAGCTCACCTTTCTGTGGGGCTGGGGTGAGCTGAATGCTGCGGAGCCCAGGCTGTGCTGTGCTGGCCTCTGCCATCCTTCGCCAGCAGCAGCCCTCCACCGTGGCTGAGCCTTGGCACCACCAGGAGCCTAATGGTGCTGCCAGAGGTCTTCTGGGGATGGCCAGCCCAGCGGATGGAGGGCTGGCGGAAGCTGGCGAAAGCCCAGAAAATGGGGCATTCTGGGGGCATGGCAGCGGAGGAGCTGCAGGGGAGACTTACGCAAGCCCTTTCCTAGGTCCTGATCCCCCTACAAACTCCACCAGCCTAAAGGCCAGCACAGTAACATAATTTCAATTATTTCCCATTGTGGCCTACAGGAAGTGCTTATTCCATGGGAGACCTGTTTGTCGGAGCCGGCGCTTCCCAGCTGGCTCGTACACACAGCTCCCAATGGATCCGGTGTTCAGCCAGGCCGGCAGCTCCCAAGCAGGAGGAGGATCCTGCCAAGCTTTCTGCCAGCTCCTCCTCCATCAGCCTCCATTCCGCCGGCTTCTTGGCATTTGGATTGCTCTGCCTGTTTCAATTTGCAATGAGGAGGGGGGCTCAGCAGCATAAAAAAGGCCTGTTCTAATTAATTATGGGCCTGAATCCAATACAATTAGTCATCAATAAGAACCACTGAAACTGATTAACAAGTTAGCCACAACTAACAAGCCCCACTGCTGTCAAAGGCATTTAGGCTGCAACTGAATACAATGAGACTTACTTGCAACAGAACTTCCACCTTTCTTTCCTTCTCCTGCAGTGCTACATGCTTTCCCATCCTCCAGAGCAGATTTTATGGGTGCATGGGGGAATGCAAGGAGGAGGAGAGGAAGGTGAAACCATGCTGCATGAGTAAAAGGCTGTTCTGCCTGCAGATGGGCAGCACTGGATATAACCCACAGAGTCCTGTGGCTCGTACTACGGGAACCTTATCTGTCTGTCCGTCTGTCCCGCCCTTCTACCCTACAACAGGGCACTCAGGGCAGCTCACAATAAAATCATGCTCAATAAAATCACAAAAACATTAAAACAGATAAAAATGCATAAAATACGATGGGAGTGATATTAAAAGGGATTTAAGATGTAAAAACGAAAAACTAAAAAGGAGGGAATAAACTCAGTTACCGGCTCTATCTTCAGTCCCTACCAAAAGCTCTCTGGAACAGGAAGTTTCAGAAGTCTCCGGACAGCCATCAGGGAGGGAGCAGAGCGGGCTTCTTGGGGTAGGGTATTCCAGACCTTGGGGGCCACGGCTGAAAAGGCAGCGGTTTAGGATGAGCACTCCCTCCTGCAATCAGGGGGTAGGGAGAGATAGTGTGTTATCAGCATCTTCATGACACTGAACTCCACATCTCCGGATGACCTCTCCCAGCAGTTTCATATAGATGTTAAAGGGCATGGGAGACAGAATGGAACCCTTTGGGACCCCGTAAGCCAACAGCCAGGGGGTTGAGCAGTAGTCTCCCAGCACGATTTTCTGGGACCTGTCTGTCAGGTAGGACTGGAGCCACCGTAAAACGGTGCCTCCCAATCCCATCCCAGCTAGATGGCCAGGAAGGGTACTATGGTCAATGGTACTGAAAGCTGCCGAGAGGTCCAGCAGCACCAACAGGGATGCAGTCCCTTGTCTGATGCCTGGCATAGGTCATCAAGCAGGGTGACCAAGGCAGTCTCTATCCCATGACCTGGCCTGAACCCTGATGAAAAGGGTCTAGGTAATCAGATTCCTGCAGAAAAGCATCTGTACCTAAGAAAGGAAAATGAATTCAATTATTTAGGACAAATAAAAATGCTGAGGCCCAAATAAGAATATGTCAGTAATGGATCTGAAATGGAGGTTACACTGGCTTGGTTTCTGAGTTAGCTCTCGCCAGCAAAAGCATACCATGAGCAGAATTCTGCTTCTATGAACAGAAGTGTGTGGTGAGAAGAGATTTTCACTTATTTTCCTTTTTGCACTCTGAAAATCTGCTCTGGAGTTGTGGGGACCAGTGGGGGCTGAAGGGGGCCTGACAAAAATTGCACCCTCCCTTCCACCAGCAGGATCATTCACTAGATCTAAAGCCTGTCCCATTCACAGAAGTCACGCTTATGATACAAACAATTATCTGTAACTGTGGTTAACCAATGTAATGTTAAGTGTATTGCTTTCAAAGTTAGAACAAGCTGCCTTAATGAACCTGCTATTGAGAAAACCAAGGCTGTGAGCACATCAGTCACCTACAGTACAGCATTCCATTGGCCATACCTGGAGGAGGAATGGGTTGATCTGCCAATAAGTTGCAAAAACTCTGAAGCATATTTTTAAAAAGCTGACCCCACCAAGTTTTACAGTAAAGAGGGGTGGGGTTTGACTAGCTTCATGTGCCACCATTTTCATAAAAGAGGTGGAGACACACTGGAGCCATCAGAACAGTAGGTGCCTCTCTACCCCAAGTCTAAAATGTGCATGAAATTCTCAAAAAGATAAGCTCAGTAATAGTGAGTTTTTAAAACGTAAGAAATATTGAATTATAAGGAAACTGTTAATTACTCTACTCTTTCACAAAGAACAATGAGAGGAAAACTGCTAGTACTATTTTAGCACTAGTGGAACCCAATTGCTATGGAGGTTTAAAAAGCCTGATATAAATACAATTTGAGAATGGGTTAATATCTGTTATCAAGTTACGACTAATTCAAGGGTTCTTAAAATGTTGCCCTGATTAGTCTCCTTAAAGAAAAAACTGAACAATGACAACAAAAAGCACACAAAAAATAACCAGAAAATATCTAGTGGCCCAGTATGAACAAAACATTAAACCATAATTTAAAACAAACTATGGTTAAATGTGAATGAGCAGCATACTAGTGCACACTGCTCAAAAGTCCTCACTTTGCTTCTCCCTCACTCCTGCTTGTACTGCGTCAGGAGGGAAACAGACCAGAGGCTAGCTTGGCATTACACTTATAGTTTGTTTCTCTACAAAGAAGCCATGAGTTGGTTAGTACAAGTGAACAACTCACCCCTTCAAGTCAACACTGGCTACTGTCCCTGACCCAAGTAGTGACACAGCAACCACTATAAATGCAAACCCTCCTTTCTCATGTATGTAACATACTGGGAGTCTTTTCAAAACAGAGGCGGGCAATACCTTTCTTGGCCAAGAAGAGAACAGGAACAAAATCATTGTGTAACCTTCCCTTTTTTGTAGCAAAGGGGTTTTACCGCATGAAGGGCAAGGAATGGCATCTCTAGTTCAACAGCATCAATATCATAGTCAATTTATCATTGGAGTAGCAGCAGAAAAAGCCAATCCACAGCAGTGGGTTGTTAGATCTATCATATTTGTAACCCACCGACCCTCCAAGGAGTTCAAGATAGTGTGTATGAGGTTATCCCATTTTATCCTCACAACAAGCTACTGGGTCAGATTACTAGTGAACTTCAAAGCTGAATATGAATTCAATTCCTAGTAACAGACCAACATTCTAGTCACAATACTGCACTGGTGCATGCATGCGTGCCCCTCCCCCACACACACTTACTTCATGGATAAAAAAAATCCCAAAGCAGAACTCTTTTCCACTACAATATTTACAATACTGGTAAATATTGAGGTCCCAAGTGGCCTTTGTAGCTAGAAGTGCTTATGCCCAGCTTAGGCTGGTTTGCCAGCTACAGTCATTGCTGGACCAGGGTAGCCTGGCCTCAACAGTCCATGCTCTAATGACCTCCCATCTGGATTACTGCAATAGGCTGTATGTGGGGATGCCCTTGAAGACAGTCCAGGAGCTGCAGCTAGTGCAGAGTGTGGCTGCCAGGCTAGGACTGTGTGTCACAAGTCCTGAAGACACCGCAGCAGCTGTTAGTGAACTACCTGTTCCATTTCAAGTTATTCAAAGACGAATACAAAGCCCTAAATGGCTTGAGACCCAAGTACCTAACAGATAGCCTCCCCCAATATTAACCAACTCAGGCCTTATGACTGGCAGGGGAGGCCCTGCTGATGGTGCCACTGCTGAGTGGTGTCTGGCTGACATTAACCTGTGACCTCCTACTTGGTAATAGCCCTGCACTTATGAATTGCTTCCTTGGTGACGCATGTCTGTTCCTCTCACTATTAACATTTAGGCAGAATGTAAAAACATTCCTATTCATGCAGGCTTTTGATGGCTGCAAGATAATGTTCCTAGAAATCTTAAAATTATATAGCTGTGAGATTATTTGATTGTATTTAAATGTTTTTAAAATCTACGTACTGTTTTTACTGTTTTGTTTGCTACTCTGGGCTTCTTTGGTAGAAAGGATGGGATAAAAATCTAATCAATAAATCTGGGTCTTGTCTATTTACAAATTATTCAGATACTCTATATTCTGAAAGGCGGCAGGGGGGCGGAATACTTCTGTATTTGCAAATCATTGTTTCTTCAACCAACACACTACATATTTATATCCCCTTTAAGTAAGATACTTTAAGAAATACATTTGCTACTAAATTTCAGTTTTAGTTTAAGTGCATTCCTAAAGACACTACTAAAGAAATGTCATAATGTCATTCTGAACAGTTCTGAATTCTGTTATTCTGAACAGTTTTTTCCTATTAGACCTGTGCAGTGTCTATGCTATAGAAGTATTTTCATCTATTGATACACTAGAAAATTGACAACAACTGGGGAACTGCAAACTGCAGAAGTTTTCAGATTTTCTACCTTCAGGGCCTTTTCCTGTATCAGCTTGTTTAACGAGGGAATCTGGGCATTTCTGAAAATCCTGGGCTCTTGGGCTGTGCTGCCACCCTATATGAACCAATCGTACACCCTAGAACCCAGCCAACATCCCCATGAGGTTGTGCATAGTAAAATATGGATTAGTAGTGGTGGGCAAGCTGCCTTCCAGAGAAACTTGTCCATTTTAGCATTCTTCTCATTGAAAACCCCCTGATAAACTTCCAAGGAACCTCAGGCTCTTCCAGAAAAGTTTGAAAATCAAAGTAGTGGATTATCACATAGGATTGTGTTCAACACAGACCTAAGGCAAATATTTCATTGGTGCAAGGTTTTGTCCATGAGCAACGGGATGTTCTCTCCCGTCCTACCCCCACGCACCCCCTAAATCTGTTCTGGAGATTTTTCCCAATCCTGTGGAATGGATTTGAGGATAGTGTGAGGGAAAGAAAGGGGGAGGAGTCCTGCTGCACCAGAAGTCATTCTGTTTGCACAATTATTTAGTTGAATACAGCCCATAATTTTTTTAACAAACCTTTTTGAAGGTTGAGCACATTTTAAGAAACTTTAGTTTTACATCTTAAAATACTGTATCAACTCTTTTATTAATGCCAAACTTGGCATTCCCCACCCTTGTGCACTCCAGATGTTTTGGAGCACAACTCCCATCACCCCTAGAGCCAGCATGGCCAATAGTCAGGGATTATGGGAATTGTAGTCCAGCAACATCTGGGCACTAGGTTGGAGAACAACCTAGTTGTATGGACTGTGACTAATAGTTTCCAGAAAAGTAGCCATGTTGGTCTACAGCAGACGTGGAGAACCTTTGGCCCTCCAGATGTTGTTGAACTACAACCCCCATTGTACCTGGCAATTGGCCATGCTTGCTGGGGCTGATGGGAGCTGTAGTTCAGCACCATCTAGAGGATCAAAAGTTCCTTGTATCTGGTCTACTGCAGCAGAAGCAGCGTCTTGTGACACCTAGAAGACTAAAAACAGTATTATGGCACATGTTTTAGTGAGCTAGAGTCCACTTCATCAAATGCATCAAGTATTGTCTTGATGAGCTGTTATATGCACACATGCAGAAACCTGAAAGCAGAATTCTTACAGATCAGCTGCAGAATCAAGGGAACACACTAGGCTTTGCTAGAGGCTACGTGGTTTGAGATACTCTCCATGTATTGAGAGTCTTCTTTTTGTTGTTGTTGTAATTTTGATCTGGCAACCTTAGTTTAAGAAAAGCCAAAATGTACCCAAAATTATTTGAGAGATTATTTGACAGAAGATGCAGAAATAATTAGCTTATATAAGGGTCAATGGGGAAAAGGAGATACACAAACACAACTGATGAAAAATACACTGTACTGGTAACAAGGCAACTTACAGAAGTGTTTTTATAAGAAGTTTTATTTTGAGCTACCATGGTTATAAAATGGTACACATAAAATTGCACTGAAGTATGATGGATTACACAAACTTTGCACAACTAAGAACAGATGCTTTACAGATTATAAGCCTGAGGGCAGGGGCTGTCATTTTTTACTGCTCTATAAGCAGCTCTAAGAGGCCTTTTTTGGCTGAAGAGTGGGATAAAATGTCTTTAAATAAATAAATACACAAAAAGAGAGGCTTCTCCATTCTCCTGCTCCTTTTATCAGTACACTATCGAGAACCACAAATACATGAGAAAATATGGAATGGATGAAGGATACACCATAGTCAACTACCAGCAGCAGCCTCTACACACACACTCTTTCATCACACACAAAGGGAAAGCAGCATTCAGGCCTGAATACATCCACGTTGCTGCTGTTGTTTTGTCTCCTCTCACTTTGCTTTATGGACCCCAAAACCCATGTAAGTAAATACACACATCAGGGTACTTTGCCAATTCCCAATAAACACAGGTATAACCGTTTGCATCCATGCACCTGGAGCAAACGGGTGGGGATGGCTGCTAATGCCTTCACCCATCACCTTTCTACACAAGCATGGTCCTTAGGAGTAGTCACAGGCAAGAATTCATGGCCTTCCTCAGCACCAATCCTTCCTTAACTGGGAAGAACGGGGATGTGAAAGCAAAGAGAAAGAGAACAGGCCTCACGGCATCTTCATTCAGTGATAACCAATCACAGAACTATACTGTTCACAGACGCATATATTTCTCCCTGCAATGCACCCTTACCCCTTCTCTTTCTCTTGCTTATGGGTGTATGTGGGAGACTCTTGTATAATGTTCCTTCCAAGGAGGGGATGGAATGGTCGGGACCAAGGACAATGTGGAAAGGGGGGTGGGTGGGATAATAGTAGAAGCCGGATTCGGTCTCCTCTATAACAACAGTGATAGCAGTGAAGAGTAACGGCTTCCAAGGGCTCGAGACATTCTATGGGCAACGGGTCGAGAAAAATCCCCCCTCCGCCCTCTCTACACAGAGTGGTGGTGGCGGCGGCGCCATGTTACAGCCACCCAAGCTCCCCCAGTTCTTCTCAAGTAGGGCCCGGCTACTTCTAACCAAACCCATGCCTGGGTAAGGCCAGAGCCACACCCCGAGCTATTGCACAGAGAGAGGAAGAGAGGGCGAGGCACCGACTTCTCCACCTCCTCTGTTTACCACACACACAAAAGCCACACACAACTCACCCCTCACGACCGCCGGGAAAGCCGCACATTAAAGTCCGGGTCCCCCACAGGCTTCCGTCACATCTCGCGGGAACTCACTGACACATCTCTTTCTTTCTCGTTCTCTTCCCCTCCCGTAGGAGAATATGCAGGCACGTGACAAGGAGATTGGGCTATTCAAGGAAGGGACAGAACACACACACACACACATCAGGCGAATTAACACGTGGTTGTGGGCTCCGCGAGGGAGGGGCCGTTGACGACCCTCCGGTGCCTAGCCGGAAGTAGCCGAGCGGACTCGTCGGCCTCCACCTCGCGTCTCCTGCATGCGACTGTGCGAGGAGCCTCGAGCAAGACAGCAGGCAGGAAGAGATACTTGCTATTTGAGTATCCGTGGAACAGATGCAAGAGAAGTTGTAAATGCTTGTGGCTTTTCAGCCCCTAAACTTTACCACGCCCTTTAAGAATATAGTCCACCTATTCCAGCATTCTTCTGTTCCCAACGGTGGCCCGGCAGATGGTTTTGGGATGCTCACTCGCGAGCGTGACAGAGCGTGAAGGACTTTACCCGGTTGCGTGCATGTCCCTGACATGCTGGCCTTCAGGGGTATAGTGCTCCTGTAGGTGGAGGCTGTATTTAGCTAGATCGTATTGTACCTTTACTAATAGAGGACGTGGGACATTAAGGTTGCAATCCTGTACTCTGTGCTTGGCAGCTGTATTACACAGTCCTATGCATGTTTTCTGAAAAACAAGCTCAATAGTTGGGTTTACTGGCTGGGAAGTTTTCACAGGATTGTAGCTTAAATACACCTCTTTCTGCATTCTGCATAGTTAAGTGCCTCCTGCAATGAATTTGTTCTGAACTCAGTTTTGGTTCCTGTTTCATTGGCAAAAATACTAGCAACCTCAACTGGACCCCACAACCTTATTATTATTACTTTAAATTGTTTTTAAATTCATTGTAAGTCACTTTGGGAGTCCTGCATAGAAAAATAGGATATAAAAACAAATGTAAATAAATAAGGTTTAGTATGTCCATCACAAATGTTAACTTGGAAAACTCTAGTGATTTGAAGTGAGATACTATGTGGTAACAGAAATGCAACAATTTCTGAATTAATTTCAATATGAAAGCATATTTTAGGCAGGTATCCTCAGAAGCTCATATTTATGCACAGAGTTCTTGCCCACACTTAAATCAGTATGTTAACACTTTTAAAAATTAAAATCCAAATAATGTAGTGTATGCTATTTACTGGAAAGCAAATCTTTGAATTTGTTTGAACATTACATATAGACCACACTAATAGTGCAGTTCTGTGCATGGTTACTTAGAAGTCCCACTGTGTTCAATGAGACTATGGCTACTAGCTACTAGCTGTGATGGCTACTAGCTGTGATGGCTGTGCTCTGCCACCCTAGTCAGAGGCAGCATGCTTCTGAAAACCAGTTGCTGGAAGCCTCAGGAGGGGAGAGTGTTCTTGCACTCGGGTCCTGCTTGCGGGCTTCCCCCAGGCACCTGGTTGGCCACTGTGAGAACAGGATGCTGGACTAGATGGGCCACTGGCCTGATCCAGCAGGCTCTTCTTATGTTCTTATGAGACTGATTTCTAGATGAATAGGATTGCAGTATAATAGTGCAATCCTGTGCATGTCTACTCAAAAGCAAATACCATAAAGTTCAGTGAAGTTAAGTGATACAGATTACAGCATTAGTGTGCGTTATTGATTTCTTTTTCTAATCAAATGTTTCCATTAACTACTTCTGGCTGGCAGAAAAATTGAGACAGCATGTAAAGGTACCACAGCTTTCTTTTTTAGTTCTGTTTATTGAATAACTCAAACAGCCCTCCATCCCCTCAAAAAACCCTACCACATCACTTTCACACTAGACTGCTATAATGTGTTTTGCCGCTAAGGCTGCTTCAGAAGCTGCAGCTAGTGCAGAATGCAGCAGCAACTAGATTACCATAAGCATGTAGTACCACTTCAAAAAGAACTTTGCTGGCTACCAATATGCTACTGGACCAGAGGTCCCATCTACAACCTCCTCTTAGATAAAGTCCCACTGTTCCTGGTTTTCAGCACACTTGCTAAAAACTTATTTTTTGTCCTAGGCCTTTGCTGGTCACTAATAGTAGCATGCTGACTTTGTTGCTGCTATATTATTATTGTTGTTGCTTATTTATACCCCGCCATATGGCCAAAAGGCCCTCGAGGCGGCTTACAAGAAACACAAATATAGAAATACATCAATAAGACAATACAATTTACAAAAATTAAATAACAAATAACATTATTAAAAAAACAGCGATTACAACTTCCAGTGAAAATGCAAGGTGGTGCAGGCACCTGGAGTGGCAGAAACATCTCAAGTTGCCCCCAACAAAGCTGTGAGTTGGTTCTCTCTCTTTCCTTTTATGCTTGCAAGTCCGACACCTTCAGTTGAACTTCTGATCAGCTTCTCTGATGGCAGAATACGAGTAAGCTTTCTCCAGCACCAGCCGGTCCCGCAGAAGCAGGGTGGGTCATGGCCTGGATGTCGTTCCCCATCCCGCGGCGGCTCCCTGCTTGGCGGCCATGTAGATCTTCTCTGAGGTTTTATTGTATTTTAATGCTTTATTATGAACTGTCTTGAGGCAATTTTATGAAAAATGGTATAAAAATGTTTTAAATAAAGATTGCACCATAATGTTATGCAACATATGGTTTCTTTTGCAGGGGTTTCTTACTTGGAGCTATAGCACATAGCTGGAGAGGGGCTATCATTCTCAATGCATGTATAGACTTGCAAGACGGAGAGCTGTATTTATTCATAAGAAAACAAGTTGTCTGAGTCAACCTACTAGCTAAGATAGCCTAGGGCTGCTGTCTGAGTGGCACCTACCACTCAGCAAGAAGTCTTTCACAGCGTATGAGCCTTTGATCAGAAATGAACATACGTAAGCTCTTCCAATGCTTTATTGCAGGGAAGAGTAGAAATCTGTTTGAGAACTGGGGCTATATTAGCCAGCAGTGGGAGAGATCTAACTATTTCATACGTACCAGAGGCAGTCCTTGGTTCCTGTTGGCATGTCATACTTACTTCTGATGAATGTTCAGCAGAAACCAGCTCGTCGTATGTGGATGGTAGGAGCACATGCAGGTTTAATGGTTTCAGACATTAGGCTAGATGAGATGGCACGTGTACGCTCGTAAAGCAAATCCAGTCCACACATTTACTTGTTAGGCCACTGATATTAGAACACATTTTGATTTGTAGAGTAAATCTAATTAATTTTAGGCACTTTAATTCTGTACCCTACAAGGGACAAAACAGAAACCACCAGAACCACTGAATTCACAAAGAGTTTGCTTTAATGGTTTTAGTATAAGCATTTATGTTTCCTTTCCATAAATGTTTTTAATGATTTTTCCTATAAAGCCTATAAGGTGAGCATTATTCCTTTGATGAAGAACAGTTTTCCAGACCTAGCCAGTATGGCTGAAGTAGGGGCTTCTTTCTCCAGCCCCCCCCCACGCATACTATATTTGAATGTACTGTTTACATCCTTAACAAGACATTGAATTGACTGTTGAAGGGAGCTGCACAGTTAAGTGTGTTAGCAAGTAGGAAGACAGTGCTGCACAGCAACAGAAGTGTCTTCAGCATTGTTTCTTAGCCTTCTGCAGCAGGATCTAGGATATGTATAGCAAGTGTCAAAACTATCCTTTCTTGGAGTATCAGCATCAGTTCCAGCTTTTGCAGTTATTTCCAGGCCACACAAGCACAAGCAACAAAAGCTTTCAGGTAGCCGTTCCATAGTTCATTCATGAAACGTTTTTTTTAAAGTTCCACATTTAACCCAACCATCATAGGTTATGGACATATCACATATAGGTGAAATAACATGGCTGGCAAAGAAGCATTACTTACAACTATGAAAGCCAAACGTTACTTTGTAATGCAATTTAAACGTATTCATGATAAAGCTGAAGTCATGTATATAGTATGAACTGTCAAATTCCAAATGCTATTCCACCAAGTTTTTACTATCTATCAGGATTTATTCTAAGCTTTTTTTCCTACTGTGCAAACAGCCAGCACACTACCCGCACCTGGACTAGTCAGGTAATTTATCTCATAATATACTATTAGCAGGTCTTTTTTTGCAACAGTACCTGCACCCCCCCCTTTTTTTTTTGCTGCACCCATGGTACTTTTATCAAGCTATGAGTACTGGCACCTCTTTTGTTATAAGGATTTGGAAAGAACCAGTGTTTATTAATTTTCTATTAATTTTTTTCTCATCTATTTCTTTTTTAGAAACTACCTAGCTCCTTTTTAAATCCCGTATGCTCAACTGCACAAAATGTTATTTCACACTGCACAAAAATGTGTCTAGCTGCACATTAGAATAAACCCTGCTATCAATTTCACCAACTTGGATTTCCTTGATAGAAGCTTCTGGGGGATAAATCCAGACCTCTTGGTCCCTGGGCAAACTTTTGGTAAAGTCAAGCTATTGAAAAAAAACAAGAAGACACAGCCAGAGTTTAAACTTATTATCATCTTTCATTAAGCTGCTTTGGAAGTAGCATACTGTACATTCCATGATAAACATTTTTCCAAACCCAGGTTCACAGAATCACACTGCAGTTCATTGATACCAATGTTACAAACAGATCTTTTCACATGGCAAACAGGATCAAGAAAGCAACCATCAGACAGAAGAGACCCATAGCTTCAGACAGAGCAAATCCCAGAATAGCATAGGAGAATAACTGCTGCTTCAGAGAAGGATTCCTAAAATAAAGTCAAGATACAAAAATTTCTACAAATTTCAAAGGAAGTAATTCTAAACAGATGCATCAGTATTATACCCTATGTAAAGAAAAGCTCAAGTCACCTAGTTACAGAACAAAGCGCTTACAAAATAAGTTTTTAAAAAGCCATGTGTGGAAAGCTTATTCCACAGAAACTAAATGTGATAATTTACACAAGTCACTATTACAGCCAGGTGTTTGCAGTTCAAACATCTGAAAGGCTGACAACCATGTGGTAGCTACTTAAACTGTTGCTGTTTGGTAGTTGTAAACGTGAAGTATAGTCTAAGCTTAACCTAGTCTTAAACATTTCCACAATGCAAGCACCAGCACTGATGCCATTTCTAGACACGACAAATTTTATTCATCAAGATTTTTTAAACATCTTGATCTTAAACTCCAACTTAACTATTTTTTAATATCTGTAGCTTTTGCTTGCCTTACTTTGACGTTTTAGATAATCTTCAAGGCTTTTATGGCAGTATAGAATGTATTAAGTAAATAGAATGAACTATGGTTTGTTTTTGTATAAGATCCTAGTCCTATGCAAGGCCCAAGGCCTTTGAATTCCCAACAAAAGACAAATCATGTTAAGATTTTCCTCCTGCTACATCCATTCTGTCCCAAATATTGAAGTGGTTTGTTTCTTAATACAAGGCAAAAGAAAAACACAGAGCTGCCACAACCCTGCAGTTTTTCCAGCCTTCTCAGCTTCCAAGACCAGCTAACTGTGCCATGAAGGTGAATGGAACAAATTACAGTATCCTGCATTTGCAAAAATGCCACAACAGATACTTGAACACCTAGTATAGGACAACGAAGTGAACATCTTATTCATGTAACACTGACTTAAAAGTTAAAAATCAAGGACATTTACATGGCATAGCCAATGATTAAACTCCCGAAGACTGTTCTGATACGAGAACCAGAACCAGCCACTCCTACTGTGGCAGCACCAGCACCAATAAATTTGGCAGCCGTGTCAATGTCCCTGCTGATAGCACTAGTTTGAAACTCCCTTAGTGCCAGTTGACTGCCAGTGTTGTGAGCCCCAATAAGGAAAACTGTGTTGCCCTAAAAGGAACAAGAAGAAAACCCATGGATTAAATTTAATGTAAAGAATAGCTAAAGATTTGTTCTACCAATGTTACCAGCATTCTACAGACACATTTCTTTGGACAGGTACTAATAGTGCAAGGATTTATGAAAGTGTTGATTCTTCCTACATTAAAAAAATAATTGGAAGAACTGCTTAGAGCAATCAGGATTCTGGTGACCACAACACCTTCTGCCCATTTGGAGCAATGGACAGAGAGATGCAATCCCACCCTCCTGGAAGACACAACTAGCAAGAGAAGGCCACATTTCAGTATGCTAGTCTTCATAATACCCACCTCAGAGATTCTGCAAGCCAGGTTTAAGTAATTTAACCTACAAGACGTCAGCTGGGAACCAACACATAAGCAACTTATTTATTTATTTATTACTTGATTTATATCCTGCCCTTTCTCCCAGCAAGAGCCCAGAACTTCAAGATCCTTGGTAAAGAAGCAAACTACAAACAAACCTTTGCTATCCCTGTTCAGCTGGAAGTCTGTGTTATTCCAAGTTCATTATTGCAAAGTTAGTGGTCTTCAACCTAGGGTCCCCAGATTTTGCTGAACTACAACCCCCATCACCCCTAGCCAGCTTAACCAATGGTTATGGATGATGGGAGTTGTAGTCCAAGTTTTATGGTTGAATTTGAAGGCAGACAGAAAACACAAGGGAGCATGCCTTCACAAAAAACTGCAGTTTGATACTTTGTTATAAAATTACTAGGACAATAACACATTTCCAGGTCAGATTTTCCCTGGGTGGGATCTGTCTGTGCTTTTAAAAAAGGCTTAGAAGGAGAAATGCAGAAAATTGCGGTTTGTGCCAGCAAGATGGGTACGAGGACTCTCACCTGTTGAATGTTTGCCTAGCATGCAGCTAATAAAGGTACAAAAGCCCTGTTAGGATGAAAAAGGTGGTGACCTTCCATGCTGCATGTGGCATGATAAAGTGATAGTTATGAACGGGCAGGTGGGCACTCCCATGATCCCCCAATACACACACCTTATGAGTACCTCTTAAAATGCATCTGATTAAGGTCCACAATGCTGCTCCTATAATAAATTTGTTTGGCTTTAAGGTACCACAAGACTGCACAGCTCTGGCAGCTCACCAAATGAGGAAACTAGGCTTAAATACATTGTTGTCTGTAATCCACTGTGCTTGGAAAACAGAAAAGAACAGCATATCCTTCTTTTGGATATCATTTATTATTACACATGTGTATAGCCATCCATGAATAAAATTCTTTAGGCAAAGAATAAAATTCTCAAAACAAAAACAATCATGCGGTATTTGAAAAACACAGTAAGTAAAAAGCAACATACATCATATACCAGTAAAAATAATATAAAATGTGCCCTAGCAGAGATAGAAAAAAAGTCATTTGCAGCTCAGCTTAAAACTACACTGAAACAATTAAAATGATAATGTAGGGTTAATTTCAAACCATATTAAAACTGTAAGACTTAGAGGTTGTTACTCTCTTTCTCTGGATGTCCCCACTGGACCCAACTGTTGCATTGTCCAGAGAGATAGGTTGTTATACTGAAGTTTGTGGCCCAGTGGGAGCCATACTGCACCACTTGCTAGCTGGGAACTTCTGGCCTACAAGCCTAATTAGGTCTGACAAGTCTCTACATTTGGCCTGTGACTGAGGCAACTGCTTCAGCCAAGCCACACCCACTTGCTCTATGATGTCAGGTGCGGGGCAGATAAAGGCATGTCTCCCTGCTGAAAGCAGGAATTGAGCACCATGTTTGGCCTTTGCAAGTGCCAATGATCAGCTGATGTCAGCCCCACCACCTGTCAAAATGGCCTGCAGGGATTAGGGGACCTAAGCATCCGGCCTGCTGGCTGGAAACAGTCCCCCCTCCACTGTCGTACAGAGGCTAAGTGCTCATTTGTGCTCACTTGCTGTCTGGGTGGCTCCACTGAGCCCAGCCTTTCCCGTTAGGCCACCATGAGAAAGGGCAAACAAGTGGCCAGAGGTGGTAGAAGTTCCTGTAATGAGCAGCTGTCTCCTCTTACTTCCCTTCCCCGTTCTTCCCCTTTGGGCAAGTGGCAAAGTGAGTATTTATTTATTACATTTATAGCCCACCTTTCCTCCAAAGAGTTTTGGATGGCATTCATGCTTCTCACCCCTTTCCCTCATGTTTTATTTTATCCTCCCACCAGCTCTGTGAGGTAGGATGGCCTGAGAGAGAGAGACTAGTCCAAGGTCACCTAGTGACCCTCATGGGTGAGACTGAACCTCTCAGGTCCTAATCTGACACTCTAACCCACATGTGAGGAACCTTTGGCCCTCTACATGTGCTGGTTTTGACCTATAAAGCCTTACACGGCTTGGGACCACAATACCTGATGGAACGCCTCTCCCGATACGAACCCACCCGTACACTACGTTCAAGATCAAAGGCCCTCCTCTGGGTGCCTACTCCAAAGGAAGCTCGGAGGGTGGCAACAAGGGAGAGGGCCTTCTCAGTGGTGGCCCCCAAATTATGGAATGATGCCCCTGACGAGGTGCGCCCGGTGCCAACACTGTTATCTTTTCGGCGCCAGGTCAAGACTTTCCTCTTCTCCCAGGCATTTTAGCATGTGTTTTTTAATTGTTTTTTCATTGTTTTGAATTTTAAAATTGTGTTTTAAATTGTTTTTAAAATATGTTTTTAAATTGTGTATTTGTTTTAATGTTTTTGATTGCTGTAAACCGCCCAGAGAGCTTCGGCTATGGGGCGGTATACAAGTGCAATAAATAAATAAATACATGTTGCTGAACTACAACTCAGTAACCACAGCAGGCATGGCCAATGGCCAGGGATGGTGGGAGTTGTAGTTCAGCAACATCTGGACGGCCAAAGGTTTCCCACACCTGCTCTAACTCCTAGACATTCTGACTATGCTACCCAGAAAGAAAGAGAGAACAAGTGAGAGAGCATAGCAGAGACAAGGGTTTCATTTGTGTGTTGCTCACTCACATACACTGTGTGGCCTGCTAGTTGGGGTTCGGTGTTGTCCCAGCTGCATCCCCAGAAACTGGGCACAGGTCATTGTTCCTACAAGGGCAGACTCCTCCTATCACTCATTCATGCATTCTCTGGGCTGCCCTGCTGACCTTGGCGCTTCTTGCCACACCTCCCAGAGGGAGAGGATAGGTGTGCAATTAGAGGCAGCAGCATCTGCTCCTTGCAACTCACGGTCACATTACCCAAACTTCTGAGAGCTGCCTTTCCCTCAATACGCCATCCTCTCTGCTGGCAAAGGCTTCTTTGCACCTCAGGCTCGGTTTCATATGTTGTGTACAGTACATATGTATTTTAAAAACCATTCATCCTGCATTCGTTTTCCCAGTGACTTACAAGGCAATAAACCAATTAAAAATGCAATTTAAAAAGAGGCAGCATAAAATAACATACAACAACATATGTGCAAGGTGAGCAGCTCTGGGGAAGATAATGCCATAAGTGAGGTGCTATCATTGAAAAAGACCTATGGCAGCATCCAGGGAAGGGTCTCCAACCTAGATGAGATCTTAATGATGTGGAAGGAAGCGGTTGTCCTCTAGGTGCCCAGGACTGTAAAGGCAGCTGATGGTCTGAGACAGGAGGCAATTTTTCTGACTGTGGCACAAGAGTGACAAGGTTTTCTCTGTGGCAGCCACTGCCTTTAAAATGCCCTCCTCAGACATTTTCTCTCAGTGCCAAATTTGTTATTCTTTCAGTGCCAGTTGAAGATCGTTTTACTTGTCCAGGCCTTCACCTGCTATTATATTTCTGTACTAAGGAGTTAAATGCAAAGTGCCTCTGAGCACATTGCTGAGATCCAAACAGAAGAGGGGAGGCAGAATCTTATGCCATGCAGATAGTCCTCCTCCTCATTTTATTTAATGGTTTTCTAGTTCACCTTTTAAATTGTATACTCTCCCAAGGCTGCTTACTATTAATCAATAAAATGGAACATTCACATTTAAGTTTCAAAATAGCACTATAAAGAATTAACAACGTAAAATACACCAACAGATAATAGCAGTTCTTAAGGATGCAGCCCTATGCTTTATACTATTGTAAGCGGTCTGCTCATTCAAACTTCTCGTTAGCCTGCATTCCCCTGATGAAGGCCTGAAAATTAACAGGCTGAAATGCATTGGGCTTACAATACAAATAAATTTCTGTTTTTCCAGCATCTTGGCTTTGGCCCTCCTTCTTTTTCAATGGTATCAAAAGCCACTGAGAGATCAAATAAGAATAACAGGGTCACACTCCCCATCCTTCTCCCAACAAAGGTCATCCATCAGGGCTACCAAGGCCGATTCAGTCCCATAACCAGGTCTGAACCCAGACTGATATGGATCAACATAATCTGTTTAATCCAAGAATACTTGCAATTGCTGCTCCACAACCCTCTCAATCACCTTCCTTAAGAAGGGGATATTTCAGACTGAGTGGTAGCTGTCGCAAACCAATGGGTCCAGGGTGGGCTTTTTCAGGAGTCATCGGATCACTGCCTCTTTCAGGGAGGTTGGAACCACTCCCTCCTGCAACGATGCATTGACCACACCCTGGATCCACTCAGTCAACCCCCTTGGCAAGCTTTAATAAGCCAAGAAGGGCAAGGGTCGAGGGGACACGTTGCTGGCTGCATCGTTGCAAGCACCTTGTCCACGTCATCAGGCCACATCAACTGAAACTGTTCCCAAGAAGTTGCAGCAGATGTTGCACTGGACACCTCACTGGGGACTACAATAGATGTGGATGAGGCAGCAAGATTGCTACGGAGGCAAGCAACATTACCCTCAAAGTGCCTTGCAAACAATTCACAATGGGCCTCTGAAGGGTCTAAAACCATTTCCTGGAGTTGATGTCAACAGACCCCTGACAATATGGAAAAGCTCCACTGGAAGGCTACTTGAGAATGCAATGGTGGCAGAGAAGTGAGCCTTCTTCACTGCCCTTACCGCTGCACAATAGGCACAGTTATGATGTTTTACTCATGCTCGATCAGCCTCACAGCACATATTTTGCCACTTGCACTCTAGCCGTCATCCAGCCTGTTTCATTGCCCTTAGCTCACTGGTGTACCAAAGTGCAAACCGAGCTCCACAATGTTGGAGAGGGCACTCAGGGGCAACCGTGTCAAGAGCCCAATGCGCCTCACTGTTCCACAGCGTGACAAGGGCGTCAACAGGGTCACCTGCTCTATCTACTGGGAAGTCCCCCAGGGCATTCAGGAATCCTGTGGATTCCATTAGTCTCCAGGGGCAACCATCTTATTTGGTCCATCACTCTGTTATTTATTGCAAACAGAATGCATTGTTAAGAGATACATGCTGCAGACTTTTAGTTCATCAGGATAGGTAAATGGAAGACACTGGCCTTTAATCAGGGCTCCCCTCAGCTGGGAACTTTTCCGCCCCTTGGCATTGCCTTGTCTGAGAACTGGACCCAGGCAGAGGCACTGAGAAAACTTATTCTTTATCACCACTCCTTTGATATCAAGGAAGCATATATCCACAAAGCATCCTGTCCCAAATATTTAACTCATAGGATTCATAATAAAAGACATATGATTGCCCTATATTTTAAACCATAACTGATCATTACGTTTTTGCATTTAAAAGGATGACACACTCTTTTAACCAAAGATTTATTTGAAAGCCCTCTACATTACTTGCTGTGTTTGCATTCCTGGAAGAGAACCTGTCCCTAATGTTCAGATTTGATGAATATACTTGTTTTCTGGCATGGCTAGATTCATTTCCATCTGTTTGTTTGGCATTGTTCCCATTAAAAATGTGTGGTGCCAATTTCAACAGGACATAGGTGTTAACCAAACATGGTTTGAGAAGAGGGGGAGGCCCTCATAACACAGCAAGCACCACTTTTACTACCAGGAGATCCTGCTGTTTGCAAATAATTCCAGCTTAGGGCCACATGCTTCATTACATGAGATCACATCTGTAGGTGCTTGTGGGCACCATAAAAGCAACAAATGGCTCCTGGAGTTCTCTTTCAGTTTAGCTTGGTGTTTGGAATATTGCATGGGAAAGTGTCGCTGAGCCTGGAAGCAAGAGGTTTTATAGACAAACCTTTTGACAGATTCCCTACTTCAATTTAAGAAACCTTTTGGAGTTTGCATGGGTTGGTGGATTATAATTGGTTCAACAGCTTTATAGGCTTTGGGGAGAAAGGACAATTCGAAATTACTTTCCTAAAGGCATATCTTGTCCAAGGACACATAATTGACATTATTTACTAGCAAATCTGGCACCACATGCATCAAATAATATTAATGCAGGTACAAATTCTGACAGTTCTTCTTGTGTTTATCAGCAGACACAATCTGCAGTAGGTGCATTGGAATGATGAGGTTTGAAATAGCAAGAGGTGAAATTGCAATAGTCTTCAATCTCTTAAACATGGCTATGAATGCTTGGGAGTACATATTGCCAAAAGGATCTATGAAGTTTTGGAAGGATTTTAGATTTGGATTTTTTATTTGAGGTTTTTTTTAATTAATTGATCCCAGATAGCACTTTATGTATCCAATGCGTTGGTTACAGTTTTTGGATAGGTGCACTGCTAGGAACCTCATGACTCCAGACAGAGAAATGAAACATATGTCCATATGTGCTGATTTTTACATTACTTGTTCTAGTAAATATTAGCTTTGTTTACAAATCTTGCCCACTCATCATTATGTCTTCCCTCATCACAACCCTATGAGGTAAGTCACCATTATTCACATATAAACTGCTTAGAGGTTTCAACAATTAAGTGGTTTACATTTTAAAAAAAATAAAAAATAAGATTTGTGAAAAAGAGGGATTGGGAACCAAATAATCTGACTCATAACTGCCTATGATGTGAATGTGGATTCTTTTAAAAAATTAAAACCATGCGGATAACTTATACCCATCTATCATAGCTTAATGAGCAAAATCAATGTAACCGGTATATACAAACAACTCCTAAAATGCAATATCAAAACATTTGACCAAACACATTTCAACAAAGTCTCTTCAGTGGTCAAATCAATGGAAAGACACCAAATATACAATTCAGCATAAATCTGTGTAACAATACAATTCACAGTACAACTGCAAAGGATAAAAAATATTATTTAAATACTGGAAATATGATGCCTGAATGGCACTATCACATCACATAATTGGACAGTATCTTATATATTGGTGTTGCATTCAGGAAATTTACACACCTTACTTTTGAAGTTTTAAATGGTGAGTCTGTATAAGAAGTGTAAAGTTTTTTCATATTTAGATCAGCATTATATTTCCAGGATTTAAATAATATTTAATCAGATGTTTTGATATTGCATTGTAGGAGTTGTTTGTATATACTCGTTGAGAGCAGTGTGGCGTAATGGTTAGAGTGTTGGAATATGACCAGGGAGACCAGGGTTCGAATCCCCATGCAGCCATGAAGCTCACTGGGTGACCTTGGGCCAGTCACTGCCTCTCAGCCTCAGAGGAAGGCAATAGTAAACCACCTCTGAATACTGCTTACCATGAAAACCCTATTCATAGGGTTGCCATAAGTCGGAATCAACTTGAAGGCAGTCCATTTCCATTTTGTATATACTGATAACATTGATTTTTGCTCATTCATCTATGATAGATGAGTATAAGTTTTCCACATGCTTTTAATGTTTATAAAGTATCCACATTCACATCATAGACAGTTTTGAGTCAGGTTATTTGGTTCCCAATCTCTTTTTTTCACATTTCAGTTTGTTGGGACATATTTTTTCATATGTTTGGTTTGTTGCTCCATGCAAAATAAGATTGACATGCCTTTTAATTGGTAGTTTTTATTATGCATATTTTAAATTACTGATTTTTTTGTATACTTGGAATTAATTGGTCAACTTGTTTTTAACTTCTGATTTTTATTGATAATTTAAATGTATATTTTATGTTCTACAATTAAGCAGTATACAAATTTAAATATTAGACAGGCGCTGTCCCTGTTGTCTTTTCAGCACCTACTGACCTTCCTCTTCCAACAAGCCTTTTAAGCAGAGACTTTTGTCCCAGTCTGCATCTGAAATGGAATTATTTTTAAGATGTTTTTGTTTTGTTTTAAATATGTTTTTAACATGTTTTACTTTTTGTTGTTTTGACGCCCTGGACTCCATTTGGGAGGAAAGACAGGGTATTAGGCAGAGCTTGGAAAAGTTACTTTTTTGAACTACAACTCCCATCAGCCCCAGGCAGCATGGCCACTGGATTGGGCTGGAGGGAGTTGTAGTTGAAAAAAGTAACTTTTCCAAGCTCTGGTATTGGGAGGGTTCACTTCATATGAAAGGAGGTTGTGTGTTTGGGTATCTATACAGATCAGCTCACCTGCTTCACCGTTTAGAGGAATATCTGCCTTGGTGATGAATTATTACTTCTCCCTCTGGTGGCTGGGATGTGTTGTAGCTGCCTGACCATGGAAAGTTAGCCAAGTTTCAGAGATCAACCAGAGTATTCTCACAACAGCTTCACACAACATATACGCTGAAAAACAAAACATCTGGATGCCACTCTTGACTGTACGTACATCTGTAAATATCAGTGTGCACACCATTAGGAACCTGTTTTGGCCAGGTTTCCAAGGGCAGCTCCGTCTTGTCCTTGTTGTTGCTGTTCCATTCCTATGCCACTTTCTCACCATTTAGTGACTCAAAGCAGCAAACACATAATGTATGGATATTACACCAATCTTTAAACCAGTGCTTGAAAAATTCATTTTAAACAGGAATTAATTACAGTTCAAGTTTGCTCCCTACAAAAAGAAACTAATTCCATTCTAGTTCAATCCGTGAATCATTCACGGGGTCCTCTACATTTCCCCCCCAGCCTTCAGAATTACAGCAGCTGCTCTGCTAAAGTATAAAATATACTTAAGAAGACTAAGAAAACATCAAAACACACAGTATAATGCAAACAATTGTTTTATTTATTCTTCCCAACAATTGTGTTCTTTAAGATTAAACAGTCACATCTCTTTTTAGATAGATAAAAATGTTAAATGCAGTTGCAACAATGAAACACAGAGTTAAGTGCAATGAAACCGCTACATATCTAAATTATTTAATTAAAATTAAAATTGAACTGAATTAAAAATCCCCCAGAGTTCCACTGCAGAACGAACTTAATTCACATTCAGTTCAACTGGAAATTATAGGAACTATGCTTAAGTGTAATTCAGATATTTTTTAATTAATTCAGTGAACTGGAATTAGTTCATTCCAACCAATGTTTTAGACACCAGTGCACACATATCCTGAAACCCCATCTCACATAGAGACCTGGACCCCAACTCCAAGGGCCTGCCAAAAGCCTGTGGAGGCTCTATTTTCCTGTAGCTCCATTCAGAGAGAAAACAGGTGCTGAACCCAACACTGGGGGCCAATACCAAATAGGGATAGATGAATCAGAATTTTAGTGCAAATGTGTACACATTTTTGTATGCAAATTCCCCTAATACACACATTTTGCAAAGCAAGTTCCTCTAATGCAGCCTTTCCCAACCGGTGTGCCTCCAGATGTTGTTGGACCGCAACCCCCATATTTTCTGACCATTGGCAATGCTGGCTGAGGCTGATGGGAGTTGTGGTCCAACAACATATGGAGGCACACTGGTTGGGAAAGGCTGCTCTAATATAATGCATTTTTGTGTGTTATTTTTGCTAATATATGCATTTTTATGCAAACCTTACTAGGGATGGAAAGATCTGTCAATTTCACTTCTCTCAGTTTCTCATTTTTCCAATGTTAAATTCAGTTCTCTAAATTTCTGCAGCAATCTGTGATTTTTTAAAAAATCCTCATGAAAATTCTCCACCATTCTAGTGTGAATTTCTCCAAATAAACACATTTTTGTAGGCAGTTTTGACAATACACAGTTTTGCAAGCCATTTCTCATCACATCATGCCTTTTTGCCTGTTATTTTCACTCATATATTAATTTTTATGCACACTTTCCCCTAATACATGCATTTTTGTAAATATTATTTAGTTAGTGAACTGCATCCCAAAATTCTAATAAATGCAAATTTCGAAGGATGGCTGTGTTTCGGTTCTCATATTGTTTCGGAAAGTGCGAATTTGATAAATTCTGCTTGAAATGCAAACTGAATCGAAATTCTCACCCATCCCTAAACCTTACTCTAGTATATGCCTTTTTGTACACATTATTCAGCTGGAAACTGCATTGCAAAATTCAAAGAAGAGTGAATTTCAAAGGATGGTTATGTTTCTGTTTGTGTATTGTTTCAAAAGGTGCAAATTAAGTATGCTTGCCTTTAAGTGTGAACTGAATCAAATTTCTCCCCCATCCCCAGTAGTGACATCAGTTTCCTTCCCCCACCATTGCAGCCAATGCTTTGTTGTTGGGGTGGGGAGGAATGCAGAACATGATTATGTCAACAAATGAGATAAGTTTTATTTGGAATTAGGGAAGAGGAGTGGAGGAGGATAGCTGTTCTTTCTGCCAGTGATCACTCTCTCTCTACACCTCTCATTTGGCCCTGAAACAAAGCTTGTTCAAGTTCCATGAAAATAAAAACTGCTTGCTTCCTTGAAGTGGTGGCCTATTATTGTTCTAAGAGTCATGTTTTTAAATTACTGTTGTGTGACATCACTTCAGTTAATTGTAGGCCTGTGTTCTCTGAGGTCATTCAGTTTAAAGATGTGTGACAGCTCCCCCATTTTAAACCCTTTTCTTTAAAGATAGTAGGCTAATTTGAATATTAACTACCTGCCAAGTTTAACACACCTTAACAAAAAACCTTTCCTTCCTGACATGTAGGGCAAGAAACACTGTGGTGTTCTGGTATAATGCCATAACTTTCCTCTCTCTCTCTCATTATTTTAATGACAGTGGCAAGCCTCTGATTATTCCCAGGTGTTTCTGCTTCCCCCCTTCTCCTTTAGCCATGAATGTGACCATTAGGGTAGGAGCTATAAAGGATGTGTTTCCCACTTCCTTCTATGCCTGTCTCTTAAAAGAACTGCAAGTCCACCCTCTTCCATCCCCTCCAATTCTCTGAGGTATCCATTGAGAATTTGTGTTGACTGCCTTAATTTTCATCTCCTATAATCATTCCCTGTCAGATGGCAGTTAAAGTTTAATGGCCCCTGTAAAAATGGTCTCCTTTCTTCTTTTAAACCATCATGTGTTTTTTGCTTAGTAAACTGTTAACTGATCACAAAACATGAAAGGACCACTGTGATGTTCCTATATTAATGTATATATGGTAAGTGTTGTTGTTTAGAAGATACATGGTAAGTGGAGTGAAAGAGGGGGAGTGAATGGGCAGTAGAATGCGAGATGATTGGCTGAGTGTTTAAAATGGCTGAACGTATAAAAGGAAGAGTGAGAGTGGAATCTAGGGGGGAGAAGAGAACTGAGTGGGTTGCTTGGTGGGGTTTAGAGAGTTGTTTACCAGGAGGGAGGTGGAGTTCGGATTAGTATTGAGTAAAACCATATGCTTATGTGCCTTAAGAAGAAATCTTGTTAATCTTGTTAGCTTTGTTATCTGTAATAAATACTTAATTTGGTTTACCAAAGGCCTGATCCTTGGCTGGGGTTTCACAGACCAGAAGGGAGGGTAAGGTAATGACCAAGGCTGAAGGGGAACTGTAACAAATGGTGGCAGCGGTGAAGAGAATAACAATACCAGTATTCAGAGTCTCTGGGAATACTAGTATTGGGACGTTACTGGTGGTTGCCTAGCAGGGGGATCTGTTGAGATCTGTGCTAGAGCGGATAGGTAAACCATAAGAGAGTGCGGTCCGGACTGGTAGAGTCCCTGGTGGTGCCTAGAGACAGGCAGTAACCACGAGCAGGTAGGAACCTGACAGGGAGAGCCAGGGAAGGGCGTCACATGTGGTGGCAGTAGCGGTGGGATACGAACAACAGAGAATCCAGATACGAACCAAAGAGAGTCCCAAAGACACGTGGTGACAAAGGAGACTACGTCACAGGTGTTGGCTGTAGCAGTGAGATACGAATACTAGACAATCCCTAATAGTTGTGTGGCAAACAGAAATAACAAAACAAGATTACTTGTGAGAGTGACTGGCAAAGAGTGTGTGGCAAAGAGTGAGTGAACTCAAACACCATGGCTGAATACATAAAAATGAAAAGAGAGGAGCTGGTGGAGAAGTGCATAACATTCAATTTACCTCACGAGGGTAAAGGGGTAGATGAATTGAGGGTAGCACTTATAGGATTTGCTACTACCCAGCAAAAACAACCGGTCAGGGAAGAGACCCCAGAAGGATATTTAAGCAATCCCGCTTATATAGAGTACTTGAGAGAGAAGTTGAAGATGGAAACTGAGAGATTGAGGATGGAAGGTGCAGAGAAGGAAAAACAGAGAGAGTTGGAAGCTGAGAGATTGAGGATGGAGGCTGAGGAAAAAGACAAACAGAGAGAGTTGGAAGCTGAGAGATTGAGGATGGAGGCTGAGGAAAAAGGCAAGCAGAGGGAGTTGGAAACTGAGAGATTGAGGATGGAAACTGAGAGAATGAGAGTGGATGCGGAGATACAAGGGGAAAGATTAAAATTGGAAATAGAGAAGTTTCATTCTGATGAAACAAGAAAGGACAGAGATGGAGCAAAAATAAAAATTACTCCAAAGGACTTTGCTGTCTATGAGCCTGGTCAAGATCCTCAAATTTACCTCAGCACCTTTGAAAAAGCAGCTCAGTTGTGGGGGCTACCTGAAGATAAATACATGCAGTATTTATCAAACCTGATTAAAGAGGAATTGGCTGAGGTATACCAATATTTCCCCTCAGACAGGCCCGTCACCTATGCTGAATTCAAAGAAGCAGTGTTTAAAAGATTCAGACTGGGGCCTGATTATTTTAGAAAGCTTTTCAGAAACTGCCAGATACAGACAGGGAAGTCTTTCGTGGAGCTGGGGGCAAAACTGATGGACATATTTGGGAAATGGCTGACAAGTGCAAAAGCTCAGTCTGTGGAGGAGGTGAAAAACCTCATGATATTGGATCAATTATACCATCAGTTACCACCAGAAATAAGGCTCCTGGTCAAAGACCGTTCCCCTACATCGGTGCAGGAGGCCGCAGAGATGGCGGATCACTTTGTCTCCAACAGAACTGGCTGGGTGGGGAAAACATCAAGAGATTTTAAACCCAGACCACATAATGCTGGCAGAAGGGATGTGGTACTACAGCGAGTGAGTCCTCCAGTAAAATCTGAAGGGCACAGGACACCCCAGAGTGGATCTGTGTACCCTAAAAGTGAGGAGAAATTATGCTACAAATGTGGTAGACCGGGGCACCTACGTTTTCAATGTGAGGTTGCCAACCCCATTAGTAATCCTGCTCAGACAAGGACAGTGAAAACAGAGCCCAAGGCTTTAGAAACAGCGAAAAAGGTTCAGTTCTGCCAGATAAACTGGACAGAAGTAACAGACCTTGATTCAAGTCTGAGAGAGGAAGTGAGTGTACAAGGGGCAAATTATTGGGCATTGCTTGATACTGGTGCCGCTCAGACATTACTGAGGCCAGATTTAATAAAATCTGAGGTAATATTACCTCAGGAAACTGTGACTATCCAAGGAGTGAGGGGTCAACCAGAAAGTTTGCCTGTGGCCCTGGTGGATATGACTTGGAGAGGCCGAGAGGGCCGATATAAAGTAGGCATTAATGCCCAGCAACAAGAACCAGTAATACTGGGAAGGGATGTAATGGGCGCCCAAGGAAAGATCTATGTAGTGACCAGACAGCAAATTGGCAGAGAAAAAGAAGCCATATTAAGGGGGGCTGAAACAAACAGGGTGGAATCTGTTAACCAGCCTCAGGTCACCATAGCAACCACTAGCAGGCCTGCTGAAGGAGACAAACTGTATCAAGTGGTCTCTGATAATGATGAGGCAGATCAATTCAGGGAAGAGCTACAAAAAGATATAAGTTTGAAGCAGATAAAGGAACAAGCTCTGACCCAACAGATTCCTTTCACTGACAAACTGAGGAATCAAGTTTTGTGTGAGAATGGGATTTTATATAGACTGTGGATGCCTGCTGAGAGAAAGGATGAATGTGAACCAGTGAAGCAATTGATAGTACCTAGCAAATACAGAACCAGATTGCTAGAGGTAGCCCACGATGTCCCATGTGCAGGACATCTGGGAATAAAAAAGACCAAGAGGAGATTGGCTGCACACTATTATTGGCCAAACATCTCCAAAGATGTAAAACAACATTGTCTATCTTGTGGAATATGCCAAAAGGTGGGAAAAAGTGGAGTAAAGACTAAGGCACCCTTAAAGCCCCTTCCTATAATTGGACAACCCTTTTATAGAGTGGGAATAGATTTGGTGGGCCCTTTTTCCAAACCCACAAGGCATGGCAAGAAATATCTAGTGGTGGTGGTGGATTTTGCCACCAGGTACCCAGACGCAGAAGCACTAAGATCCGTGGAAGCCCCTGTAGTGGCAGAGGCTTTATTAAAAATCTTTATGAGGCTGGGTTTCCCTCATGAAGTGCTGACGGATCAAGGCAGTGTATTCATGGGAGAAGTGATGCAATGTATGTGGAAATGTTGTGGTCTAAAACATCTAAAGACCACTACTTACCATCCCGCCACTAATGGGTTAACAGAGAGATTCAATGGCGTTTTGAAGGGCATGATCAGAAGCTATGTTCAAGATCACCCACAAGACTGGGATGAACGGTTGGGATGCTTCTTATTTGCATACAGAGAAGTCCCTCAGGAGTCAACAGGCTTCTCACCCTTTGAACTCATGTTCACTAGAAAAGTGAGGGGACCTTTGGAACTATTAAAAAAATCATGGGAAGGAACCCTGGGAGAGTACAAAACATCTGTAGTAGATTTTGTATTGGAATTCCGCAGTAAATTAACATCAATGATGGAGGTGGTGGAAAAGAATTTGAGTCAAGCACAGGAGAAGCAACGTTACTGGTATGACAGAACAACCAGGGAACGTGTGTATGATGTGGGAGATATGGTTATGGCGTTCATACCCAGGAAACATGACAAATTACAGGCTAACTGGGAAGGACCATATACCATCAGAGAAAGGCTTGACACAGTGACGTATGTAATCACCACAGACCAATTAAACAAAAGCAAAGTGGTTCATGTAAATATGTTAAAGCCTTACCATACCAGGGATGTACAGGTGTTGCAAGTTACCTTATTCCCTGAGGGAAGTGGGCCTGAACTTCCAGATTTGGTACAGGAAAGCAAAGACAAAGGAGGGGTAGATCAAGTGGAATGGTCAGAGGAGGTGAAGGAGGAAGTAAAAGAGGAGATTCTGAGAGTTTTGAAAACCTATAGGAATCTCTTTAGCAACAAACCTGGCCGAACCAGTATAGTTATACATTCCATTGATACTGGAGATCATGCCCCAATCAGATCTGTTCCGTGCCGTGTGAATGGGAAAGTTTTGAATGAGATCAAAAAGGAGGTGGAAGATATGCTGGAATTAGGAGTGATCAGGGAATCCATCAGTCCCTGGGCCTCAAGTATTGTCCTGGTTCCGAAAAAAGATGGAACGACAAGGTTTTGCATTGATTATCGGCTAATCAATAAAATTACTGTCCCAGATGCGTATCTTATGCCTAGGGTAGGTGCAATGTTAGAGTTATTGGGGGCAGCAACCATTATCTCTACACTAGATCTCTGTAAAGGATTTTGGCAAATGGAACTAGACGAGCAATCCAGAGCCAAAACTGCCTTCAGTACACCAGATGGGTTATATGAGTTTGTGACCTTACCCATGGGACTAAGGAACTCACCAAGTTCATTTCAGAGGCTAATCAATACTGTGTTGCGAGGCATGTCAGATTTTGCAGTGGCCTATATCGATGACGTGGCCATTTTTAGCAAGTCGGTGCCTGAGCATGTCCAACACCTGACAACAGTATTGGAGGCCTTAAGAAAAGCAGGCCTCACAATAAAAGCTAAGAAATGCCAGTTTGGACTAAAGGAAGTAATCTATTTAGGACATAAGGTGGGGAGTGGGAAAATCACCCCCTTATGGAGCAAGGTGGAGGCAATACAAGCGTGGCCGATCCCCTTAACCAAAAAAACAAGTAAGGGCATTTCTGGGTATGGCTGGATTTTATAGGAAGTTTGTGAGAAATTTTGGGGAAATAGCAACCCCCTTGCATGAATTAACAAAGAAGAAGTGTTCTGAGCGTGTGGTATGGACGGATGAATGTCAGAAGGCTTTTGATCTACTGAAGCAAGCCTTGTGCCAAGGACCCATATTAATAGCACCAGACTATGAGAAACCATTCATCGTGGCTACAGATGCGTCGGACCTGGTGCTGGGAGTCGTCTTGCTACAGGAGAGAGAAGGCACCAGACATCCAGTGGCGTACCTGAGTCGCAAGCTGACGCCGAGGGAGAAAAACTATTCGTCGGTCCAGAAGGAGTGCCTAGCGGTCGTGTGGGGACTGAACAAGTTGCGCCCATACGTGTGGGGACGAAGATTCACAGTGACTACGGATCATCGGGCCTTGTTATGGTTGCAGACTATGAAAAACCATAACACTATGCTGCAGAGGCGGTCCTGGGCCCTACAGGACTATCAGGTGGACTTCCAGTTCATCAAAGGCAAGGACAATGTACTGGCCGATGGACTTTCCAGGCAAGTGGCTGGGACTGCAGTGACGTGACCAGACAGAGGAACAAAGAAAGACATTTTCCCCATAGAGACTTTTATTTGTTAACGCGACGTATAAATCCTGGAACAGGAATAATACTCTGCTGTTGTTTAAGGGGGGGGAAATGTGATGTTCCTATATTAATGTATATATGGTAAGTGTTGTTGTTTAGAAGATACATGGTAAGTGGAGTGAAAGAGGGGGAGTGAATGGGCAGTAGAATGCTAGATGATTGGCTGAGTGTTTAAAATGGCTGAACGTATAAAAGGAAGAGTGAGAGTGGAATCTAGGGGAGAGAAGAGAACTGAGTGGGTTGCTTGGTGGGGTTTAGAGAGTTGTTTACCAGGAGGGAGGTGGAGTTCGGATTAGTATTGAGTAAAACCATATGCTTATGTGCCTTAAGAAGAAATCTTGTTAATTTTGTTAGCTTTGTTATCTGTAATAAATACTTAATTTGGTTTACCAAAGGCCTGATCCTTGGCTGGGGTTTCACAGACCAGAAGGGAGGGTAAGGTAATGACCAAGGCTGAAGGGGAGCTGTAACAAATGGTGGCAGCGGTGAAGAGAATAACAATACCAGTATTCAGAGTCTCTGGGAATACTAGTATTGGGACGTTACTGGTGGTTGCCTAGCAGGGGGATCTGTTGAGATCTGTGCTAGAGCGGATAGGTAAACCATAAGAGAGTGCGGTCCAGACTGGTGGAGTCCCTGGTGGTGCCTAGAGACAGGCAGTAACCACGAGCAGGTAGGAACCTGACAGGGAGAGCCAGGGAAGGACGCCTCACAACCACCAACACAATTATTCCAGAATTCACATCCATATCATGATTTCAGTGGAAAGTGAGTGGGAGAGATATTATTATGAGTTATGTCACCTGAGATTTCTGTTTGTGCTCCATAACAGCATGCTAGCTCATCTCATCAACTGCAGTAGTCTCTGTATGTATGTATGTGTACTCCTGGATGCACTAGGCTTGTCCTGTTAATACGCATCAATCATCATAAAGATAATGAACATTCCAGGTGTCGATTCCCAGTTCAGCAAAGCACTTAACTGTTGTTTTCTATACAGAAGAACAGCATTCCTCATAGGCAAGGTTGTTGCCATGTCTGCACAACTTTGCAAATAAGCCTACAGATGTTACTAGCCTGTCCACCTACTCCACATACACTTACATCAGGCTTTTGTAGCACTGTATCAACAACAAAATAAACTAACTCTGTTCAAATCTGCAAATTTAACTTCTTCACCCATGTAACTGCTGTCCTGGTAGAGTGCTCTGCTGCTTATCTGAGGTGTTTCACCATCATATCTGTCATAGGTTTTGTTTTTATTTTTGTTTTTATTATGTTTTATTGTTTTATTCCTTGTTGTTTGCCACCCTGAGCTCCTTTTGAGAGATAGGGTGGGATATAGTATCATAGGATTGGGGGATTGGTCTGGATGATGTCTTTGGGTCCCCTTTCAGCCTGTGATTTTGAATTTGTAGAGATGTCATTTGTATTAGAGAGACCTGCTGAAATGGTCAATCCAGTTCCTTTCATAAGCTAATAATTCTGGTCAAGCCAGTCTCTTTGTTCAGCTGATGGACCTGATTTACATGTCTGAAGATTTGGCAACTTACCATACGAATGGGGGCAGCTGTCCCTTGTCACCTGGCTGGGCAGGAAATAGATTTTGGTTTAGTCTGAGATGGATCTAGGCACTGGAGAGACACAGAGAGTCTTGCCTCTTGTGCTGAATCTAAAGCTATGGCTTTGGGAAATCCTCCCCTAGAAGCCTAATGGGGAAGCAAGATCTGTTGGAGTGTTAATGCTGTGAACTCCCTCCATGTTGCACTCAGGTTGTATATGTGTGTAAATAAAACCACCAGTCTCCTCTAGGGTTGCCAGGTTCTTGGCCTGAGACTGATCCTGTATCTTTAGGAGAAGAGAAAGTCAGCAGGTGTTCTTGCAACCCTGTAATGAGGAATACCACAAGGTGGAATTCTCCCTTCCCCCTGCACAACTTTCAAAGATACAGAAGACCTCTTGGAGGCTGGGCCCAGCCTCCAAGAGGTCTTCTGCATCTTTAAAAGTTGTGGAGGGGGGAGGGAGAATTCCACCTTGTGGTTTTTCCCATTACAGAGTTGCAAGAACACCTGCTGACTTTCTCTTCTCCTAAAGATACAGGATCAGTCTCAGGCCATGGACCTGGCAACCCTAGTCTCCTCTGACCTTTATTCCAAAGAAACCAACCCTTGCTTAAGTGCTGGAACCCTGGAAGTCTCTCACCGCTCAGAGATTTGGGTGTGTGCAACTATAGCTTAAGTAAGTAAAAGTTGGTGTAGCATTCCGCTGGTATAGCAGGGCTTCCACCATATCCTGTTGCCCTTCAGCCATAGTAACCTGAGTACAGGATTGCTCTGTAAGTCAAAGTGGCAGGCTGAGAATGTGGACTGAAAAGTGGACAAATGCAGGGTTCAGCATATGGCAAAGAGATGCTGTAATGTTTTTACCGTGCAGCACGCACACACCACAATTCCACACGTACCATACTACTACAAAGCTGTTGAAAATTAGCAGAATGGCTTCACAGTCAGTGCAGTTCAATGTGCATGCAGGGTAGGTGAACATTATGGCAGTACTATCCCTGTTTAACCTCTTGTTGAATTCTGCATAGATGCAGTCAAGTATTCACATCCTTAGTGTGTCAACTTAGAATCACAGGGTTGATTCTAGCTCAACCTGCTGCGGAGGCAGGAAATCCTTGCAGTACCCCTGGTAGGTGGTGATCCAGCCTCTGTTTAAAAATCTCTAACAAACGAGAACACCCCCCTCTGTACCTTCTGAGGCAGTATATCCACCCTCAAACTGCTTGTGCCACCAGAAAGATCTTCCTAATGTTTAGTCAAAATCTGGTTTTGTAATTTGAAATCATTGGTTCAAATCTGCCCTCTGGAGCAGCACAAAACAAATTTGCTCCATCAGCTTTGTGAAAAAATGGCTATCATATCACCTGTTTATAATTTCTTCTCTGGGCTAAGTATATCCATATTTTGTGATCAAGAAAGTGATGGGATGTGCACTGGAAAATCTGGGATAAAATTAACTGGACACAACATCATATAACCTTCTTGCAAACAAATCAGAATGAATGCTCAATAAACAGCCAGCGTCATCTAACCTTGCTGAAACTTTGTGGAAACAAATCAGGATGAATTATCAATAAACAGGTCATCTAGAAGAAACCTCAGTTTCTGTTGAAGAATGTGGTCCACTAACACCCCTATATCCTTTTTGCATTTAGTACTGTCAAGCCAGATGTCATCCATCCTATATTTAGTCCATCTGGTTTTTCCTGTCTAAATACAGAACCTTACATTCATTTCTGTTGAAAGAAATTTTGTTAGTTTGGGCCCAATTCTTAATTCTGTGAAGATCATCTTGAATCCTGTAGCTGTCTTCTAAAGCATTAGTTACCCTTCCTAGTTTGCTGTCATTTGCAAATCTGACGAGCACCACCTCTGTTTCTTCATCCAAGTCAATCATAAGGATGTTGAAAAACACTGGACTCTGTGGGCAGAACCCTGCAACAACCCAAACCACTACTCTCTCCAAGGTGATAATGGTTGAGAATCTGTTCCCCCATCTGCACTATACATTTAAAGCAGTATCATACCACTTTAAACAGTCATGGCTTCCCCCCAAGAATCCTGGAACGCGTAGTTTGTGAAGAGTGCTGAGAGTTGTTAGGACACCCCTAATCATAGAGCTACAATTCTCAGAGTGATTTAAAAATCAATCCACATCCCAGGGAACTCTGGGAATTGTTGCTCTGTGAGAGGAATAGGGCTGCTAACAACTCTAAACATCCTTAAACTACAGTTCTTAGGATTCTTGGGGAGAAGCTTTCAAGTGGTATGATCAGTGCTTTTTTTATTGAGGTGATGGTACTCATCTCTTGATAAAAGTATAATGGATGCCAGCACAAAATGGCTTCCATGGGCAGCAAAAAAAGAGGTGACGGCAGTGGAGGCTGGTAGCTGTGATGGCATTAAAGCAGTGAATCTGCTCTGGGTTTTAGTCCAAACTTTCAAGGAGCTGTCTAAGTGCTGGGCTCTGAGAGGCTTTACCCTCACTGCCACCCCATTCCTGGTCATCTGCTGCATTCATGATTCATTGCTGAATTTCACCTGACTGATAGAGCCTCCTGGCAGCACTCCTATACCAACTCTGGGTTTCCCATTAGGTCTGCTACCACTTTTACTCTCAAGGTCAGAGGGCAAAAAGAGAGAATTGGGGGTCAAAACAGGTTTTGGGACATGGCCAAGGAAGTGTCTGGGGGGTGGCAGATGCCATGTCAATGAGACTAGGTACTATGGGCTGCCTAAGGACTATAGCAGGTTTTTCCAGGTCCACAGCTATGCTGGGGTTCGCCCAGGGTCTCACATCTCTTCTTCTGAGGCGGTCTCCCTGGGGGCCCAGGTCAGGCGGGATCTTGGCACATGGATACATTAGTCATTTTTTTTATACCACATTTCCCACAAATGCATCTGTACTCAAACAGGTTGACATGAAAAACAGTCTAAATAAAGTAGTACAATAACAATACAAGATAAAAAGTATAATATCACTACAACATAGCACTAAAAAACAATTAACAGTTAAGCTAACATTAGGGATGAGGTTTGCTGCCTAGTTCCAATCTGCTTGTATTCCATTGTTCTATCCCGATCCACCCTTTTTATGTTTCCCCTTGCTTTGGCACTTGCCAATTCAATCTGCTGTTTGTTAGTGGGGAAAAT
This sequence comes from Rhineura floridana, assembly GCF_030035675.1. NCBI lineage: Eukaryota > Metazoa > Chordata > Lepidosauria > Squamata > Rhineuridae > Rhineura > Rhineura floridana. Next base: position 41,823,437 of record NC_084481.1, on the reverse strand, counting down.
GCATAATTTTTAATGTAAATGCCTATGTAAATGATCACAGTGTTCCACATGGCTTATTTTTTTTCCTTTTAATCACACCTACACACTCTTATGAATGCATCAACTTAGATAAAATTACAAAAATAATTAAGTAAAACCAGGCAAAAACTTTAAAAAAATCTGTGCAGATTACAGCTGCAGCCCACCGCAAGAAATCAGTGCTGGTCTGAAAAGATAGTGGAGTGTCAAATTCAGTCGGAGTCTGATTTAACGAATATTCTCCCCCATCCTAGTTAACATACATCAAAATTTAAACAAGCATAAAGTTCACCTACAGATCAAGTAAAAATATCAAATATCACATCCAAATGTAGTCTCAAAGCTGATAACATTAGGAAACCTCCTTCTCTTCCAGTCTTTTATTTCTTAATCTAAAAGGCAAGAAGGTTCCCTTAGACTTCTTCTGAGAGCAGTTCCCTTATGGAGGCTTGCAGGGCTGTGTGTGAGAGAAGGCAGGTAGAAACAGTCTGTTGGCACCAATGTCAACGGGAAGTGAATCCACTCCCGATTTTAGTCTGAACTTTCAAGCACCTTGGACAGCTCTTGGAAAGTCTGGGTGAAAACCCGGAGAGGATTCACTGCCCCACTGACATCAGAGCCAACCGCTTCAGCTGCCCTTAGGCATAGATACATTTAACATTCCAAGTGTGAAGAAATTCTGCAGCATGTCACACAATTGCACAAAATCTTTGACAGATGAGAAGGAAACATCATGAAGAAAAATGTCCTGTTCTTTGTTTTTATTGTTCTCATAAATCCATAAGAGGAATGATAAACAGCTGGGAGAATTATGCCTTGAAAGAGCTCTCTGTGCCCCTGTCCTGTTGCCCGTTTGGACCACTCTCCAACTCTCACCCTCCAAGGGTGATTGCTCCATTTTTTTGGCTTACTGGAGGAGTCTTAATGAAAGACAGGGAAACTGGCTGCAATAATGAAAAAAAATAAGCTGGAACGTCGCTCGTATTCTCAGATGAAAGCAATAGCTACAGCGCTAGTGTGCTATAGCGGCAAAGAGACTGAGCAAGATGTTGTTCTGAGTTCAAATCTTGCTAACTAAAAACTCATTGTGGACTTAGCAAAGCCAGGTTAATTAATTAATTAATTAATATTAGGCAGGTGCCTTCACTGCAGTGTTTTCAATGCCTGCTAAGAACTTTTGTTCTTTAGACAAGCCTACTCAGACCAGGGATGGATAAGAATATCCATTAAATTGGACTTACCGGATTCTGACTAAATTCAACAGTCTGCTATCTTTTTGGACAGGTACTGATTTCTTGCAGCGGGCTGCTGCTGTAATTGGTACAGATTTTTTGTGGTGACCCATGGCTGTAATCAGCATGGATTTTTTTCCGATCCCCCCAATTTTACATAATTATCTTCAGAATTTCATCTAAGTTGATCCATTCATAATTATTATTTATTTGTTCATTTTATTATTTATTTATTTATTTATTTTATTCAATTTTTATACCGCCCAAAGCCAAAGGCTCTCTGGGCGGTGCACAGCATAAAATAAATACAATACAATAAAATACAATAAAATAACAATAGAAACACTAAAAGCATACATATTAAATATTTAACAGCCTGGTATATATTAACAACAATAAAATATGTTAAAATGCCTGGGAAAATAAAAAGGTTTTAACCTGGCGCACCGAAAAGATAGAAGTGTAGGCACCAGGCGCACCTCGTCGAGGAGGCTATTCCATAGTTTGGGGGCCACCACTGAAAAGGCTCTAGATCTCGTTACAACCCTCCGAGCTTCTCTGTGAGTCGGAACTCGGAGGAGGGCCTTTGATGTTGAACGTAGTGAGCGGGTAGGTTCATATCGGGAGAGGTGTTCCGCCAGGTATTGTGGTCCCACACCGTGTAAGGCTTTATAAGTCAAAACTAGCACTTTGAATTTGGCCCGGAAACAAATAGGTAGCCAGTGTAAACGCGCCAGAACAGGTGTTATATGTGCGGACCATCTGGTCCTCGTCAACAGTCTGGCTGCTGCGTTTTGCACTAGCTGTAGTTTCCTAACTGTTTTCAAAGGCAGCCCCACGTTGAGCGCATTGCAGTAATCCAATCTTGAGGTTACCAGAGCAAGCACAACTGAGGCGAGGTCGTCGCTGTCCAGATAGGGACGTAGCTGGGCTACCAACCGAAGGTGGTAGAACGCATTCCGTGCCACCGAGGCTACCTGAGCCTCAAGAGACAGGAATGGATCAAAAAGAACCCCCAGGCTATGAACCTGTTCCTTCAAGGGGAGTGTAACCCCATCCAGAACAGGTTGAACATCCACCATCTGGGCCGAGAAGGCACCCATCAGCAGCGTCTCCGTCTTGTCAGGATTGAGCCTCAGTTTATTAGCTCTCATCCAGTCCATTATCGCGGCCAGGCAACGGTTCAGCACATTAACAGCCTCACCTGAGGAGGATGAAAAGGAGAAATAGAGTTGCGTGTCATCAGCATACTGGTGACAACGCACTTCAAAACTCCTGATGATCGTGCCCAGTGGCTTCATATAGATGTTAAAAAGCATGGGGGACAGAACCGATCCCTGTGGGACTCCACAATGGAGAGTCCAGGGTATCGAGCAGTGCTCCCCAAGCCCTACCTTCTGGAGACGGTCCACCAAGTAGGAGCGGAGCCACTGCCAAGCAGTACCTCCAACTCCCAACTCCGTGATTCTCCCCAGAAGGATACCATGGTCGATGGTATCAAAAGCCGCTGAGAGATCAAGGAGAATCAACAGAGTTACACTCCCCCTGTCTCTCTCCCGACATAGGTCATCATACAGGGCGACCAAGGCCGTTTCAGTGCCGAAACCGGGCCTAAAACCAGATTGAAATGGATCAAGATAATCGGTTTCATCCAAGAGCACCTGGAGCTGGCTGGCAACCACCCGTTCCAAGACCTTGCCCAAGAATGGGACGTTCGCTACCGGTCTGTAGTTGTTCAAGTTATCTGGGTCCAAGGAAGGTTTCTTCAGGAGTGGTCTCACTACCGCCTCTTTCAAACAACTAGGGACCACTCCCTCTCTCAAGGAGGCATTTATCACTTCCCTGGCCCAGCCAGCTGTTTCAACCCTGGCAGCTTTCACTAGCCAAGAGGGGCAAGGATCAAGTACAGAAGTGGTTGTACGCACCAGTCCGAGTACCTTGTCAACTTCCTCAAGCTGTACCAACTGAAACTCATCCAATAAATGAGGACAAGACCGTGCTCCGGATACCTCATTAGGTTCAACTGCCATAATATTGGAGTCTAAGTCCCGGCGGATGCATGAGATTTTATCTTGGAAGTGCCTAGCGAACTCATTACAGCGGGTTACTGATGGTTCTCTGATATCCTGAGGGCTAGAATGTAGAAGCCCTCGGACAATTCTAAAGAGCTCCGCTGGACGGTTGAGAGATGATTTAATGGTGGCAGCGAAATATCGCTTTTTCGTTGCCCTCACCGCTTCTGTATACAATTTCGTAGAGGCACTTACCAAGGCATAATTGCATCCGTCAGGAGTACGCCTCCATCTGCACTCAAGCCTCCTCCTCTCTTGTTTCATCGCTCTCAGCTCCGGGGTGTACCACGGAGCTGCATGAGCTCGACATGGGAGAGGGCGCGCAGGAGCGATCGTGTCCACGGCCCGGGTCATTTCTGTGTTCCACAGTTCAACCAGGGCTTCAAAAGGAGTGCCAGTCTTATCAGCCGGAAAATCCCTCAGAGCCCTTTGAAAACCTTGAGGATCCATTAGTCTCCGAGGTCGGACCAACTTAATAGGTCCCCCACCCTTGCGGAGGAAAAGTGTTGCTGTAAGCCTAAACTTCAGCAAGCGGTGATCTGTCCATGACAATGGAGTCGATGAAAAACTCCCCACCTCCAGATCACCATGTCCATGTCCAGTGGCAAAGATCAAATCAAGAGTATGCCCCAACACATGCGTTGGGCCAGTAGCAAATTGAGACAGCCCCATGGTTGCCATGGAGGCCATGAAGTCCTGAGCCACCCCAGATAGAGCAGCCTCGGCATGGATGTTGAAGTCTCCCAGTACCAATAGTCTGGGAGACTTCAGCAATACCTCCGAAACTACCTCTGTCAGCTCAGTTAGGGAAGCTGTTGGGCAGCAGGGTGGGCGGTACACCAACAAAATTCCCAGTCTGTCTCCTTGACCCAGCACAAGGTGGAGGCACTCCAAGCCAGTCGTCACCTGGACAGGGTGCTTGATGAGCGAGAGGGAGCTCCTATAGGCCACAGCTACCCCGCCTCCCCGACCCTCGGATCTACCACAGTGTTGAACCATATACCCAGGTGGGCAAAGCTGGGAGAGAGTAACTGTACACAATAATTGTGTAGGTGTGATAAATAAGAAAAAATAAACCATGTGGAACATTGTGATTAGTTACAAAGGCATTTATGTTAAAAATTATGCTATTTTCCCCAGCAACCAACACCCCCCCCCAGTGATTGGCAATTGCCAAAGCAAGCAGGAATTTTAAAAAGGGCGGATCGGGATTGAAAAACAGACTGTCAGAATGCAAGCGAATTGGAACTAGGCAGTTTCCCATCCCTAACCCAGACATGTAATTTTAGTGTGTGTGTATAATGTCTACTTGTTTTTACATTTTTTAAGATATGAAAGTTTCATTTTTAAAGCACTGGGGTCAGTTAGACTCTAATTAAAATGCATGCAGGGACTACAAAACACCTGTATGTCTAAAGCCCTCTTCAGCTGTTACTAAATGGCAACAGGAAACATGTAAAGTTCTGCCCCTCTGCTGCCATTTTCATTTCCCCCCCACACACATATATGGAAGGGAAGTTAGCGCCATAATTTAGGGCAAAAAGTGGAAAATTCTGCTTTTAATACCTGTGCAAACCTGGGAAGTGTTTTTTTTAACCACCTCAGCTTTTAAACACAGATGCTTCCAACATTTTACTTCCTCTCAAACCATCTGTGGTCCATTAATTTAATCATTCTGTAATTTGGGGGTGATGATTCATAACTGATAATACTGAAAACATTTGTCCCAAACTGTGCCACCTACAATGTTCTCCTACCATAAAGGGACAGATTGTATTGTGGCATTTCAAGAGCGCGCACGCACACACAAGCACACACCCTTGTAGCTTTCTTCTTTTTTAAAGTGAACATTTCATTTTTAAGGCCTTGGGGTCACTTAGACCCCAATGAAAGTGCAGGCAGGAACAACGAAGCACCTTCTGACATGTGGAAGGGAACAGTCTGAAGCAGGGATAGGGTTGCCAGGTTCTTGGCCTGAGACTGATCCTGTATCTTTAGGAGAAGAGAAAGTCAGCCAAGTGCAGGTGTTCTTGCAACCCTGTAATAGGGAAAATCACAAGGTGGTATTCTCCCTTCCCCCTGCACAACTTTTAAAGATACAGAAGACCTCGTGGAGGCTGGGCCTGGCAACCAAGAGGTCTTTTGTATCTTTAAAAGTTGTGCTGGTGGAAGGGAGAATACCACCTTGTGATTTTCCCTATTACAGGGTTGCAAGAACACCTGCACTTGGCTGACTTTCTCTTCTCCTAAAGATACAGGATCAGTCTCAGGCCAAGAACCTGGCAACCCTAAGCAGGGAGCCTTTTAAATCCATGAAGGCTGTTTTAGAACTGCTATTGTAGCCTTTGCCAGCCTGGCGCCCTCCAGATGTACTGGGCTGTATTTCACCAGTTTTCTCACAGACAACATGTTATGATTCAGTTCTGGTACAAACAGAACTGAATCATAACACAACTCCCATCAACCAGCACCATCCAAAACATCTGCAGGGTGCCAGGATGACGAAGGGTGTGCTGTTGTGTATATGCGTGTGTCTAAGGCTGCAATTCAATACATGTCTACTCAGAAGTAAGCTCCATTGGGGTCAATGGGACTTACTCCCAGGTGAATGTGTATTGGATTGCACCTAAGTGACCCCAATATGGAAAAACTCTCATGTGACTGACAACACGAAGCTACTATATATGGATGAGCCATTTGGATGGCAATATGTTGGTTTTAGCTTATGTGCAAGTTTTTTAGCTCTTCTTATATGGTTAAATGATGTGTGCCATTTCTGAGTTTTGTTTGTTGCTAGGCTTGATTATTAATATGAACTGACTGTGTTTTTATGTGTTTATAAATTTTCTTTTATGGTAGGGTTGTACGCTGCTTGGAGGCTTATTGCGCAGGACAATTAATACATGTAACAAATACATAGAAGCTATAACTAGTAAAGAGCTGAAACAAAATAAATAGTACTGATCTGAAAGTTCTCATGTGAGAACTTCCAGCTTGACATGGAAGGTAGTATAATTTATCCCTCTACCCCAGTGTGAACAGGAGGGAAATATGTGAAGATTTGTATCACAGGTGGGACTGTGGTTTTCTTGTCCTTCATTTTGTCTCATTTTAAAACTTTCTTTTTGCTCTGCTGCTATACACTCATAACATTTCTCTCCTGAGATGCATCAGACTGAAACAATTTTTTAAAAAAGAATATAAAAACCCAAGTGGATTCCCGCTGCTGTTGCCACTACCAGAGCCACTGTAGTTTCCACCAACTCTGACCACGGAATAATTTTATTTTTCTCTCCCATTGCTAAAATAACTCCCTCCAGCCTGGGAGCTGTGCTGCAAGTTTTGGGGAGAGGGATTATTTACTCATCTCTTTTTGTAAAAAAAAATAAAAATAAAATCAACATACCTCTAGGAGAGGGAAAATGCAGCCTCTACACTTCTGCAAATCTTCTGCAGAGGCTCCTTCAACTCTCTGGAACAGATGGGGGGGGGTCTGTGATGGGCTGCAGGGGAGAGGAAGGGGAAGTTCTATTGCATGAGCAGAAGTCTTTCCGCTGGCAGGCAGACATAGATGGGTGTTACCCTCTGTTCTCTTCTGTGCTCTATAGACAGACAATAAAGTTCTTGTCTAGCTTCCTGACTAAGATGTTCTCCTAAGCCTTCCACAACATAGATCAGGGGTGTAGTCATCCAGGCTCTCAGACCCCTTACTTTCTTGGGAGCAGGGTCCCAATGGAGTCCTTATGTCTCCAACATCCTACGAGCCAATCAGCATGAAATGGGAGAGTGTTAGCCACTGAGAAGTGTCTTCTAACATGCTTCCTTCTCCTTTCCTGCTGATTGGAGCCAATCAGAGTGAAAGGAGGTGAGTCATCCACTGAGAAGACTTTTTTCAGTTGCTAACACCCTCTCCTTTCATGCTAATTGGCTTCTAGGGACATCTGTTGTTGTTGGAGAGGGCATTAACAAGAATCTCATTCTCAACCCAGCAGGGGAAAAAAAGACAGGAGGGGGTGAGGCTGTGAGGGGACCCTGCACTTCTGAATTTGCCACTACACTACTGCATAGATCCCAAGTCCATCCCTGTATAGTAGTATCTATGTACTATAAATGTTGTACAATAAAGAAATTGGGAATGTAATTCCTTTACTTTCTTTTACATTCATTTAGAGTAATTGTCACATCTTTCTTGTGAGTTAGGATTCAGATACATGCAGAATAGGGTTGCCAGGTTCAGGGCCTGAGCCTGTATCTTTAGGAGAAGAGAAAGTCAGCCAAGTGCAGGTGTTCTTGCAACACTATAATAAGAAAAACCACAAGGTGGAATTCTCCCTTCCCCCTGCACAACTTTTAAAGATACAAAAGACCTCTTGGTTGCCAGGCCTGGCCTCCAAGAGGTCTTCTGTATCTTTAAAAGTTGTGCAGGGGGAAGGGAGAATTCCACCTTGTGGTTTTTCCCATTACAGGGTTGCAAGAACACCTGCACTTGGCTGACTTTCTCTTCTAAAGATACAGGATCAGTCTCAGGCCATGAACCTGGCAACCCTAACGCAGAGTGCTTTTGTGCAAGCATGGAGAGTCCCCATGTTTACCTGCATTAAGGAAGCATGTAAAGACTTCCATATTTATCCATGCTTTTGGCTGATAGTTTTATGAAATGTTTACATGGTTTTAACTACCATTTGCAATATGAGAGACCACCTTATCCCTTGCATACCCAGAAGGTCATTGCATTCTGCACAGGAGTTTCTCTTTAAAGTCTCTAAAATATCAGAGGTCTGCTCTACAGTAACTTGGAGCAAGGAGTGCAGTGTGACTGACACTGTTGTATGGAATAGCATCCATGTAGACAGACACTACAGGTGCCTGCTACTCTGGAAAGAGTTGAAGATATTTTTCTTTTGACAATATTTTTTTTCCAGCTGGATGGCCTCTGCCTTAGGTATTTGTTTTGTATTGTTTACAAAATCTATTTTCAGCTCTTGTTTTTTTGTTTTAAAAATTATTTTTGGCTGATTTATAAAATGGCTGTAAACTGCCTTGAGACATATATGTAAAAGGTGATTCAAAAATAAATAAATGATCTGTTACAGAGCTGTTTTTATACTGTTTTTACACAATTGTATTATTGTGAGCTGCCAGGGGCTCTCTTTTGGGGAAGAAGGATGGTGAAATAATGAGAACTTGAAAAGAAAAGGATTTACTTCAAAGTAAACCTATTAAAGTGGTTGGCTGGTTGCCCAATCTAATAATCATTTCTATGTATCTGTTTTATGTTTATGATCTATTTTATTTTTAGCCTGAACATGTATGCCTGATTGAGAAAAAAAAGTTAGTTTAAAAGAGTGCAGTGTTTTAAAACTCATTGATCCAATGCAGTAAGTGATTTCACCAGGTCTGTGCCTCTCAGCAATGCCATTTTGTGGATTTTGCAGTTAAAAAATATCAGCATTCCACACGATTTGGTCTCTGTCTGGCTGAAAGTGATCCACACAACAAATAAGAATATTAATGACATGTTTCCCTCTCTTTCACCCCCTCCACCTAATTCACCTTTTGCACCTTGGATGTAAAACAAAAACAGTCTGGTTTTCAAATGTTTCTTCCCCAAACGTATTTATGCAAGCTGTTATGCAAGAAGGTCAGTGCATGTTCTAAACTGGTCTGTCACTTTACAGAACCCTTGTCAGTCTAAAATGTGCTAAGGTTAATTTTGGCACTTCAAAAGGAATTGTAATATTTGGCTGAGGCATCTGCGTAGGCAGAAGGCAATTGCCAACACCACTTTTATAAAAAGTGTTTAGGGTTGTTTTTCTTTCTCTGCTTATAACTCTTTTTTCATGAGCGTTTTGAGCCATGCAGAAGTAGCACTCTCTCTGGTCCTCGGGTAAGGGAGATGTGTTTGGTTGCTGGGAATCGCCTCTTCATTTATTTTCTTACATTGACACTTGCCTGTCTTTCATCATGGAACTAGGGAAGGGCAAATTTGACAATTTTGGTTTCTCATTTTTCCACTGTTAGCTCCAGCGTCTCCACTTTTCCACATCAATTTGTGATTTTTTTTAATACAAAAAAAGACCTTGTGAAAATTCATCAGTATTTTAATGCAAACTTATTCTCATATATACACATTTCTGAATGCAGTTTTGCTCATTGCATTTTTGTAAAACAAGTCCCCCTAATATAATGCATTTTTGTATGTTGTTTTCACTAATATATATATATATTTCTGTGCCGACTTCACCCTATGCACATGCATTTCTGTACGCATTACTTGGCTGTAGACTTGCCCTGAAATATTGCATTGAATTTTGAAGGATGGCTGCATTTCAGTTTGTGTATTGTTTCAGAAATGCGAAGTAGGTAGTTTCTATAAATGTTAACTGAACTGAATTTTCCCCTTATCCCTACATGGAACGCAAGATAGCGTATATATGGTTCCCAGGCAGTAGGCCTATACACCGGATCTGGCTAAAATCCAAGCCAAATTGGGCCTATTCAGAGGTACTCAGATGTTGGCTGAGTCAGGTTCAGACAGCCACAGTTAGTTATGGCTCAGGATGGATGACCCAGAGCAATACATGGCTGTCAGGGGGCAGGGTATCAGGCATGAAAGAAAGCCAGGCAGGGCAGGAAAACCCGGTGAAAAGGCCAAGACATACCTCAGATTGCTGGCTGTGTCTTCCAGGAGAAGGTAGGCCCAGCTTCCTGCCTGGTGCCTTCCCCTGCCCCAGTGTACAGTTGATGCTCTGAAGTGGCTTTCCAAAAGGAAAGTAACTTGCTGAGCATCACTTGCCCCTTGCAGAATTGAGCTTCATCCACACAGCAGAGCTTCACCCGTGCAGAATTGACCCCTCCTCTCAACAACTGTTCAGCAAAGGGGTCGATTCTGCAGAATGCTGCAATGAGTTCTCCCAGTCAATGCCTCTTTTGAGGCATTGGATCCTGTGAGGGGGGATTGCAACACTCTGCAGAATTGACCCTCATCTTGTTTGGGACCTTGTGTCTCCTTCCCCCTCTCCTTCCTGGCTATATGTTTAATAAGTTCCCCTGGAACGTACTTTGGATTGGATTCAGAGTGGTCCTCAAGTCAAGCCAGGGTGGGTTAGCCTGATGCCCCACCAGATCAGGGCCACTGGGCAGATGGGAGAGGGCTGTGCACAGCCCTACCGGCAGTCTCCTATCTGGGCACTGACTAGACTCAGACCAGCTTAGCTTCAGCAAAGTGGTGGCCTCATGTGCTTTCAGATAATACCCTGGGACTTTACCAGAATTGTATGTTATAGTGGGGGGAACCGTTTTTTGAGCTGACAAAGCCTTTTCCATTGAAGCACAAATCCTTCAGTGACCTGGGAGAATAAGAAAAAGGAGATAGTGCTGGTGAAATGGAGGAACATTGGTGCCCATATGAAGACCATTGGCTATACTGTCTGGGTCTGATGGGAGTTGAGGTCCAAATAACACCTGGAGGGCATCAGGTTCCCCAGCTCTGACACTGTCCAACATTCTTTGAGAAATTGGCCAGAGATCCACATGAGAAATTGGCCAGAGATCCACTGGTGGGATACAGTCTGACCTCTGCACTCCCCTGGTTCAAAGGACTGCAGGAGCTTTCCATATTTGAATGGTACAAGCTCAGTCTCAAAATACGTTTGTAGAGATTTTAAAAAATAGCATCAAAAGTGCTGAGAGGAGGGACTTCTGTCTTATCTGTGATATTTCAGGTGCTATGCAATAGCATGATGGCAATAAGATGCAAATACCATCCATACAGCACTCACAAATTTTGGAGGTGAGTATACAAGGAGAGCTGGGAAACTTCAGTCACTCAGAACGTTATGCAGCTATCAAGATGCAGCTGCTGTCCAACAGGCACCTCCCACTTTCTTCTGTTATGTGTATGATCACTTAGGCAGTGTTATGATGTTGTGTGCATTTCCTCTCCCCATAAGTAGCAGCCAGAGATGTGGAGTGAGGGGTGGGGGAACTCACAATATGATGTCACCAGATCACAGAGTAAGTGATCCTACACATTACATCAACTCTCTGTCAAGTGCCATGGGTGTCACTAAGGCTAAGTCAATACTATTTTTTTTTTTGCAATAGATGCATCAACAGGGAAACACTGTCAAGTTTCTCAGTAAAAATTCCACAGACATTACATTTTTCCCTCATGGCCTCGAGAGGCCATGAAGACTTTCTTGGTTTTTATGCTTTTCTTTTATGACCTATGTGGTAAGCCCTACTACAACTGTCAAGCCACTCTATTCTATGACCTTGACAGATCACACCCATAAATATATCTTGCAGGGCAAACAATAATTGAGTCTTGTAAATCTGCATATCATCCTGTGCTGAAAACTCATTGTGAATTGAAGCTATTAATTTAACCAGAGTGCTTTCGTGACAGACCCACTGATATGAAACAGATATTTTCTTTCTCAGCAGTGTTGGGTAGGTTCTATAGCTTTTACTTTTATCCTTACATGTGCTTATTCATTTATTTAATTTTATTCTTGCATCTATAGTCCTCTATTCCTCCAAGGAGCACACAGCGGCCTTAAACATGGTTCTCCCCCTCCCAATTTTATCATCTTCTGTGATTTTATCCTCACAATAACCCTGTGAGGTACGTTAGGTTGAGAGACAGTGACTGGCCCAAGGTCACCCAGTGAGCCCATGGCCAAGTGGGGATTTGAATCTTGGTCTCCTGGGTCCCACTCTGACACTGTACCCATTACATCACACAGTTGCGAGGCTTCCTCCAGCCATATATAAAGAGCCAGCTTGCCTGGGTATTTCCCACCTCTAGTGAAGAATTCTCTGGCTTATTATCTGATTTACACTGCAACCTTCTACACATCTACTCACAAGTCAATCCCACTTGTGAGTAGATGTGTAATTGGGTATAGAACTTTAGCCTTACTCTTATGGATTAACCAAGCAGATGAAGCACCTAAACTTGTGTATTTTGGTTGTATGTCCTAATGTGGTTGAGCCTCTGACACAGAAGATTAAAGGACACCCAAGCTCACTGGCTCCAGAGGGCCATTTGGACAGTGTGACAATATGAACAGTGTGAATGTGAGGAATATGTGTATTACAGGTACACTCCCTTCGCCATCCTCTCCCCTTTGCTGAGGAGATGGCAATCTTTTTATGTGCCTGTGTGCTTGATATGGTCAATTGATGCAGCAGCGGACATAGTTTCAAGTGAGTGTGGACGTTTTGCAGATCTTTGGTGCAGTATTATAAACTACTGATGTCAAAGCTTGAGCTGGTTATTTTGAATCAATACATGAAACAGGCTCCCTTTGTGCCACTTTTTCATTTATTATTTTAATTTCTACATTTATTTCCTATGTTTATTGACTACCTTTCCTCTAAGGCTGTGGTTCCCAAACTGCACCTGCTTCCTCAGACCACTTAAAAGTTGCTGAGGATCTTGGCATACCACTTAATAGGTTGTGCTGGGTGCTGTATTATTTTTAATTGTTTTTTACAGACCCACCATGTACCACCTGAATGAAGTTTGTGGATGACTGGTGGTCCGTGGACCACAGCTCGGAAAACCCCTGCTCTAAGGAGCTCAAGGTGGAGTGTATGGTTCTCCCTTTCCCCATTTTATCCTCTCAACAACCCTGTGAGATGGGTTAGGCTGACAGAGGACCATGACTGGCCTAAGGTCACTCAGTGAGCTTCATGGCTAAGTGGAGATTTGAATCCTGGCCTCCCATGTCCTTGCGCGAGCATCTCACCTGTTGGGGTGGAGCTACAGCAATGGCCTTCCAGCAGCAGCATCACTACTACTTACTGGGAGTGGGAGTGGTGAGGTGGAGCACGGTCAGGGCTGCGTGGGTGCACCAGTGGAGCCAATCCAGCGCCCCCAATGGTGCACTGTGCAGACCTGACCTCACTGCCCCTTGCCCCTGCCCTTCCTGGTAAGCTGTAGCGACACTGGTGGCTGTGCCCCAACAAGCAGAGATGTTCCCTGGTTCCTTGTCCAACACTGTCACTGCTATACCACACTAGCTTTCCAACAGGACAGTCTGGTTGGGATTTGAAAGTGGCAGTGGCACAAGTTTGATGTGAACTAGTCCCCCTAGCTTCTGTCTCTCTGTGAAGATGTACATTTCAGTGTTGATCTTTCTAGGGCTGTACTTTTTTTACAGGTTGCAATACCACTATGACAACATTTGCTGGCTCAAAAATGGACAAATGTTGCCGTTTATGTTAAGGAACCCATAATGAACCTATTTTTTTTTGCCAGTAAAAAAATGCCCACTTTGACTGTAGTTGATCTCCATTTTAATGAGTGTTTGGTTTGATGGCCTTATCAGAAAGAATCTGGTTTTTAACTTAGCCGAAACGGTAATTGTACATGTAAAGGGACTCCAGTTTGTTTTCCCTCTCACTAACCAGTAGAGGGAGCTCTTAGTATTAAACTGTACGAATCCTACTCTAATAAACCTACATAAAAAACAAACAAATCAATTAGCGGCTTGGCATTAGTTAGTGGTACCTGGACAAAACTTGATGGATTTTTATGAAAGTTGAAGTTCTTAAATAAGAAAAGTTCTCTCCCCGCCCCCCAAAATTTCTCACTATCCCATCAACAGGTATTTATTTGTGTGACTACTTACACAAGCTGCAAACTGTGTTGCAGGCATATACAAGTGTTGCTTATAATGCAGAAGTGACACTATAGTCTCTGTAATAAAATACTTATTGGGTCTGAAAGTAGTACAGGATTAAAGAAAACACAGGCTGGTTTTTAGGCCAATTGAGCTGGTGCCAGATTTGAGGGGTCCTTGGGCAAGGTGCTGTCCCAGGAGGGGCTCCCCACAGTGCCTCCCTGGGACCACCCACAAAGGTTACCATTGGGCGGAGAAGACCCATGGTAGTACTGAAAGTATGGCCCTTAGCCTGGTGCTCTGTTGAGATGAGACAGCAGCACTCACCGCTCTCTTCATTACCCACAATGCATCTGGACTCCACCCTGACGTAGTGTAAGTTGGGGATGAGGGGCAGAGGTATTGGGGATTATGAAGATAGCAGCAGCTGCCGCTGCCTCACATGACATTTCTCTTTACAGCTTCACATTACAATGCCAGGCTATTAAAACCTGTGGGCTTTTTTAATTAAAAGGGATGCCAGCATCAGCCCATGGGCATTTGCCCTACCACTTGTTTAAGAGACTTGCTATATGGGGACAGTGGGGGCGGAGAGAAGAGAAAATACAGTCCAGACACTTTTATCCATCTGTCAGGCTCCAGGAAAGGTAAGCCAACTAGAAATATTGATTACTGTGAAATCTGCCCTTAAATACTAATTTATTCAGGAAAATATGGCTTGCTTTCTTTGAATCTTTCTAATAATGCACATCCTTTTGTATCTCAGAACTGTACTCTTAGTACAAAGAGATTTGCATGTGACACAGAAATGGTTAAATTGTATCCTTGGCTATATTACCTCACCTAATGAGTAAACATTATCTCCCTCTTGCATACAGTGTTTTACATTAAATGCATTTAATGTATGAGAGTGTATCTTTGAATAAAGTCACAGCTGACCCTGGGCAGTAGTTAATGAAATAACTGTTGTTCTGCTTGCACAATGGGGCTTCCCCTCAATCTCCCTCTGCCTGTGCCCTGCATCATCCCCACATCTGCTCCAGAGGGTTGTGGGAACCACCAAAACAGATTTTTTTTGGGGGGAAGGGGGGGAATTTTCCCTTGCACAAGAATATTCTCTTTAGTGCAATGTTGAATACAATCCAGTCAATCTAATCCACAACTCCGTAAAAAGCAGGATGATATCCAGTGTTAGGCATACTCATCGTAGACACATTGGAATCAGTGCCCTCAGGTCCATAGGCATCTGATTGGCCACTATGAGAACAGGATGTTAGACTGATCCAACAGACTCTTATATTCTTAATAGACTTAAGTCCATGGGTCTATTCAGAGAATGTTGGCTACGATTGCTGATAATTAGTCCAAAGTGATTACAAGAGTTCTAAAAAGTCTAAACTGGCTTTAATCCAAATACCAGGGCTTAATTGCACTGTAGATATCACACTTCATATCAGTAAAGAATAAAAGAAACCATAGAGCTTTTTGTGAGGAATGACTTCACAATTGCTTCCTGTTTCTTAAACACAGTTGTGAAGCACTTGCCTTAATTATGCTGCTGCTCTTTTTTATTATTTCAGGATTCAGAACTCAGCAGCTGTTAATTTGTGTTTTTGTCACCTCATAATGGTAGAAAATGTGCTTGAAAACGTTTCAGAGTGCAACTCGGAGGTGTTAAATAAAGCGTAGGTGTCCCATTCTCCAACTTCCCCTCAGGCTAAGAGCTGCCCATTTAGGTCACATTTACTTAAGTATACAGCCATTTGATCTTTCCCTGGAGAACGTTAGGGATTCTTTCTTTTCATCATCTCCACGTGCAGTTCCCAAATGGCCCCTTGAATGCTTTATGGTTAATATTTGTGTTTATGGGTAAAAGGCTACACAATATATAGCAAGGCAAATAAAAGCAACATTTATAAACTTCAGTTATGGATAGTGAGTAACTAAAAGACCTTGGATATGCTTTTTTTTTTTTTTAAATCATGTCTGCATACATCCTTGCTAAAATGTAAATGTACTGCCCTCAAGTCAATCCTGACTTATGGCGACCCTATGAATAGGGTTTTCATGAGGCTGAAAGGCAGTGACTGGCCCAAGGTCACCCAGTGAGCTTCATGGCTATGTGGGGATTCAAACCCTGGTCTCCCAGGTCGTAGTACAACACCTTAACCACTACACCACACTGACTCTTATCCTTGCTACCATCATTGAAACCTAGCTGTTTATGTATCAAGATAATTTTCTGAGTGAGAGTCTGTAACTGGCAGAAGGCTGGCCCTCCCTGGGTGTGAGACAGGAGGAGGGGAAGTAGATGGGCCCTGTGTGAAAAAGTTTGAATAGGTATGACTGTTCCCAATTCTCGCAGAGGCCTACTGTGATAATTGGCTCAGATAGGTTTTGTTAGAGGGCTCTTTTTAGGTCCATATCAAGAGTTTAGGAGGAGTCTTAGTAAGGAGGGACATGGGTGATGCCACCCCAATTTCAGTGATCATGGGTAGAGGGAAGTATAGTCATAGGGAGGTGGTGAATTACCATAGAAGATGAGGGTGGGGCTATCTTCGCCTTGTTCCTTGCTGCCACTCCTCTCATGGATGGTTCCTCATTGCTCATCTGCTGTGCCCACTGGCCTGTGTGTGTTGTTTTTTAACGCCAGATCAGTACACAATAAGACCACTCTCATCCATGATTTGATTGTGGATGAAGGTGCTGATTTTGTGTGCATTACCGAGACCTGGGTGGGTGAGCTGGGAGGAGTTGATCTGACCCGGCTTTGCCCACCTGGATACTTGGTGCAACACCAGCATGGGCTGCAGGGACGGGGAGGGAGGAGTTGCTGTGGTCTACAGAACTTCCATCTCTGTGTCATGGCCCCGTCAGAGGACTCCTCAGATGAGGATGACTCGGGAGTAACAGCAGCAGACCCAGGAGCAGCAGGAGACACGGAGGAGCCTCCTGAGAATCCAGCTCCTTCTGCCCCTCAGCTGCAGAGCACCCCAGGGACAGCAGAGGCCCTGCAGCCAGACACAGACAGTGAACAGGATACTCCCCCCTCACCTGCAGAACGGAGACAGCAGAAGGTCAGGCAGAAGAGAGGCAGGCCTGTCTCCTTAAGGCCCAAATGCTGAGGGCTCACACCTGCTGTCCATCCTGCTCTTTATAAGGCACACCTTGGCTGCAGCTTGTTGCTGACTGCAACGTCAGATGTGGCTTTGTGTAGACCTAGTTTCCCTGCAGCATCTGTTTGACTGACCTCCTTGGCAATTGATCCCGGACCTCCACTGACCTCGCTTCTGGACTTCTGACTCGGCAAGTACGCTTCAGATAGGCCTGGCAGATTTACAACCCGACTGCTGGCTAAGGACTTTCCTTCCCTGCCAAAGACCCAGGAATTTCCAGCCCCCCCGACACTGCTGATGCAGTGTAGAGCTGACACTCTGTCACCAGGAAACCACTCTGTCTTGGAGCTGGCTGTGAGGGCCTGCACCTGGTGTCGGGCCGAGGAGACAATAAACTAGGGTTGCTGCTGGTGTACTGTCTACCCTGCTGCCCAGAAGCTTCTCTGACCGAGCTGGCGGAGGCCGTCTCAGCTGTGGTGCTGGAGCAGCCCAGAACGATAGTGCTGGGTGATTTCAATGTCCATGCTGAGGCTGCCTGTAGTGTTCTGGCTCGGGACTTCATGGCCTCCATGACGACCATGGGGCTGTCTCAAGTTGTCACTGGCCCAACATATAGGGCAGGGCACACTCTTGACTTGGTTTTTGCTCCAGATGGAGGAAGGGGTGGTCTGGAGATTGGGGGATGGATGTCATCCCATTGTCATGGTCAGATCACTTCCTGGTGAAGATTAGAGTTATGGCTCCAATCCTTCCCTGCCGGGGGATGGACAGATTAAGATGGTCCGTCCCTGGAGACTAATGGAATCCACAGGATTCCTGAATGCCCTGGAGGACTTCCCAGTAGATAGAGTAGGTGACCCTGTTAAAGCCCTAGTCACGCTGTGCCACAGCAAGGCGTGTCGGGCTCTTATTTATTTATTACATTTATATAAAGTTTTTAAATTTGTTTATATGTGGCTTATTGTATTTTGATGTTTGATTGTTGTACACCGCCCAGAGAGCTTCGGCTATGGGGCGGTATAGAAATTTAATAAAATAAATAAAATAAAATAAATATACCGCCCCATAGCCAAAGCATTCTGGGCAGTTTACAAAAATTAACTCTTGACACAGTTGCCCCCGAGCGCCCTCTCAGACATTGTGGAGCCCGGTTTGCACTCTGGTACACCAGTGAGTTATGGGCAATGAAACAGGCTGGACGATGGCCAGAGCACAAGTGGTGAAAGACGTGCTGTGAGACTGATCGGGCACGAGTAAAACATCATAACAGTACCTACTGTGTGGAGGTCAGGGCGGCAAAGAAGGCCCACTTCTATGCCTCCATCGCATCCTCAAGTAGCCGTCCAGTGGAGCTTTTCCTTATTGTCAGGTGTTGACATCAGGAAATGGAGTTTTAGACCCTTCAGAAGCCCACTGTCAATTTTTTGCAAGGCACTTTGAGGGTAAAGTTGCTTGCCTCCATAGCAGTCTTGATGCCCATCCAACATCTACTGTAGTCCCCAAATGAGTGTCCAGTGCAACGTTTGCTGCAACTTCTTTGGAACAGTTTCAGTTGATGCGGCCTGGTGACATAGACAAAGTGCTTGCGTTGATGCGGCCAGCAATGTGTCAACCCTTGCCCTTCTTGGCTTATTAAAGCTTGCCAAGGGGGTTTGACCGAGTGGATCCAGGGTGTGGTCAACGCATCATTGCGGGATGGGGTGGTTCCAGCCACCTTGAAAGAGGCTGCTGTCCGACCACTCCTGAAAAAGCCCACCCTGGACCCATTGGTTTGTGACAACTACCGACCGGTCTCACATACCCCCTTTTTAGGGAAGGTGATTGATGTTGTATAAATGTTAGCAGAGAACGGCAATGGTCTGAAATGCGTGTGTGCCAGTGTGTGCATTTACCTAAGAAAGCAGGCTTTTATCCTGCGTTGAGATCACTGAGACTTAAGACTTAGTAAAATAAGAAAAGCTACTTTATTTATAGAAATACATAGTAGATAGAAAGGCATACCAAGTTCTAACTAACTAAGTTGGAGGTGCAACACCCAAGTTTGGGAGTTGCCCTCATGGCTCAGGAGAGAGTGTGCAGAGACAAAGGTGTCTCCTCTCTCTTGGACAGTTGAAGAAGAGAAGAAGGGAAAGGGCAGAAGGTGGAGGGGAAGATAAACTACCCTAACGATGGAAGTCAGTCACTCAGAGCATCACAGGTAAAGGTAATCAAGCCTATCCATCTGTGGAGGACCCTAGCTCTATCTCCCTTCTGGAACATAAAAAAAAAAGAACAAAACAAGAGTTGCTCTTGCCCCACTTCCAACAATTGAGAGGGTTGTGGCACAGCAACTGCAGGTACTCTTGGATGAAACAGATTATCTTGACCCATCCCAGTCTGGGTTCAGGCCTGGTTATGGGACTGAATCGTCCTTGGTCGCCCTGATGGATGACCTTTATTGGGAGAAGGACAGGGGGAGCGCAATTTCTCCACAGCTTTTGATACCATTTACCATGGTATCCAACTTGGTGAGATGGGTTTTGGAGGCACTGTTTAAAGTGGGTCCGATCCTATCTCCAAGGTCGTTCTCAGAGAATAGCATTGGGTGATTGTCTTTCGGCACCCTGGCAGTTGTGCTGTGGGGTGCTGCAGAGTACCATCTTGTCCCCCATGCTGTTTAACATCTATATGGAGCCCTTGGGAGCGGTCATCAGGAGATTTGGGGTGAGGTGTCAGCAGTATGCTGACAATACCCAGCTCTATTTCTGTGTAACATCTGAATCAGGAGAGGCCGTGCAAGTCCTAGGGTGCTGCCTGGAGTATGTGGTGGGCTGGATGAGGGCCAGTAAACTGAGTCTGATTCCTAGCAAGATGGAGGCACTGTTGGTTGGTGGTTCCTGAGTTTGGATAATTGGTCAGTTGCTTGCTTTGGATGGGGTCGTACTCCCTCTCAAAGAGCAGGTCCGTAGTCTAGGGGTGCTCCTGGATCCATCTTTGTCGCTAGAGGCCCAGGTGACTTCAGTGTCTAGGAGCGCCTTTTACCAGCTGCAGCTGTTTCTGGACCGGGATAGCCTGACCACTGTTGTCCATGCCCTGGTATGGACAATCCAGGCTGGATTACTGTAATGTGCTCTATGTGGGGCTGCCCTTGAGGTTGGTCCAGAAGTTGCAGCTGGTGCAAAATGCGGGAGCGAAACTGCTCACTGGGGCAGGGTATTGCCAACATGTCACCCTGCTGCTGAAAGAATTGCACTGGTTGCCCATTTGCTACCGGGCCAAGTTTAAGATTCTCGTTTTGGTGTACAAAGCCCTATACAGCTTGGGACCAGGATACCTGAAAGACCGCCTTATCCCTTATATACCCAGTTGATCACTGCGCTCTGCAGGTGAGGGCCTCCTGCAGATACCATCTTATCGGGAGGTCTGTTCCGCACAACATAGGAAATGGACCTTTAGTGCAGCAGCACCTACCCTGTGGAATTCCCTCCCCTTAAATATTAGGCAGACACCATCTCTGTTATCTGGATGGGGTTACACTCCCCCTGAAAGAACAGGTACGTAGTTTGGGGGTTCTTTTTCGATTCTTCCTTGTCTCTCGACGCCCAAGTGGCCTCGGTGGCACGGAATGCATTTTACCAACTTCGTCTGGTAGCCCAACTACGCCCCTATCTGGACAGGGACGACCTCGCCTCTGTTGTTCATGCTCTGGTAACTTCAAGATTGGATTACTGTAATGCGCTCTATGTAGGGCTGCCCTTGAAGACAGTTCGGAAGCTTCAGCTGGTGCAGAACGCGGCTGCCAGACTATTGACGAGGACCAGTCGGTCTTCGCATATAACACCTATTCTGGCGCGTCTGCACTGGCTCCCTATTTGCTTCCGGGTGAGATTCAAGGTGCTGGTTTTGACCTATAAAGCCTTACACGGCGTGGGACCTCAATACCTTGTGGAACGCCTCTCTCGCTATGAACCTACCCGTTCACTTCGTTCAGAATCTAAGGCCCTCCTCCGGGTACCAGCTCATCGGGAAGCCCAGAGGGTGGTTACTAGATCTAGGGCCTTTTCTGTGGTGGCCCCTGAGTTGTGGAACAGCCTCCCCGAAGAGGTACGCCTGGCGCCTACACTTCTATCTTTCCGGCGCCAGGTAAAGACCTTTTTATGCTCCCAGGCATTTTAATCTTTTAATTTTCTTAATCTTTCTACTTTTAACATGTATCCTTCTTAATTTGTGTTGTATTTCGTTTTTGTTGTGCTTTCTGTTGTTTGTTTGTACATGTTTTTGTGATTTTTTACTATGATATATTGTATTTTATCTTGTTTGTTCACCGCCCTGATAGCTATTCTGCTAAGGGCGGTATATAAATTGAAATAATAAAAATAAATAAATCTTTTTGGCACCTATTGAAGACTTTCCTCTTTTCCAGAAGCCTTTTAAGTTGAGACCTATCCCAGTCTGCATCTGTGTTGGAATTGCTTTTTAATATGTTCTTAAAATTTGTTTTTTAAAATATTTTTAATCTTAGAAAATGTTTTCATAGTTTTTTTTAAGTAACATTTTTGAAGATGTTTTGTTATAATGTGTTTTAAAGTTTGTTTTTATGATGTGTTAATGTTTTTAGTGCTTTTGTTTGCCACCCTAGGCTCCTGCTGGGAGGAAGGGCAGGATATAAATCAAATAACAACAATAACAATAATAATAATTTTCACTACAGAAGATTCTAATGATGGGTACATGAATATGCAAAATTATTTTGTTAATTGGATGATGTGGCGTGAGTGGCATTCTCGTCGACTTGGTTTTTATATGTAATTTTTATTATTGTAACATTTTTCACATTTTACAAAGATAACATATAGGAACATTTATAGTAGCAACATGAAAGCACAGAAACAAAAAAAGTCTTTATAAGATAAGACATTTGCCATAAGCCTGCAATCTTACACAAGTATACTAGAGAGTAAGTCCCATTGAGCTCAATAAGGCTTACAAATACATGCATAGGATTGCACTACGCACTAGGGGATGCACATCACAATCATATGCATTTCTCCTCCAAAGTCTCATTGGACACAATGGGACATACTCCTGCTTAAGTGTCTATAGCAGCCTTTCCCAACCAGTGTGCCTCCAGATGTTGTTGGACCACAACTCCCATCTTTCCTGACCATTGGCAATGCTGGCTGAGGCTGATGGGAGTTGTGGTCCAACAACATCTGGAGGCACACTGGTTGGGAAAGGCTGGTCTATAGGATAGCTGCTGCAGGCAGTTCTTTTTAAGCCACTATAAAGTTTTTAGCTCTCCCTTTAGATTCAATATTATCACTTGTGGATTGAATTGGCAAATCTTTTTATCAACTGCATGTGTTAATTGGCTTACCAATGGCTTACTCCAGTGCTGAAGGAGTTGCACTGGTTATCAGTTGCTTTCCGAGCCCAATTCAAGGTGTTGGTTTTGACCTTTAAAACCTTGTACGGTTTTGGCTCAGTCTATCTGAAAGAGCGCCTCCAGCATCATCAATGTTGCCGCCCAACAAGATCAGCCTCAAAAGACTTTCTCTCCATCCCACCAGTTAAAACAGCTAGACTGGTGAGAACTAGGGAGAGGACTTTTTCAATCGTGGCACCCACTCTATGGAATTCCCTCCCAAATGACATCCGCCATGCCCCCTCCATGATGAGCTTCAGCCGGACCCTGAAAACCTGGCTCTTCAGGCAGGCCTTTGGGGTGGGTTAGATTTTAGTGTTATTGTTGGAATTTTAAGGTTCTAATGTGAATTGTATGTTTTTATGTTGTGCGTCACCCAGAGTGGCTGGACAACCAGCCAGATGGGCGACAGCTAGTTTTCAACACCACCCTAGCAGGAAAGCTTCAGGGGACACTGTAAACAAGGCTAAATTCCAGTCGGAGAGAAGGGGGAAAAGGAAACTCCACCGACACATACAGGGAGAGAGTCAGCTCAGTCCTTGCTAAAAAGGGCAGCTTCAGCCTTCCTGAAACACAACCACAAGCTCTGTTTCCCTAGGTTAAAGAAAGGTCAGGCTGTTCTAGGTGGGAAAACAACAAACACAAAAGACTTGCCTGGAAGGCGCAGCCCCTTGATTAGATTAAAAGCAGCCAAAAGCTTAAACAGCCCCGCCCCTCGCTCAGGAAGGAAGGAAGCCTGAGAGAATACTAAAGAGTTAAGCCCCAGCTGATAGCCATCAGCCTCAAGTAACACATCATTGGCTGGCAGCAGTAGCTGGGAGGAACCAGCCACACATATAAAGTCAGAGCACCCTAGCGAGGGAGCCTGCTCCACGAGCTAGAGGGAGCCCCAGCTGACGAAGCGTCAAGGCCCCAGCTGACGAAGCGTCAAGGCCCCAGCTGACGAAGCGTCAAGGCCCCAGCTGACGAAGCGTCAAGGCCCCAGCTGACGAAGCGTCAAGGCCCCAGCTGACGAAGCGTCAAGGCCCCAGCTGACGAAGCGTCAAGGCCCCAGCTGACGAAGCGTCAAGGCCCCAGCTGACGAAGCGTCAAGGCCCCAGCTGACGAAGCGTCAAGGCCCCAGCTGACGAAGCGTCAAGGCCCCAGCTGACGAAGCGTCAAGGCCCCAGCTGACGAAGCGTCAAGGCCCCAGCTGACGAAGCGTCAAGGCCCCAGCTGACGAAGCGTCAAGGCCCCAGCTGACGAAGCGTCAAGGCCCCAGCTGACGAAGCGTCAAGGCCCCAGCTGACGAAGCGTCAAGGCCCCAGCTGACGAAGCGTCAAGGCCCCAGCTGACGAAGCGTCAAGGCCCCAGCTGACGAAGCGTCAAGGCCCCAGCTGACGAAGCGTCAAGGCCCCAGCTGACGAAGCGTCAAGGCCCCAGCTGACGAAGCGTCAAGGCCCCAGCTGACGAAGCGTCAAGGCCCCAGCTGACGAAGCGTCAAGGCCCCAGCTGACAAAGCGTCAAGGCCCCAGCTGACAAAGCGTCAAGGCCCCAGCTGACAAAGCGTCAAGGCCCCAGCTGACAAAGCGTCAAGGCCCCAGCTGACAAAGCGTCAAGGCCCCAGCTGACAAAGCGTCAAGGCCCCAGCTGACAAAGCGTCAAGGCCCCAGCTGACAAAGCGTCAAGGCCCCAGCTGACAAAGCGTCAAGGCCCCAGCTGACAAAGCGTCAAGGCCCCAGCTGACAAAGCGTCAAGGCCCCAGCTGACAAAGCGTCAAGGCCCCAGCTGACAAAGCGTCAAGGCCCCAGCTGACAAAGCGTCAAGGCCCCAGCTGACAAAGCGTCAAGGCCCCAGCTGACAAAGCGTCAAGGCCCCAGCTGACAAAGCGTCAAGGCCCCAGCTGACAAAGCGTCAAGGCCCCAGCTGACAAAGCGTCAAGGCCCCAGCTGACAAAGCGTCAAGGCCCCAGCTGACAAAGCGTCAAGGCCCCAGCTGACAAAGCGTCAAGGCCCCAGCTGACAAAGCGTCAAGGCCCCAGCTGACAAAGCGTCAAGGCCCCAGCTGACAAAGCGTCAAGGCCCCAGCTGACAAAGCGTCAAGGCCCCAGCTGACAAAGCGTCAAGGCCCCAGCTGACAAAGCGTCAAGGCCCCAGCTGACAAAGCGTCAAGGCCCCAGCTGACAAAGCGTCAAGGCCCCAGCTGACAAAGCGTCAAGGCCCCAGCTGACAAAGCGTCAAGGCCCCAGCTGACAAAGCGTCAAGGCCCCAGCTGACAAAGCGTCAAGGCCCCAGCTGACAAAGCGTCAAGGCCCCAGCTGACAAAGCGTCAAGGCCCCAGCTGACAAAGCGTCAAGGCCCCAGCTGACAAAGCGTCAAGGCCCCAGCTGACAAAGCGTCAAGGCCCCAGCTGACAAAGCGTCAAGGCCCCAGCTGACAAAGCGTCAAGGCCCCAGCTGACAAAGCGTCAAGGCCCCAGCTGACAAAGCGTCAAGGCCCCAGCTGACAAAGCGTCAAGGCCCCAGCTGACAAAGCGTCAAGGCGAGTTAAGCAGCAGAGCGAGTTAGGCAGCAGAGCGAGGAGGCCAGGGCCCCCCACTCTGCCCGTCTGTTCCCTGACCTCAACTAAACCGTAGTCTCCAACCCATTGACGTAATAAACCTTAAACAAAACTATGCAGGTAAGAAGCCAGCAGGGGTGTGGGGGCTTTCCAGTGTTTTGCACTGCCTGCAGCATGTACGACTATCTGCCTGTTGGACAGAAGTTGTGGGTGTGCTCTCGGTGCAATGAGCTCCTGGCTCTCCGGGAACGACTTCATTTCCTTGAGGCCAAGGTGGCGGACCTGGAAAAGCTGAGAGAGGCAGAGAGGTGTGTGGAGGAGGCCTTCAGGGACGTTATAGCTGTGTCCCACTCCAACGATGATAGCTCTCCTGCTATCATGGAGAACGATGGTCTCGGGGAAGGAGAGCATCCAGCTGAGGAAGAGGGAAACGATCCCTTAGAAGGGACCTATTCCTTGGGGGATGAGCAGCTATCCTCTCGTGCCAAGGATATATCTCCAGGGGGTGGAGGGATCCTTGTAGTGGGTGATTCGATCATTAGGAACATAGGCAGTGGGGTGTGTGATGGGCGTGTAGACCGCAAGGTGTTTTGCCTGCCTGGTGCGAAGGTTGCGGATATCACCCGTCGTTTAGATAGTTTGGTAGACAGTGCTGGGAAGGAGTCAGTGGTCGTGGTGCACGTTGGCACCAACGACATGGGGAAATGCAGCCGTGAGGTCCTGGAAGCAAAATTTAGGTTGCTAGGTAGGATGCTGAAAGCCAGGACCTCCAAGGTGGCTTTCTCTGAAATGCTACCAGTTCCACGCGCAGGACCAGCCAGACAGGCCCAGCTTCGCAGTCTCAATGCGTGGATGAGACGATGGTGTCGGGTGGAAGGGTTTGGATTTGTTAGGCACTGGGGAACATTTTGGGACAAGCCGGGCCTGTACAAAAGGGACGGGCTCCACTTGAACCAGAATGGAACCAGACTGCTGGCACTTAAAATTAAAAAGGTGGCAGAGCAGCTTTTAAACTGACTGAGGGGGGAAACCCGACAGGAGCTGAGAAAGGTCCGGTTCGGAATAAACCTCCCCCCTGGGATAAAAACCAAAGAAATGATGAAATTTTAAAAGGGGTAGGCCTAGAAGTAGGCATTGTGAGAGCAGGGGCACAGGATATAAATTCAGAAGAGCAAAATTACCACAGGCCTAACCACAACTGCCAAAGACACTTGAAGAGAGACACTGCTTACAAGTGCCTGTACGCTAATGCTAGGAGCCTGCGAACCAAGATGGGAGAACTGGAGTGCTTGGTCTTAGAGGAGAGCATTGATATAGTGAGCATAACGGAGACCTGGTGGAATGGAGAAAACCAGTGGGATACGGTTATCCCTGGATATAAACTATATCGGAAGGACAGGGAAGGACGTATTGGTGGCGGAGTCGCTCTATACGTGAAAGAAGGCATTGAATCCAGCAAGCTCGAAACCCCAAAAGAGGCAGACTCCTCCACAGAATCGTTGTGGGTGGTGATACCATGCCCCAGGAGGGACTTAATACTGGGAACGATCTATCGTCCCCCTGATCAAAATGCTCAGGGAGACCTTGTGATGAGATATGAAATTGAGGAAGCATCCAAACTAGGAAATGTGGTAGTAATGGGTGACTTCAACTACCCGGACATAGACTGGCTGCATATGTGTTCCAGTCATGACAAAGAAGCAAAGTTTCTAGATATTCTAAATGACTATTCCCTAGACCAGTTGGTCATGGAACCGACCAGAGGGACGGCAACCCTGGACTTAATCCTCAGTGGGGACCGGGACCTGGTGCAAGATGTAAGTGTTGTTGAACCGATTGGGAGCAGTGACCACAGTGCTATTAAATTAAACATACATGTAACTGGCCAATTGCCAAGAAAATCCAACACGGTCACATTTGACTTCAAAAGAGGAAACTTCACAAAAATGAGGGGATTGGTAAAAAGAAAGCTGAAAAACAAAGTCCAGAGGGTCACATCACTCGAAAATGCTTGGAAGTTGTTTAAAAACACTATATTAGAAGCTCAACTGGGGTGCATACCGCAGATCGGAAAAGGTACCGCCAGGGCCAAGAAGATGCCAGCATGGTTAACGAGCAAAGTCAAGGAAGCTCTTAGAGGCAAAAAGTCTTCCTTCAAAAAATGGAAGTCTTGTCCGAATGAAGAAAATAAAAAAGAACACAAACTCTGGCAAAAGAAATGCAAGAAGACAATAAGGGATGCTAAAAAAGAATTTGAGGAGCACATTGCTAAGAACATAAAAACCAACAACAAAAAATTCTATAAATACATTCAAAGCAGGAGACCATCTAGGGAGACGATTGGACCCTTGGATGATAAGGGAGTCAAAGGTGTACTAAAGAACGATAAGGAGATTGCAGAGAAGCTAAATAAATTCTTTGCATCTGTCTTCACAGTGGAAGATATAGGGCAGATCCCTGAACCTGAACTAACATTTGCAGGAAGGGATTCTGAGGAACTGAGACAAATAGTGGTAACGAGAGAGGAAGTTCTAAGCTTAATGGACAATATAAAAACTGACAAATCACCGGGCCCGGATGGCATCCACCTGAGAGTTCTCAAAGAACTCAAAGGTGAAATTGCTGATCTGCTAACTAAAATATGTAACTTGTCCCTTGGGTCCTCCTCCGTGCCTGAGGACTGGAAAGTGGCAAATGTAACGCCAATCTTCAAAAAGGGATCCAGAGGGGATCCCGGAAATTACAGGCCAGTTAGCTTAACTTCTGTCCCTGGAAAACTGGTAGAAAGTATTATTAAAGCTAGATTAACTAAGCACATAGAAGAACAAGCCTTGCTGAAGCAGAGCCAGCATGGCTTCTGCAAGGGAAAGTCCTGTCTCAGTAACCTATTAGAATTCTTTGAGAGTGTCAACAAGCATATAGATAGAGGTGATCCAGTGGACATAGTGTACTTAGACTTTCAAAAAGCGTTTGACAAGGTACCTCACCAAAGGCTTCTGAGGAAGCTTAGCAGTCATGGAATAAGAGGAGAGGTCCTCTTGTGGATAAGGAATTGGTTAAGAAGCAGAAAGCAGAGAGTAGGAATAAACGGACAGTTCTCCCAATGGAGGGCTGTAGAAAGTGGAGTCCCTCAAGGATCGGTATTGGGACCTGTACTTTTCAACTTGTTCATTAATGACCTAGAATTAGGAGTGAGCAGTGAAGTGGCCAAGTTTGCTGATGACACTAAATTGTTCAGGGTTGTTAAAACAAAAAGGGATTGCGAAGAGCTCCAAAAAGATCTCTCCAAACTGAGTGAATGGGCGGAAAAATGGCAAATGCAATTCAATATAAACAAGTGTAAAATTATGCATATTGGAGCAAAAAATCTGAATTTCACATATACGCTCATGGGGTCTGAACTGGCGGTGACCGACCAGGAGAGAGACCTCGGGGTTGTAGTGGACAGCACGATGAAAATGTCGACTCAGTGTGCGGCAGCTGTGAAAAAAGCAAATTCCATGCTAGCGATAATTAGGAAAGGTATTGAAAATAAAACAGCCGATATAATGCCGTTGTATAAATCTATGGTGCGGCCGCATTTGGAATACTGTGTACAGTTCTGGTCGCCTCATCTCAAAAAGGATATTATAGAGTTGGAAAAGGTTCAGAAGAGGGCAACCAGAATGATCAAGGGGATGGAGCGACTCCCTTATGAGGAAAGGTTGCAGCATTTGGGGCTTTTTAGTTTAGAGAAAAGGCGGGTCAGAGGAGACATGATAGAAGTGTATAAAATTATGCATGGCATTGAGAAAGTGGATCGAGAAAAGTTCTTCTCCCTCTCTCATAATACTAGAACTCGTGGACATTCAAAGAAGCTGAATGTTGGAAGATTCAGGACAGACAAAAGGAAGTACTTCTTTACTCAGCGCATAGTTAAACTATGGAATTTGCTCCCACAAGATGCAGTAATGGCCACCAGCTTGGACGGCTTTAAAAGAAGATTAGACAAATTCATGGAGGACAGGGCTATCAATGGCTACTAGCCGTGATGGCTGTGCTCTGCCACCCTAGTCAGAGGCAGCATGCTTCTGAAAACCAGTTGCCGGAAGCCTCAGGAGGGGAGAGTGTTCTTGCACTCGGGTCCT
The DNA here is from genome assembly GCF_030035675.1 of Rhineura floridana. NCBI lineage: Eukaryota > Metazoa > Chordata > Lepidosauria > Squamata > Rhineuridae > Rhineura > Rhineura floridana. The sequence continues at coordinate 41,794,297 of NC_084481.1, read as the reverse complement.
GCTTGCGGGCTTCCCCCAGGCACCTGGTTGGCCACTGTGAGAACAGGATGCTGGACTAGATGGGCCACTGGCCTGATCCAGCAGGCTCTTCTTATGTTCTTATGTTCTTATAAATAATGCCAGGATGTCTGGGTTATCAACTACTGTTTTTGTGTGTCCAAATGGCCACTGTTAATAAGGTAATTATCACACTCTGTGCTTTTCTGCATTTCTTTTCCTTCTGACCTCACTGATTACAACCCCCCACCTGCAATGCAGGGGAACACTTCATGTATTGCCTATAAGGACTTTCTGTGCTTTTCCATTATGGCTATTTCATAATTATGGCACTTTCCCACTGAGTTGTTACGTTTTCCTACTAGCAAAGAATAACCAAATAACTTTCTCTTCTTGCAGACTTCAGAGAGCTGAAGGGTCCCTGCTTTAATGACCCTTAACTGCTGATAGCTATCCCAAGCTACTGGAATTCATGTCACTCACCAAACTGAAGAAAACTGTTTTGTTGTACTTAGAGAAAGCCAAGAACACAGGAAGCTGACTTATACCAGGTCAGGCCCAGTGTTGTTCACTCTGACTGGAGGTAGCTCTTTAGGATCTCTGGCTGAGGTCTTTCCCATCACCTGCTGTCCGATAACTGTGTAGGCTTGTGCACATGTGCAAGTGTTTGTGTGAAAGACTGTACACTTTTGGATTTGGACATCTCAACTATTTAGTACACAGACTGTACACTTGTTGAATGTGATGTATGAACACCCTTTTAACTGGGAGTTGCAGGAACTGAACCTGGGCCTTTCTGCATGCAAAGCTTGCATTCAACCACTGAGTCATGGTGCCTCAACTGACAGAATAAATCTGAGCTTTCTGAGCTAGCTGTCAAGAAGCCGGCTTGACTATGCTGTTGCTGGTGGAGAATTGATGCCACTTTAAAATGTAGCACTGCCTGTATGGGTGCTCAGCTTGTGTATTTACTTTTAAAAAAAACATTTTAAAAAAAACACCACAAGTCCCTGAAACAACAGACCCTGGAGCTTCCTTCTGCTTGGGGCACTAGGGAGGGTGGAGTGCTATAAATGTTTACACAGGTGATTTGCCACAATTAAGGCTATACCAAATGTTCTCCCATTTCAGTTTTTGGGTAGAAAGCAATGCTTTTAGGGGAGAGGAAGGACTAAAATGGAGAAAATGTTGCCCTTCTTAGAATCCTCTACTGTGTAAAAATATTCCATGTATATAGTAAACTAGGATGGCAAGCAATGGGCTGGGTGAGCATCTTCTCCCTGATGTGCTAGTTTTTGTGTGTGCAAGGAAGCCGTTAAAAAAATGAGTGATTATTCAAAGGTTTCACACTCTCTTGGTCTCGGAAGTTGTACAGCCTTCACCTCATTTCTACCTCAGACGCTGGTTATCTAAACCAGGCCTTTAACATCTCGTAAAGTGACTGTTTCTACAAAATATAGATAATTTATGTTCAACCTTTCGTTACTACAGAAAAAACAAAAACAAAATCTGATACGTATGGGCTTAATTTCATATCAAATGGTATCAAATGCTGCTGTCTCGTTGTACAGTGGTATAGAATAGATTTGTTTCTATTGTAAAGGCATGTCAAATATAAATCAGGGTTGGCCCTACCATTAGGCAAAGTGAGATGACCACTTCAGGCAGCAGATGCTAGAGAGCAGTCATGCCAGCCCACTAGCAGTTCCTTTTAAAGCCCCCCAAGTATTCCCCTCTGTTGAAGGGAAGAGTTGTATATTCTATGTAGTGTATTAGCCCTCCAGGCTTGCCATACCAGGAACTGCTGAGTCAGCCCCAGGCTGTGGCAGTTTCAGTTCCAGGCCTGCCTTACAAGCAGTATCATGCTGTGGGCCTTGTTCCCTGTATTATACAGCCACGAGAGGAAGCTCTGGCAGCAAGAGCTCGAGAAGTGTGCTTGGCAAGAAACTCACCCTGTTCAGAAACCCAGCTGGCTAAAGATTCAAATCAACAACGTCTAGAGATCCACAGGCTGCAGTGCAAATGCTCATCAACCAGAGTAGGTGCTGCAGGACCTCCAAGATCCAGACAAGTTTCTCCAGTGAAATGTAAGAGCTGTGGCGGATCCCATGAATGGCGTGCCTGCCGTTTCAGAGGTGCAGTTGGTATTGTAAAAAAGTCGGGCATATTGAGCAAATATGCCAAGCCAAAGCAGAAGCAGCCGTCCCCAGAAGTGTGGTGGAAAGGAAAACATCATCAAGGACACAAAGCTGTACCACACACACTGTACAGAAGTTTTCCATATATTACAACGCAGAGGAAGTGATTAACCACATCAAGCCAGGGTTGCAGTACTCCCCCAATGTGAGAGGGGGAAGGTGACAGTCACCGTCCAGGGCACTCTGTGATGCCCCTGTATTTATAATACTGTAAATATGGTAAGTGCGGGTTTATTAGAGTATATATGGTAAATAGACTGAGTGAGAGGGGGAGTACATGGGCTGGAATGCTGGAGAATGTTGTATTATGATTGGCTGAGCGTTTGAGTGTCTGAAGATATAAATGAGAGGATGACAGTTGAGAGAGAGTTCTGTTGGTGGGAGTTCTGAGGGAGGTTGGAGTTGGTTTTGTGGGTTGGATTGGATTAGGCTGGTAGTGAGGCAGGTTATTGACGACTAGAAACATAGGGCTCATCTAAACGGAGCGGGATAATCCAGGTTTTCCATACCTGCTCTGTCAGCTGAGAGTCCTCACTTGCCCCTTTTCCCGCTCCTTTCCCGCTTTTTGCTGATATTAAAAACACGCTTTTTTACCGGCCGCACACGCAGCCCGAAGATGCAGCATCTTCTCGCTTTTTTCCTATCCATGCCCCCGACACATCCGATTCATTGGGAAAATATGACGTCTGCTCCTCTCTCCCCTTCCACCGCTATCAGTTCTGCGCATGCGTGCTTGAACGCGGAAGCGCAAAAGTTTGAATTTCCTGTGGGCGCAATGGAGTTAGCGGAGTTAATTCACCTCCACTTACAGCTTTAAATTTGTGCCCTGTGCAGGTGAGGGATGTTTCCCTTCTGTTCATGCTGGCGGAGCAAGAAAGGGAGGCGAAGGAGGATGAGCTGCTTCTGATTATATGGAAGAAAAGCCGCAAGGAACCACATGGCTGCAACAAACGTAGGGGCTCCCATTTGCATAAGCTGGCGGTCATGGCCCAAACCAAATTTGGAGGAGGGGGCTGCGAGCCCTCCCGTAGCCTATGGGGCCCGGGGCAAAATCATAGGTGGCTGATGAAAGGGCGGCGGGCAGCACAAAGAACCCACTCAGGCAGGGGATTCGCACCTCCCCCCCTAAAAGCCGTGAGCACGCCTGCTTCACAGCTGATGAGCCAGGATCAGGCAGCACAAGGAATCCACTCAGGGGATTCAAACCTCCCGCCAAAGTACCTCACACAAACCCGATTCACAGCTGATGAGCAGAGAGGGGGGAAGCTGTCCAGCCACTCATCTGGGGATGGGGGGTGCCCCAAGAGCGGGAAGCGGCTTACGAGGCTGCACGGCTACAAAGGAGAAAAACACGCCACAGCCCACCCAGCTTCTCATCGCACACAAACAACACCTATGGTTACGGTGTCCCCCACTTTACAACACCACGTCTGCTTGGCAAGTCTTGCAGAACTGCGCATTCGTGGTAAACCAGAATAGTTATTCCATTTGGCAAGCGAGTTCTTGGATATTTCCCATTTTAGCTTGCCAAACACTCCCTCTGGTTACAGTTAGCCATAAGTCAGGATCGCAGCTACTTCCGTTGCTATGGGGGAAAGGCTATAGCTCTGTGACAGAGCACCTATAGCAGCATATCTGCTTGGCAAGTCTCGCAGAAATGCGCATTCGTGGTAAAGCAGAAAAGTTACTCCATTTAGCAAGCGGCTTCTTCCATGCTTCCTTTTCGGCTTGCCAAACACTCCCTGTTGCAGCCATTTATAGGCCCCCACAAGTACATCATAAATGGGGCGCAAAAGTGATTTGTGTTTCCCCTTCCAGTTTTCCCTTCCTTCTGCTGCTTTCACAAATATGCTTTCTTGGATTTCTGCAATTACGTTAATCCAAAACGGTTAAACAGCCCTGTTACACTCCTTTTTATATACAGGAACGTCTCAATTCCCATATACTTTGGAAAGCAATGCAGCAGCGGTTCCCTTCACACAAACAGTGTGCACCGGGCTCTCTAGGAGGTCAGAGTGCCGGCCTCTATTGTTGTAGGCCAAACGCTTGCCTGGAACACGCATGTGGAGTGCTTTCGCTTTCGCGTGACAGCGTGTTTGCGGCCTACAGCAGCGGGATCCTCACGCGAAGGGAAGGCAATGGCAGCGGGGAGACCGACGAAAGGGCGCTATTGGCATGGGGAGGAGCTGAGAATGCTCCTAACTTTTATTAAGAGGGCGGGCAAAGCAGAGAGACTGATGGGGAGCACCCCGCTCCTCACTGCTCCAATATTCCAGGCGGTGGCACGTCAGCTGGACGAGGCTGGGTTCCACCGCGCCACAGCGCAGGTGCGCTCCTGCTTCAAGCGGCTAAAGGCCGATTTCTTTAACACCATGGAGGCATCCAAAGGGGTACCCCCCATAAGCGACCGACGTATTTTAAAGAGCTATACGGCTTGTGGAAGGAGGGGGGGTGTCCCTCATGGGAGGATCGCCGGCCTGCTGGTAAGCACCTGAATTCAATAACAACGTCTGTGAGTTATGGTCTCAAACATTCCTCGTGGGGAAGGTGTTATGTTTATTGAGTTTGATGGGACTGTGTACAGTTTGGGTGCCGCTTTGCTGTCATGCCCACTGTCCAGGTATGGCCGCTTGCTGAGTGGATCAGATGTGGGGAGCCACAGTGCATGCCTCTGGCTTTACCACATGTGTGAATATAAGTGTGATGCCCACTGTCCAGGCATGCATGATTGATGGCATGATCTGCTGTGGGGAGCCACAGTGCATGCTTCTGACCTCTCCACATGTGTGGACAACTGGGATGGCAGCAGTGCCCTATGAGTTTCCCACCTGGCTCTTCAGGCAGGCTTTTGGGGTGGGCTAGATGTTATCCTCATTGTTTTTTAGATTTTTAATTTTAGATTTATTCCTATTGTGTATGTCGCCCAGAGTGGCTGGACACCTGGCCAGATGGGCAGATAATACATTCTATACATAACAGAAAATACAATAAATGTTGCCAGTTAGCAGTGTATGTGTTTCCTGTTGCCTTCCTCCAAACAAGGTGGTTGGCAATTCACTGAATGTCATGTTAGGTCAATGATAATTCTTCTGTGATTTAACAATTCTGTTCTCCACCCACAGCGCGTCCAACAAGTGACCCCCTGTCCTCGGAAGAGGACAATGTGGTCGAGGAACAGCCAGAAGGTAGGTCACCAATCAGCGGCCAGCCGCATGCAGGACAGTTCTAAAACAGTCCCTACGACGGCTATGGGTTAGGTGATTTACAGTTGCTACGCACCCAGACTTGTGAACGCTTGGCGGCTAATGCGTCTCACCATCCCTTGCACTTTTCTGAAGGGTATCCAACAACGCACCAGGGATGATGTCAAGTCATGGCATGGGCAGCATTGCAGTTGGTGGTGGGAAATGTCAACAAATGATGCTTTCTCCGGTTTCTTCATAACAGCCGGGTCCTCCCAGGCCGCACCACCCAGACCGCACCACCCAGACCCATGCGAGACAAACTGGTCTGCGTCGCGCACGTCACCATGCAGACCACCATGCTGCCCCAGTCTACCCAGACAACCACTCTGGAGGATGTTATGGCCAGGATGGAAATCATGGACAGCAAAATTAACACCCAAGGTGAGGTGTTCTTGCACTCGGGTCCTGCTTGCGGGCTTCCCCCAGGCACCTGGTTGGCCACTGTGAGAACAGGATGCTGGACTAGATGGGCCACTGGCCTGATCCAGCAGGCTCTTCTTATGTTCTTATGTTCGTATGTTGTTATGATTACATGCATGTGTTTGGCCCAAAGCATTGCGTTTTTTTCTCATCGTCTATGTGTGCAAACATGCTCTGCCTTATAATGTGAACAACACGCAATGTGCACGTGGCTACAACAAACAATGCCAATTGTTCCTCTGCATTTATAGGTCAGCAGTTTGAGGAGCACAGGAAGTCCACACAGGACACCATCTGAAAGATGGAGACCTTGTGGATTCCTGGTCTGCACCACCGATTGCGTGCTGTGGAGGCAGGACAACAGGGTTCCGCCAAGTTGTCAGGCCAGGCTCCGGACCAGCGCTAGCGTGTGATTTGTAAGTAGCCCAATCTGTTTTTGCAAGTTTTGCACCCCTTCCACTGTTCCCCTTTTGCGGTGACACTGGTTGTGTGCTTCGTGTTGGGGTTAGGGTTACTGCTTGTTAAGTGGAACGAATGGAAATGTAACTTCTGTCTTTCTTGAAAGGGTGTCTTCCCTACATGCGGGGGAGGTGGAACAGGGGATCAAGATATCATTTTAACTGTTGCATGTGTAGTCCCCAATTGGATCTTATGAACCTTGTTTGTTGCTTTTGTGAAAATCTTTTGCTTGCCCTTCATCTTTTCTTATCCACACCTATTGCTGTGCTGATCAAGCAGTCATTTACAGGTGTGCTGAACATGCCGCTGGTGTTTCTTATGTCATATAAAGAAAAGAAATTGAATTTGCCTGCATTTTCATCCAGACCGATTATGCATTTGTTCTGTGATTAAAGCGTTTAAGTTGCATGCTAAGTGCCAGTGTAAATTGCAAATGTCTGCGTTGGGGAAATACAGCCTATTTAAGGCAAACTGGCAGGCTAACATTATAGGGCCGAGTCCACTTGCTCCAGCACCTTCCTTATGTGGATATTTGCTTTTGTTTCTCTTACAGGCACAACACTACTCAAGGGGAAGACAAATGCGTTCATGCATCGTTTCGTTTCATTTGTGAAGAAAGTGGGTTTATTTTTTGTAAAATATGGTGCTTGATTTAAAATATGGTTCTTAATTTAAAAAGCAACTGTTCTAGAAGTGTTATTTAGTTCTGTTTAAGGTTTGTATTAAAATTCTGAAAAGAACAACCACCAGTGTGGACTTTTTAATGGTAACCATAACAGCATATTGCACTGTTAATGCTGCTTAACAGTCTAGACAGTTACAGGGCTGCTTAGCTGGGTGTGTGTATGCCATGTAATACACTAGAAGGGTAGCATTCCCTCTCTATTTTAATACATTTAACAAAAACAGTGCATGAAAACACACTAACTGCTTAGGTTCCTTGCTGTAGGAAGGCGACTGTAGGTATGCCAGACATGTCTTACTGCTGCAGAACATTCCCCAAAACATTGGCAACCTCCCCTTCCACAGTTGCAACTTGTGTGTTGTTGTGGCTACATGGTATAACCTTCACCACACGTGTCGCCGTGTGTGTACCAGGTTATACAGTCGAAGAGTAGCATTTCCTCTTCATTTCCAAAACGTGAAGAATTACAGCGTATTAAAAAAAAGTAACCCAATAGTGAATTGTGGCACACTGTTTCAGCCACATCATAATTGCACACAATTGACATCAAAAGGGACGGAAGGGCAGGGTGGTTTGCTGACCTACATTTGGAGATTTCCTTTGCTGGCTTTAACTTTGATGGTGACTGTACGGAGAAGATGGTTCCGGCTGCCGGTGTATGTGTACTTAGTCATTGGTCCTGTAGCACACATGCTCTTGCTAAGGGGCGTTCTAACCTCACATGCCGTACAGTGCCATAACTGTTGTTATCGCGCAGGCATGATAGCACACATTCCTTCAAAACTGATGGTGATGATGGCCTTGCCTCTTAACGCCTTCCCACATGCCAAAACATAAACTTCCAAAAGGAACAGCGCTACTGAAGGGGAAGAATAATAACATGCTACAATCAGCACTATCAGATGAAGAGCTTTTCATATTATTTCTGAAGAAATGCGAAGGGCATTTGTTTCCAGAAAAGACATGGAAAGGCTCAGGGTTTGGAGTTATCAATGTGGTGTAGAAAGTTGACCCGGTTATTGGCCAAACACCCTAAACGTCCAGAATGATGTCCGAAACCACTCGATGGGAACCACAACAGCCCTGAGTCTACCATACCTATCCCTATTGAATAGCAGTTTCAGACATTTAAAGTAAAGCCGGTGGTAAAATATGCAAAGTTTTATTTTTAAGTGCATAACAATAACTTAACCAGTGCAATGAACTCGACACACAGCATCACATCATGGGAACTTCCCATACATACTTCCCTTGAACAACCCAAAAGCAAAACATCCTAACTTGGTGGAAAGACGAGGTGAACAGGTTGTTAGTTACACTGAGGCAACAGTGAGTGGTAGACCTTACTGCTGGGCGTTGGACAGTGCATTCAAATTAGACGCTATCCCTGTCACAGAGGAGAAGATGACATCCACCTTCTCAAAAACTAGGTTTATGCCATGCCTCCCTTCGGCCGCTCGAATATCCATGTCATAAATGCACTGGCGTACAAGGTCATTGTTTTCCCTCATGAGCATCATGAGGTCCTCGTGTCGTGCTGCTGCCGCTCTCTCCCGCTGCCGAGATGCCTCTTTTTGCTGCTCCAGTATGGACTGGAGAATCAGTGCAGAACGTGCTGTTTTTTGCTTCTTTCTCCTTTGGCGTGCACGACGTACTGCCGATGAGTGCAGCACTTTCACCTGGTGCACGACGGGATCTGTGAATTGAGTGACATGCCAGGTTAGCGGTAGTGTCCGAAGCAATTGCAAGCACCGCAGCATGCCGCCCAGAAGATGGTCCTGCCATTGTAGTACATACTCAAATGAACCTTGCCCCCCCTGATCACTTACCAATGCTTGGGCGTGCCTCTTCTTCCTCCTCATGTTGCTGTACAGCAACACCCACATGTTCCTCGACCGCAGCATGTGGCGTGAAGAGGCCTGGCTGTTGCATCCTGCTGTTCTGCAGTGTTATTTCTGTGTCCACTGGCGGCAACGTGTCCTGCTTCTGGACTCGGCTTGGTTGCAGATGGAAGCGGGGGTGGCAGCCTTCCCTACTATATGTTCGCCTTCACCTAAACATGGCACGTGGCACGCAAACAAAAGGAGATGGAATTTTCTGGTGAAATCAGCTGTCTTTCTTTGGTCCGTTACAGAGTACTGTTTCAGTTTTCTTCTTGAATGCCATTCTTCCCATTAAAAGACAGATTGAATTGACCCTATTGCAAACTGGGATTCAGAACGAGTGGCCGGGAACAGGTGAGGTACAATCAGAGCTTCCAAGTAAATAGTTACAAGTTACGACGTACCGGTAATTCTTTCATTTTTGGAGTAACTAATGGGTTATTCCTTTACATTTGGATTGTGCTAGAGCTAGGGGTAATTGTACTACTTTTGGGGAGTAATTGTGACATTTCCAGAATTACTTCGGGGCATTACTTGGGGGGGGCAGGGAAAGTCTTCTGCTCCTCTGATATGTGGATGAAAATCATGGTCAAGAACATGGATAAAGGAGCAGAAGGAGGCAGCAGAATGGAGAACTGTGGAGGTGAAAGACGACAAGTGTGTGTGTGTGTGTGTGTGTGGCCTACACCCCATCTCTGGGTGCTGTGCTGCATTTGCAGTATTTTAGCTTTTTTGCTACTCGGGGTAACATGTTTGCTTGAACGGGTGTCCCTTGATTGGTGGCAGGGCAGGGTCTGGGAGGTGGTCGAGTGAGACAGATTACGCTACCTGGCTGAGTGGGGGGGCTGCACTTGGATTGACTTGCAAAGACCTGAGTAGTGGTGTCAGCCTCCCTCCACACCACCCTTACCAGCAGAGAGACCACCATTGCTATCTTATGAGTAAAAATCAGTATTCTACTACCGATGTATGTGTTTCTTTATTTTTAAAGTTGTTGTAGGCTACTTAGATGTGCAGCAGCCAAGGCCAGCACCTTGAAGGTGCTTTTTTTTACAGTTACTGAAATGTAATTGTAGTGGTTACTTCGGAGGAAGATTAAACTAACCAATTACTTTCAGAGCAATTGTAATTGTAACAGTAATTACTACTGTAACTGTAATTTATAACTTTTAAAAACTAATCGTCCAAGCTCTGGGTACAATCACAAACGAAGTGAAATGTTTTTCGCTGCAAGTACTTGGGAACAACCACCACCACCTCTTGACTATCCTTTCCTTCGTTTCCGCGACTGTGCGTTAAGCTTATATATTGAGAAACCAGAAGGATTGCTAACGGCTCTGATCCATGATACTTGGGAGGTCCACAAAAAATGCATGCAGAAGGATGGGACACATGCAGAGCGGTTGGGCGCGATGCAATGGCATGCCTCGAGGCGGTGCTCCCGGCAAGGTACCCCAGATGTGCTTCTTGGAGCGAAGGTTGGCTGCAGCGAGGGGCAGTGTGATAGCGGGTATGCAAAACTGAACTCACCGCCGGGCGAACCACACCAATGTAAAGTGAGGGACCGAACTCCATGAACATGTGTGCTAACACACTTTGCAACACAGGACAATGGCACAAATGCGCTTGGCCAGAAGTGCAGTAAACCACCGATTTCCGGTTGCGATGGCGTACCTCCTCTGTCCCTTGCAAGTCTGTCAGTTGTGCACATGTGCTTCATCGGTTGAACGCAGAAGCGCGGAAGTTTGAATTTGACTGGAATGGAGGTCACAGTGTTTTTGGCTCTAGTCCAGCTCCACCTACGACTTTTAAGTTTGTGCCTTGTTCAGCTGAGGGATGCTTTCCTTCAGTTCCTCTCGGCGGAGCAAGAAAGGGAGGCGGAGGATTTCCAGCTGCTTCATAAGATATGGAAGAAAAGCCGCAAGCAGCTTCAGGACCGCAATAAACGTGGGAGATCCTCTTTGAAAAATTTGGCGGCCATGGCCCAGCACGCCTTGGGTGGAAATATCCCTCGAGGGGTTTGGGTTCGCGATCGTGCAAGATCATGGTGGGAGACCAAAGTCTTGCAACACTGGGACGACGACCTTTGGCTGGCCAACTTCCGTATGACTCGGGCTACCTTGTACGAAATGGCTGATCTCCTTCGTCCCCATCTGGAAAGACAAGGAACCAATATGCGTAGCACCATCCCGGTAGAGAAGAGGCTGGCTGTTGCTGTGTGGTGGCTGGCAACAATGGCGTGTTACTGGGAGGTGGCAGTGAACTTTGGACTGGGAAAGTCTACTGTTGGGGAGATTGTTGTGGAGGTTTGCCTGGCGATAGAGCATGTTCTTCTGTCCAGAACTGTCAATATTGGAAATCCTCAGGAGGTAAGTTTGCCTACAATTACTTTTGGCGTGGAGTGTTTCTGTATCACAAGGGTAACTGTTATGGTGATCGGAGTAGCGCGAAATCGGAAAAGCGTCACCGCACAGAAGCTTGCACCCCTTTTTCTTCCAGATTATGAACGGCTTCCTGAAAATGGGTTTTCCGCAGGTGATTGGGGTGGTCGATGGATGTCACATTCCGATAATGGCTCCAGCAGGACAGGGAGAGGAATATATCAACCACAAGGGTTTTTACTCCATTTTACTGCAAGGGACTTGTGACCATACTGGTCGTTTCATTAACATCGAGGTTGGTTGGAGTGGCCGGAATCATGATTCTTTCATTTTCCGCAATTCTGCAATCTTCCAAGCGATGGATGCCGGACTGTTCGTTCCTGGCAATCCCAGCATAACTATCCGGGGTGTCCTGGTTCCTCCCCTCATCCTTGCTGACGCCGCCTACCCAATGCACTGTTGGCTCATGAAGCCCTATGGGGGCCATCTAGACAATTTCCAGATGGGTTTCAACCGGGTGTTCAACTGCTGCAGAAATGTGGTGGAAAGAAGTTTTGGGTGTTTAAAGTCAAGATGGAGACGTCTCACTGCTTGCCTCCCTGTGGCTGAAGAAAATTTTGTTAGTGTTGTCACTTCCTGTGTTGTGCTGCACAACATCTGCGAGAGCCGCGGACACATTCTCCACAAGGAAATTGATGTGTCTGACCAATTGGAACTACCTGCATATGAGGAGCAGTTCCGGTGAAGTGACAACTCAAATGTATGCAGGGGGAATGCTGTTAGAGCGGCCATTGCCCGGTATATAATAGAGAACAATCTTTAGCTGTGTTGATTCCAGTACTTCCCAATTAAACGTTACCTATACTCACACACACGTCTGATTTATTATCTGTGGTTTGGGAAGTGGGGGGGGGCTGGACCGCACGTGGCCCATGCGGCGCCCGCGGCAAAAGCATCATTAGTGGCCCCCACATTCTTCTGCTATTTCTACGCTGCCGCCCTCAATAAGCTCGCAAGTGCTGTCTGTCGCAGCTGGTGAACAGGCGGCAGGCAGCACAAGGAAAGCAATCATGCGTGGCATTCAAAGCGCCTGCCAAAAAGGCTGAAGTGCACCCGCTTCACCACTAGTGAACGGGGAGGGGGAAACCTTCGGCGGGATGCAACCGGGGAGCGGGAAGTTCCCCAAGAGCGGTAAGCGACGAGCGGGGATGCATGGCTTTGGCGGGAAACAAACCCACTGCAGCCAGGCTTCTCGTCGCACACAAACAACACCTGCGCTAACTGGTGTCCGCCACTACAGCACCATATTAGCCCGGCAGGTCTTCCAGTCTGTTCCAATGTTCCTAGGATGTCGGTTTGTTATAGCCTGCCACGAATTAAATGTTTCCCCTTCAACTGCATCCTTGGTTCTACTTTTTCCACAGCTGTGCTTTCATGGAATAGCGTTATTGTGCTAATCCGAAATGGTTAAACAAGCCCTTCACACTTCCTGTGCTTTCATGGAATAGCGTTATTGTGCTAATCCGAAATGGTTAAACAAGCCCTTCACACTTCCTGTGCTTTCATGGAATAGCATTATTGTGCTAATCCGAAATGGTTAAACAAGCCCTTCACACTTCCTTTCATGTACACTGACGTCCCCATTGTGATATAGTTTGAAAAGCATGCCAACATCTGTTTCGTGCGCACAGACAGTGTGCGCCGGGATAGTAGCAGCTTCTATTGTTGTAGGCCCAAAGCCTGCTGTCAACGCGCATGTGTGACTTTCGCTTTCGCATTGCAGCGGGTGAACGGCCTTCTACAGCGGCAAAAAGCATGGAGCCTGCGATGGAGGCCATGGCTGCCAGGCGACCCAGGAAGGGGCGCTATTGGCGGGCGGAGGAGATCAGGTTGCTCCTGACATTGGTGAAGCGGGCAGGAAAAGCAGAGCAATTAATGGGGAGCACCCCCCTCCTTACTGCTCCCATTTTCCAAACGGTGGCACAACAGCTAGGGGAGTCGGGGTTCCAGCGGACAACAGCCCAAGTCCGTTCCCGGTTCAAGCGGCTGAAGGCCGACTTTTTTAATGCCATGGAGGCATCGAGAGGACCGCCCCCCCACAAGAGACCACAATATTTCAAGGAACTGTACGGCTTGTGGAAGGAGGGGGGGCGTCCTTCATGGGAGGATCGGCGGCCTGCTGGTAAGCACACGGATCAAAGGTGTTAACCCAACGTTAATTGATTTTGCAGGGAATGTGTACTTCTTGCGCTCCACTTTGCACTCGTGCACACTGCCCTGTGTGGGGCCACAGTGCATGCCTCCGACTTCACCTCATGTGTGGGCAAGGGGAATGTGAGAATTGACCCACTATTGCCAGTAATGAATGTGTTGCCTGCCAGCTTCCTGAAAACAAGGTGGTGCACAATGCACTGCTTGTCCGGTCATGCCAATGAGCATTTGGCTGTGATTTCACAATTACCTTCTCCACCCACAGTGCGTCCCACAACAGCGGACCCGTTATCCTCTGGAGAGGAAGAGGTGTTGGAGGAAAACCCGGAAGGTGTAGGTCAAGAAGAATAATGGTTAGCGCCCAGACACATGCAGGACAGTGCAAAAACTTACAATGTACTTACAGCTGTTGATGCCACACGCAGGCTGCTGCCGAAAAAATAGGGCATTGTGAGCGAGGCTGGTTTGCTATGCGCCCAGTAGCTAAGTGCCCATGTGCTATGCCCCCAAATTGGCATGCGTTCAGTGGGTCCTGCAGCCCAGCATCGCTTTCTGTTTTTATCTCCATAACAGGCGAAGGATCCCAGGCCAGAGAGGGGCCCATGCAACCGGTTAGCAAAGCGGTGAGCTGTGTGGATGCGTCAACACAGACATCCATGCTCCCCCAGGCAATCCAGACCACAGATGTGGAGCAGCTGATGGGAAGGATGGAGTTAGTGGAGAGCAAACTAGGTGCCCTGGGTAAGTTTTGGGTAGATCACATATATGTACTTTGACAAAAGCATGGCGTTCTCATTGCATTCGCAGTGTGTGTTACCCTGGGAAACCCGGGCCTGGCCTTTTAAGGTCAGCGAAACGCGAGGTGCACCTGACCACAACACAACCTGCCAAATTCTCCTTTGCATTCACAGCCCAGCAGTTTGAAGACCACAAGAAGGGCACACAGGAAACCATCCGCAAAATGGAGACACAGTGGATCCCAGGCCTGCACCACCGGTTGCACATTGTGGAGGCAGGAAGATCTCCCTCCACTGCATTTGCCAGGGGGCCTCCGGAACACCCACGAGAAGGCATTTTAAAAAAAAAGGGTCTCCAAGTTTTGAAACCCTCCACCCGTTTCCCCTGTTCATATTGAAACGTTGCATTTCCTGTTGATGAATAGTTAAGAAAACATTTTGTTCCCGTTGCATGTGTCAAGAGTTGTTTTCTTCAGCGGGACAACCTATGACAAGGGTTGACACCACCCACATGGGCCATTTCTGGAACCCTCCCTCAGTCTCAACTCCATTGTCTAACAGCTTCCTACTGCTGATAAACAGTTACAACAAGTCTGTGGGCCCCCCCTCAGTCCCCATTCCATAGCCTAACTGTTGTGTTATTGCATAGTAACGTTCACAACTCATTTGGGACCCCTCCCTCGGCACCCACTCAATGGCATAACCAGAGCCCGGAACAGTTACTCTTTTGAACTACAGGTCCCACCGGCCCGTTCCAGTGGCTATGCTGGCTGGGGCCGGTGGGAGTTGCAGTTTTAAAAAGCAAGTTTTCCAAGCTGTGAGCATAACTGCTGCCTTATTGCCGAGGCCTAGTTTCAAGTCATTTGGGACCCCTCTACTTCCTGGGACCCCATTCCATTGCCAAAATGTTGCATTATTGCTAACGTTTAAAACTCATTTGGGACCCCTCCCTCGGTACCCGCTCAATAGCATAACCAGAGCTTGGACCAGTTGCTTTTTTGAACTACGACTCCCATCGCCCCAATCAAGTGGCTATGCTGGCCTGGGCTGTTGGGAGTTGCAGTGTAAAAAAATAACTTTTCCAAGCTCTGAGCAGAAGTGCTGCCTTATTGCCGAGGCCTAGTTTCAAATCATTTGTGACCCCTGTATCAGGCACCATTCCATTGCCTAACTGTTGTGTCATTGCCGAGCACCCCTCCCTTGGCCACCATTGCATGGTCAAACGTTTGTGTTAGTGCAGAGGGCCAGTTGCCAACATTCCCCCCCTCCTTCCCCTCTCGTTCGGGTGTTGGAATGCTATGCATTCAACAAGAAGAGCACAAGTTCTTCTTTGTTAGAACAAAGTTTATTATGAAAGTGCACTCTGAAACCCTCCTTCGCTTCTTCTGCGTTGGAAGGAGATTGTAGGTATGCCCCACATTGTTCAGAGTGGGAAACCATATGAAGGCATCCATACAAGAACCAACGTACAAAAAAGTGCCTTGTTGCGCTGTGCTAACTACATTATAACATGACAACAGAACTTTGTAAACATTTAAACAGCTGTGGCGGGAAACAAGACCAGCAGCCAAAGGAGCATTACTTTCAAACGTTCGGACTGCAGGAACAATGCGCGGGTGGATCAGCGTGACGATCGTACCCAAGCTTGTCCCGCAGTCATGGCATGTATCTTTGCTCTGGAAATGTTGCTTGCGTCCATAGTGCATGACATCCCCATGGGAAGAAGGGCAGGGTGGCCCACTGACCGACAGTTGCAAACTGCCATTAGTGCCCTTGCTTCAGGAAATGACACCACGGAAGAGATGCCTCAGACTTCCAGTGTATGTTGCGCTGTACTGTTATTGGCCAGTGTCACCACATATAGCCACAAATCACAAAGACTAAGGGCTATATGGCTGGGGCTTCCGAACACGTCTAGCTCTGCGAGCAAGTACAGGAGTGGACGTCAGAGGCTACAGTGATGCAGGCCGCCATAGGGAGGAACAGGGGTCGGTGCAATTTGGGTTTGCAGAGTCACCAACTCGACTTGGGGGGAACATGGGACCACACAATGATGTCGATTGTGGTGCGTCGATGATGGTGTCATCATCGGAGCCCGAACTGGATGCCGTGCAAGTCTCTGGAAAAGATTGCAAGGGGAGGCAGGGACCTGTTGCATGGAGTGAGCTGGCGGAAGGGCTACAATGTGGCAGTTTGGAACTGATGCTGTCATGCCGGTTTTCCTTCCCTGTTGCCTTTCCAGGCTTTCTGCCCTTGGCACAAGCATTTGCTTTAACGCTTGTGGGTGCCCTCGCGAGCCGACCCAATGGCACTCTTGGAACTTGGCCCACTGTTGTCAGCGTACTGTTACTGACATTGTTGACGCTTCCAGTGCTGTGTTCCTGGAATGTTCGTGTCAATGTTTCCAGGCTGGAAGCTATGCCACTTACTGTAGAAACAATTCCGTCCATTCTATCCATGTACCGGTTTCTGTCAAGCCTGCTCTGCTCTGCCCTTGCATTGTTCTCCCTCAGAATCGCCATGAACTCCGCATGTTCCCTTGCTGCCACTCTGTCCCTCCTACGACTGTCCTCTTTCGCTTCGTCCAGTATCGCAAGAAGGAGGGCCTCCGTTCGGCTTCCTTTTGGCCTCCTCCTCCGAATCTCTGCCAGACGAACAGCGGGGGACATGGTCGCAGTGCGGTTGTGTACAGCTGGGTCTGTGAATGGAGAAGTGCCAAAAGTTAGCAGTGTTGTCTTAAATGAGTGAAAGAATGAATAACTAAGTACAGCATTCCAACTACACAGAGTAAACTGGGAGGGTGAATGGTGGTCCATGCCGGGCAGGGCTGACATGCACACACACATGGAACACCTGCAACAATGCTACATACCACACTGTGAACGAAGGTCTTGCGCATCCACATCTTCTGTTTCGGCTACAGCTTCCAAACCTAGACCAGAAAAAACACCGTAAATATTGAGCCAGAGAAACAGGGATGGATAGACAAGCTGCAGCGCTAATGCTGTTTGCAGTTCCTATGACATGGAATGGCTCATTCGGTGCGGCTATTGGCCCGGGGAACAAAATAAATTCCCAAACAGGAGATACAAGGAAGCTTGCCTTGTTGTTGTCCACATAGGCCTTCTGCTTCATGCTCCTCTTCTGGGTCTTCAGCAGCAGCTGTATCGGCCACTGTAAGGGGAAAGACATAGATAAGTCGGCCAGCAAGCCTTGAATACAGACAAGAAACCCGCGAAGAAAAGTCTTCAGTATGAAAGTAAGAGCATCCACCGAGCAACCTCAGTGTACAGCATTTGTGGTTTTCAATACATCGTTGCCTCCACTCATCCTTGCTGTCACCAGTCTGAGTGTTTGCCTCAGGAGAAGCTGCTGATGACTCACCCAACAGTCCACATTCCTCCAGGTCACTTCTGTTTATGGTGGTCGATTCACTTTGCCTCGATGATCCCACGTGGACTGCTGGTGGCAAAGGTGTTGTTTCCGTGCAGGTCTTGCTAGAGGATGGAGTCTGGGGAGCGTCATTGCTGTTGTGCACATGCAGACTTCTTGCCACTCGTAGCGGAGTCACGCTGGCAGCCCCTCGCAGAATGTTGTGCAGTTGCTCAAAGTATGGGCATGTGGTCCTGCTGTTGCTGGATTTTGAGTTGTGCGCTACTACCCTTCTGTACTCCGCTCTCATCGCCTTGGTCTTGTTTCTGCACTCCGTGGCCGTTCGGCCGTGGCCTCTGCTCACCATCTGTTGCGCAACGCCTTCAAAGGTATCGATGTTGCGGGGGCTGCTCCTCAACAGTCCTTGCACCTTCAATTCGCCCCAAATGTCCAGCAAGTCCATGACCTCGCAGGCACGCCAGCTGGGACCTCTGGCCCCACTGGCACGTTCATGGGCCTCAACCTGATGGGAGTGTACTCCTGGCAGTTCCATCCTTTCTCTTCTGTTCCTTTGCCTGTGCAGGGGCTTCTGGGGTGACACTGCTGGCCCTGCAGGAAGTGCTGCGTAGGCCAAGCGCAGAAGTATGCAGGAAATGTTCAGGGCTGGAAAATAAACACATAAATATGTCTGTGTCCTCTCTCTCTCTCTCTCTCTCTCTCTCTCTCTCTCCCCGACCATCTACCTATCTGTGTGTCTATGCACCTATCAATCGATAAATGGATGTAGACCCCTATACATATACATGTACAGGACACAGGAGTAACATATAAACAACCTGTACAGCATTGGAGTAGTTGTTAAACACGCCCCTAGCACGTCTATCTGCCATTACTTGCAGGGGCAGCAGTTTGTGTGTGTATTCCATGGAGCAACCTCCTCCTCATGCCAACCGTATCTAAGCAGCCGTATTAGCTGTTTAGAAGAGTCTGCTTCCAAACTACCACCGCTCGCAATGGCTTGCCACAGCAGATGGCAAAGGTGCATTAACCATGGGAGAGGCACAAAGCATGGGCAGAAAATTGACCATGAAAATACTTCCAAGTGCATGGCCCACGTCTGCGGCGGCGTTACAAACAGCACGGGCAGTAAATGAGCACTGTCTGTGGTTAACATGGAAAGTGACCACGAAAGCACTTGCAAGGGGTTCGTCCACGTGTGCAGCGGTGTTAAAAACTGCTGCATCGCCCTCCGGTTATGAAACCTGGAGACCACCAGCACCACTGCCCCAGCACGTTCCCCCCCCCAAACTTTGGAATTCTAGGGCAGGATCAAAGGGGAACATCCAACGGGCAGGCCTTCCCTTGGCCGCCGCATGGGGCCACAGGGGAAATGCAGAGTTGGGTCCCCCCCACATTCTTCATCGCTTTCAATCCTCCTGCCCAGAATAAGTCGGCAAGCGCTGCCTGTAAACGTGCTGCACAGCTGATGAGCGGGCGGCAGGCAGCACAAGGAAGCCACGGCAGGGCATTCGAACCTCCTGCCTAAAAGAGTTTCGCACACCCGCTTCACAGCAGCTGAGCGGAGACGGGAAAAGCTGCTGGCGAGACTGCATGGCTACCTCTAAGCGGGATGGGTTTGCAGCTATTTACTGTGCAGTGAGCTAACTTTACAAGGGTATAGGGGCAAATCAACAGCAATGAACAGCAGCCACCAACAATGGAGGGATGCAGCGGGCGGGCCAGCCATTGACCCAGGAAAGGGTGGTGGTGGTTCAGCGCGAAGGAGGGGCACGCAATAGCCGAGGAACTCGTCTTACCTGAGAGCTGTACAACACAACACCATCCACAAAGCAGGCGGCATCAGGATGATCGATGGCCGGAGCGGTGCCTTCGAAAGTGCACAAATGCGCGATGGCGGGCAAACGCTTCTTTTTCCACTACAAAACCATACAATGACTTCCTGCTTCTGCGCAAACCTGCATTTCCGCACCTGCGCAGTATATCCAACAGCACTGATTGGCCACGTTTTCCCGGGCTTTTCCAGGAGACGTTTCCACACAAGCGCAAATGTGCAAAGGACGGGATTGGCTGGAAAAGAGGAGGGGGACTGGGGAACCGCCCCAGGACCGCCCATGCAACAGCGTCATCTCTTAAATCCGCGGTATTGCGTCCAAGCGGCTGAAGGAACCGTGGATGATTCACGCTTTTAAAAAGATTATCGCATTTTCTGCAGTTGTGCGAAAGCGGATTTAACCGCGCGAAAAAGCGCTTTTGCACGCGACGTCATCAGGATGACCGAAAAATAATGAACACACATAGCGGGCGTGTCACACATTTTACAGTCGTCTGGATGAGCCCATAAAGAGAAACGCATCTGATGAGACCATACGCTTGTTAACTATACCTTTAAGTAATCTTGTTATTCCTGTGTATATAAATAAATATTTCTTGGTTTACCTAATGCCTGATTCTTGGCTGGGTTACACAGACCAGAAGGGTGGGCAGGGCATATACCAAGGTTGGGAAACAATATCAATGGTGGCAGCAGTGAAGAGACAGTGTAACATCATCAGGTATCCAGAGCAACCCAGGTCTGTATTCTTTACAGGCATAAAGATACAGGGGGGTTGTGGCCTGCAAGTGCACCCAGACACAAAGTAGCAATAAGCCAGGAGGAGACTAAGGCACAGTCTCAAGGCAATATTGTTTTACAGGGAGGTCTGGTGGTGCTACCTAGCAGTGGGATCTTGAGGGATCTTTGCTAGAGCCGGTGAGAACCATTTAAAGACCAGGACCCTGAGGTGGGACCGTGACAAGGCGGTGACCACAGGCAGGATCCTAGCAGGTGGTGCCTGAGGTGGGATCCTGACAGGAAGGGACCTGACACACTCCATGCACAATGAAAGTTGATTCGGGCTCAGCTTATACTATCATCTCATTGGAAACCTACCAGCAAATATTTCCTTGTGGGGGCCCACAAATTGTCCCTTTCCACTCCAAACCTACTGATTACCAGGAAAATCAGGTTCCAATAAAGGGTGTCTGTGAAGCTGAGGTGCATTACCAAACATTCCTTGGAAAGTTACAGTTATTGGTTGCTCAGGGGCATTGGACCAGTCTCCTTGGCTTAGACTGGTTTAAACCATTGGGCATTGCTCTCATGGGGGTCCAACAAATTGGTGAATCATTATGGGATAGCATCCTAAATGATTTCAAAGCTGTTTTTGCTAAAGGTCTTGGGAAATATAAGGGGCCTCCTATTTTGTTGTTCTGGGATCCTACTGTTGCCCCCATCCGTATGAAACCCCATCCTGTTCTGTTTGCACTGCTAGCAAAGATTGATGCTGAACTTGATCGCCTCATAGAACAAGGCATCTTGGAGCCAGTGACACACTCTGCATGGGAGACACCCATTGTCACTCCATTGAAGGCCAATGGTGACATCCACATTTGGTGACTACAAGTGCACTATCAATAAAGCTCTGCATCAGCATCCATATCCAATCCCAGTGGTGAGTCATCTTTTGGCGTCACTTTCACAAGGAAAAGTGTTTGCGAAGTTTGACCTGGCCCAGGCCTATCAGCCACTGTCTGTGGATGATGCTACTGCTGATGCTCAGACTATCACCACTCATCATGGAGCATTCAGAGTAAAACGCCTCCAGTTTGGTGTTTCAGTGGCCCCTGGAATTTTTCAGAGCTTAATGGAGGACATTCTCAAAGGAGTAGCAGGTGCCATACCGTATTTTGATGATGTCTTGGTTGCCCGCATCTCCATTGCTGCACTTTCCTCATGGGTGCAGGATGTACTGCACCATTTTGCTGTTGCTGGTCTCCGGGTCAAGCATGAGAAATGTGTATTTGGTGTTTCCCAAATTGAATTCTTTGGTTATAGTATTGATGCCGCTGGCATTCAGCCTACCCCGGAAAAATTTAAAGGAATTCATGAGGGTCCAGTGCTCCGTAATAAACAGGAACTCCAAGCCTTCTTGGGACTCTTGAATTTCTATCACGCCTTCTTGAAACATAAGGCTACAGTGGCAGAACCATTGCATCACCTTCTTGACAAGCATGCTGCATGGCAGTGGACAGCCCGGCATGATAAGGCTTTCCATGATGTAAAACACCTGCTATCGTCTGACAGTGTCTTGCTGCACTATGATGAACGGAAGCCCTTGATTCTCACGTGTGATGCATCTCCATATGGTATTGGAGCTGTCCTGAGCCACCAACTCGAGGACTCTCGTGAGGTGCCTATCGCTTTCTACTCCAGAACAATGCCTTCAACAGAATGGAATTATGCCCAAATTGATGAGGCCTTGGCTATTGTGGCTAGCGTAAAAGAATTCCATGACTATGTCTATGGTTGACCATTCACTATTGCTACTGACCACAAGCCTTTATTGGGAGTGTTTGCCCCTAACTAGCAGATGCCTCAAATACTATCTCCACGTATGTTGTGGTGGGCAATTTTCTTGAACGCATATGATTACACATTGCAAAATTGGCCTGGCAGGAGCATTGCCCATGCTGATGCTTTGAGCCGCCTTCCTCTCTCTTCTGCTGGGGTCGATGAAACCTCTCTGCTGGATGTGCTGTTGTTAGAGTCATTACCGGAACCTGTGCAAATAGGCAAACTTGCATGTTCCCTTGTAAAAAGGGAGATATTCCCTTGTAAAAAGGGAGATGTTCCCTTTAAGGGATATTTGGGAAATATTCCATGTACCTGTTTACCATTATGTAACTTCCTAATGGGTGGGATTAGTTACCTGGCTTCCTCCTCCTTTGTCCTGGGGATTCCTGCATAATCTCCATTACTGAGCTTTTTATCTCTGGTAGAGGCCGCATGGCAGATGCTCTCCTAAGAGCATCACTGCCAAAGACTGAAATGGACCAAGACTTCTACTTTTTATTTCATCTAAGCTAGAGCCTATATTTCCTGAACATATGAAAGGTCGTGAGTAAATATTCTTTATCTTTTTACCTAAGAAGACTCTGTGTGTGAGTTATATGACTAACTAGTATGTCTGTGGGTAAGGTGTGGACTGGTTTATATTCTCACTCTACTGCTTCCATTTATATCTCTGCCAAGAAATAGGACCATGAAACCATTTCCTATTTCATTTTATATATATTTTAAATACCAAACAGAACCACCCCTCCATGCTGGGAATATTGCCACTGTGTCGTCCAAGGACCCTGTTCTTGCCCGTGTCCTCAACTGGGTGTAGAGGGGATGGCCATTAGGGAAGCTTGAGGAGAAATTCAGACCATTTGTATCCAAACAACATGAACTATCAGTGCACAAGGGATGCCTCCTGTGGGGAAATAGAGTTGTCATTCCTACTGTGTTGAGACATCGGGTGTTGGAGGCCCTACATGTTGGACACCCTGGTATAGTGTGAATGAAGGCTCTGGGGCACAGCTATGTATGGTGGCCCAAGATGGACAGCGAGATTGAAGAATGTGTCAAGAGATATGATAAGTGTCAGGTTTCAAGACCAGCTCCATCACATGCCCCATGGGAATCGACAAAAACACCATGGTCATGGCTTCATATCGACTTTGCAGGCCCCTTCCAGGGACAAACTTTCTTGATCGTTGTTGATTCATACTCCAAATGGTTAGAAGTGGTTCCGGTATCATCAATGACATCTCGTATCGTTATCAAGACCTTACGCAGGCAAGGACATGGGTGAAGGAGGAGAAGAAGACAGCAGCGGAATGGAGATAAAGAACTGTGGAGATGAAAGATGATAACGTGTGTGTGTTAATACTGTGTTTGCACTTGGTGCACAAAGTGGCCCCCACCATCCTCCCTGACTACTTTGCTGCATTTGCAGGGTTTTAACCTTTTTGCATCTCAGGGGAAAATGTTTGCTTGGGTGGGTATCCCTTAGTTGGTGGCAGGGCAGGGTCCAGGAGGTGGTTGAGTGAGAGAGATGACGCTTTCTGGCTGAGAGAGAGAGAGAGAGAGAGAGTGTAGATTACATTTGGTTTGACATGCAAAGATCTGAGTAGTGGCCCCTCACTCCCTTACCAGCAGAAGAGACCACTATTGCTATCTTGTGGATAAAAAGAATTATTCTGCTACCTCTGTGTGTTTGTGTGTATTTATTTTTAATGTTGTTTTAGGCTACTTAGATGTGCAGCAGCCAAGGCCAGCACCTTGCAGGCACGCTAGGTTTTTTTTAAAAAAAAGTAAGTTAAATGTAATTGTAGTGATAATGTTTGAGTAACAGTAAAATAATCAATTCCTTTCAGAACAATTGTACTAATTGCAATGGTAATGTATTTCTTTTTGGGGCCATGTAACAGTAATTCTAATTTATTCCTTTTTTAAAGTAATCTTCCAAGCTTCCACTAACTGGCAGTGGCTCTCCAGGGTTTCAGACAGTCCTACGTGGAAATGCTGGGGATTGAACCTTCTGCATGCAAAGCAGCTATTCTATCTCTGAGCTACATCCCACTGCCTGAATTTAACATTATATAATTTCTAGCCTATCTCTTTCACTTATGTTCTTCTCTTAAAGTACTAGGTTCAATAATAAAATATTATTTTATTGCCCTCTGTTTCACAAGGATCTGATTTCTAGTGTTAACAATCAATTAAAAGTTTCCCCCCCTACTAAATCTGTAACATAAAAACATAGGACCAAATATACTTACAAATGTAAGAGTACTCTGTGACAGTACTACTAATATGCTTTTATAGGCAGATGGGTCGGCACACATCCTTAGTCCTGTGGTAACAGTCAATAGTTCCATACTTTCTGCAGAAGTTCCATACTTTCTGCAAAAACAAGACCAGGAGCAGACTGCGGTACATATCATGAACTGATCGTATCAAAAATCAGAGTAAAGCTAAAGAAGAACAAAGCACTCATAATGCCAAAATACCATTTAAATAACATCCCAGAAGAATATAAAGATCAAATAAAGAACAGATTTGAGGCTTTAAACTTAGTTGACAGAGAACCAGAAGAACTATGGACTGAAGTCAGTGACATTATCAGGGACGAATGCAAAAAGACAATACCTCTAGTTAAAAAGAGAGAAAGACCTCAATGGATGACTGAAGAAACTCTTAAAATAGTTAAAGAGAGAAGGAAAGCAACACCAAAAGGAGATAGAAACACGGTCAGAACCCTAAATGCAACTATACAACGACTAGTACGTAGGGACAAAGAAACTATTACAATAGTTATTGTATAGAAGTAGAAAAGGACAACAAAATGGGAAGAACAAGAGCCCTATTCCAAAAGATTAGAGAAATGAAAGAGAAATTTAAACCAAGAGTAGGGATGTTGAATAATCAACAGGGGAACACACAGACTGACCGAGATGAAATAAAAGGAAGATGGAAGCAATACACTGAAGAACTCTATAAGAGATGCCAGGATGACAGATTCATTCACTGCGGAACCATATGATGAAGAACCAGAAATTTTAGAATGTGAGGTGAAAGCTGCTCTTAAAATTCTTGGAAGAAACAAATCACCAGGAACAGATGGCATACCAATAGAGTTGCTACAAGCTACTGAAACCGAATCTGTCCAAATTTTGACAAAACTTTGTCAAGAAATATGGAAAACTAAACAATGGCCCACAGACTGGAAGCGTTCAATATATATCCCAATTCCAAAGAAAGGGGATCCCAGAGAATGCAGTAATTATCGAATTATTGCCTTAATATCCCATGCAAGTAAAGTAATGCTCAAGATTCTACAACAAAGGCTGTTACCATATATGGAGTGAGAAATGCCAGACGTCCAAGCTGGATTTAGAAAGGGAAGAGGCACCAGAGATCACATCGCAAACATACGTTGGATAATGGAATGGAGCAAGGAATTTCAGAAGAAAACCACCCTGTGCTTTATAGACTACAGCAAAGCCTTTGACTGTGTAGATCATGAAAAACTATGGAATGCTTTAGAAGAATGGGGGTGCCACAGAATCTGATTGTCCTGATGCGCAACCTATACTCTGGACAAGAGGCTACTGTAAGGACAGAATTTGGAGAAACCAATTGGTTCCCCATTGGAAAGGGTGTGAGACGGGTGTATTTTATCACCCTATGTGTTTAATCTGTACGCAGCACATATCATATGGAAAGCGGGATTGGACCAAGATGAAGGAGGTGTGATAATTGGAGGGAGAAACATCAATAATTTAAGATATGCAGACGATACCATACTCTTAGCAGAAACCAGTAATGATTTGAAACGAATGCTGATGAAAGTTAAAGAGGAAAGCACAAAAGCAGGACTACAGCTGAATGTCAAAAAGACTAAAGTAATGACAACAGATTTATGTAACTTTAAAGTTGACAATGAGGACATTGAACTTGTCAAGGATTATCAATACCTCAGCACAGTCATTAACCAAAATGGAGACAATAGTCAAGAAATCAGAAGAAGGCTAGGACTGGGGAGGAGAACTAGAAAAGGTCCTCAAATGCCAAGATGTATCACTGAACACCAAATTCAGGATCATTCAGACCATGGTATTCCCGATCTCTATGTATGGATGTGAAAGTTGGACAGTGAAAAAGGCGGATAAGAGAAAAATCAACTCATTTGAAATGTGGTGCTGGAGGAGAGTTTGTGCATACCATGGACTGCGAAAAAAACAAATACTTGGGTGTTAGAACAAATTAAACCAGAACTGCAAAATGCAGCGGCCAGATTGATAACAGGGACCAGGCGGTCCGAACATATAACACCGATTCTGGCCCGCTTGCATTGGCTGCCTATATGTTTCTGGGCCCGGTTCAAGGTGCTGGTTTTAACCTATAAAGCCTTATACGGCGCGGGACCATGATACTTGATGGAACGCCTCTCCCGATATGAACCTACCCTTACGCTACGCTCAGCATCGAAGACCCTCCTCCGGGTGCCTACTCAGAGGGAGGCTCGGAGGGTGGCGACAAGAAAGAGGGCCTTCTCAGTGGCAGCCCCTGAATTATGGAATAGTCTTCCTGACGAGGTACGCCTGGTGTCGACATTACTATCTTTTCGGTGCCAGGTTAAAACTTTCCTCTTTTCCCAGGCATTTTAGTATGTGTAAAAATGTTTATGTTTTTAAACTTTAAATTTTAAGCTTTTAAAGACTGTTTTAAATATGTGTTTCATTGTATTTTATTGTATTTTATGTTGATTGTTGTGAACCGCCCAGGGAGCTTCGGCTATGGGCGGTATATAAATTTAATAAAATGAAATGAAATGAAATGAAACTGTCACTAGAAGCTAAAATGATGAAACTGAGGTTATCATACTTTGGACACATCATGAGAAGACATGATTCACTAGAAAAGACAATAATGCTGGGAAAAACAGAAGGGAGTAGAAAAAAAGGAAGGCCAAACAAGAGATGGATTGATTCCATAAAGGAAGCCACAGACCTGAACTTACAAGATCTGAACAGGGTGGTTCATGACAGATGCTGTTGGAGGTCACTGATTCATAGGGTTCCCATAAGGCGTAATCGACTTGAAGGCACGTATCAACAACAACAGTCAATAAACTCCCTTGCTTTTAACAGGAACATCAATTAATTTAACAGTTACTGTTACACCAAATAATGATTTATTTTAAGTAAATAACAGGAAAGTCTTTTACTGTTCAGAAAGTTCATGGTTTGAGTAGTTCAAACCAAGTTCATGGTTTGAGTAGCTTTTCTGGACAAATAGTTCCAAGTCAGAACCATGTCAAATTCACTTTTTAAAAATTCTCTGATTAATTTTCTCAGAAAATTAATTCATGAAATCATTGCTCTATAGGTGGATCCAGACTAAGTTAGTTGACCCTATACCTTACTGAAATCAGTCGGACATATTAGTCATGACTTGATCTCAATGAGAACTGCTAGCTTAGTCTGGACCCAACCCATGGTTCCTTAATACTTATATATTATATACATATATGTGTGTGTGTGTATAATGGAATGTGTGTTATTCTGAAATCCACATTCCATACTTTTATCTATCTCGAATAAGTATGGAAAATCTATTCTGTATATATTTCCATGGAAACCAAGAAAGTGTCTTGCAATTAAGCTATTTTTCTGCACCTGAAAAAATGTGCCGATGATAGAAATGGCAGTGTGATGATTGCTTTACAGACAAGTATTTCTTTCATCATCTTCAAGGACATCCAGATTTATGATCTAATCACTTGAATCTTTAATGGTGCATTTGAATTTCATTAAAAAGAAGAACAAATAGCTGTGAAGATTTATTAATGAAATGTACTTGACCTTTTCACTTACCTGACTGGATTTTAGAATAAACTGTGACTTTCTTGATGTTACTAAACATTTTAATATCTAGCATCCCGAGATGCTCAGGGGGCAATTTTCCATGCTGGCAATGGATACAGAGATGAGGGGTAGGTGGGGGGATGATCTTTTTCCTTCCCTTCTTGGACATTAATTGATTAACCTAATTCAGCCTGCCCATAAACTTGAGCCTTTGTTGTAGGTCCAACAGCTGCATCATGTCAGTAGCAAGTAAAACAGTCGCAAAGTTCCGGAATGTTGCAAGAATTTTTATGGATGCTGCAGTAAAAGATAAATTGAAATACCAAAAAACCCAAACAAAACATTTGTCACTGATTAAAAATGTACAAAGTTCATAGAATCATAGAATAGTAGAGTTGGAAGGGGCCTATAAGGCAATCAAGTCCAACCCCCTGCTCAATGCAGGAATCCAAATCAAAGAATTCCTAACAGATGGCTGTCCAGCTGCCTCTTGAATGTCTCCAGTGTCGGAGAGCCCATTACCTCTCTAGGTAATTGGTTCCATTGTTGTATGGCTCTAACAGTTAGGAAGCTTTTCCCGATGTCCAGTCGAAATCTAGCTTCCTGCAACTTGAGCCCATTACTCCATGCCCTGCACTCTGGGACAATCGAGAAGCGATCCCGGCCCTCCTGTGTATGATAACCTTTCATGTATTTATTTATTACATGTATACCCCGCCTTTCTTTTTATCACAGAAACCCAAGGCAGCTTACATATGGTTCCCAGGCGGTCTCCCATCCAGGCACTGACCAGACCTGACCCTGCTTAGCTTCAGCAGGGAGCTGGCCTTATCTGCCTTCAGACATAGCTCCCCTCAGTCTTTTCTCCAGGCTGAACATGCCTAATTCTTTCAGTCTCTCCTCATAGGGCTTTGTTTCCAATCCCCTGATCATTCTTGTTGCCCTCCTCTGAACCCGTTCCAGTTTGTCTGCATCCTTCTTGAAGTGCGGAGACCAGAATTGGACGCAGTATTCAAGATGAAGCCTAACCAGTGCTGAATAGAGGGGAACCAATACTTCATGCGATTTGGAAACTATACTTCTGTTAATGCAGCCTAAAGTAGCATTTGCCTTTTTTGCAACCACATCGCACTGTTGGCTCATATTCAGCTTGTGATCAATGACAATTCCAAGATCCTTCTCACATCTCATATTGCTGAGCCAAGTATCCCCCATATTATAACTGTGCATTGGGTTTCTTTTTCCTAAGTGTAGAACTTTGCATTTATCCCTGTTGAATTTCTTTCTGTTGTTTTCAGCCCAATGCTCCAGCCTATCAAGGTCCCTTTGAATTTTGTTTCTGTCTTCCACGGTATTAGCTATGCCCCCCAATTTTGTATAATCTGCAATTTGATAAGCATGCTCTGTACCTCCTCATCCAAGTCGTTAATAAAAATGTTGAAGAGCACTGGTCCCAGGACTGATTCCTGTGGTACCCCACTCATTACTTCCGCCCAGTTTGAGAAGGATCCATTGACAAGCACTCTTTGAGTATGATTCTGGAGCCAACTGTGGATCCACCTGATAGTTGTTCCATCCAGCCCACATTTAGCTAGCTTGCTAATCAGGATATCACGGGGCACTTTGTCAAAAGCTTTGCTGAAGTTGAAATATATTATGTTCACAGCATTCCCACAGTCTACAAGGGAGGTTACCTGATCAAAAAATGAGATAAGATTAGTTTGGCAGGATTTGTTCTTCATAAATCCGTGTTGGCTCCTAGTAATCACTGCATTGTTTTCAAGATGCTTACAGACTGACTGCTTTATAATCTGCTCCAGAGTTTTTCCAGGGATTGATGTTAGGCTGACTGGTCTGTAGTTCTCTGGTTCCTCCTTTTTAAGTTAATTGGAAACACCTTGTAGGTGTTGCCACACAACTAGAGGAGCAATGCGTGGTTCTACTTCAGTTGAGTGCAGAGTGGTAAGAGCTGTGTGTAAAAAAATAAAAATTAAATCTGGCATTCTTCCCATATATTGCCCTTTATTCAATGGTCAATTCAGCTTAGCAGATAGACAGATGTATAAATATATTTACATTAGAATCTGCATTCTCCTTCCAGTTCAAATTTCAGTATTACAGCCAAACTGGATACTGAAAATTGCATGCACCACATGAATCTCTGACCTGGCAGATGTAGTGCCCCCCGGGAACCTCTGCGCATTTTTTCCTGTACATCCCACCATCTGAAAGTTATTTAACTGTTTACACTGTCTCAGTCTTGATCTCCTCTCATCTGAAGTCTCTCAGTTAGTGTACTCTGAAGAGACTACAGCAGCCAAGGATCACCAAGGCAGTCAGCACCTTCCCCCTGCAGTTGAGTGAATTATCTCCACATAATCCACTTAACCTTTGCCATTGTCGAGCTGGGGGTAGTGAATGTGAATTTAAAAGCCAGTTTTTTTAATTACCAGTTTATTGTTCCATTAGTCCAGCTCAGCTGGAAAAGTGGTGACTAGAAAATAGTTTCATGGGGCATAGCTTTTCACCTCAGGCAAGAGTTCGTGGACAGTAAGTATGCAGGCAATTTTCCATTTTTGAACTAGAATAGTTTTTTCTGTGACAAGAATATTCACAGTTGACTTCTCCATCCACATCATTGAGAAGAATTATTAATGCAATAAACTTCAAATTTTCAGCTGCTACTTGGCAAATTATTTGGGTAATCTGAAAACCATATTTGAATTTTAGCACAAAACAAAATGCACTGCATCATCTGTATCATCATCATCATCAAACTTATATACCGCTTAATACAAAATAGATTTTTAAGTGGTTTACAAAGTATAAAAACCAGTTTAATGGCTCATGTCCCACTTCTAAGAGTATTTACTTGAAATATTATACTGGTCTTTGAGAAATCATTTTCCATCTTTTACCAAATCTCTGTTAAGAAAGAACAAATGGAGAATTGTCTGATTATGCCACGGACCCCCCCCCCCAATATTTTGTCAAGAATGCCAGCTCCTATAACTCTAGCCCAAAGGTCTTTATAAACAATCCTGTCTATACCTCAGAGACTGAAGTTTGATATATGCAGGAATAAAGGCCTTTAATTTCAGTATCTGATACCAGAAGTACTTCTTCAATTCTAGATTGCTGAATGGTGCAATCCAAGTCTCCCAAAAAGCTGGCTGAGGGGCCATAAGAAGCAGTGTAGGCACTACTTTGCAAATGGAGGTGAAGGTAAGCTGGTGGGATGACATCTATATTGCTGGAAGTCTCCCACATACCTATGGTGAGTTCCATTGGTATAAGTTCCACTGGCAGATCAGGAGAAATGGAGCATGAGAACATATGGTGGGGCATGATGGGCAGGGATACACGTAATCTAAAGTCCCTTTGTTTTTCATCTGTGCCCAAGGGAATAGTGTAAACCCGGGATTAGCATAGATAATCATTGGTCTTCCTCCGAAAGCAGAATGTCCCAAGGGTCAGCCATGCTGGCTGTGGCTTTTCAGGGTCTACGATGGAGATTTTTCCTATCACCTGCTAAGCAAACTTTTAATAACAGGAATTGCCAGGGATTGAACCTGGGACCTTCTGCAAGCAAAGAATGTGCTCTACCACTGCTCCCCCCTCTATTTCCTTTCTCTTCTGGTAACATCTAGATATACAAAACATGTCATGCAATGTCACCACACAAAGTTTCCCCACTTCTGTTTGGCTTCATTGGCTGCCACTTGCAGGGGTCCAGAAATGTGGAGAGTATAAGATGGTGAGCCGTCCTTTTTGGAAACAGCCATGTGTTTCCTGTAAGCTTTTAAGGTTGAGCAAAAAGTTGTTTGCCCTTGCTGCAACAGAGTAGTATGGCTACTATTCCAGAATGAATCACAAACCACAACAGTAGTGTCTTTAGGCTGATACACTGGCCAGAAAAAATGGCCTCAGTCAGATCAGTCTGTATCCATGACAAAGTATCAGTGCTGAATGCAGCCTACTACTTATTTAAGTAAGCATGATTCAACTTCCTGGTTTTGCTGCCTCCTCATGTGTGCAGAAATGAGGTGTTGTCCATCTCTCCTCTGCTCTTCGACCTTTCTTGAACCACTGGCTATCTTAATTAGAAGTGACAAATGTGTATTTGGGATAAAAGTTGGAAAAGAAGAATTTAAGATAATACTGTGTGCATATTTTCTCTTCTCTTAAAGATACAGAATCATTCTCAGGCCCTACTTGGGCTACTGTTTTACAAGGACTCTGCATTTGAGAATTCCTGATTCAAGTTCGTGACAATTAACAGGTCCCAGGATCCAGGCTCTTTGCTTGCTTTACAGGTAAGTATCAGCACCCTGAATTAAATCTGGATGTTTATTGCAACAAGCCAAAATAGGTGCAATATGTTTTCTTCCAGTTTTCCTTGTTAAGAAACAATATTTTGATTGATGCACTAAACACAGCTTTGAAAGCTGTATAATATTTAGGAAATGCATAATGCAAAATACAAGGAGGTGGAGTGAAATACCACGAGTTGCCATGAGCCCAGCTTGTTTTAAACAAAGAAATATACAAAACATTCTTACACCTACAATTCACATAGTCTTCTACAGTTCTTCCTCCAAACTCCCAGCCATTCCCTCTAGCTGCTAGAACAGGAAGTCAATAAATTGCACCATGTGTTTCCTTTCATGTTTGTTTTCTTTTATTGATTGTGTTTTTTGTCATTCCATATAGACAACATGTGTGCCATTTAGTTTTGGGATTATGATGACCCAACACTTCATGAATATCCAAGCTACTTGCCTAGTTAGGCTTCAGATCCACATGAGTCCATGCTTTTGTTTTCTTACACAACAAGAATCACATATTGGAGTTTGTTTCCATCATGTATGAAACTTCAGAGGCCATTCTTTAATTTCAGGTGAATTTTGTCCAGACTTACAGATTCTATAACTGCTTAAGAAAATAATGCTAGCTGCAAAATAAATTGGGAGAAGATGTGTAATTTCTGAGAAATTATTCCTTTTAGGGTCATCCTTTTACCGAAGACTTCATGAAGGGCCTAGAGCAGCCTTTCCCAACCAGAGTGCCTCCAGATGTTGTTGGACCACAATTCCCATCTTTCCTGACCATTGGCAATGCTAGCTGAGGCTGATGGGAGTTGTGGTCCAACAACATCTGGAGGCACACTGGTTGGGAAAGGCTGGCCTAGAGACTCAGTGATCACAAAGAACAGGAGAGCTGATATATGCATTCTAGGCAGTAACAAGTGGAGTTTGAGTAACTGGAAATTGGGATGGAAAGATCTGTCACTTTCAGTTCTCTCAGTTTTTTATTTTTCCAATCAGAGTTCTCTAGGTTTCTGTAGAAACTTGCATTTTTTTAAAAATCCTGTTGAAAATTCTTTAGCAGTTTATTTATTTATTTATTGCATTTGTATACCGCCCCATAGCCGAAGCTCTCTAGGTGGCTTACAACAATAAAAAACATTAAAAACAAATATACAAATTTAAAAACACATTTTTAAAAAGCAATTTAAAAGCACATGCTAAAATGCGTGGGAGAAGAGGAAAGTCTTGACCTGGTGCCGAAAAGATAACAGTGTTGGCTCCAGGCAAACCTCGTCAGGGAGATCATTCCATAATTTGGGGGCCACCACTGAGAAGGCCCTCTCCCTTGTTAACAGACTCCCAGCTTTCCTCCGAGTAGGCACCCAGAGGAGGGCCTTGGATGTTGAGCATAGTGTATGGGTGGGTTCATGTTGGGAGAGGTGTTACATCAGGTATTGTGGTCCTAAGCCGTGTAAGGCTTATAGGTTAAAACCAGCACCTTGAATCGAGCTCAGAAACATACAGGCAGCCAATGCAAGCGGGCCAGAATCAGTTTTATATGTTTGGACCGTCTGGTCCCTGTTACCAATCTGGCCGCTGCATTTTGCACAAGCTGCAGTTTCTGAACCATCTTCAAAGGAAGCCCCACATAGAGTGCATTGCAGTAAGCTAACTTGGAGGTTACCAGAGCTTGGACAACTGAAGCCAGGTTATCCCTGTCCAGATAGGGGCATAGCTGGGCCACCAACTGAAGTTGGTAGAAGGCACTCCATGCCACAGAGGCTACCTGAGCCTCAAGTGACAGAGATGGTTCTAGGAGAACCCCCAAGCTACCAACCTGCTCCTTCAGGGGGAGTGCAACCCCATCCAGGACAGGTTGGACATCCACCATCCGGTCAGAAGAACCACCCACTAGCAGCATCTCAGTCTTGTCTGGATTGAGCCTCAGTTTATTAGCCCTCATCCAGTCCATTGTCGCAGCCAGGCACTGGTTCAGCACATTGAGAGCCTCACCTGAAGAAGATGAAAAGGAGAAATAGAGCTGCATGTCATCAACATACTGATGGCAACGCACTCCAAAACTCTGGATGACCGCACCCAGCAGTTTCATGTAGATGTTGAACAGCATGGGGGACAGAACTGACCCCTGCGGAACCCCATACTGGAGAGTCCGGGGTGCTGAGCAATGTTCCCCAAGCACCACCTTCTGGAGCCGACCTGCCAAGTAGGAGCAGAACCAGAGCTTGGAAGTAACTTGTTATTTTTAACGAGTTACTTGTAATTAGTTACAATTTTAAATAACGAGTGGGTAATTCCATTACATTTGGCAAGTAACGGAACAACTAGTAATTTCCCTACTTTTCAGCTGCAACTTTAACGTTTCCACGTTAGGTTGGATGTTACTTGGGGGCGGGAACAAGGGGAAGTCAGCTCCTGGCTGTGATTGGTTAACACAAGACATGTGCCTCACACTGATTGGACCTCTGCACAGACTCTCTCTTCCCTCGTGATCTGTGTTAGGAGGCATGAGGGAAGAGGTGAATAGGCAGGGCCTGCTAGCATCTGAGAGGACAAAATGGACGCCAGAGGAAAAAGCCAGGGCAAGGACAACGGAGGAGAAGGCAGCAGCAGAATGGCGAAGAGCTGTAGAGGTGAGTGACAATGATTTGTGTGTGTGTGTGTGTGTGTGTGTGTGTGTGTGTGTGTGTGCCCCCCGCAGCCCATTCCGCCCCCGAGGCATTTTTGCCCCACCCCACCCCCCCATGGCCCCTCCTGCCCCTCCCACTGCCTCCCCTTGCCTTGCTGCCACCCCCCCATCAATCACAAGGCACTTCTGAAACTTCGGCCTATCAGAGCTTGGAAAAGTTACTTTTTTGAACTACAACTCCCATCAGCCCTAGGCAACATGGCCACTGGATTAGGCTGATGGGAGCTGTAGTTCAAAAAAGTAACTTTTCCAAGCTCTGGTCTTCCTTCCCCCCCTTTTTGAACTCTCCCCCTTGCTCCTATGCATACCTGTGTGCTGTATTTATCCAGACAGAGCACTCCTGCCTTTTAAAATGCCGGCTAGCTTTTTATTGTATATTTATTTGAACTCCATCTTTCTTTTTATTTGTATTTTTGTCCTGTTTAATCACAAGACTGAATTGTACGTGGGACAAAAACTGTCTCAGTAATAATACTAATAATAATAAAAATAAAAAATCATTAGGCGTATAATAAATGGCTTAAGGCTGATTTTTTTGTTCTTGGCAGAGATGAGGTGAGAAGTAGGGTCCTTGCAGCTCCTCCTCTCAGTCCCCCAGCTCTCAAACTCATGTTCTGTGAGAAAGAGAGAGATTCCCAGTCCCAGAGAGAGATAGACTGTTGACAATCTCTGCTAATATCTATACAAATGTACATAACATGCATCACCTGAACTCACATGATTTAGAGTTACCTTAGATCTTGCAAGATTTGCAAATGAGAAGCAATAGGGTTTTATATTAGTTCTGATTGTCTATTGGGCTATCATAGGTTATATGTTTTTTTCATTTTCTATGGCAAAAACTCCAACTGCAGTGGAATTTATGTGATGTGTTCTAATCATTTGAATTTGGCTAATGAATGCTTTATTCTTTCATCAGAACTTTAGCAGTAGTACTAAAATATTAATAAAAAAGAAAAGGGAAAGAAAAAATACTTTACATACATCATTCAGCTGTATTGCTAATTATAGATATAGATATAAAAGATAAACGGCATTTTGTCAAAAGTATTTTTGTCTACATTTTATACCTCATCCTTGGTTTTCCAAGCTTGGCATGGAATGCTTCTCATACAGAATTAATTTGAAATGCTGCATATTTATTATCATAATCATCATATTCAAAATAAAAAATATATGTACCGCCTTCAAGTTGATTCCAACTTATGGTGACCCTATGAATAGGGTTTTCATGAGGCTGAGAGGCAGTGACTGGCCCAAGGTCACCCAGTGAGCTTCATGGCTATGTGGGGATTTGAACCCTAGTCTCATTTTGTTCTCACAACAACCCTGTGAGATAGTAGGTTAGACTGGCCCAGGCAGGGTTATTCAGTGAGCAAAAATGATGCAAATAGGATCTCTTTTAATTGTGCTATCGACCTGCTTACTTCCACTCTGACTGGGGCATCTTGCAGCATGGGGAAGAGATGGGGGCACATCACAGCTGAAGTTCACCCATATAGGAGCATTATCTTTTGTTTATTACAGAGACGCCTGTTGCAGGTTTTGCTGCTGAGAGCAGCAGCCAGTTAGTGCGGCCACTTGAGTCACAGCTTGTTGATCCTGAGGAGGCAAAACTAGAAAGTGAGGTTCAGAAAGGAGGCCCTGTGCACGAGGAGGAGGAGGGCATGAAGCAGTGCCAGTTGCCCACAGCCACATCTGCAGAACAGCAAGTACCATGGTTTGGCTTTGAGAAAGCTTGTACATTTGTGAGCCAGAGTGGGAAAAATGTTGTTGTCCGATGCAATTACTGCCTTCCAAGGATCAAAAATCTGAGATCAGCTGTTTCCTCCTCATCCAATGTGAAGAAACATTTTGAGGTAAGCCTTTGTCATGCTGGTCCTCAAAGAGTGTCCATTGTCTATTTATGTTTAAATTGTGAAGTTCGTCTTCCATTTTTTCTTGGATTCATGCTTTGTTCTTCTTCCTCAGAGGGCACACCCTGAGAAGCTGAGAGCAATTGAAGAAGCAATAAAGGCAAGGAGACGTGGCCTTCCTGAACCAATGCATGACACCCCTCCTCCCAAAATGCTGAAGCAGCAGCAGACAACCCTTGAGAGGTGGGGATCTGGCAGGGAGCCTGTCACCCAGAGCAATCTCGACAGGAGAACCATTGATTTCATTGTAGAGGAGACATTACCACTTCAGACTGTGGACAAACCATCATTCATTAATCTGGTTCGCATTGGACTCCCCAAAGATCTCACCATCATATGTGCCAAGACTCTGAGAGACAGAATTGAGAAGAGAGCATGCCAGATGAGAGAAACTCTTGCAAACCGAATGGGTGCTGTGGCATATATAGCAACCACTGCAGATTGTTGGACCAATGGCAAGAAGAGTTACTTTGGGGTAACAGCCCACTGGATCAACCCAACTACCCTGAAACGTGAGGTCGGGGCCTTGGCTTGTAAGCGTCTGAAGGGGCGCCATACATACAATGTCCTTTCAAAAGCACTGCATGATGTACATGTGCAGTACAGGATCCACAACAAAGTTATGTGCACTACTACAGACAATGGCTCCAACTTTGTGAAAGCGTTCAGAGTTTTCATGGCCAAAGAACCAGTGGAAGCTGCAGGCACCAGTGACGATGATGGTGATAACCAGGAGGAGGAGGAGGCTGAGGTGGAGTTTGTGCCTATCTGTGAGATCCTGGACACAGGACCTGAGGCAGAGGAAGAAGCTGCAGACTCAGGAGAGGATTTTGTTTTACCACCACACCAGAGATGTGCTAGCCACACCCTCAACCTTGTGGCAACACAAGACATAGAGGCCATGCTTTCTGACTCCTCCAAAAGTAGTCTTCTTGGTCCTTTCAAGAAACAGTTTCGTTCCTTGATGGGAAAGTGCAGCAAGTTGTGGTCCAAGCGGAACCAGTCAGCACAGATTGCTGAGTATATCCGTGTGCAATGTGGTGTGTATCTGAAGGTACCGAATAAGACCAGGTGGAATTCCACCTTTGATGCGTTGAAGCAACTACATGAGCTCCTGTCAACTGTGCCACTAAAAATGCATGCCATAATGGACCGCTGCTCCTTGTCCAGGATCACAGCTGCTGAGATTGAAGCGGTACAGGAATACACAGAGATTATGGAGCCACTAGCCCAGTCCCTAGATATCCTGCAACGGGAGAACGGCATGTTCATAGGGTATTTGCTACCAACGCTCTGCAATCTGGACTGCAAGTTAGAAGGACTGGAAAACAAACCTGAGAGGTACACATACTGTTTTCAGCTGCTGAGAGGTGTGCGCGAAGCCCTAAGAAAGCGGTTTGCAGCTATCTGGGAGGACAAGAGGCTTCTTCTGGCAGCCTGCCTACACCCTTGCTTCAAACTAGATTGGCTGGAATCGTGTCAGGCCACCACCCATACCAACAAGTAAGAACATTAGGGAAGCCCTTTGGGTGGATTACTCCAAGGGAAATGTTGTCTCAAGGGAGGCATCAGAGGGCTTAAGGTGGTAGGCAGGGGCTGGGCCTTTTCTTCCTGGGGCTCCTCATCACAACCTTGGGTTGCTGCAGGTAATCCTTAAGGGTCTGCTGTGCTGCCCCATGAGTGTGGTGACTTGGTCACCTTCCTACCTTCCATGTCATCATCCACAGGCTCAGGCTGGACCCTGAACCAGGGGACATGACAAGCATCAGGAAATGAAGAGCAGATGATGGTTTCCTAACATATATGTCTTAACATATCCTCTCTCTTTCTTAGATACACAATGGAAGCCTTGTTGAAAGCTGAAATAAAGATGGGTGTACTTAATGAGGACAGTGATCAGTCTTCAGATAAAGACCAGGAAGGAGATGACTTAGAAGATGACTTCTTTAATTTTCTGCCCCAGGGCAAGAAGTCAGCAGTGGACACTGCTGAGGAGGAACTGGTGAGGTACCTGAGGTCTCCCAGCAGGGAAGTGTCATCACTCCATGGCTTTCCACGTGTGCTGCGGTGTTTTTTGCAGCACAACACAGGCATGCCTTCAAGCGCCGCAGTAGAACGCCTGTTCAGTACTGGTGGCAACGTAATGACTGTAAAGAGACATTCCTTGTCTGACATGCTCTTTGAGCATCTTGTTCTTTTGAGACATAACAGAAACATATTATAAAAGCATTTCAAGTGTAAAATTTGATTTCAAGAGTTGGGGTATCTTCATTGCTTGGGGGGATGTGAGATTCTGTTATGCCATTATGTTAATCTTATGGATAATTTTTTTTATTCTACTACCCCCTGTGTGTGTGTGTTTATTTTTAATATTGTTTTAGGCTTCTTAGATGTGCAGCAGCCAAGGCCAGCACCTTGTAGGAGTTTTTTTTAAAAAGTAACTGAAATGTAATTGTAGTGATTACTTTTGAGAAAAAGTAAAGTAATCAGTTACTTTCAGAGCAATTGTAATTGTAACGGTAATTACTACTTTTTTGGGCCAAGTAATTGTAACTGTGATTTATTACTTTTTAAAAGTAATCTTCCAAGCTCTGAGCAGAACCACCTCAGCCAGTCTTCTCAGAAGGATACCATGGTCGATGGTGTTGAAAGCCGCTGAGAGATCAGGGAGAATCAACAGAGTCACACTCCCCCTGTCTCTCTCCCAACAGAGGTCATCATACAGGGCGACCAAGGCTGTTTCCGTGCTAAAACCAGGCCTGAAACCCAACCGAAATGAATTCAGATATTCGGTCTCACCCAAGAGTGTCTGGAGCTGGCCTGCCACCACTTGTTCAAGGACCTTGCCCAGGAATGGAACATTTGCCACTGGCCTATAGTTATTAAGATTTTCTGGGTCCAGGGAGGGCCTCTTCAGGAGTGGTCTCACTATCACCTCTTTCAGGCCGCCAGGGATCACTTCCTCTCACAGAGAGGCATTAATCACTTTCCTGGCCCAGCCGGATGTTCCATCCCTGCTAGCTTTTATTAGCCAAGAAGGGCAAGTATCCAGCATAGAAGTGGTTGCACGAACCTGTCCAAGCACCTTGTCAACGTCCTCAAGCTGTACCAACTGAAACTCATCCAAGAAATCGGGACAAGGCTATGCTCTGGATACCCCGCTTGATAAACCTGCTATCACACTGGAGTCTAAGTCCTGGTGGATGCTAAAGATTTTATCCTGGAAGTGCCTAGCAAATTCTTTACAGCATGCCTCAGATGGTTCTACCATGTCCTTGGGGCCAGCGTGTAATAGCCCCCGGACAATTCTGAAGAGCTCCGCTGAGCGGCAGATTGATGATTTGATAG
Organism: Rhineura floridana; assembly: GCF_030035675.1. Classification (NCBI taxonomy): domain Eukaryota; kingdom Metazoa; phylum Chordata; class Lepidosauria; order Squamata; family Rhineuridae; genus Rhineura; species Rhineura floridana. Next base: position 41,754,168 of record NC_084481.1, on the reverse strand, counting down.
TGGCAGCAAAATATTGGTTTTTTGCTGCCCTCACTGCACCTAAATACAGCTTACCATAGGCACTTACCAGTGTGTAAATGCATCCACCAGGAGTTCGTCTCCATCTGTACTCAAGCCGTCTCCTATATTGTTTCATTGGTCTCAGCTCTGGGGTATACCATGGAGCCGTATAAGCTCTACACAGGAGAGGGCATTCAGGACCAATCATGTCAATTGCCCGGGTCATTTCTGTATTCCACAGTTCAACCAGGGTTTCGACAGGAGCACCAGCCCTATCAGCCGGAAAACTCCCCAGAGCCCTTTGGAAACCATCCGGATCCATTAGTCTCTGGGAGTGGACCAACTTAGTAGGTCCCCCATCTTTGCAGTTGGAAAAAGCTGCTGTAAGTCTAAACTTCAGCAAGCAGTGATTTGTCCATGACAGAGGCCCCCCACATTCAGATCACCATCTCCATGTCCAGTAGCAAAAACCAAGTCTAGAGTATGCCTTGCTACATGTCTACCCTGATGCTGAACCAGGTACCCTGGTGGACATAGCTGGGAGAGACTGACTCCTCCCTGCTCACCCACCCAGGTCTCAGTTATATATGCCAGATCGGCTACCTCATCCACAATTAAATCATGAATGACAGAGATCTTATTATGCAGCGATCTGGCATTTGAGAGCAGCACCCAGAGGTCTGAGAGCTGGCTGATAGGGCAACCAACAAACCTGCAGGTGTGGGGAGGACCGGAACAAGGCACAGTTGTTAACTGCCTGGGCTGCGTTCCCCTTACTTGGCAAGTTCTCCTCAGAATGCCATATCTCCCTCTACCCGTCACTACACTAATTGGGGGCCCCTCAAGTCTCCCCACTTTGATCTGAGTCCTCTCCCCAGGCACATGACTCAAGACCTGCAAAAAGCCAGGCAATCTGCAAAGCAGGAACCACCTCAGCCAGCCAGCTTATGTATCCCCTCCAGGGAAGGGACAGGTGGATATCAGCAACAGCTGGCTTACCTGGGGGCCTGGTCCTGCAAGGTGTGACACCTGTAGAGCAGAAGTCCAACAGGGAGAGGGCGGTGGTGGTAGCAGCAGCAGCAAGCAGGCAGGCAGACGGCAGACACCAGACAGCAGACAGCAGCAGCAAAGGGCTCTCCTTCCCTGGGCGATGGTGGTCCCCTTTCTCCTGCAGGCACTGGGTCTTTTTAGTGCAAATTTTAGTGTAAATTTCTCCTAATAAATACATTTTTGAATGCATTTCTGAGCAGCATACACATTTTTGGAAGTAATTTCTTCTAATACTTTTAGGGTTGCCCGGAGACTCTGGATTTTTGGGGTCCTCTCTGGGTCTCCAGGTGAGTCACCTTAATCTCTAGACTCTCAGCTTTCATTAAAAACAAAACCTTAAATTTCTAGGTGGTCTGGTTCACAAGATATGCACCAAAACATTAGCCACCCCCTGCCGTTACTTCTCTTAAATGAGCTTGTAGCTGGCTGCTCTAACCCCACCCTTTCAGGTTTGTAGCCAATAAGTGAAGTCAGGGTTGTGATTTGTTGAGCTTCAGGCAGTGCCTAGATCCCATTGCAAGGCCAGAAAACTGTTGTTTTTTTCCTGTTTATCTGACTGTCATAAATTGAGTAAGTATATAGCTTTCAGTCTTTTTCTCTTTTGTGCGCTGTAGTCAAACAAGTTTAAATTTTCCTGGGCTGTTAAAGAGGGCAGCTTTTTGAAAACCTTCCCAATTTTAAGCTTTAATCCATTACTCAGTTTTCTGGAAGTAAAGCTGCAATGCTAATCCCACATACCTGGAGTAAACACCAATAGGACTTACTTTTGAGTAGACATGATTAGGATGGTGCTGTAAATAAATGGGACTTTTGAGTGAACATAGCAAAGAATTGTGTTTGTTTTGTAAATCTTTCTCTCCCCCATCAATCCTATTTTTTAAAACAATTAGGCAGGGCTTACTTAGGTATCACTGGTTTTATTATGCAGGAAACTTATACTGATTTTTTTAAAAAACATGTTCTGCAATGACCAACTGGTTTTGACAATAAACTATCATATGCTCAGAGGCACATGTTACCAAATTCTTCTAAGCTACACAGGAAGTGGATTGGACTGTGAAAGACCAACCCAAATTGTGTTTGCATTTTTACAAAGTCAGGTCTCCTGCTCCCCTTGTGCATTCACTATAGCTGCCCAATTTCCCTGCTTTTTAGAGTTTGATAGAAATATTTGTTAATTAGTGAATATCAATATTTCTTCATACTAGTCCCAATAAGTAACTGATTTCACACTATGGTTGTACATGATTATTTCCTCTACATTTTAAGTGTGCCCTTCTTCCTTGGGGTGGTTATGGTTCCCCTATGATGTTTTCAGATTAGGCTGAGAGATGGTGAGTAGCCTGTGGTCACCCGGTAAAGTTTATAGCTCATTTCCATTAAAAAAAGTAATTAAACCGATTTACATGCAGGCAGTTTATGAAGTAGATCCACACAATACATTTAAAGCACTTCCAACTTGCATTTAAAGCGCATGACTTCCCCTAAAGAATCCTGGGAAGTATAGTTTCCCCCTCACAGTTATAGTTCCCACCACCCTTAACAAACTACAGTTCCCGTGATTCTGTGGTGGGATTCATGTGCTTCAAATGGGTGTTGAATGTGCTTCAAGTGAATGGTGTAGATCTGTCCTAGGTATGCTGTGGATTTATTATTGAATTGAAAAGAATAATTTTAAAAGACACTTTTTTAAACAGGGGAAGGGTTGTAGCTTAGTGTTAGGGCATATGCTTTGCATGCAAATGTCCAAAATTCAATATCTGGAAAAGACTATTGCCTGTAATCCTGGAGAGCTAATGCTAAGGGCCACAGTGACTCCGAAATTTATGTACATTATTTATATACTGCTTTATTGTAAAAAAAAATCTCAAACCTGTTTACAGAAGGAATTAAAACAATAAAACTATTGGCAAAACAGTTAAAAACAGGCATTTAAAAACAGTAAAAATAATAAAACCAACAATGAGTTAAAAACAGATAAAAAACATAATAGCTTCTACATGCCAGGGTAGGCTTGCCTGAAGAAAAATGTTTTTAGCAGGTGCTGAAAAGAGCACAATGAAGGCAAAATAGGCAGGGAGTTCCAAAGTGTAGGTGCTGCCACACTAAAGGACTGATTTCTTACAAGAGCAGAACAAGTACTATGTGGCACCTGTAATGTGGAAAGCACACCTTGAACTCGGCCTGGCACCAAACAAGTGCAGATTTCAGAGCAAAGGCATTATGTACTGATAAAGTCACTGTCTCACTCATGTCAGCAATTGTGCCACAGCATTTTGCACTAACTGCAGCTCCCAGGTCAGGTTGTGCTACATGGGCATTTTTCTGTGAACTTGGCTGACTGGCTGCAAGGATTTTTTTAGTTTTGGTTTTTGGTGAGGAACTCCGACTGGTTGTGGGATGCTGGGTTTTCTGCCTTACTCATAGGAATCTTGTGATTGGTATGGTATTGCATTTAGGAAATCATCACTGTCTTTTTCTTTTTCTATTTGCATTTCATTTGCCTTTAACCTGACTTCCTTGCATCCACAGAACCAACAACAGTGGTTCCATGCGCTCAGCTCAATCCCCTTAAACCCATTGATGATGCACCTTGTTGGTTGCATGACGGTTTGTTTCTGGCCCAATAGTGGTAAAAGAGAATTCATATATTTGGAAGTATGGCTGCAATTGTTGTTCCCAAAGGTAGACCAAACTATGTACGTTTTCTCTCTGTCATTATTACTCACTGGAGTTGGGTTGGCTGTCAGGTGAGTTTATAGCAGCCCACAGGGTAGACAGAAAAGGGCAGAGAATCTTCTTACTCTTACTCATTTCTCAGACCTCTTTCTGAAGTGATGGGTCAAATCAGTAAAGACGTTTTCCGCAGCCATGTTAAAAGGTAGGGGCAGGGCATTCCAGCCAGGGGTTGCCAACCCTGCTTGGGTATGGATATATTTGCAGAGGATCCCTAGTCAATCCTTACCAACAGCATAATCCAAACTATATCTGCTCAGAAGTAAGTCCTGTTGAGTTCTATGGGGCTTAGTCCCTTAGTAAGGGTGCTTAGAATTGCAGCCTTCAGGGGCATCCATCTCTACTCCTGAATGCTCCTATCTAACATCTCCACAACACTAGGCTCCTTTCTTCCTACAATGGCCTTCTGGTGACTGACCTGGCCTGAGGGCGCTTAAACCTTTTTTGCCAGAAGCAAGTAGGCTAGATTAAATGTTCCTCACCCAGCTCCATCTTTTAGCTAAGATTTCTATCTTAATTTCCAATCAGATAAATGTTTTGTTTGAATTGTATGCTCCAAGCAACTGTGGTTGATGCTTTATGTATTATGTTTAATGACATCACTTGGGCCCACCCCTGTGACATCATTTGGGCTCGCCCCTGCAATCTCAGGGTTTGGGATCCTTCTGACCCGGCAACCCTAAATACAATGCATTTTTGTATGTTATGTTTACTAATATATTCATTTTTATTCACATTTCCCCCAAGTATATGCATTTTTGTAAACATTGGTTGGAGAAATGCATCACAAAATTTGGATAAATGGTTTGGATAAATGGTTTGATTCTGATATTGTTTCGGAAAGTGCTAATTTGATAAATTTGGCTTTAAACTGAGTTGAATTTCTCCCCCATCCCTAGCTGGAAAGCTTGGGGTGGGGAAGAAGAAATAATGTAGAAGATGGGATCCTGAAGGTGGGTAGCAGAAGAAAGCATGGACTGTTGTTGAAAAAGAAGGACTGGGAAGAAGATTGGGTGGTAGAAATAGAAGATTAAGGAAAACAGGGAAGAAGAAGGCAGGTACTTGGGGGCGAAAAACCCCCAAAACAAATAGAGACAGAAAAAAAATCTTAAGCAGATCCTAGAAGACAGGAAGGACGGTGTGCTGTTTCTAGGCAACATACAATAGACAAAAAGAGCTGGGGGGATGGAGGTGATGATGGAGAACAAAGATACAAAAAGTGGGAAGTGTGTAAGTGTGTGCTAATATCGATTTGAAATAGTGCCAAATCCTTGGGTTTAGGTTCCTAGTACTGATATATTCCTCTTTCATTAAATAATCTCTTTATTCATTTAACTCGGGCTTTGTCATTTTCCTTTCCTGTTTTTTTAATTGTAGCTCAGTGCACAGCAGAATTGTGGCAGACTGAAAGAATCTCCCTTTAACCATAAGTCTTGATTGCCACTAGTATAATTTCTAAGGTAGCTTTTAGCCGACTAACAAATCTTCAGTTTTATTGGCTGTCTAATTTTGTCCTCTTTCATATTTCACAGTTATGATGCATTCAGACATTTCCCTGTTTTGTTAAGCAGGAATCTGTGTGGTCTTTGATGTAAGACATAATTTATTTGACAAGGAAATATGAGATGGTGCCCTGAATCCACATTTAATTGATGGATTGAGAATTTCTAGCTTTTCAACAAGATAGATTCTCATCCCAAATGTCATAGAGGTAGCATTTTGTTAATCTATCCTCCTGTGGATTAAAATATATGTAGATATAATTTTGGAAACCATTTTTAAAAGTTCTGCATTGGAGTTGGCTGACTGGATTTTCCTACATGGCTGAAATCTAATCATAAATGTGATTTATATTACTATCTCCAAATAAGATTGTTTTTATATCCTCAGAAAGCAGTGCATCACAGTTCCGTCAAATCAATGGTACTAGGTACCTTTCAATGTAGCAAATAAGCAATGAGGACCACAATTCTCAAAGCAATTATTCCAGAGCAATCCCACACTGAAACCAGTAATACTACTAAGGTGTAAATGGTCTGAGAATTATAATGGAAGCATATACAGATTACAAATGTATCTATGATTGATTTTGTATATTTCATAAGCCTGTATTCCATTTTTGATCAATGGAAGATGGTTGCCCTGGTTTTAAAAGAAATGTTCTAGTGACTAAAATATTGGATTTGTAGTTAGATCCAGCTATACGACACCAATTCTTAAAGAATTATTCTAGTTGACTATTCACTTCTGAGCTCAGGTCTTAGCTTATTACTTAGTCTATGTATGTATGTATGTCAGGTCCTTGAAAGTTTGGACTGAAACCTGGAGCAAATTTCACTCCCACACTTGCATCGAGCCACTAGCAGCCACTGGTATGTGTGTGAGCAAATCACGTACAATAAAATATGACATCACATTTTTCTTATAAAAGCTACTCATGTAGACACTCAGACTTTAACAGTGTTCTTTCTTACTTCCACCAATGGGGCTATATTATCATTGCATGGTACCTGATAGCACAAAATAATTCAGACTGCCACCTGCTATTCCTAGTTTCCTTCTCACTTAGGCTGTTAACAAACGCCATTTGTTTCATTCCTCTTGGTTATTGTCTTTATTTTTTAGCATTATGATTAATTGAATAAAACTTAGTTGTTCTCAAAGTTTCCTAATAATGTCTTGTTTTGTTGGTTTGTGGATGTTTTTCCACGCTCTGGCATATAATAGCCTTGCAATGGCTAAAATGTGGAGTATCCGGGTTTTATTGCAAGGGCCTGACAAAATTTAGTAGACAGATTAGTGGGTCTAAGCACAGCGTGCAGACATTATCTCCGCCACAATGCTGAATTGATGGGTTCACATTAAAGGCTGGTGCTTACCTTTAAGCCCCTTGGGACCCAAATACCGGAAGGACCCAAATATTGTCCTTCCTGTGTAAGAAGAGCTTCAACCAAGGCCCTTCTCTGAGTGCGTCCAGTTGCTTAAGTGTGCTATGGCTGAATGAAAGAAGGGGACTTTTCTGTGGTGGCAACCTGACTTTGGAACACCCGCCTTAGAAAGCCTAGACCAGCATCAACATTATAATCTTTTTGGCAGCAGAACAAGCCTTTCCTTTGTGCCCCATCATTTTAAAGGTGTTACATTTGTCTTTGGTCTGCTTTTCAGGTTTTTTTAGTGTCTGTTTTAATCTTTTAGTGTCTGTTGTTTTATGATGGTTTATATTTTCCTTTTATTGTATCTTTTATCCTTGCTGATGTTCTTGCATAGTGTCCTAGAATCCATTTGGACGAAGGATGGTTAAGATTTTTTTTAAAGCAAAATAAATACATAGATTTTGCAGCTAGATCATATAATAGTTGAGTTGGAAGGGGCCTATAAGGACATTGAGTCCAACCTCCTGGTCAATGCAGCTGAGGGGAGACAGGTGTTCAAATCCTATCTCTTCTCTCAAGTCTCTGGAAACTGAAAGTTCTGAGTATTCAACCTGCTTTCATGAGCTCAGTCTGTGGATCACCTTTCTTTCTTGTAGCCAGGTGGGAGGGCTTCCCTGCAGAGTCAATGCAAGTTTGTATGTACTGGAAAAGATCTGCAAGCAACCTTCTCCCTTTGGATCGTCAAGTTTCATCCACTGTTTTTATTATTTTTATTATTTATTTATTTATTAAATTTCTATTCCACCCTGCCTCCCAAAGAGAGCCTACGTATTTTGCACACATATTCCATAGGAATCATTGCAAAGAGTACTTGTAATGGAGGAAAGTGTTATATTGGAACACAGGCCTAAAATGTATAAGAATACAAGGCTATTATATCAGAACATCATGATAGGCTCTACCAATTCTTCACAATCGAGATGATCAATAAAGCAAATGATATACATTCCTGTAGAAAATATAGGATCCCTACAGTGGCCATGTGTCCTATTTTACAGTCCTCTAATTTGAAGGGCTGTCAGAGCCAGGATAGTCCTCTATTTGCAGGTGTCCTCTTGAGGGAATAATCTCCCCAGCACGGCAAAAGCTTGTTGAAACAAATAAGTAAGTAAGTAACCTTTATTAGCTATGAGGGTGTCCTCTGAACTTCATGGGTCAAGGTATTAGCCATTGAGAAAGCGTTAACTCTTGTCATAGCAAACTGTGCTTCCATCAGAGGGAGCAAACAGAAAAGGCCCTCTCCACCAGAACTTAGAAAGTGGACAGGCTGCTATGGGAGGAGATGGATCTTTAGGTTTCTTGAACTGAAATGATTTTGGGCTTTAAAGGCAATTATCAGTGCTTTGGATTGGGCCTGGTTGGGGCATTGTTAGAGGATGGCCCAGGGGCCTCAGTCCTGGGTCTTTTGCACCAGGCTCTGGAACTCTTGCCCTGACCCTTTAAAAAAACCTTTAGTATGTTGCTGACAGGGAAGCCTCCACTGAATCAAAGAAACATGAACGTTAATATGTGATTTCTAAAGGTAACTTTTTTTAAAAAAAGGAAAGAATCCAAGTTTGCATCCAATACACTAATTTGGGATCGTCATACATTTTTCAAAGCCCTATTATACGATTTACAGCTGTAGCCTAATTGTAAACCAAGTCTCAGGAGAAAAATCATGTGTATTATCTAGTCAGTTAAAACAGCTGGTGGTAGTTGTTGCTGTTGTTTAGGTGAAAGGCTGCAGCAGCACTATTAACAAGGCGATTATGGCTGCAACCAACAGCCCTACGGAAGTCATCAGGACTGTTCTGTATATTACCTATGATCCTGTCATCCCATTCCCTCCATTTATTCTTGTATCACACTTCTCCTTTCAGTCATCCCCAAAGCTCACCGGTAGCCTTGGGTAAGTTATTGTTGTTCGGCTCACATCACTTGGCTGTTGTGGAGATAACAAGAGAAAAGGTTATTACAGAATTGCTCGTGCCAGGCCTTTAAAAGAAATCCAGAGAAACAACTAAATGGGCCAACAATCTAAATCAGCTTCACCAGGTTGTCGAAGAGACTGTTCGCAACATATTATCATCCCTAGGGGCTACCTGATGGCATAGGCATTTGCTTTCTGGAAAGCTCAGTTGAATTTGATCTAGTGGCTTACATGTGAAATACTCCTGATCCCGTAACTAATTCCCTGAGCCAGTCCTTCCCTGTGGAGACACTTCTAAGTTCTTCTTCCCCAAGCTCATTTTATCTCATTTTATTTTTTGTGCCGTTGACAAGTGTAGATAAGTTGTCTTTTCAGCTTTCCTGGCTCTCTGCAATCCAACGAATAATGGGAGTTAGAGCCTCAGAAATCAACTGAAGATACCCAAGCTGTTCTGCTATGGCCTAACCATTTTTTTCTGGTTCTAAATGGAAATGGACTGCCTTCAAGTCTGTTCAGACTTATGGCGACTCTAGAAGAGGGTTTTCATGGTAAGCGGTATTCAGAGGGGGTTTACCATTGCCTTCCTCTGAGGATGAGAGGCAGTGACTGGCCCAAGGTCACCCAGTGAGCTTCATGGCTATGTGGGGATTTGAACCCTGGTCTCCCAGGTCGTAGTCCAGCACCTTAACCACTATGCCACACTGGCTCTCAGGTTCTAAATACTATCCAGGAAACTGCAGCAGGAATGCGATGGGAAAATGATCAAGTGTGAATTTCCAAACGACTACACTTCCTTAGGCTGAGCTCTACATCAAGAAAGAGGCAACTTTTATTTAGGAGCCTAATGTAGGGTGCTTCTAGGCAGGGACTTAATTTGCAGCTGGGTTGCTGGGATATTGCAAATGAGTCATTGGCAACAGGGATTCTTAAACTTATTGTAATCAGGAATTTTTACACTTATTCCATAGACAGTGTAACTCTGGATTAAATGTGGGGAGGAATACGGATTGGCACTGTGATGCCAATGGATTGTGTGGACACTGCCAAAAACTTTCATGCCTGAGGAGCAGAGATCCCCCACAATGAACATCCATCTGGAAGGATCCCTAGTGATCCTTAATATAAGCATTTCCATTGCCCACAGCCTGGTTAGTTTATAAAGCAGAGTGGAAACAAGAAACAGGCTATGTATTCCTCCCAAACGTGCTTACTTGGATGTACATCCTATTGAAATCAGTGGAACTCACTTCCACATAATAGTCTAAGAATGTGGGTCAAGACACAAACAACATTCCTGCATCTTTAACAGCATCTCCATTCATTTGAGTGGAAGAGGCAAAATCACAAATGCTTCCTTTGCACATGCAGACAGGTGCCTCTCATTGGAATGGTCTCTGGACTGGACTGACTTTCTAAATGGCAGGGTGGTTTGCCCTGATCCTAAACCTAATATTTGGAAGTAGCTTCCATTGGTTTTAGTAATTAGCTTCTACATAAAGCTATGTACATAAATCTCTGATCTGGATTGCAAGTGGGCTGTCCAGCAAGGACTAGCAGAAACCACAAAAAAATTTTTTTTCAGCACGGGCTATCCCTCTCAGCAGCTTTATAGGTGGATCTGCTACTCCATCCCTTTCCTAGTATGTGACCATGCTCCTGATTCAAAGCACATGAATAGTCTGGCTTCTTCCTCAAGAGTTGGGCTCAGGGATAGAAGACCTTATACTGCCAAATGACACCATGCATCGAGTTTCAGACTTCTGCTTGGACACATCACCACCTATGCTCCTGGGCTTTTGGAGATTATCTTGGTAGATCTGATGCAAAGGGGTGGGACCAGTCAGGGTGCATTGATTCTCCTGAACCTGGGGCCTTCATGAGCAAGGTGGTTTCAGGAAGTTTGTTGATATCTACTTGTTCCCCTTGAGGCCCATAAGTACTCCAGCTGGCAATAGGGTCTTCTTTTCCTCCAAGGACTTGTTCAGTTCTGGGCTGATCCTGTCAGGAAGGTGGTGGGACATGATGGCAATACCATGTGGCCAAGTTGGGCTATTAGTGCAAATCAGACAGTCAAAAACACCAAGTGCTTAAACAAAGCAAATCAAAGAAACTAAAGGACGCCATTCAAATTCCCCCAAGTTTTCAAAGCACTCAAGGTCTTTTTGCAGCGAGGGTGGCGGTGGCGACGGTTGTGTTACGTATTTGTACTGGATCTAGAGAAATGGTGCTTGGGTAGTGTTTAGGATTGAGTTGTGAAAATGCAAGCTTGACAACCCAAATAATACAGGGACACTCTTTTCCTTCTAAACAAATCCATGCTCATTACATGTCAGCCAGCAAAATATCAAGTGATGGAATTATAAGCGGTTTTCATTATTAGGCCTTTTATGCCTTTTGTAAGAGTCACTCTCCTTGTTATCCTTATTCACTGCTGTAAAAATAATAATAATAAAAGAAAGATAGCTGCTGGCTGACTTCATAAAACAAGGCCTTTTTTAAAAAAGGCTTCATTTTAGAGCTAGTGTTTAGGCCATGATGAATTGCTGAATGGTTGATTTCCTGATACTCTTTCTCACTAACCTTCCCTGACAGCTTCTGGATTGCTCTACCCGGTAATTTGCACAATAGTAATGGCTACAGTGAGATGTCTCCTAACTATTTCCTTTACTTTTAACAAGGATTCTGAACACCCTCTGTAGGTGACAAAATGCAATTACAGACATAAAGTGTTCCCTTGGGTGGGCAGCTGTTTGCAGATGCCACTGGTCCTTTGGCAGCGCAACTGTTAAAAAAAAAAGAAGAATCCTGGAATGAAAACAAAAGAGTCAGATTCTCTAAATATTCTGTCCAAATAAAAAATTTAATTAAAAGTTATGAAGGCATTTCATTGATTAACAATCTTAGTAATTAAATACTGTAGTTGGCTAATTTTTTTCCTGTTGGATTTGTTCTTCCTTGGAGATCTCTAATTGTTGTATGGCTTTACATTTATTGATAACTCTGTTTGATGAATACAGATGCCACCTTTTATGGTAGTCGTTGACAGAGTAATCATATTGTGAGAAACACCAGGCTTATGTGGTAACAGCTGTTGCAGTTATACATGCTGACATCCACTGGGAGAGCGTGTTTGCTGCTATCCTGGGCATGCAATAAATGGAAGGTGCAATAAAGCATGAGCTAACATTTTGAAAATCCTTACAACTCGAGGAACTTTATTGCAGATTACCAGCACTTTGATCTCCGTCCAGTACTTAAGTCTTAATTATCAGACTAATTGCACAGACTATGTTCATTTTCAGTGGTAATCCTTTTGTGATTAGCTTCTCTGTTCAATAACTGACTGATCCCTTAATTAAAAGGACTATTAACCTTAAGGCTGCTGCTCCAGTTAGGGATTCAACCTCTGCAGAATTAATATTTAATATCATTGTTCTAAGACCTTGGTGCAAGATGCAGAATGGAAATACACACAGTGATGAGCTTGATACGGCCACTTGCCTGACGGGTGAGGAATAAAATGATGTGGTTCAAGGTTGCTTTCCCTGGAGGCCTTTCTGTATTAGAATAATAATGTACACATGGATGGTACTGATGCACAGTGAGATGGCACTTGGAAATTTATGCACAGTGACACTATAAGGACCATAGTCAAGAAAGAGTAAAGTAGGTGCTTTTTTATTTTATAAACATTGAAGCCCTCTTCAGAGGCCTTGGACATGTATGCAAGGATGTACTGGCTAGCAACATCCGCAATGTCAGTGTGCCACTTTGGCCACCCCCATGCCTTTCTATTCAGTTGAATACATGAACAGGTCCCCTTTCAATTGCATATGTGGCTGTCAAACAGCAAGGCAAAGAGAAGCACTGGCATCAAGGGCATGGCCAGCTGGCATGGCTCCATGGACATGTAGAATGGACGTGTGAGTGCTCTGGGAATAGGATACAGAAGGTATTAGGATTGGGTTATTGCAAGGGAAGCCAATATAATCCCCTCCAGAAGTTTTGGACTACAACTCCCACCAGTCCCACGCAGTATGGCCAATGATCAGGGTAGAGAGGAGTTATAGTCCACAACATGTTGGCTGCCCCTGGTTTACTGGTTGTTGGGTTTTAGTAGTTTGTAAGTTGTCGAGCATATTTTTAATAGAAAGGCAACATGCCTGAAAGAAAGAAAGCTTAAAATCCAGTTTTAGTAATGAGAATTCATGTACAGTAGTGTAGTTTGGCATTGCCAAGGGCCATAGTAATCTATCTCGTTGAAAGATTAGAGAACAAATCTGCAACATCAATGCAACAATATTTTGTTGGCACTTGCCAAGTGCCAGATGTTGCTGCCAGAATCCTTGCATATCTTCTCTCCTTTGGAATCTGGGACCCACAATGATTTGTTATCCCCAGCGAATAATCATGCACGGTTCTAGGTTCTACTTCTGCACTGATGTAAAAGCAAAAGATGAAAGGTGATATTCTTTTGTTTTCTAAAAGAATGATCTCGCTAAAGAGAACACCCACTCTCTGCTTTTCCATGTTTTGCTTAACAGTGCCCTGGTAGCTTCTAGGCTGGATTATTGCAATTCATTGCATGGGAGGCTGCCTTTGAAGGCAGTTTGGAAACAGACTGCTGACTGGGACCAGATGATATAATCTCTTCCCTGTGCTTAAACAACTTCATGGGATCCCAGTCTGTTTCTGTATTCAGTTCAACATGATGGTGCTTATCTAGATGACTTGAGACCCAGATATCTGTTGGGCTATCTTTTCTTGTGTTAGTTTGCCTATTCACGAGAGATGGGAGAGAATTTTGCAATAGAATGTGAATGCAAGCTCTGCAGCTATTTGCTCATTTGCCAAGCCAGCAAGCCAGTTGCTTTCCATGCGATCTTTAGCTATAGTAGGGATGGAAATATCTGTCAATTTTGGTTCTCTCAGTTTCTCATTTTTCCAATCTAAAATTCAGTTCTCCACATTTCTGGAGCAATTTGCCTTTTTTTTTTTTTAATCCTCATAAAAATTCTCCAGCATTTTGGTCCATATTTTTGTCTGCAGTTTTGACTAATTTGCACCTTTTTTGCAAGCCATTTATTGTCATACAATGCATTTTTGTGTGTTATTTTCACTCATATATTCATTTTTATGCAAATTTCCCCCTATTATATGCATCTTTGTAAACTTTGATTGGTTGGTGAACTGCACTGCAAAATTCTAATAAGTGCAAATTTGGAAGGATGGCTGTGTTTTGGGTCTCATACTGTTTTGGAAATTGCAAATTTGAGAGATTCAGTTTGAAATGTAAACTGAATCGAATTTCTTGCTCATCCCCAACCTGTTCCATTTTTTTTTAAAAAGATGAATTTAAAGACACTGTTCTTGACCTCAGAATATCGTTAACAGTTTCTTATACTGTTGTTACTCTGTTTGTTGTCATTACTTTTGGAGACTGCTGAAATGTGTATTTCATTGAACTCTGTTTTATTGAGCTGATGCTGGTAGCTATTAACACTCATTGTTATATTTCTTATCATCTCTCCCTACTTATATAGCTTTCCATTACATGATTGTAATGGGAGGAAGTAAGGTAGTAAGGCTTAATGGTACTCGTAGCATTATAAATATATAAGCAAATAATTTTTTTGAAAAATAATGATTCTCTGAGCTTCACAGTCACGGTCTCATACACTGTTGTACAAAACTGAGGTCATTCTGAAGTTTTCTTCAGTCTCATCTCTCATCATCAATGTTTTTCATGTATTTATTTATTTTAAAGTTGCTTATTTATATTAAGTTTAAACTGAATACATTTTTAAGAAAAAGATTTCCTTGTTAAAGAAAAGGATTTTTTTTACAAACAAGTGGCATTTTATTTAAAAAATCTGAATATAACGTATTTTAACATACATACTTCCTTTAAATAAATGATTTATTGATTTCATTGCCCTATTTTTATGTGTTTTCAATAGTCTTTCTATTGGCTTCTACTATAGTGTTAATCCATGCAATAATGGTCAAAGTGAATTTTTTTTCCTAAGGAAAAATAAAGAAAGCTTTACAAACCCTTTTAGCAGTTATTGTCCCCCTTTTCTTTTGCATGTGGCCTTTAACAGCTTTTCAAGAAGTGGAAGGCAAGTGAGGGAGAGGATTTGATTTGTTGTTGTGTTAAATATTTTTTCCCATAGGGGAAGTCTTGCTGATGATCTGTGTCATTCACACACAGACAATGATTTTAAATCTTTTGTTTTGTTCCCCACCCCAGGGGTCAGATGGCTACTTGATGATGGACATTCAATAACAGTAGCAGTACTGTAAATAGAAAAATATACAGAAATATAACAATATTCTTTATGTAAGAGAAGATCATGCCACCATCAGAATAAAAAATAACTTTCTTTTGCAAATTGCTATACCTGGCAAGTTCATACAAATTTAACAAAATGTGAAAGGTTATGGACCAAGTTTGAGTAATGATCACGATCAAAAAACGAACAGGTACAGAACAGCAAACCCCATCCATACTGTTCACTAGGTCATCATCACTAGGTACTCCTCCGGGTACCAGTTTAGCACCCACTGCCACCATGCAGCTGCCATCAGTTTACTCCTAAGAAGATGCAGCTCTCAACAGAATAAATGTTCATGAAATAAATGTTCTTCAAGATAAAGTCTGAGCAGGGATCTAAAGCAACAAATCCTACTCTGCCCCTCCTTCAGATTACACCACTGCGGAGAGATGACATAGAAACTAATCCAGCGATAGGGCCTGGTTCAGATGCTTCTTGGAACTTGCATTTTGGTCCATGGGTTGTACAAGGCCACTGGAGCTGGCAACCAGGCTGGCATGATGTTTGATTAGTAAGGAAAGTTTGTTTTGGAGTAGAATTATCATCTGGGTTGGAAATTATGGGCAAATTTACAGAAGAGTGAATTTGGTTGATCTGGGGTGGAGTGCATAATAATTGGATTATAGGTGGGGAATTAATTGGCTTCCCTTATGTGAAATTTAAATTCTAGTAATTATTCACTAATAGGCAAAAAACCTTGCGGTTTAAGAACGTACCTATAGCCCACAGATATTTCTATCAAACTTTAAAAAGCAGGGAAATTGGGCAGCTATAGTGAATGCACCAGGGGAGCAGGACACCTGACCTCCTCTCTGAGATATTGGACTGCCCTACAAATTGGTCAAAATGCAAATACCATTTGGGTTGGTCTTTCACAGTCCAATCCACTTCCTGTGTAGCTTGGAAGAATTTGGTAACATGTGCCTCTGAGCATATGGTGAGTGGTGGCAACATCTGCCATCTCCAATTATAGAGAATTATATTTTTGTATATTTGTTGCTGTTCTTACTTTGCCTCTTTCCTGTGTTACTAATGTTTCTACAGAGAATCTAAACTAGAAAAGTTTATTTCCCTCATTATTCATCCTAGAAATATGTGTCAAATTTATTTTTTATTAATTTCAAAGCCTTTTTATTGGTCAGTGTGATATGATGGTGAAAACAGCGTTTTTTGTGTTTCAAATTGGAGGTTATGTTCTATTTCTATTTTGGGTGCATTAACAGTGGAATCTGAAACTAGTTTGATGTAAAATCAGACTGATTCCAATATGTTGCTCCTTCAGCAATAACTCTAGCTGTTGGAAAAAAGAGGATGCATGTTTTCAGCCTGCTATGTTTAAACCACTTCATTTAAGGCAAGGTGGGCACGGTCAATTAAAAACATAGAGCACACCTAGCATTTTGCTAGAATATATTTCACCTCCCACTGTTTTATCTCGTGCAAATTGAGACACTCCTGAGGTCCACTGGAGACTATTCTGCAGAAGTCAGTGCCATTATTCCACAATTATGTTTGGAGTTTTTTTAGTGTAAATTTTGCAAAGTGTTGCTGTACTTCACATATTCACAGAAATAGAAAAAAAGAAAATGATTTCCTATAGGAAACTACACTAAAATTGCAAAGTAAATCAGACATATTCAAAGTGACCATCTGAACTATATCAACTGTCTTAATAATGTTGCTTCCTCCCTGCTAAAACAAGATCAGCACAGCACATGTCTTCTTTCTATACTTTGGGCTGATTGCAGGTGTTGCCACCACTCACCATATGCTCAGAGGCACATGTTACCAAATTCTTCCAAGCTACACAGCAAGTGGATTGGACTGTGAAAGACCAACCCAAATGGTGTTTGCATTTTGACCAATTTGTAGGGCAGTCCAATATCTCAGAGAGGAGGTCAGGTCTCCTGCTCCCCTGGTGCATTCACAATAGCTGCCCAATTTCCCTGCTTTTTAAAGTTTGGTAGAAATAGCTGTTGGCTATAGGTACGTTCTTAAACTGCAAGGTTTTTTTGCCTATTAGTGAATTTCTCTGCTTTTTAATCCAGGAGGTAAGAAATGGGATCCTGTGCAAGTTTGCTGAGAATGGATTGATCATTTGCATGCTTATTGAGATCAATGGGATTTACTCTCCTGCAATCATGCTTAGGATAGGTGAAACTGACCACAGAGGATGGGGAGGGGAGGAGGAGGAGGAGAGAGGGGAGGAAATGCAGAAGGAAGGACTGGGAGGGGAGCAGGCAGGAGGAGGAAGGGTGGAGGACAGGTTTGATCATTTGCATGTTTATTGAATTTAGTGTGATTTACTCCCGTGCAATCATGCTTAGGATAGGTAAAACTGATCGGGGGGGAGGGAAGGAGGGCTGGAGTGGGCAGGGGAGGAGGAAGAGGGGAGGAGGAAGGGAGAGGAGAGGGGAAGGAGGGGAAAAGCAGGTCTGATCATTTGCATGCTTATAGAGTTCAATGGGATTTACTCCTCTGCAATCTGGGTTAGGATAGGAAAAACTGACCATGGGGGAGGAGGAGTGGGAGTGGGAAGGGGAAGGAGCATATTGGAGGGGGGCAAAGGAAGGGGGAGGGGAGGGCAGGTTTGATTATTTGCATGCTTAGAGTTCAATGGTATTTACTTCCGTGCAATCATGCTTAAGATAGGTAAAACTGACCATGGGTAGGAGGGGGAAGGGGAAGGGGAAGGAGGGGATTGGAAGGGGATGGGGAAGGGGATGGAGGGGCAAAGGAAGGGGGAGGGAAGGGGCAAGAGGGAGGGGATAGGAGGGAGGAGAAGGGAGGGAGGGTTTGATCATTTGCATACTTTTTGAGTTCAATGGGATTTATTTCTATGCGATCATGTTTGAAAATGGAAATGGACTGCCTTCAAGTCGATCCCCATCTATGGTGACCCTTTGAATAGGGTTTTCATGGTAAATGGTATTCAGAGGTGGTTTCAACATTGCTTTCCTCTGAGGCTGAGAGGCAGTGACTGGCCCAAGGTCACCCAGTCAGCTTCATGGCTGTGTGGGGATTTGAACCCTGCTCTCCCAGGTTGTAGTCCAACACTGACCCAGGGGAGGGGAGGGGAGGGGAGGGGAGGGGAGAGGTAGGAGATTGGGTGGGTGAGCACTGGGTAGAAGGGAAGCCCCCTTCCTTTCCAAAAGGAAAACATTGTGAACAGTATCATTCTTTTTCAGGCTTTCCCCCACCTTTTTATTCTACAGCAGGCACATGTAGCCTCCCACCCAAATTTAAACCAAAGCTGTCCCTGGCCACATCCACACCAGGCCTTTATTTCACTTTGGACAGTCATGGCTTCTCTCAAAGAATCCTGGGAAGTGTAGTTAGTGATGCTGAGAGTTGCTAGGAGATGCCCTGTTCCCCTCACAGACCTTCAGTCAGAGCGTCTGACTGTTAAATCACTCTGGACACTGAAGCTCTGTCAGTGGGATAGGAGTCTCCTCTCACCCCCTTCACAAACTACACTTCCCAGGATTCTCTGAGGGAAGCCATGACTGTCTCAAGAGAAATCAAAGTCTGGTTTGGGTGTGGCCCCCTGATTAGGCAAGCCCAGCAGCTGTGAGTCTGGCTTTTAGAATTCTGACAGTTGGTTCTTACTGAGCATGCCCCATGTTATCATAGGCTGCCAGCCAAAATTTATTAAATTAATTAAAAATCAGCCAGGCATTTTTTTAAACTTTTAAACTGTAGAAGATGAAGGTCAGAGTATGGGGCAAGGTCAGTATTAGGATTACAGGTACTCTGTGAACATGGCTGATTTTTAATGAATTTCAACAGATTATGAGCTCTGAGAAAAAAGTCCAAAAGGGCTCTGGTTTCCCCCCCTCTTTTTAGACTTTGAACTCTATTCTCTCTGACTGTTTTGTGTATCGCCATGAAAATTGACAGGGTTGTTACGCAAGCATTTCTGAGTTCAGAACTATAAGTTTTATAAGGTTTTGTTTTGAAATGAGTTTATGGGGAGCATCAGAATGGCATGGGGGTATTTTAAATTTAACATTGTAGAATGTGAAAAACCCACACTCTTGTGGCTGTATAATTTCTAAATTGCCATACATACATATAAATCTATGCTCTATGAAGGCCTGTCCTTGAAGATGGCCTGGAAATTGCAGCTGGTGCATAGTGCAATTGTAAGAGTTTTGAGCTGAGTAGCAACCAGGCCCAATTCAAGGTGTTAACTTTAGTATATAAAGCCTTGAACAACTTAGGACCCAGATAGTTGAAGGAACATCTCCTCCCATATCTACAAACGTGGATTGTGTATTGTGCAGGTGAGACCTTTCTAGTGGTTCCACAAGTTGTCTCCCTCACTGTTGATCTTTCAATACATATTGTTGCGCGCCTCCCCAATCTTCGAGCGGTGAGATTTCAGTGGTCCCTGTGCTCCTCCAGGGTTTGGTTTCCTTTGGGAAGAAGGAGACTGTGGTGTCTTTATGAAATATGATTTATTTATTTACACACATTCCAACCTGAGCTTAGGATGGAGGGGTTCAAAGCATCAGCAGTCCGATATTCTGTTGGAATAGGCAAATGTTTCTTTCATCTAAGCTAGAGCCTATGTTTCTGAACATATGAAGAATTTGTGAGTAAATGTTTTACCTAAGAAGATTGTGTCTGTTGTTATTTATATAGAGAAAGGTTGGGACTGGTTACATTCTCATTCTGCTGCTTGTATTTTTATATCTCTGCTAAGAAATAGGACCAACCAAATTAGTTCCTATTTCTCTCTGGTATTTTTATAATACCGAACATATCCAACTTTCCCATCAGTGTTACAGGAGGCACCCCAAATGCCATGGTGCAGAGAGCCAGTCTCTCTGCCTTCCTCCAGCCTTTTTCTAGACACTTCTAAAAATACTCAAAGCACAAAGTTCTGCTAGCTGCCAGGAAGGGGGGGGGAAGGCTCTCCTGAAGAGTTTCAATGACAAAAGGGTCTTCCTGGCCCATTCACCAGTTGCTGGGCAACTGATAGACCCATTCTCCTACCTGGCCACTCTATTAGCTTAACAAAAGAAACTCCAGCAGAGCCAGCTCCTCACCCCAAGGCATAGGATTCCAAATCAGAGGCTGGAATCATCCATTCCAACCCCCATACTCATAACAATATAAAAACTCATCTCTGCAAAGAGGCATTTGGTAGAGGAGGGTGAATCTAGCAGTTTAAGAACCACTGCTGAACTGTTTTATTGATTGATTTTATGTTTTAACTGTAGAGTTGCCTGGTCTCCAAGTTTTGCCCAGAGACTCCAGATTTTTTGGGTCCTCTCCGGGTCTCTGAGTGAGTCAGCTCAATCTCTGGACTCTCAGCTTTCATTTAAAAAAAGTTTCTAGGTGGTCTGGTTCAAGAGATATACACCAAAACATCAGCCACCCCCCCCAACTTCTGTTCAATGCGCTCATAGCTGGCTGCTCTAAGCCTGCCCTTGCAGATTTGTAGCCAATAAGTGGAGTCAGGGTTGTGGTTGATAAGGGTATTCTTTTACCTCCAGGCAATAGCTACAACCCAGTGTAAGTTCAGAAAACTTGTTTTTTCCTGCTTCTCTGAAAATCTCATAAACTGAGTAAGTTTATAGCTTTCAGCAATAGCAAAAGTCTTTTTCTCTTGTGTGCAGGAGATCTAAATGTCATTACAATGTGTTATGCTTTTCTAATTATGAGGAGTCAAACAAGTTTAAATTTTCCTGGGCTGTTGAAGAGGGCAGTGTTTTGGAGACCTTCACAGTATGAACTTTTCTGGGAGTAAAGTTGCAATGCTAATCCCAGATGCCCACAGTAAACCCCACTGAATTCAATAGGACTTACTTTTGTGTAGACATGGTTATGATTGTGTTGTTAATTAATGGGAGTTGTGAGTGAACATAGCAAAGGATTGTGTTTGTGTTGTAAATCTTTCTCTCCCCCTCCAATTCTATTTTTAAAAGCAATTAGGCAGGGCGTACTTAGGTGTCACTGTTTTTATTGTGTAGTAAACTTAAACTGATTTTATTTTTTTAAAAAAATGTTCTGCAATGATCAACTGGTTTTGACAATAAACTATTATATAGGGTTTATGTATTTTACATCTCCAGTGTGTGTACGGAGTCTTTCCAACATCGCTGTGAGGTAGGGTTGCCAACTGGAAACCAAGAGAGCTCACAACAAGAAATAAATTCCTTTAAAATCCAATAACCATAAAAACAAGCATAAAACAAAACAGCTTAAAGTGGCATGATTATGAATTTTGGGTTGGATGAATGAAGTTCCCTATCACTTGAGGTTGCAGTCCTGTGCACGTTTCCATGCTTGAGTAAGCCCCATTGAATACATTGGGACTTGCTTCTGAGTAAACATGCACAGGATTGCACTATAAATATCTTTACAGGTTGTGTAAATAATAAACATATTTGACAGTCATCCTTATATAAATATTTCTTCTTACTATGTCCCGGTAAGTATCTGATTTCACACTATGGCTGTACATCATTTCCTCTACATTTTAAGTGTGCTCTTCTTCCTTGGGGTAGCCATGGTTGCCCTGTATTGTTTTCATCCTGAGGAGCAGATTAGGCTGAGAGATGGTGAGTAGCCCATGGTCACCCAATCAACTTTATAGCTCATTTCCATTTAAAAAAAATAATTAAAACGATTTACATGCAGACAAAGTTTATGAAGTAGGTCCACACAATACGTTTAAAGCACATCCAACTTGAATTTAAAGCGCACAACTTTCCTCAAAGAATCATGGGAAGTTATAGTTATCGTTCCCACCACCCTTAACAAACTACAGTTCCCACGATTCTATGGTGGGATTCATGTGGTTCAAATGTGTGTGAAATGTGCTGCAAATTAATGGTGTGGATCTACCCTAGGTATGCTGTGCAAGAACAATTTTAAAATATACTTCTTAAATGGGAAGAGCTGTAGCTCAGTGGTAGGCCATATGCTTTACATGCAAAGTTCCAAAATTCAATTTCTGGAAAATCTCTCTGGAATCTCTCTTGAAAAGGCTGTCGCCCAGAATCGTGAAGACCCAATCTTAGTTCATGTCATTGGTACTGAGCTAGATGGTACCAAATGGCCTGTGTCCGTATAAGGTAGATTCCTTTGTTCCTAAAAGTGGAAAGAGACCCAAGGGCCACAGTGACTCCAAAAATTTTTTATGTACTTTATTTACATTATTTATATACTGCTTTATTGTAAAAAAATCTCAAACCGGTTTACAGAAGGAATTAAAATAATAAAATTATTGGCAAAAACAGATAAAGTCAGGCATTTAAAAACAGTCAAAATAATAAAACCAACAGAGTTAAAAACAGATAAAAAACATAATAGCTTCTACATGCCAGCGTAGGCTTGCCTGAACAAAAATGTTATTAGCAGGTGCTGAAAAGAGTACAATGAAGGCATCTGCCTAATGTCAATAGGCAGGGAGTTCCAAAGTGTAGGTGCTGCCACACTAAAGGACTGATTTCTTACAAGAGCAGAACAAGTACTATGTGGCACCTGTAATGTGGAAAGCACACCTTGAACTTGGCCTGGCAGCAAACGAGTGCAGATTTCAGAGCAGAGGCATTAAGTGCTGATAGGGTCACTGTCTCACTCATGTCAGCAATTGTGCCACAGCATTTTGCACTAACTGCAGCTCCTGGGTCAGGTTGTGCTGCATGGGCATCTCTGTGACCTTGGCTGACTGGCTGCAAGGATTTTTTTAGTTTTGGTTTTTGGTGCGGAACCCTGACTGGTTGTGGGATGCTGGGTTTTCTGCCTTACTCATAGGAATCTTGTGATTGGTATGGTATTGCATTTAGGAAATCATCACTGTCTTTTCTTTTTCTTTTTCTATTTGCATTTCTTTTACCTTTAACCTCGCTCCTTTACAGCCATAGAAGCAACAACAATGGTTCCATGCGCTCAACCCCCTTAAACCCACTGATGATGCACCTTGTTGGTTGCATGATGGTTTGTTTCTTGCCTAATAGTGCCTAAGAATTCACATATTTGGAAGTATGGCTGCAGTTGTTGTTCCCAAAGGTAGACCAAACTAGTATGTGTTCTCTCTGTCAGTTATTATTCACTGGAATTGGGCTGGCTGTCAGGTGAGTTTATAGCCACCCACAGGGTAGACAGAAAGGGTAGAGAATCTTCTTACTCTTACTCATTTCTCAGACCTCTTTCTGAAGCGAAGGGTCAAATCTGTAAAGACGTTTGGAGCAGCCATGTTAAAAGGTAGGGGCAGGGCATTCCAGCCAGGGGTTGCCAACCCTGGTTGGGTATAGATATCTAGGGAAGCCTTACCAACAGCATACTCCAAACTATATCTGCTCCGAAGTAAGTCCTGTTGAGTTGTATGGGGCTTAGGCCCTCAGCGTGTTTAAAATTGCAGCCTTCAGGGGCATCCATCTTTACTCCTGAGTGCTCCCATCTACCATCTCCACAACACTAGGCTCCTTTCTTCCTACAATGGCCTTCTGGTGACTGACCTAGCCTGAGGGAACTTAAACCCTTCATGCCAGAAGCAAGTAGGCTAGATTAAATGTTCCCTACCCAGCTTCATATTTTAGCTAAGATTTCTATCTTAATTTCCAATCAGATAAATGTTTTTGTTTGTATGCTCCAAGCAACTATGGTTGATGTTTTATGTATCATGCTTAATGACATCACTTGGGCCCACCCCAGTCACATCACTAGGGCCAGCCCCTGAAATCTCAGGGTTTGGGATGCTTCTGACCTGGCAACTCTATTTAACTGTGTTTTTAACTATTGCTTTGTTATTGTTTCATGTGTACACTGTCCTGTGGTCCTTCAGGCTGAAGGTCCACAAATATAATAAATAAATAAATAAATTAGGACAGGCAAATTATATGCAACTTCACATACTCTATTGTCGTTTTTTGGGGAGGGCACTCTAAAAACAAAATCCATTATGATTGTGCAAAATGCAACTATTTAGAAGTGCCAGTTCATACATCTTACCCTTCCACGCAATCTCAGCTCTATGTTGTAATCCTGCTAGCTGCCCTGAACATTCCTGCACCAACAATGAATCAAAGGCTTGGCTTTTTTCTTTTAAGTATAACCTGTAAGCACTGTACACATTGTTATCCTTCACCTGTTCTGCTGTACGCCTGTGAAACATGGACCATCTATAAACACCACTCCCAACTTCTTGAAAGATTCCACCAACTCTGCCTCCGGAAAATTCTGCAAATTACTTGGGAAGATAGGCGGACTAATGTTAGCGGATTGGAAGAAGGAAAGACCATCAGTGTTGAAACAATGATCCTCCAACTTCAACTTTGCTGGACTGGCCATGTTGTTTGAATGCCTGATCACCGTCTACCAAAGCAGCGACTTGACTCCCAACCTAAGCATGGAAAACGGAACATCGGTGGACAGCAAAAGAGGTTTAAAGATGTTCTTCAAGTGAATCTAAAAAAATGTAACATGAGCATCGAGAATTGGAAAGCTTTGGCCCATGAGCGTCCCAATTGGAGGTCGGCCATTATTGAAGGTGTTATGGACTTTGAAGAAGCACGAGTACAGGGCGAAAGTGACAAACAAGATAATCGGAAGGCACGTCAAGCAAATCCTCATCGTGACCATCTTCCTTCTGGAAACCTATGTTCTCACTGTGGGAGGCTGTGTGGATCCAGAATTGGCCTCCACAGTCACTTACAGACCCACCGTTAAAGACCTTACCCTGGAAGACAATCTTACTCGGCCACGAGTGATCGCCAATGTAAGCACTGTCAACTTGGGTACCTTATTGGCCAGAGGGAGGCTGCAAAGTACAAGGAGGCACCTCCATCTCTTTCCATCCCTGCCGTGTTTTGGGATGGGACCAGAAAACAACTGGGCCAGCTGGAAGCAGCATGCAATTATATTGTGATTCTCATTAGCTCATTGTAGCATCCTCCTTGTTCTGTCCTGCATTGGTCAGAGCAAGCCCCAGATGACTTGTGGGATATGCAAAGGAAGAGCATCAGGTTTATTATATTACTAAGATTAGAATGTAACATCATTTAACAGGGAATATTAACATTAATGTTTTTGCATCAAGTCATCAACCTCCAAAATTGGAGAATTCAAGGGGCAGCTGGACAGCCACCAGTCAGCTATGCTTTAAGTTGGATTCCTGCATTGAGCAGCGGGTTGGACTCGATGACCTTATAGGCCCTTTCCAACTCAACTACTTTATGATTTATGATCAGTCTTTTTAATAAGCACTGTTACGTATTGGGTTTGCAGAAGGAAGAAGAGGCTTTTATGTGAGCATATACGAAATATAGGATTGTTATGCGCACACATACACTATGCAATATTACTAGCATTTTTACTATATTTTGGAGGCATTTTGTTGACTGAGAGAGAATCAGCGAAACTGAGATGTTAACAGTTTGGCAGTGGCCTTAACCCATGTGCCTAATATCACTGATATGTCATGCTGGGTGATGTGAGATGATAAACAATTGGTTGCTGATTATTGGACATTTCAACACAGAGCACATGTGGCATGTCAGATGACAGGTTATGCTAATAAGCTGAGTCGCTGCCAATTACTTAAGAGTAAATGCCTCCTCTATCTGCAGCAAGTTTTCACAACCTCAGCATCTTTAATTATATTCAGCTCATTAGCATACTGCTATCCTTTTACACAGTTATATGTGGACAAGTCCATTGATTTCAAAGTAGCTACATGCAGGATTGCATCCCCAATGATTAATCATTAGATTTAGTGCATACAACACTAGGGGAATTGGTTTGCAAGCACCTGATGTGCTCATTCAGATAAGTTATTTTATGGTCACTCTGCTCATGAGTTTTGACCAAAGAAAATTTACTTTTTCCAATGGATGTTCACTAGTCTTGTGAATGGTTCAACATGTGTTCAGATGCCAGATCTGCTGCTTCTCACCTTAGGAGAATTGGTGAAGGGGTGAGACGTAGGCAGGGTTGGTGAACAAAGTAAGAAGGGAGGCAGCCCTTAGTATCTCCATAATTATAAGATCTCAAGACTAATATTTTAAAGTAAAAATTCAGGGCAAGTATCTGGGGTTAAGGACCCTCTGGAGAGGTTTTAGAAGTGGCACAGCAGGCTGTATGTTGAACAGGGACTTGGCAAAAATTGCCTCCTCTCCACTTTTCCCAGCTGGATTCTCCGTCCCATCCACAAGTGGAAGGTGTCCTTCCATTGGCAAATAACAAATTAGTATTAGGATGGACAAATTTGTAAATGTTGACTTCTCTCAGTTTCTCATCATTTCAGTCTTAAGCTCAGTTTGCCAGATTTCTGCAATAGTTTGTGATTTTTTAAAATAAGTCCGCAACAACATTCAGCAGCATTCCAATGCACGTTTCTCTTAGTATATACATTTTCATATGCAATTTTCCCTATTATAATGTTTTTGTATGTTATTTTCACGTATATGCATTTTTATTCATATTTCTCCCTAATACACATCTTTGTTCACATTTTTTGTTTGGAGGACTGCATTACAGAATTGGGAACAGTGCAAATGCTGAAGGGTAGCTGTGTTTCCGTGCCCATATTGTTTCAGGAAGTGCTAATTAGGTGGGTTCACGTGAAAATATGATCTGAGCCAAATTTGTTCCCAGTCCCTACTTAGGATCCAAGCCTTTCTTGTTAGTCAGGCCAAGTACAAGATAGACTGAGTGTTCAAGAAAATGCTAGTGTGTGCCTGTAAAGTCACCAGTGCATGAATTCTCTCTCTCTCTCTCTCTCTCTCTCTCTCTCTCGTGTGTGTGTGTGTGTGTGTGTGTGTGTGTGTGTGAGAGAGAGAGAGAGAGAGAGAGAGAGAGTCACAGAGGACCCAGCCCTCTTACCTTTCATGTTGGCTTCCGTAGCTGTTGTTGTTTTAGAAGGCTACCTGTGAGGCATGATTTGGACAAAACTAGAGGAAATGAGGCTGGGCTTTTATGGGTTTTATTTAAGACGTACCCCTCTTTCCCCTGTATTTCAAGCACTGAAAAGTCAGGCAGTCTGAACAAATGCAACTGGGTATCAGCTGGGTGCTTTTTATTTCCTCTACTTCTCTGCTGTGCCCCTCTACAGGAAATATCCCCAATGTAGAACACTGGCAAAATAATTCCATTGCTTGTACACAGATTCTTTGAGATGTCAGTGTTAATTGGGATTGTAAGGACAGTAGGAAGCAGGTAAGTTGAATGCCATGCTTATTTCAGAGTTAGCAATGAATCACTTGCAAGGTGATAATGGGAGCATATGTCTCCTGCAGATTTTCAAGAAAGGTGCTATCTTCTTAATGTAAACTAGTGGACCAAAGAGATAGTGAAGATTTATTTCCTCTTTTCTGACAAAAATAGATTTGTTTCCTTAGCATATTAATGATGATACATTAGAAATGTTTACAGAATACCATCATAAAATGAATGCAATTAAAATGTGTATAGGGCCCCGAGGGCTGGGAATGCCGTCTTTAGTATTAGCGAGACAGATTGCAAGCTGGGATTCTAGTTGATTCTTACATGCTGCGAAGGACAGAAAACAGAGGATACCAAAATGTAACATGCGTGTTACAGGTGGTAAAATACTCACCGGTGTATTCATTTTAATTAAGCTCATATGCATCTGGATTTATAAACACTTACCATGGTGGTTGCCAGCATTTTTCATAGGGGCATCCACCACCACTGAAATTTTATCCACGTTTATTTCAGAGTTTATATGCATGTGGTAGTTTACACTTCTAACGATATATCTGTATGCAAATAGCATGAGTGAGCAGAATGTCTGGTTGAGAGAATATAGACAGACCTTACAGGGGTGTAGCCAGTATTAGTCCTACTCATAGTAGACCCAGCAAAAGTAATAGACATGGCTACCTTAGGTTCATTGAATTGTAACCAGCGTGTGCAAAGGGACTTCCTTTCCGCTTCCCTCCCCAAGCTGCTCCAGAGGGTTCCTCAACCATCTAGAGCCAATTTTGAGGGACGGGGGCTGCAGGGAAGGAGAGGAGGGGAAAGTTCCATTGTGGAAGTCTGCCGCGCTAGCAGAACAGCAGCGCTGAACATAAGAAGAGCCTGCTGGATCAGGCCAATAGTTCATATAGTCCAGCATCCTGTTCTCACAGTGCCCAGCCAATTGCCCATGAGAAACCCGCAAGCAGGACCTGAGCGCAAGAAGACTCTCCTCTCCTGTGGTTTCCAGCAACTGGTATTTGGAAGCATACCGACTCTGATTATGGAGGTTGAGCTTGCTTTGGGGTCAATATGCTTAGCGTTTCACTGCATGTGGGAGAAACATCATGAACATCATGAAGGAGTCCTTCTGTCCCTTATACCTTCTGCATTGTCAAGCCTTCTGCCACTGACTGCTTAAACATTTGCCTGATGAACATCTAATTTCAGAAATGCAGAATGTCATGAATATGAACTGCAGCCCCAAGTATTAGAGTGCCCGTATCTTTGTGAGAATATGCTCATAGTTGAGCTGCTATACTTCTCCAAGAGAGTTTATTGTGTTGAGTTGTACATCACTATAGGTCTGTATCAGAGTATGCCTTTGTACAACTTCCTGAAAATACTTTTTATCTGACTGAATGCTCTCCTTGGTAGCCTGTTTTAGAAACAAGAGACCATAAAACTCTTTACATGACATATTGAAATTGACCTTTACTTGAAGCTTAGCTTTAACCGTGTCAATCAATATTCATGCATTTTCTGCTGTCAGTCTGTGGCTATTTACACAAGGAAAATCTGTACGCTACAGTATAGTACACCAGGGCTGCAGAGCTGGCAATGTAAAACTACCTTGCAATGTCCTCATTAGTGGTCCAATTTTCACTGAACCATATTTCTCCAACAAAAGTGAGATATTGCATTCACTGGGAACCATCATGTGAACCTTTTTGGCTTTGAACCTTTGGTTCAAAAGCACATAACAGTTTCCGATGAATGCTGAGAGAATAGGACTCATGCAGGACTGAAGACATGAATTTCTGCAGTATGGATGAAAGACACATGCCATTATACTGTATATTCATTCCGTGGTTGAATGTCTTTGATGCCTCTTTCCCATCCCATGGTTGCTATAATGCTAGCCAGCCCTGGATGGAGGAATGTGGGCGCCATCATACGAAGTCCCGGAGGCAACCAAGAATGCTTTTTATCAACTGCTCAAAGGCTCAACTGCTTACTGTCATTCCTGCCTTTTAAAAAAAATAAAAATACTTCCCCCAGTACAAAAACCAACAACCAACAAAGCAAAATATACAGAGTTACATCTTGTAATTACTAACAGAAGGTAATGCATCTAACATATTTTTCCTCTTCATGCACAGGTAAATATATACGTAAGTTCCACTGACATCTTGGGAGATTTTCTGTGTTCATCATGTTACAGTCTGTACATATCTCTTTTCCATACTCTGAGGAAAGGCTTTGATAAATGGTGTTACATATGTCCCTGATTTGTATATGAGTATATGTAAAAATCAAATGCTTTAGACTTTTGTTACCTGAAGGACATCTCAGAGCTAGGAATATTACTTCTAAAAAGGAATGAATTATAATTACTGTTACATGGCCCCAAAAAGGAATAGCACAGTGGGGAGAAGAGCCTGGCTGGGAGTCCAGAGTCTGTGAGTTCAAATCCCCGCTTGTGTCTCCTGGGTGTCAAGGGCCAGCTAAAGATCACCCCCACGGTGAATGGCTCAGGGGTTATGTGCTCTGCCACCTGTGCAGTCGTGGGCAAGCTGCATAGTCCCAAGGAGCCCAGTTGCCCCCCAGTTAGTAGTTGTGGACAAGGAAGTGGCTGGCTGGTGCAGCTGTGACAAGCTGAGCAGGCCCTACCCAGCTGGGGAGGACTAGCCTCAGAGGGATGCAATGGTAAACCCCCTCTGAATACTGCTTACCATGAAAACCCTATGCATAGGGTAGCCATAAATCGGGATTGACTTGAAGGCAGTCCATTTCCATTTTCACCATTGCAATTACAATTGTTCTGAAAGGAATTGATAACTTTACCGTTACTCAAAAGTAATCACTACAATTACAGTTGTTACTTTTAAAAAACAAACTAGCGTCCCTGCAAGATGCTGGCCTTGGCTGCTGCACATCTAAGTAGCCTAGAACATAGCTTGGGAAAGTTACTGTTTTGAACTACAACTCCCATCAGCCCCAGCCAGCATGGCCACTGGATTGGGCTGATGGGAGTTGTAGTTCAAAAAAGTAACTTTTCCAAGCTCTGGCCTAGAACAACATTAAAAATAAACACACATACACACAGAGGTAGTAGAATAATTCTTTTTATCCATAAGATAGCAGTGGTGGTCTCTTCGCTGGTAAGGAAGGCAGGGAGGGAGGCAGAGGCCACTACTCAGATCTTTGTGCGTCAAACCAAGTGCAACCCCCACCATACTCTCAGCTAGCAAGTGTCAGCTCTTTCACTCAACCATCTCCTGGTCCCTGCCCTGCCACCAACTAAGGCACACCCACCCAAGCAAACATTTTCCCCTGGGGTGCAACAAAATGAAAACACTGCAAATGCAACACAGTAGCCAGTTGCTACAGCGGAGGCCACTTTGTGCAAGTGCAAACACAGTATTAACACACACACACACCGTCATCTCTTACATCCGCAGTTCTTTATCTCCATTCCACTGCTGCCTCCTTTTCTTCCTTCATCCACACCTTTGCCCTCCGGCTCCTTTCGCCATGCTCTCCGTTCTTTACCACCACCATCCATTTTTTAACAATTGTTTTCTCCACTCCACCCCATCTCACTCTCCACCTTCTTCCTTGTTGCCTCCTAAACACCCACAGAGCACAAGGGAAGAGCAATGTTGCACAGAACCCCAATTTGAGGCACATGATTTTCATCCATGAATCAGAGGAGCAGAAGACTTCCCCTGCTGCCTCCATCAGTAACACCCAAAAGCAATGCTGGAAACATTACAATTACTCCTCAAAAGTAATAAAATTACTCCTCGTTCTAGTACAATCAAAATGTAAAGAAATTGCCCCTTTGTTCCTCAAAAATGTAATAAATGACAAGTAATTCAGTTTTTGTAAGTAATTATTTCCAAGCTCTGGGACATCTTACAGACATTCACTGTATCTGGGGGAGGTCTTGAATAGATTCTAGAGTGGCCACTTGCATATCACCAAAAAAGAAGTGCATCACCAAAAAAGAGAGCACAGATTTGCATAAAATATGCATATTTTAATGTATATGTATAGTTGCAAATTTAGAAAAAATCTCTATAGATGAAATTTAAAAAACACATAGCACCATAGTGGGGAAGAGTATGATCCACCTGTGTGATCCATAGGTGACCTGTGTGCCAGTTCAGTCTGCTGTCCAGGGGCTAAATGTTGATGCAACTGCAAGGCTCCTGCTTTCCCTTCTTATCATTATTTAAAACTATCCAATGTAAGGTAGGATACTTGGCCACCCTACCTACCTAAGAAGCCCATAGTTAAATTGAGATTTGAACCATGACCTCTGAACCCAGTTCCTGCTCTCAACCATTATTTAATAAGGGAGATAGCCACACATACACATTTTTCCACGGATTTGGCACTGTATGGCTCACAGTCAATGCACAAACAGATTGTATTTTGAGTGAGCTGAAGAGGAACTCTAGGCTCTGTAACATATTGCAAGAACAGGTTATGGAAAATATTTTTTTCCTGGTGGCAGTTTTATAACTCATAGTGGCTAATATGCATGCATCTACATTTACAGTACGCTTACTACAACTAAAATTATACCCACAGTTAAAACTGGACCAGTGTTTGTAAAGAACATCATTTATTTATTTATTTTATATCCTGCCCTTCTTCCCAGTAGGAGCCCAGGGCAGCGAACAAACGCACTAAAAACACTATAAAACATCATAAAAACAGACTTTAAAATATAATAAAACACATCTTTATGAACATTTTTTTAAAAAGTGTTAAAAACATCTCTTTAAAAAGTTTAAAATCATATTTTTAAAAAAAAGGTTTACAAACATTAAAAAGCAATTCTAACACAGACTGGAATAAGGTTTCAACTTAAAAGTCTTGTTGAAAGAGGAAGGCCTTTAGTAGGCGCCAAAAAAGATAACAGAGATGGCGCCTGTCTAATATTTAAGGGGAAGGAATTCCACAGGATAGGTGCCACCACACTAAAGGTCCATTTCCTATGTTGTGCAGAACGGACCTCCTGATAAGATGGTATCTTAAGATGGTATCTGATGATAAATAACTTTTTTTAATTATGTATTTTATTTATAAATTTAGATCCTTCCATTCCTCTCAGAAGGAGCCCAGGGCAGCAAATAAGCAACACACACTAAAAACATCTATGAAACGTTTTAAAAACAAAACATCATCTTTTCAAAAAATCTTTAAAAATATATTTTAAAACATTTAAAAAACATTTCCAGCCTAGATGCAGACTGGGATAAGGTATATAAGATTTCTGTACTGGCAATGAATAACAAACTAATTCCTTGAATGCGCATTTAAGAAATCTCTCCTCGATGATGTGCCGGGACCAGTCTATTTGGCTGCTGTAGAAAGCAAAAGAGTATTGAAAGTCAGACAGGTCAAAGGTCAGGGAAAGGGCTATAGCTCAGTGGTAGAGCATCTGCTTTGCATACATAAGGTCCCCTCCAGGTAGTAGTGGCTGGTGGCCATTGGGATTGGTAGGGTGAGAGCAGAGAAGTCAACCATAGGTAGAGCCAAGACAATGACAGGCCGAGAGTCAACTATTCTAGTCTCGCCCCCAGCCTCTTCCCTACTGAGTTCTCAAATAGGAACACTGAGACAAAGGAGGGGGAATGGCAACACGGAGGATGAAGGAGAGCCAATGCCACTGCTGGATCGGATGCAAGTAAGAAGACAGGCAAGTGGGGGATGGCTAAGAGCAGACTGAAGTTGGTGGGGCAGTGTCTTAATGGGGCAGCCTCCTCTGGTCCTAGGTTCAATCCCTGGCATCTTCAGGTAAGGTTGGGAGATGTCCCTTTCGTAAAACCTGGACAGCTGCTGCCAGTCAGTGCAGACATTGCTGAGCTAGATGGACCAATGGTCTCGCTCAGTATAAGGCAGCTTTCTATATTCGTAAGAAAACAAAAAACATGTAATACCTTTAATATTGTAGAGGCTGTCCCCTGCATGTTTATGCCTAGCGAATAACAAACATCCCTCCTAATACATGAAGTTCCTGATGAAATCCTGATGGATCCCCATAAGATGTCAATCTCCCCTGTCTGACGAACACGACCTAGCTTGGCAGGAAACAGCCAGCAGTCAGTCAAGGCAACTGTGGGTCCTTAAAAATGAACTGTTGCAAAATGGTTTTTTGTCCCTCTTGAACACCTCCTGCCCCAACCTGCAACCAAAGCCTAAACCTGTCAGTGTGAGGTGACTACTGACAGGAAGTTCTGCAGTGTTGGAAATGGACATGGACTGCCTTCCAGTCGATCCCGACTTATGGTGACCCTGTGAACAGGGGTTGGGGATTAGAATGGTACTAAATTTCACCTTGCATCAGTATTGTACATGATAAAGACCTACTCAGCATTAGCTGAAGCAGACAGTGCTGGTGGCATGAAAACCACTGCAAATTTTCACGCCAGCTACAGCAGTATCTTTCACAGATTGTGCTTCCCTAGTTTAAAAGCTCTTCCTTTCTATCTCACAGCTGCAAAATTTCATTTGGCAGAGCTATTCTGGACTGGATTGGCAACTCCGCTCAGATTGCATAAATATTTGGAGCAAAGCACTGATTGCTGCAAAGAGGTTTCATAACATTTTGTGGAAAATACAAGTACAACCAAATACAAGAGGGGGAGGGGAAACAATTTTAAGGCCAGTGAATCTCCCCCTGCACCCTTCTTGAATTTGGTTTCGTTCACAATGAGGGCAATTTGGTGGTGGTGGTACGTTGGTAATTAAAAATGAAATTATTTTTGACATCTCAAATAACATTCTGATTTTGCTTTGTTTGAAAGGAAAATGCGTGTTGGTTTCCATGTGTCTCCAAGACGGAGTTTATTTTTCCCCGTATCAAAAATACTACCACTTAGTTGTGAGCCTATTTTGTTCCTCAGCAAATTTAAAATGTGTCTATATTTTTTGTTGCCAGAGCTAGCTAGACGAGTAGCCCAATCCAGCAGGCTTCTGCACACTGATTGCCTTTCTGGATATGCTTAGCCTGTGTAATAGGGTGCCATACAAGTTACAATTCCTCCACCACAGCACTGGAGTTGCACACAATGCTTTTTGCCAGTATGCAAATCCCCTCCCAGACGGTTAGCATGAGCAGCTCTGACAGTGTGTCTGGGCTGGTAGACAATTCAATGTAGGCTGCAGCTCATCCCAGCATGGTGTGGTGTCATTGAGGCAGGACTTTGGGGTTGAAGACCTGAGTTCCACTAAGCAGAATAAACCGAGGGGGCCCCAAACAGAGTAGGGCTGGCTTATCACATTTTGAAGTAATAAGCATGACCATCTAAGGAGCAGAGCCAACCCAATCATGTGAGGCAAACTGAGACAATTGTTTCAGGTGCGGGTGCAGGAGGAATGAACTGGCACCTTCAAGGCTATTTTGTTCCCAGGCTATGGTCTGAAGCTACATAAACCCAGCTCCCTGCTGAAGCTAAGCAGGGTCAGGTCTGGTCAGTGCCTGGATGAGAGACCGCCTGGGAACCATATGTAAGCCACCTCTATGATGAAAAGAAAGGCGGGGTATAAATGTAATAAATAAATAATAAGGCCCCCAGTTTGCTTGCCTTCCAGCCTACTTGGCATCATGCTGCTACCCCTGTTAGGCACGCTGACTCACTCTGAGAAAAAGCCGTTTCTTGGAGTGATGTGCCCTGGGCAAGGTGGCTGGGAGACTCCCTGCACCACCCTCACTTTGTTAGAGCATCTAGAAGTTTTGTTTAAATTTAGGTAACAATTTTAAGTTACTTTAACGTAACTTTAATTTTTTTAAACTAAGTTTAAACAAAAATTCTAGCCATCACAGCAAAGTGGTGGCTGCACAGGCAGTCTCCCAGGCACCTTGCTCAGAATCCATCAGTTTGAGGAAGGCCGCTTGGTCCTATCTCAGACCGTGGCTGGGGGAGGTGGAGGGGAGGAAAAAGCAGTGCTAGGTCACTGTGCAGTTCCTTGTGTGTGAGAGAGAGCACTTGGAAGGGATGTGAGGACCGCTGCATCGTGCAGCATACTAGATTCTGAGGGCTCATCCACATGGAGATTTAGTGTGTGTCTGGTGCTACTTGCATTCCCTTGTAATTTGCACGGTTCACATGATGTTGCAGGCAAGCAGAAGCTATCACACAGCTTCCCCCTTTAAATCTGCATTAACCCAATCTGCTGATAATGCGAAAAGGAAAGGAAAAACCATCTCAGCTGCACTGCTTTCCTCCTTGTAGGTGCTTTGCTTCAATTTTTTTTTAGTGGGTGGGCTCTCTTATGCCCCATCACCCGCTCCCTCCCTCTCTGCTGCCACAAAACCTGCTGCAGCCGCTGCTTACCCCCCCCCTTCTGCCTTTCACTCAGGCTTGGACAATGGAGAAGGGGAGGAGGTTCTGTTCAGTTTCATTTTTCTTGTCATTTGCACACCCAGGCGCTCTCCTGCCTTCAGCCTTGAACCAGAGGGAGAAAACATGTACAATTAGAGGGCGGGGCCACAAGGAAACAGCAAGATGAATCCTTCCCAGAGGAACACCTTCTAGTGTGAATGGAAAACAGCAGATTGGAAGGTACCACTGAGCAAGAAGTGTGGACCTTGAAAATCTATTATGATTGTGAAAGCAGCATCTTTAGTGCGAAGTTAGGCTCCCGTGTGGATAAGCCCTTATTCTGATTTGAGGGGCTGGTCCAATTCATCAATTCAGCAGAACCAGCCCAAGACCCCATGCCAGGACGTCTGGTGTCCGTACCCACAGAGCTTATGACTCCCAAGGAACTGGATCCCTTCATGCCAGAGACCAACATCTCCATGTCAATCTGTCTACATACCTGGAGGAACACAATCAGACCTCTAAGCCAGATGCCTGCCCCTTTAAGCCCTCTGTTGCTCAAAGAGGTGAGGCCTGAGTGGGATGATTTGGCCTAGGAAGCAGAGAAGCCTTTGGCTCACTCTCAGACTTTTATGAAGCAGGTTGCTCATTTGAATAGTCATCTTGATCCATTGTACCCTATGGGTTCCTTGTCAAGACCAAAACAAGGCAGTGTGTGTGTGTCAGGGGGCTCTCTCTCTGTGGAACTAGCACTTTCACAAGTGCCACATAATGTTCAGTCCACATGAGTAAGGAATCAATATTTTAATGTGGCAGCTCCTACAGTCTGGAACTCCATGCCCACATGGGTAGTGTTCGGTGAGCACCTTTGCTGTACTCTTTTTGGTGCTTGCTAAAACCTTTTTTGTTTAGTCACACCTACCCAGATATGTAAAGCTGACATGTATTTAATATGTAATTTTATTTCATAATGTATATTTTAACTGCTGATTTTATATTTTGAAATTTTTATCAAGTATTTTAATTTGTTTTATGTAAGCTGCTTAGAGATTTTCTATGATTGAGTGGTTGGTATACAAATTCTGTTACAAGAAATAAAATAAAAGTTTTAGGAGCTCCCTAAACTGGACTGTTAACTTTCCCTCCCTCTTAGCTATCAGGGAGTACCTCTTTTGTCTGTTGGGGGGTATGAACAGAGAGGTGTTGCAACATCAGGGGCATGGCTTGCTGTCTGCATGAATAGATTTTGTAAAAAGTACTATTATTAAATAAGATTCAGGCTTAATTGACACCTTTTCAAGCAAAACATGCTCATGGACATTTGGATTTTAGATTAATCTTTCTGCAGGAGCCAACTTAGAAAGCCCCTATTACTATGACGGTACATGAACTTTCAGTCTGTAGATGGCTAGGGTAGGTCAATCACATTAGGAATCTCTTTCCATACACGGGTCTTTTTCTTCCCCTATGTCAGATCAGAAGATCTCAGAATTAATTAAATCTCTTGATTTACTTGGATGGCTTGTAGAGTAAATGTTAAGATATTATAGGCACTGAACTTGTTCATTTGATTTCATGTCTGTAACCTTTCCAATTTATTGCTGTATCTTCTAACCTCTCGGAGATTAATTACTGCACCAGTTAGTAAGTCAGCCCATCTCATTCTGTGAGGAGCATTCATAAGTAGAAATGTAACTCAGGTGTGATGCTGGTTTCATGAACACGAAGGTGTGTGTGTGTGTGTGTGTGTGTATTTGGGGTGGGGTAATTCTTTCTGTGAAACTGAACATCAAAAATTCATAGTGAGCAGAAGTTTGCTAGGTTTAATAAAATCTTTATTTGAAAGGGATTTAAAGAGTAGCTACTTTCCCCAGAGGAAATAACCACATTGCTGGGTGGCTCATTCAGGCCTGGTACCCTTGAGCATCTGCTGGGCTCCCAGTGCCCTGGCAGATTGGTTGGAAAGATGAAATTAATCTCTCTCTCCCTCTCTCTCTCTCTCTCTCTCTCTCACTCACTCTCACTCACTCACTCTCTCTCTCTCTCTCACACACACACGGCCAGAGGAGGACACAGGTTTGCATACAATTTACATATGCTAATTTCTATCTATAGATGGAAATTTAGAAATGATTAATATAATTTAAATAAAAATATGCTATAGAATCATAGAATAGTAGAGTTGGAAGGGGCCTACAAGGCCATCGAGTCCAATCCCCTGCTCAATGCAGGAATATAAATCAAAGCATTCCCGACAGATGGCTGTCCAGCTGCCTCTTGAATGCCTCCAGTGTCTGAGAGCCCACTACCTCTCTAGGTAATTGGTTCCATTGTCATATGGCTCTAACAGTTAGGAAGTTTTTCCTGATGTCAATATCTCAGCATAGCAGGAAAGACCGTCACCAGGGTGAAACAGTGTGCCTGCAGCTCTCAGTCTGCTATAAATCTTTAAACTGGACTTGGACCAGCTACCCATTCCAACAGAGGACTCCTTCGAACAGTCCTCTGACAAATAGAGGACTGTCCTCTTTAAAAAAGGGTACATAGTCTAGTGGGCTTACTGATGCTGACACTTGTTCTGGGAATTTGTGTTGGCAGGCTGGGTCTGTGAGCCACCATGTAAGATTTCCCAAAATGCTTTGATGTAGCATTGTGCCATGGCATTGAGAGAAATTAAAATGGCCACCAGCAAGTGCTTCGCTGAGGGCACCACGAACCTGGACTCAGAGCTGTGTCCTCTTTTCAAGAAGTGCTCAGGGAGAATTTGCATTTGGATCTGATGTACCCAAACATAATGTCTTCCTTTACATATGTGAAAATACCTTCTTTCTTTCTCCTAACAGGATTGTTGTGCACTGAGTGACGCTCATGTTTGATTGTATCAACAATGACTATATATTGCTGATGATGAATAGGAAGATGAAGTTGGTTTTCAGTGACATTTCATTGGAAGTGTGTTGATCAGGGACTTGAATGTGGTGTATCAGTAGGGATCTCATCCCGCATTTAGAGAAAAACAGTCTGTTAAGCATATTCTTTTCCCAAATGAATCAAGGTACCGGGATTTTCATTTTCATGGTTTCTTCCCCACCAGTTCCACTTCTTGTAAGCAAACAAGATGTTTATAGACTTTATAGCTGTCGGTTGTGTTTTACTGTTTTATATTAAACATCTGCCACAAGGCATATTTCCCCAAAATATCAGTACTATGTAAAAAATATGACATGCACACATATTGCAATTCTAACCTTCCCCCCACTCCCAGATGTTGATGGCTAGGTGGTTAGGTTGAAGCACAGTTATTTTTCTACCTGACTCTGCTGTTGGGAGAGGCCCACCTGCCCAAGTGGGTGGTGGTAACCTACTGCTGGCAAAAGCAAATGGAAACCCCCAACATGGGACAGGGCCCTGGACTCCT
Organism: Rhineura floridana; assembly: GCF_030035675.1. Classification (NCBI taxonomy): domain Eukaryota; kingdom Metazoa; phylum Chordata; class Lepidosauria; order Squamata; family Rhineuridae; genus Rhineura; species Rhineura floridana. Next base: position 41,715,286 of record NC_084481.1, on the reverse strand, counting down.
TGGATTTGCAGGTTCCAGAGCCCCCAGCTGTGCCAGCTCTGAGTTGGCACAGCAAAAGAAGAAAAAAGAAAACTGCCTCCTATGTTTTGCTCTGGCCAGCAGGAGCTGGCGGGACTATGGATACGGCAAACGATTTGCCATTCCGAGTCCACGCCTCCCTGGCCCCTCTTAGGATTGTTCTGATAGTTACCCAAGGAGGATTTTGTTGGTTTACTTCACATATTTATATGTCATCTTGTGTCAGAAAAAAAGATATTCAAGATGGTTAACAACCTATTTTTAAAAAGATATAAAAATACAAAACAAAACAAAAGACAATGCATCTAGAGAAAGACAGTATCTGAAAGAAAGACAAGTGAATAAACTTACCGGGATCAGATTGCACCATCCTCAAAAGTGTTCTCTGGAAAGGCAAGCAAAGGTGGAGCTAGGCAGGCCTCATTGGGCAGGGGGGAGCAATCCACAATTGAGTTGTATCAACTAAAATGGTCCTTTCCCTTGTCATCACACACTGTACCTCAGGTTGCTGAGTTTTATATCACACAGGGATTTTATTCCTGCTCTATTTGATGTGCTCTGTTGTTAGTCATTTTGTTTATTCTATTATTGTTCTGTTCTTGTATGCTGCCCTGACAGCTTTGACTGGCAGAGAAATATCTATATATTTATAGCTATAGTATCTGTCAATCTATATACACACACATAATGGATCAGGACCTCTGATGTTTGACTTAAGTGTGCAAGCAGGTAGGAAGTAGTCGTGTAAGATGGAAGAGGCAATCCTTGAGGTATCTAGATCCCAGGCCACTTAGGGTTTCAACAATTACAATTGAAGGGTTTAAAATTAGGTTGGACGTGTCAAAAACTCCATCTGTATAGGTGTGACCCATTTTGATTGGATGGTCTCCCATCTGTCAACCACCTGATTTCAGGTTTGAAATCAAACCATGTGGTACATTGCTTTGCAAGCCCTGAAAATCATCTGATGGTCTGGGTTTGCAAAGCGCTTTGCAGATGCCAGCAGATCCCTTTTCAGTCCAGTCTTTGCCTGCTACACCTCTGCCATCATATATGATGTAGGGTAGGTGGGTGTGGCTTGGCCAAAACAGACTCATGGATCAAATAGAGAGGCCTGACAGTCCTAATTACGCCTGAGGGCCAGAGGGTCCCCACTGCTATTCTGCAGGGTTAAAAATGGGGATTATTCTCTATGAAAATTGGTCATCTACTGAACATCATGGGCAAACCTTACTCCTCACAAGTTTGTGATCTCTCTTCAATAATATGTAGTGTAGGATATTTGGGGAGTAAATTGTTTTGTGTTCTTCCATCCCCTAAATTTAACAAATCCTCTTAATTTGCAACGTGGGGTTTGACTGAATACTTTTGACAACTCAAGCTTCTTGTCCCTGTGTGCCTCTTCCATGCTACACGCTTTGACCAATGGAAGGTAAGACACTTCTGTGAACCTGCTTAGCAGTGACTAAGGAGTTAGTTTTTCCCTCTTGGGCTGAAAATTAATTTGCAATGCTTGGGAGCGCCTCTCATTCTGCAGCTAGCGTGTAATAGAGTGGTGGTGGCAAATGTAATTGGGAGTGTCACAGGTTAACCTTACTGTCAAGTTAGCTGGGTGTTCTCCACACCATTTATTTGAAACTCTGATCATCCAAGATTAGTTGCAGTTTGTCACTTTATAAACTCATAGAGTGGTGGTAGGTGATTAATTTTCATAATATTTCAGCAGGCGCCTTCTGTTTTAACTTTTCAGTGCCTGCTGGAAACCCTTCTGCTCTGGCAGGCAATTAAGAAGGTGTTGTTGTTTTTTTGCAACAGTTGACTGTCTTTATTGTATTTTTAATGTTTTTATTGTGTGGGTTTTTTTAACCTGTTGTAAAGCGCTTTTATGTTTTCAACAAAATAGCGGTATACAAATATTTTTGTAAACAAGGAATAAATAATATAACTCAGATTTGTTTATTTGTATCTAGTCATCAGACCATTGTAAAACAAAAGTTTGACAGAATGAAAATAACGCAAGGTAATATCAGTAGAAGTTTAATTCAGACTAACTATAATATAAGCTTGAAATGCTAGAGTTTCCTGACAGATCACAGCATCACGTTTAAAAAAGGAAAAATTCTTCTTTTAAAAAATATCTATATGAAATAAAATGTGAAGAAATAAAATGTATGTATTGCCGCCCTGGGCTCCTGCTAGGAGGAAGGGTGGGATATAAATCAAATAATAAAAATACAATAAAATAAAATCTGAATAAAGTTATGTAAAACTCTGAATTGTCCTGCCAGGACACAGAATATAGTTAGTATAATTTGCATATAAACTTAAAGATATGAGAAACTATTAATGTGAGCTTTATTGCCTCCAGCACTTGAGATTAAGACTTTGTCAAGTGTAGCTCTAAAACCATGAAGACTAGAAGCTTACTTTAAAACAACCACCACCACCTTGAAAATTAGGTTCCTTGTGATTCTGTTTGCCACTACAGTGCAGCAGTGATGGGGAAACCATACCTGGTAGCATGTCTATGCAACTCTTATGGAAATATAGGAGCCCTCTTTGGGTCTGGGTCTCGCAACTCTACCTGCAGCAGAAGCCAATCCAATTTGGACAACTAATTAAGGCTGTAATCCTGTTAACTGACATACAAGCTTGTGATTCTTATTTAAGGTTGCTGAAACATGCACGATTATACACGTTTCATGACTGGGGGCTGTGAGATTAATTTTGTGCCAACATCCTAACTATCAAAAATTAGGTTATGGTTGAGAAATTCAGCAGAGTGATTACAGCATCTCACTCATTTTGACATGAGTGCATGCATATGGGTCTCGATAGATACTGGGAGGAAGGTAATGTTAAATGGATTTGACCTTTATGGATGGTTAAAGGTCGTGTTCTGACCTGGCAGTGTCAGAAACGATAGTAGCAATATGTGAGTGAAATTTCCGAAATAACTGGATGGTATTCCTTAGCCAGCCTGAACTAAACTGTGTTCTTTTGGGACAGGAAGCTTTGGGAATAATGTCTCTTGAGCAAGACCCATTGAAATGAATGGGACACTACTTCACTCTTTCATTTCAATGGGGCTTGTACAGGAGAACTTTTAGGTTGCTGATGCCTTTAAAATAAAAAAAAAATGCATTTTGTGTAGCCCTTCTACCCCTCCCTCTTACCCACCTTATGGAGAGCGATAAATCTAGATCAATACAGTAGAGCCCCACTTTTCGGCATTCTGCTTTTCGGCGTTCCGCTAAAACAGCGGCTTTCGATTAGAGTAAGGCCCACTCATATGGCGCTTGTTTTGTTTTTACAGTGTTTTCCAGGCGTCAGGCGCCATTTTATTGACGGAGTTCCGCTTTTGGGCGGGTTTCACTTTTAAGCGGGGGTCTGGAACGTAACCCGCCGTATGAGTGGGGCCCTACTGTAAATGATGGATAAAAATGCTAAAGCACTGTGCTGTCTTCACTCCGGAAAGGGGTTCTAGCAGCCAATGCCAAGCAACTGTTTTTTGAACTGTTACTGACAGACAACCGTTAATGATCCAAGCAATGCATCTGATGACAAGGCATATGCAGACGTGGGCCACTCCCTAATGCAGGGATGGGGAATCTGTGGCCTTCCAGATGCTGTGAATTAAAGTTCCTCTCACGTTTGACCATTGGCCATGAGGGTTGGGGCTGATGGGCTCTGGAGGTCCAACATCTGGAGGGCCACAGGTTCCCCATTCCTTGCATAATGGATCTGGCTAAAAGAATGACTTAACCTTTTGTGGTTAAGACTTCATGGACAAGGACTGCAAGAATGTACTGCGCTTAGGAAGGCAGTGCAGCAGACTGGCCAATGAGCAGGGTTGACAGGTGCAACAGAAAGAAACCTTTGTGGCTTTGTCTCCATCCCCAGGGTCCATTGTCCATCGTCAAAGGAAATGCAGTGCTCTTTCTTCTATAATTGACACTGTTCTTTTCAGACCATTTTTATTCCATGAGTTATACATACATTTATACACACATAATATATATATATATATATATATACACATATATATATTTAAAAAATTAAATGCTGAACTACCATTAGCATCTTTATTTTAAGGCGCTGCATTTTAAAATTAGCCCAAGCAGCAACCCATAATGGCAATGAAATCGTTAAAATCATGTAAATGCTTAAAGCGCGTAGGCCTGGGAGATTATGGTTTCATTAGAGAAAAGGCTATAAAGTTAGACCTAGGTAATTACCTTTCCCATTAATGCTTGAAAATTCTTTGCTCCACTGAGAAGTGATTGTGGTGTATCATGCCTTCTGTGCTTTTACATTCGAGCGGCAGGAGCCTTTATTTCATCAGCACAAAACTGCAAGGAAACAGCGGCAGCTTTCCAGGTGTACTTTGCAAATTGGGGTTTAAATGTGGAACACATCAAATTAAAATTCAATATTAATTATTTTGTCTTGCTAGGAGCCTGAGTAGTTTAAAGCAGCAAGGGTAATTGTCTAATTCATTGTGTGTGTCTACAGTGAACTTAATCATTATGTCAGCTTCCTAATAAAAGGTTATTATAGAAACAAAGATCCCCATTTTACATATGGTAGGCAAGGGAGAATTCGAAGAGCTGGTCTCCAAGGTAGATTTGAGGTTCTTGACAAATGATGTCCATGCTGTGATCAGATACTTAACAAGGAATCTCGTTATTAACTAGGCCTGTACAGATAATTAGCACTTGAGCTTCAAATTTTAAATCTGGCTTGAGATGTATAATTTATCAAATGCCCTCACTTGCTGTCAAAGCCCTATAATAAGGCAGCGTTATTGATGAATTGAGATTAAGAGCAGATTGAAGAGAAAATTAGGCCACTAGTTAGCTTGAAAAGTCTGATTTCAATATTTACACTACTAATTTGGCATTATTTTGGTAAATGGATGCAGTCCCAAAGTGCTGCACACAATATAAAAGGGAATCAACTATGCATCATTATATTCTAACAGAAACAGTATTGTTTACTGGAGGCTGTATTCTGCAGCATTAGCAGTCTGGTTAATAAGCTACTTTATGGGATAAGCGTACCTGTTTTTATAGCATGCATTTATTGTAACACATTCAGCAGGCAGAGCCTTTAGGCAGAATTAGAAAATGTCTCTCCTTTACATTAAAAATGATATTCTGTTAGACTAATTGTGATGGAGCAAGCGGGTCCTTGACTTAAATCCATTTCATTTACATCTTTGAATTGTCTTTATGCTGGAATGCAGTCTAAGTACTGTTTTATATATGCAAGCTATGTAAAATGAGCAATCTTTTTTCTTTTAACAACTGCTAGTAGCACTTCATTGCAAGCGGTTCTGAAGGAGTGGGGGAATAGGAAAGAGTTACTGTATGCAATCAATCTACAGTAAACCGCAGCTGCAAAGATGTGAGGCACACATTCATGGCCCCATGTATGTTAACTCTTTTCTGATGCATGTAATAAAAAGGCATTTGAGGCAATAGCTCAGTTTCCAGGATTATATTAGACAAAAATATTTCACTGTTTTGCTCATTGCCAAAACATGCAAAGGTTCATGGTATAGATGATGCACAAGGATATGCACCAGACATCCACATTTACTGTTGATGAGCAATATATCACATCAATATCCTCTACCGACATAATCATGTCAGTAACGGCCTGCTTCCAGGACAGTTTGCACTGAATATCCCTTGCAGTTTATTACTGGCAGCAGTTCCCTTCCTTTTCAGCTTCCAGCTGTCCAATGGGGTATGCCAAGTCATAGCAGGACCTGAGGAGTGTTTGTATTCTGCTGCACCAGTGAGCCTTAGGGAGATTTTCCTTGTTTGCGTAATGTGCACAAAGACAGGATTTCTGAGGTTCCGGGCCACATTCTCCTTGTGCATGGGTGCCAGGAAGATGGCCAGGTCCTGCTGTGACTTGGCATACCCCATTGGACAGCTGGAAGCTGAAAAGGAAGGGAACTGCTGCCAGTAATAAACTGTAAGGGATATTCAGTGCAAACTGTCCTGGAAGCAGCCTGATCCTGTGCATGTTTACTCAAAAGGAAGCACCCACTAAGTGCCATGGACCAAGACTGCAAAGGTCCTCCTGCTATGTGCATAAACTCAAATGCTGTGTTATAGCATGATTGTAGTACTTCTATCTTGGGAGGGGTTTCAGGGTTGCAAGCATTGGCCCTTTCATCCCCACCTTTCCAACACTGAACGGGAACATCTGAAGGGGCATTATAAGCACATTTGGCTGAACATGGTTACAGTCCTCCCCATGACTGAGAAAACTGAACATGCAGGGTGGGCTAGGCATGCAGGGGCCAGCAGCCCCTCCATGGATACAATTTCCTTGTTGCAGCCATCAAACCTAGGTCACAATTACTACAAGGAAAATGAGTTCTGCGTTAAAATTGTCTGTATTTCAAACTATGCTCATAACCACACCATTCATTTGAAACACATTTAGCACACATTCAAAACACATCCCCCCACTCCCAGAATCCTGGAAGTTGTTGTTTATTAATGGTGATAGGAATTGCAGCTCTATGATGGATAAACTATAGTTCCCAGAACACTTTGGAGGTGGCCATGTGGTTTAAATGTGTGCTGAATGTTCTTGCCTATGGATTTTAGTATTCTCTCATTTTAAAAGGCTCAATTTGTGTGCATTATTATTTATTTATTAAATTTATATCCCACCCTTCCTCCTAGAAGGCGCCCATGCATATTGTCTTTTTGTGGCTGTTGCTGTGGTTGTCTGTACACTGTACACCTACACTGTATTTGTTGTTTCTGGTCTGTAGACCAAATGAACTGGACTATAGATGATTAACAAACAATAGGACTTGTGTTTGTGTGGCTGTTATACTTCTCCATATCTGAAGTTGAAGTCAGATCAATATTTATCACAAAGGTATCCTGGGAAAAACTGAGAAGTGGGTAGTCATTAACGCCACAGAGCGAGTGAATGAATGAAAACAGCTTCATCAAAATCCCAGTGTTGGCTGAAGTAATGCATGGGATAGTGTGTAGAAAAAACAGGCTCAAATGCTGAACCAACCATGCCACTCACAAGATGGGTTTCACAAAGTGACTAATCTACCTCATAGATTTGTTGCGAGGTTAATGAAATGAGAAATGTAGAGTGCTTTTCACACTGAAAAATGTTACAGGAATTAACAAACTGGGCTTCTGTGCAGCTTCGCTCTTTCCTCATGCTCTGTGGGTGGGTAGGAGGCGACGAGGGAGGAGGTGGAGAGTGAGACGGGGTGGAGTGGAGAAAACAATTGTTTAAAAAAATGGATGGTGGTGGTGAAGAATGGAGTGGAGGGAAAAAGGAGCTGGAGGGCAAGAACATGGATAAAGGAGGAGAAGAAGGCAGCAGCAGAATGGAGATAAAGAACTGTGGAGGTGAAAGATGACAAGATGTGTGTGTGTGTGAATACTATGTTTGCACTTGGCACACAAAGTGGCTTCCACCACCCTCTCTGGCTACTGTGCTGCATTTGCAGTATTTTAACTTTTTTGCATCTCAGGGGAAAATGTTTGCTTGGGTGAGTGTTCCTTAGTTGGTGGCAGGGCAGGGTCCGGGAGGTGGTTAAGTGAGAGAGATTCTGCTTGCTGCCTGAGGGGGTGTGTGCACTTGGTTTGACATGCAAAGATCTGAGTAGTGGCCCCTCCCTCCCTCCCTGCTTCCCTTACCAGCAGAGAGACCACCACTGCTATCTTATGGATAAAAAGCATTATTCTACTACCTCCCTTTCTGTGTGTTAATGTTGTTTTAGGCTACTTAGATGTGCAGCAGCCAAGGCCAGCACCCTGTGGGCATTTTTTTAAAGTAACTGAAATGTAATTGTGATTACTTTTGAGAAAAAGTAAAGTAATCAGTTACTTTCAGAGCAATTGTAATTGTAACAGTAATTACTACTTTTTGGGGCCATGTTATTGTAACTATAGCGAGCCAGTGTGGTGTAGCGGTTAGAATGTTGGACTACAACCTAGGAGACCAGGATTTGAATCCCCACACAGTCGTGAAGCTCACTGGGTGACCTTGAGTCAGTCACTGCCTCTCAGCCTCAGAGGAAGGCAATGGTAAACCCCCTCTGAATACCGCTTACCACGAGAACCCTATGCATAGGGTCGCCATAAGTCGGGATCGACTTGAAGGCAGTCCATTTCCATTTTTCAATTGTAACTGTAATTTATTACTTTTTAAAAGTAATCTTCCAAGCTCTGGTTAATTTAACCATATATACAACATCCCAAAGTTTAACAATGCTTTCTTCTATGATTGGAACTCTTGCTTGCTTCCAATTTTTTTAAATCAACATCTGAACAGCTCTTAAAAGATATATTATCATTTCTCTATCCACAGGCAGCACTAGGTCTTTAACAAATCCAAAACGTATAATTAAAGGTTCAAAAGGGAGCCTGTAGCCTGTTATTATTTCAATCTCATTTAGTATTTCTATCCAAAATTTCCTTATCTTAGGGTAAAATTAAAAAATACAGGCCATATTATTCTGCACTTGCAAATTTATATCTCCAGCACATATTATTAACATTGTTACAATAGCTCAATTCTGTGCATGTTTATTTGGAAGTAATATCCACTGCAGTCAGTCAAGATTAATTCCAGGTAATATGTGCATAGAATTGCAGCCTAGATGTCCTGCGGTGTCACAAAATAGAGAGTCTACATATGTGTGCACACTGATGTTTACACAACCCTGGGAAGAAACTACATAGGTTAAATCTGTCCACATCATCACTTCCATTCAGACATTACCAGAATGGCATAGGAAGCAGCCACACCAATTCTGGGTGAATTGTTTGACCAGTAATGTTACCTATTTCTTTGAAAACCAGCAACTAGTATTGGATTACCTGGCATGTGCACCACATATGGTAAAACATACCATGTTCTCCACAATTCCTCCAGCGCAAGGGAGACAATAAATGAGTTCTGTTTTTTAATCATTAAACTGGACTTGGATGAGACAGCCCTGTTAGCTCTTCAAACAGTCCTCTGTAAAGGAGAACACATGGGTACTCTTATAATTAACTCTTCTGTCTGAACTTCCCTTTTGAAATTTTTTTATTATCATTAGTAGTAGTATTTAATTTATATATTGCTTACATGCCAAAATGGGATATCCCCGTATTATCTTCCAAAAGCGTGGTAGTTCACCTTCTGAGAGCCAGTGCGGTATAATGGTTAAAGTGTTACAGTAAACCATGGGAGACCAAGGTTCAGACTCCCACTCAGCCATGAAGCTCATTGGGTGACCTTGGGCTAGTCACTGTCTCTCAGCCTAGCCTAACTCACAGGGTTGTTATGAAGATAAATTGGGAAGGGGGAAAACTGTGCGTCATCTTGAGCTCTTTGGAGGAACTGCAGGATACAATTGTAATAAATACGTTCTTATGGCCCTACAATTTCTGCAGCACCTCCACTTTTACTGTTCTTTGCAAAATGCAGACACTTGAATCTTATAAGTGAATATAAACAAATGATCGATTAATCAACCAAATGTTGCTCATGGGTCTTTTAATGTGATCATAATGTTCCAACGTAGCCAGCCATTTTTAGTTATGCACACTTAAACCGATTTAGACTGATGGGCTTAAGAATGCCGAAAGGTCCTGGAGTGTTTCCAAGAGTTCCATATAATGTATTGGTCATGGTGGAAGGCCGAAAGCTTCATTTCATATAGGACCTTTTGTAGGCATTTTACATTGTGAATGAATGAAATCAGGAAGATCAATACTTAATGTTATGCTTTGACAGTTTCTACAGATGCCCTGCAAACAGAGGGTCTGCTATGCTAACCTGTGGCTGCTCCAGCTGTGCAATGCAGATGTTGGGATTAAAGCTGTTGTGCAGTAATATGATAGCTGCTGCTGTGTTGGGATTGCATTTGAGTTCCAGTGCAAGGGCTGGGTTAACATCTTCTGTTGATACTGGGACCATATCAGCCAATCTAATGAGCCACTATGCCAGCAAATTCTGATGCAGTTTATACTGTCTAAATCAATATGAACCACATAAAATGCATATATGCGAGTGTGCAGATTTTCCATAAGATGTGTGAATCTAGATTTTCATCCATTAAAAAGGAAATCTTAGAACACATCCTTATTCTTGTTGGGTTGAAGACGGATGCAAAAGCTCTGGATTCCTGGTGCTATATTATATCTTCTCCTAATTGCTCCAAGACCTTCATCTCAAATTGTTTTGGCTGGACCATATAAAAAAAATACCTCATGAGTAACAGTTCTTGAATCTTGGACTTATATAGCAAGCTAGTTCAACTCTAAGTGGTAAGAGATTCTTTTTCTGCATCTGCAGAATTACCTGAACTTAGATTTATAAAGTATTGCTCCTTTTTGAACTAAGTTTTAAGAACTCACATTTTTATTGGTATTAAGTTGCTATACTTTTTTTCTGGTTTGAAACTAAGGCTGCATAGACATTTTCAAACACATTATTCCCCCCAAAGAATCCTAGTAACTGTTGTTTGTTAAGGGTGCTGGCAATTGTAGCTCTGTAGGTATAAACTACAGTTCCCAGTATTCTTCGGAGGAAATAATGTGCTTTATGTGTATGGTGTATGCTGCCCTTTGCAATCCTATGTAAATGTCTCTGTTCAATGGAACTTAGGTCTGAATAATTGTAACGTGAATAATTATATTGATCAAAAGTGACAGCTCCCATGCAATGACAGTCAATGCCATTTGTTGTTTTCTTTTGACAGTGTCATCCCAACTTCACCAGCAAGCCATGTGTCAATATTATCGTTAGGCGGCTCATTGAAACTGAATGCAATCTGAGAGAGGCACTTCAGGAATCCCTACAATTTCATAAAGCAGTGGTGGCTAGTGCCCATTGGGACTAGTACGGCAGAAGGCAGGGAGTCCAACAGTAGGTGGAGCCAGAACCAGTGACAGGCAAAGTCATTCCCAAACTGGTTGTAAGCAAGAAGCTATCATCAAGTGGGGGCCAGCTGAGAGCAAACTGAGGTTAGTGGGCAGTGTCCCATTTGCCCAAGTGGACCAACCTCCACTGTCACAGAAGATGCTGGGATATATGCTTGGACCAAACAGAGTGATGTGTGATCCAGGTAAAGGATTCAGGGCACCGTTCTTGAATTATGCAATAGAGTAATTTGTTAGGGGAGTTGGGAGATGGGGCATTCAAGAGCCACTTTAACTGTTATGGTCAATATGTATTTTTAGCTATCAACACACAGTTTTGAGCAATATATTTTCATTAAATCTTTTGTTTTCAATATAAGGGATTTTAAGGGAGATTGCTTTAGCAAAAATATGTGCATTTTATAAATGTGGATATGTCCAATTTTTATGAATGGGGCAAATACATTTTAATGTATGAAAAAATTTAAAAAGTGCAACCATCAGGAGACAGTTTCCTGACAGTTCCTGAAACAACCAAACTGTTCTTCCTATAAGTTGTCACTGTCAGAATCTCACCAATAGGGGTCTCCAGTGTATCACAGATTTATGTGAATAGACAATTCACTCATGATTATTTACAGTATAAAATGTGAAAAGAAACTGTGTCTGTGTGTGCATGTGAGGAAGTGTATGGGGGCCTCTCTAAGACGTGCAATACACATAATTGTGTTATTTTCAGGGGTGTGCATTGCAGCTTGTTTGTAGTGAAGCAAAGAGATGGATCTGTTATAATTGGAATTGTTTCAACAGTTCATAGATGTTGCAGATTGACATGTCTATCCATCCGTTCATTCATCCTTCTTAAGGACTAAAGGTGTGTGTGTGTTTAAAAAAATGTATCTAGATGTATTGTTTGCAAAGCTACCCTGTTTTCTCTGCAGAAAGATTAAAGGAAGTTTGTGGAAGAACACTAAAATATTACTGGTCCCACACCTACCTGGGAAGTAATTTTTTTGGTATTTACCTCTGAGTTAACATATACAGGGTTTTGCTGTTAGTGCAAAATATTATATAGTTATACAGGTATTATACACCCCAATTCAGGTAAATGAGCAAGGCATAAATCCTGTATCTTAAGCGGGAGTAAATACTGCTGAATCCCATAAGGATTGTGCTGCATGTCCCATTAAAGGTAATGGAAACAGATTTAGACTGCAATACTACCCCCACGTACCTGGAGTAAGCCCCAGGTAACATCTGAGCTGACATAATTTCTGGATTTACTTCTGAGCATACATGATTAAAAGAAACTCATTTCATTTGTTTCAGTGGGGCTTAGCCATGACTAACTTTAGTGAGATTGGGGCCTATAATTTGAAATGACAGATTTGTGATCCTGGGTGTGATAAACATGGCATGATGTTTCCTATTTACTACACAGTCTCCTGATATGAAGAGGATAACAGGCTATTTGCAAGTAGAATTGTACTCTCATGACTGCAGTGTTGTTTATATGCAGATCTTGTCTTGATCATAAAGTTTTTGTGAAATCTTTTGATTCTGCCATTCAGTACTCACTGACATTTTCCTAAACTACTTTGGCCTGTCTTATTAGTAGCTTTATTTATTTATCTTCAGCCTGCTTTTGTTTAAGGTTTCATCTACTGAAGGAGACAACTGTCCCAAAAGCTTGAGGGCACCTCAAAACTCAAATATAGCTCTATAGGCTGTGACAATGTACAGTGGTTGATGAGTTAGTTCTAGAGGCTTCTGAATTTTAATGATGTTGGAGATGATATTGTGTGTCCTTCAGCTTGTTAGAGTGACACTAGCACTCCATAAATCATAATACCTGTGTATTGTAAAATCAATACAAAAGTGCTATCTCAGCACAAAACCTTAATAAGTTTTTTTCCCTTCCCCTAGTGCTTCTCTAACAGCTTTAACTTTGCTGTAATGCCATTGGACCTGCAGGTTGGAGATCAGCGCATGCCTAATTTGTTTTGTAATAGAGACTTTTCTTTAATGAAGAAGCGATTAGTAAAGCTTTGGTTGCCACTCTGGTGATCAGTTGGCCGAACAAGCCTCTGCAATTAAACTCATGTATCTCTGTCCTGAAGCAAAAAAAAAAAAAAGCGGGCTTAAACAGTCAATAAATGTTAATCCAGTCAGAACCTGTCTGTGCCTTTGAAGGCTACCCATGAGGGGCTTTTCAAATCACATTTTTTTCATCTCATTTTAAGTGCGCCGGTCCCCCTAGAGTTGACTCCTCGTGTACAAGGCCTCCCACTGTTCTGTAATAAGACCTGGCATTCTAACACTATTCTATAAAGATCTGTCATCCGTATGTCTGTCTGTACCTCCCTCTGACTATCTGTTTATCCCTTGTTTAGGAATAAAGGTGTAAGTACGATTTTAAAACTGAGGAAATAAAAAGAGAACATTTATATTTGTTTGTTTTTAAAACCGTATCAAAACATGGTGGAAGTTGATGCCTGCATTTTTTTTTACAAAAAGAAAAAAGATCTAGGCAATTTCTAGAATTTCCCCCCCTGCATCTCTCACCTATCTCTCCATGACGAACACTGGAGAGAATATATCTTACACAACAGGCATTTTCAAATTACTCTTTTGAAAAGCCCACACAAATGCGGGAACCCCCCAATTTCCTTTGGCCTACAGAGTGGCTTATGATAAAATATTTTCCAGGTGCTTATTTCATAGTCTTTCTGAATTCTTACTCTGAAGCCTCATTCTTTACAGAAAAGTAAATAAACCAGTTAACTACCATTAACCGTTAGTTTAACAGGCAAAGGCAGACAGAAACTTCAGCTTGAAGTTGCCCTCTAAAATGGCGGGAACAATGGAAATGGCAGGAAACGCCAGACAATTAAATTCTCTTTGACTGGCTTTCGGCCATGCCTTTTTTTAATCTCAGGAATTGGATTATATTTCATAAATATCAATAATCTGGATTGTATTATCTTTATCAATGCGTCTGCATGTGTGTCTTTTGCTATAAATATTATAGGAGCATGCACCAGAGACTATAGTATAAATTGGCCTAATTATAAATGGTATTAGATTTATGATGCTTTGTATAACTCAGCTTGTGCTCATTATAAGGAAACTAAAAAGGGAGGGAAAATATCACCCACTCCAAACCGGATAGGCATTGTTGTAAAGCTCATATTAGAAGTCAATGAATAAATGAGCGGAATGCAACAAACAACTGATTACCTGTTCTAATACTTTACATTAATTTATGAAATATGCATCTGCTTTATACAGGGTCTGGCCATTGGCTTATCTAGCACAGTCTACTTCCAGGTCTTGTAAATAACTTGAGTTTAAAAAAATAAAAATAAAAACCTGGATGCAGTGAGTTTTATTTCTGTTGTATTTATGTAGCTTTCGATTTTGTGGTTATTTTGTATTTATACTTGTATCTTGTAAATGACTCCCAGCACTTTATATTGCACAGTGGCATACAAATGCTGCAGATAAATATATAAATTTGCAACAGCTCTCCAAAGTCTTAGGACCAAATTGCATGTGGAAGCAGCAGGCCTATATTTTTAAATGCCTCATGCTTCCGTCATGTGTGAAGTTGGAGGTCAGGTGGCAATTTACAGTGCAATCCAATACATGTCACAATCTTACATGTGTCTGCTCAAAAGTAAGACCAATTAAGTTCAATGGGACTTGCTCCCAGGTAAAGTAGAATAGGACTGTAGCTTTAGGGTACAAAAAGGTCTGAATGGAGGGAGTTAATATCTTCTCTACCTACTGTCACCCTCCTCATAATCCCGCTTATAGCCAGTAATGTAGTGGCAAATTCAGAAGTGCAGGGTCCCTTCATGATTGTCATGTCACATACATAAAGAACTACTATACCCCTCACAGCCACGCCCCTTTCCCCACTTTCCCTCATCTCCCTTGCTCTCTCAGTCATCTTGCGGGTCCACACTCCACTACTATAGATATCCCTAGGAGCCAATCAGCATGAAAGGAGAATCTGTGTGTTCACTACTGAGAAGAGTCTTCTGAGTGGCTGGCTCATCTCCTTTCCTTGTGATTTGCTTGAAACAGCATGGAAGGACAAGGACTCTTTTCAGTGGCTAACACACTCCTTTTCATGCTGATTGGCTTTTACTCATATATAGGGACCTGGCTGGGCCCTGCTCCCAAAACAGTAATGGGTCTATGACCCCCTGCGTCCTGGATGACTATGCCCCTGCTTACAGCTGTTTTTCCTCCAGTGTCAGAGCCCAGGTAGGAAGGGGGAAATACTGTGGTGTGGATGCACAGGGACAACTTGTGGTGGTGCATGGAGAGGTATGTGTTGTGTTGCCAATTTCCTGTGATTTCAAGGTCACAACACAGCACATACTTCTCCCACAATCTCATCCATGTGCACACATCTTCAAGCCATACATCAGTCATAAAAGCAATGGAACTTTTTTGGTGTACCCTCCTTTTGCCTGTGGAACAGGCATGGGGTGTAATGAGACATCTACATGCAGAACTAGCCTGTAATTAGCTGGAAGAGGTGCCTAGCAGTTTGTTGTTAAGAGGACAAAAGGAAGATCTTCCTTCAAAATATTCCTGCTAAACAACTAACTGCTGGATACCTCTTCCATCTAAAGGCTGCACCATATTCTTGGCAAATGCAAGGCTTATTGCAGAAGAGAGAGACTCACATGAGTACTGCAAGGAGGCTGAAATTTCTTGCACAGTTGGATCACTCACTGGTTGATTGTCTGATCCAGTATGGTCAGTGGACCACCAATGACTGTCAAATGTTTCATGGAGCCAAAAACTCCTTTGTGTAGATGATGGCCTTTCCTTTCTATTGCATCATGGTGTCATCTGATAGCAAAAGCGTCCATGAGGGCCTCATGCTCCTCAGCTTTACCAAATTTTGGATCTATATAACCTCTGCTTCATTTAGGAACAAGCATGCCTCCCGTGGAGTATAACCATTATCGGATTGAAAAACTGACCATTGCCTTTTATACTTATTTTTGTTTTGCTGACTTGTTTTGAAACTAGCATTTAAGTCTCTCTTTTTGCAGTTAATGCAACTTAACCATTGTTTCTCTATATCTGTATCTACATCTATACCTGCCAACTGACCCAAGTATTTTGGACCATCAAATGACCAGTTCTAGTCCTTTCTGGCTTTTCCACCTTCACTATTGCCATCCTCGTCCTTTGTATATACAGAGAGCCACATCAAGTTAATACTTCAAACCAAACCAAAGAGATTGTATTTGCATGCATTTAAAATACAGGCAGTTGACAAAAGGCTCAGGGAGTAACTCACATGCATGAGAAAGGGGGCTAGAATTGCATGGATAATTCAAATATACTCATATTTATTTCAACATTTGTATCCTGCTTTTCTGTACAAGTAGGTGTGTGATGGGCAATTTTGGGGTCCGCTGGACTGGGGGTCCTGAAGAAATTGGGGACACAGGCTTGCAGCAAAAAGCTAGGCCTTTATTTAGTAAGGAAATGTACAGGAAGTCAGTTTCTCATGATGTTCGATGGAGCTCTGCCAAATGGCACTGATGTCACATTTTTATACCCTCCAAGGCAAAGGAATTAGCATCTTCCAATCCAAAAGTTACACATAAGTATTACCTAGACATCATGCTGCTTACATTAAAATCTCCCCCTTTAAGATGCACACCTTGTGGTGAGCGGGTTTGAGAGTGTTGAAAAAGCTGAGAGCAATGCCGTCAGGAGTCTAGACCAACAGGCTAGACTCCTAGCAGGGGCAAAGGTTGTGTGGAAATAAACTCTTGTGTGCTATTTTCAAGCATGCATCAGTCATTATTGCCACACACACATAGAGGATACTGTACTGGGAGAAGTCACATGTTCTTGACAGACAGACTCACCCTACAAGCTCAAGCTGGTTTAATAGTCATTCCCTTTTCCCTTTTCCTAGGGAAACTTCCTAGGCGGTGGGCAGCTAGAGATCCCTTGCAGAGAATTCTCAGCACCTCTACTACAATTCCCAGGATTCTCTGGGGAAAGCCACAACAGTTATTTTATCTTACTTTAAGCATCTGTATTCCACTTTTCCTCCTCTAGGATGCACACCTTAATGTGGTGAGGGGGTTTGAGAGCATCAAAGAAGCTGAGAGCAATGATGTCAGGAGTCTAGACTCCTAGCAGGGGCACCCAAGGCAGAACGGTCAAAGCTGAGACACCAGACTAAGATGCATCCAGACTCAGACGAAGGCAATGGTAAACCACCTGTGAATACCTCTTACCACGAAAACCCTATGAACAGAGTATTCAAAATGCAACATGAGATAGTGCTGGAAGATTAGATCCCCAGGTCAGAAGGCACTCAACGAGCTACTGGGGAAGAACAAAGGACAAGTACGAGTAGCGCTGTGACTAATGGGTCAAAGCTGAAAGGAAGCCCAGAGGCTGATGTGCACAGATGCGAAAAGAGAGTCTGGACTTGTATGCCGCACACAATAGGAACATAGAATGTGAGAAGCATGAATCAGGGAAAGTTAGAAATTGTCAAGCAAGAAATGGAACGCATCAACATTACAATAATTGGTGTGAGTGAATTAAAATGGATGGGAATGGGACATTTTCAATCAGGCAACTACAAAATATTTTATGCAGGAAATGAAAAATTAAGAAGAAACAGAGTTGCTTTAATAGTGAGAAGTGATGTAGTAAAACAATTAAGAGCTATAACGCAAGGTCTGAGTGAGTGATATCAATGAGATTTAACAGGAAACCTATTAACATAACCATCACCCAAATCTACACTCCAACTGCAAATGCAGAAGAAGAGGGATTGGAGAGATTTCACGCAGAAGTACAGGAAGAAATTGATCACACACCAAAACAAGATGTGCTGATAATCATGGGGGACTGGAATGCAAAAGTAGGGAACAGAGAAAAACTAGGAATTGTGGGGAAATAGGGCTTAGGAGATGGAAATGAAGCAGGAGAAAGACTTATTGAATTCTGTGAAGCCAATAATTTGTTTCTTGCAAAACACTTTTTGAACAACCGAAAAGACGACTGTACACGTGGACATCACCAAATGGTCAATATAGGAATAAATTGATTATATAATTGGTACCAGAAGATGGAGATGTTCCATACTTTCTGTGAAAACAAGACCAGGAGCAGACTCTGGTACAGATAATGAACTGGTCATATGGAAAATCAGAGTAAAGCTAAAGAACAACAACAAAGCAATCATAATGCCAAAATACAATTTAAATAACATCCCAGAAGAATATAGATATCAAATAAGGAACAGTTTTGAGGCTTTAAACTTAGTTGACAGAGAACCAGAAGAACTATGGAGTGAAGTCAGAGACATTATCAAGGACGAATGCACAAAGACAATACCTCTAGTTAAAAAAAAAAGACCTCAGTGGATGACTGACGAAACTCTTAAAATGGTTAAAGGGAGAAGGAAAGCAAAAGCAAAAGGAGATAGAAACACGATCAGAACCCTAAATGCAACAATACAGCACCTAGTACATAGGGACAAAGAGAACTATTACAATAGTTATTGTATAGAAATAGAAGAGGACAACAAAAAGGGTAGAACAAGAGCCCTATTCCAAATTAAATTAAAGGGAAATTTAAACCAAGGGTAGGGATGTTGAATAATCAACAGGGAAACACACTGACTGACCGAAATGAAATAAAAGGAAGATGGAAGCAATACACTGAAGAACTCTATAAAAGAGATGCCAGGATGGATGACAGATTCATTCACGGACGAACAGTATGATGAACCAGAAATTTTAGAATGTGAGGTGAAAGCTGCTCTTAAAATACTTGAAAGAAACAAATCACCAGGAACAGATGGCATACCAATAGAGTTGCTACAAGCTACTGAGACTGAATCTGTACAAATTTTTTAAAAAATTGTCAACAAATATGGAAAATTAAACAATGGCCCACACACTGGAAGTGTTTAATATACATCCCAATTCCAAAGAGAGGGGATCCCAGGGAATACAGTAATTATCGAACTATTGCCAATATCCCATGCAAGTAAAGTAATGCTCAAGGTTCTACCAGAAAGCTCTTACCATATATGGAGCAAGAAATGCCAGACGTCCAAGCTGGATTTGGAAAGGGAAAAGGCACCAGAGATCATATTGCAAACATACGTTGGATAATGGAACAGACAAAGGAATTTCAGAAGGAATGCACCCTGTGCTTTATAGATTACAGCAAAGCCTTTGATTGTGTAGATCATGAAAAACTATGAAGTGCTTTAAAAGAAATGGGGGTGCCACAGCATCTGATTGTGCTGATGTGCAACCTATACTCTGCACAAGAGGCTACTGTAGGGACAGAATATGGAGAAACTGATTGGTTCCCAATAGGAAAGGGTGTGAGACGGGTGTATTTTATCACCCTACTTGTTTACTCTATATGGAGAACATATCATATGGAAAGCAAGATTGGACCAAGATGAAGGAGGTGTGAAAACTGGAGGGAGAAAGATCAATTATTTAAGATATGCAGACAATACCATACTACTAGCAGAAACCAGTAATGATGTGAAACGAATGCTGATGAAAGTTAAAGAGGAAAGCACAAAAGCAGGACTACAGCTGAATGTCAAGAAGACTAAAGTAATGACAACAGAAGATTTATGTAACTTTAAAGTTGACAACGAAGACATTGAACTTGTCAAGGATTATCAATACCTTGGCACAGTCATTAACTAAAATGGAGACAATAGTCAAGAAATCAGAAGAAGGCTAGGAATGGGGAGGGCAGCTATGAGAGAACTAGAAAAGGTCCTCAAATGCAAAGATGTGTCACTGAACACCAAAGTCAGGATCATTCAGACCATGGTATTCCCAATCTCTATGTATGATGTGAAAGTTGGACAGTGAAAAAAGCAGATAAGAGAAAAATCAACTCATTTGAAAAGTGGTGTTGGAGGAGAGCTTTGCGCATACCACGGGCTGTGAAAAAGACCAACAATTGGGTGTTAGAACAAATTAAACCAGAACTATCACTAGAAGCTAAAATGATGAAACTGAGGTTATCATACTTTGGACACATAATGAGAAGACATGATTCACTAGAAAAGACAATAATGCTGGGAAAAACAGAAGGGAGTAGAAAAAGAGGAAGGCCAAACAAGAGATGGATTGATTCCATAAAGGAAGCCACAGACCTGACCTTACAAGATCTGAACAGGGTGGTTCATGACAGATGCTCTTGGAGGTCACTGATTCATAGTGTCACCATAAGTCGTAATTGACTTGAAGGCACATAACAACAACAATTCCACCTTTCAGTCTTTTTAGGCTGCTAAGGCTACTTACTGTCTGATTAAAAAGTTTTACCTGACCAAGCTTGGATAATTACTTTTAAAAAGAAATAAACTACAATTACTGTTACGTGGCCCAAAAAGGAATAAATTACCATTACAATTACAATTTTTCTGAAAGGAATTGATTACTTTACCATTAGTGAAAAATAATGACTACAGTTACAGTTAAGTTACTTTGAAAAAACTAGAGTGCCTACAAGGTGCTGGTACACACCTAAGTAGCCTAAAACAACATTAAAAATAAACAGAGAGAGGATAGCAGAGGCTTTCCTATGGGGCTGATGCCCCCACTGCCATCTTGGCTGATGACAGGCATGTGTGCACAAGAGTGCACATCACTTACAGGGATGACA
Organism: Rhineura floridana; assembly: GCF_030035675.1. Classification (NCBI taxonomy): domain Eukaryota; kingdom Metazoa; phylum Chordata; class Lepidosauria; order Squamata; family Rhineuridae; genus Rhineura; species Rhineura floridana. The sequence continues at coordinate 41,694,638 of NC_084481.1, read as the reverse complement.
CAGGTAGGTGGAATGTGTGGGCAGGTTTATTAGCCCTGCACTGCCTGTATGGAGAGGTTGGGCTATGGCACCACAGGCCCAGGGCAGCTGGTGCCCAAGAGCTCAGGCATGCCTGGCACTGCTCCTGCTCACCTCCACAGTTCTTTATCTCCATTCCACTGCTGCCTCCTTCTCCTCCTTCATCCATGACCTTGCCCTCTAGCTCCTTTCTCCTCCACTGCATTCTTCTCTGCCATCGTCCATTTTTTTAACAATTGTTTCCTCCACTCCATCTCCGTCTCGCTCTCTACCTCCTCCCTTGTCGCCTCCTAAACACCCACAGAGCCCGAGGGAAGAGTGATGCTGCACAGAAGCCCAGTTTGAGGCACATTATTTTCAGTCAGAGGAACAGAAGACTCCCCCTGCTCCCCCCCAAGTAATGCCCAAAGGTAATGTTGGAAACATTACAATTACTCCTCAAAAGTAATAAAATTACTTCTCGTTCTAGTACAATCAAAATGTAAAGAAATTACTCATTTGTTTCTAAAAAAAAAATACATTACAAATAATTCATTTTTTGTAACTAGTTACTTCCAAGCTCTGCCATCTGAATACATACAAAGATAAACAGAACTAAACATAAACCTAACAAGCAAGTAGAGCAGCATCAAATAATTTATATCACATCAATCATCAAAAAATTCAGATGCAATAGTGTATAATTTGGTGTAGTTGAATCCAAGTAGTGCTTACCTCACTAAGTATTTCTTTTATTTTACACGGACTTCTTTGGAAAGACTGTATAAGATAACCCTAAAGGAAAAAGAGAACTATTAATATATAAGGACAATCAACAAAAAATGACTGTTTTCAATATTCCATTATAACCATGCTCTTTATGTTGGTTTGTTTGTGATGTGTTATGTACTGTTTCATAACGTTCAGATATTTGTATAACAAAGATGAAATAAAACATTGGAAAAAACCAGAGCTCCCCTAAAATATAATATAAAATGAAGAAATAATAAATAAAACCAGTAATGTGGGCATCTGGCAGATGTGTCTGGGGAGGAAGTAAAGTTTGGGCATCACTACTGAGAAGGCTCTTTCCCTCCAAACCTTGCACGCATGCCTGCATACACACACACAAACACATGTTATGATTCTGCCAGAAGAATACTGATTCACCTGTCTGAAATAATAGTCAGAAAAGGATTCTTCTTAGCCTTTTCCACACCATCACTAGCCTAACCATAATCAGCCTAACACATATCTTGAATTATGAATTATCCTTAGTAGACTTGAGCTCCTTTAATTAAAGGGTGGAGAAGAAAATAAACCAGTGACTTCTTATCAGTCCTCCTGAGTAGTCTTGACCAGGTTGCTGAAACAAGTCAATGAGAAAACATTCTTAAGACAGCACATTGATTCTGGAATATTCCTCAGTAACATGTGCAGCTTCATCTTAAGCATGTTTACTCAGACGTAGGTCTTACTGAGTTCATTCAGAAGACAGCAGTTACCATAAGGAATGCAGATATTAACTGCCATAAGAAACCATGGTGCACTTCTGTTTCAACAACATTTTGATACTGACGAAGATAGCTGTTTGTTAATCATACATTGATATCCACCCTCCCAATTTTATCTTGAAAAGCTGACTGTCAAGACTAGATGGGGCCTATTTATGCAAGTGCAGGCATGCAGGAATGGCATTTTTATCAGTTTGCAAAAGGTTTCCAGTTTATTTGACCAGATAGATTTCATAGGGTTATCAGATACCCGGTTTTTGGCGGGAGACTCCAGATTTTTGGGGTCCTCTGGGTCTCCGGGTGAGTCAGCTTAATCTCCAGACTCTCAGCTTTCATTTTTAAAAAAAGTTTCTAGATGGTCTGGTTCACAAGATATACACCAAAATGTCAGCCCCCCCTTGCAACTTCAGTGAAATGATCTCTTAGCTGGCTGCTCTAACCCCACCCTTTCAGGTTTGTAGCCAATAAGTGAAGTCAGGGTTGGGATTGACAAGGGATTTTTGGTTCTCCAGGAAGTACCTAGACTCCATTGCAAAGGTAGAAATTGCTTTTTTCCCCCTGTCTATCTGAAAATCTCATAAATTGAGTAAGTATATACCTTTCAGCAGTCCCAAAAGTCTTTTTTTCTGTTGCGTGTAGGAGTTAAACAAGTTTAAATTTTCCTGAGCTTTTGAAGATGGCACAGTTTTGAAAACCTTCCCAATATGAAGCTTTAATCCAATACTTGCTTATCTGAGAGTAAAGCTGCAATGTTAATCCCACATACCGGGAGTAAATTCCACTGAATTCAATAGGTCTTACTTCTGAGTAGACATGGTTAGGATTGTGCTATAAATTAACGGGACTTTTGAGTGAACACAGCTAAGGATTGTGTTTGTGTTGTAAATCTTTCTCTCCTCCTTCCATCCTATTTCAAAAGAAATTAGGCAGGGCTTACATAGGTATCACTGCTTTTATTATGCAGGAAAGTAATACTGGTGTTATTTTTTTAAAAAAATGTTCTGCAATGACCAACTGGTTTTGATGACAAACTGTTATATGGGGTGTATTACATGACAGCCAGTGTAGTGTAGTAGTTAAGGGTTGAACTACGACCTGGGAGACCAGGGTTCAAATCCCCACACAGCCATGAAGCTGACTGGGTGACCTTGGGCCAGTCACTGCCTCTCAGCCTCAGAGGAAGGCAATGGTAAACCCCCTCTGAATACCTCATACCATGAAAACCCTATTCCTAGGGTCGTCATAAGTCGGAATCACCTTGAAGGCAGGCCATTTCCAGTTCCATTTCATGTATTATATCTCCAGTGTGTGTATGGAGTCTTTCCAACATCCCTGTGAGGTAGGGTTGCCAATTGGAAACCAAGGCAGCTCACAACAAGAAATAAATCCCTTTAAAATCCAATAACCATAAAAAGTATAAACAGTTGCAAAACAGCGTAAAGTAGCATGATTCTGAATTTTGGTTTGGGTGAGTGTTCCATATCACTTCAGGCTGCAGTTCTGTGCATGCTTCCCTGTTTGAATAAGTCCCACTGAATACATTGGGACTTGCTTCTGAGTAAACAATCATAGGATTGCACTACAAATACCTTTACAGGTTGAGTAAATAATAAACATCTTTGACAGTCATGCTTATATAAATATTTCATCATACTATGTCCCAATATTTGATTCCACACTATGGTTGTAAATTATTACTTCCTCTACATTTTAAGTGTGACCTTCATTGGGGTGGTCATAGTTCCCCACTGCTGTTTTCATCCTGAGGGGCAGATTAGGCTGAGAGATGGTGAGTAGCCCATGGTTACCCAGAAAACTTTATAGCTCATTTCCATTTAAAAACATTAATTAAAACGATTTACATGTAGGCAATGTTTATGAATTAGATCTACACAATACATTTAAAGCACATCCAACTTGCATTTAAAGTGCATAACGTCCCCTAAAAAATTCTGGAAAGTATAGTTTCCACCTCACAGTTATTGTTCCCACTCCCCTTAACAAACTACAATTCCCATGATTCTGTAGTGGGATTAATGTGCTTCAAATGCGTGTTTGATGTGGATTTGCTGTAGGTATGCTGTGCATTCATTAGTGAATTTAAAAGAACAATTTTAAAAGATACTTTTTTAAAAAGGGAAAGGACTGCAGCACAGTAGCAGGGCTTATGCTTTGCATGCAAAGGTCCAAAATTCAATTTCTGGAAAAGACTATTGCCTGGAATCTTGGAGAGCCAATGCTAGTCCATGTGATCAGTAATGAGCTAGATGGTATCAAATGGCCTGAATTGGTATAAGGTAGATTCCTTTGTTCCTAAAAGTGGAAAGAGACCCAAGGGACACAGTGACTTCAAAATTTATTTATATATTTTATTTACAACATTTATATACTGCTTCATTGTAAAAAAATCTCAAAGCGGTTTACAAAAGTAATTAAAACAAATTATTGCCAAAAACAGTTAAAGACAGGAATTTAAAAACCGAGTGCCTTCTACCAACTTCGGTTGGTGGCTACGCCCCTAACTGGACAGGGATAACCTGGCTTCAGTTGTCCATGTTCTGGTAATCTCCAAGTTAGATTACTGCAATGCACTCTACATGGGGCTGCCTTTGAAGACGGTTCAGAAGCTGCAGCTTGTGCAAAATGCAGCAGCCACATTGGTAACAGGGACCAGACGGTTCGAACATATAAAACCGATTCTGGCCCGCTTGCATTGGCTGCCTGTATGTTTCTGAGCTCGATTCAAAGTGCTGGTTTTAACCTATAAAGCCTTACACAGCTTGGGACCACAATACCTGATGGAACGCCTCTCCCAACACAAACCCAGCCGTACACTACGCTAACATCCAAGGCCCTCCTCCGGGTGCCTACTCGGAGGGAAGCTGGGAGTCTGTCAACAAGGGAGAGGGCCTTCTCAGTGGTGGCCCCCAAATTATGGAATGATCTCCTTGACGAGGTGCTCCTGGTGCCAACACTGTTATCTTTTTGGCGCCTGGTCAAGACTTTCCTCTTCTCCCAGTCATTTCAGCATGTGCTTTTAAATTGCTTTTTAAAAATGTGTTTTAAAATTTGTATATTTGTTTTTAATGTTTTTAATTGTGGTAAGCCGCCTAGACAGCTTTCGGCTATGGGGCAGTATACAAATATAATAATAATAATAATAATAATAATAATAATAATAATAATAAACATTTAAAATAATAAAACCAACAATGAGTTAAAAACAGATAAAAACACAATAGCTTCTACCTGCCTGGATAGGCTTGTCTAAACAAAACTGTTTTTAGCAGGTGCTGAAAAGAGTACAATGAAGGTGTCTACCTAATGTCAATAGGCAGGGAGTTCCAAAGTGTAGCTGGTACACTAAAAGACTGATTTCATACAAGAGCAAAACAAGTACTATGTGGCACCCATAACATGGAAAGCGCACCTTGAACTTGGCCTGGTAGCAAGTTGGCAACCAGTGCAGAGGTATTATGCGCTGATAGGGTCTCACTCTTGTCAGCAATCGTGCCACAGCATTCTGCATTAACTGCCACGCCTGGGTCAGGTTGTGTTGCAAGGGGTTTTTCTGTGACTGTGGCTGACTGGCTGCCAGGATATTTTTAGTTTGGGCTTTTCGTTAGGAATCGTGATTGGTTGTGGGATGCTGAGTTTTCTGCCTTACTCATAGGAATTTTGTTGCAGTTCTTATGATATTGCATTTAGGAAATCATCACTGTCCTTTCTCTGTTTGCATTTCATTTACCTTTAACCTCACTCCCTTACAGCCACAGAAGCAACAACAGTGGTTCCATGTGCTCAGCTCAACCCCCTTAAATCCACTGATGATGCACCTTGTTGGTTGCATGACGGTTTGTTTCTGGCCCAATAGTGGTAAAAGAGAATTCACATACTGGGAAGTGTGGCTGCAATTGTTCTTGTTCCCAAGCTGCTGTCTGTGAAGGTAGACCAAACCATGTGTGTTTTCTCTCTGTCAATTATTACTCACTGGAATTGGGTTGGCTGTCAAAGTGAGTTTATAGCAGCCTACAAGGTAGACAGAAAAGGGAAGAGAATCTTCTTACTCTTACTCATTTCTCAGACCTCTTTCTGAAGTGAAGGGTCAAATCTGTAAAGATGTTTGGAGCAGCCATGTTAAAAGATAGGGGCAGGGCATTCGAGGCAGGGGGTTGCCAACCCTGCTTAGATATGGACATCTCTGCAGAGGATTCCTAGTCAAGCTTTACCAATAGCACAATCGAAACTATATTTACTCAGAAGTAAGCCCTATTGAGTTCTATGGGGCTTAGTAAGTATGTTTAGAATTGCAGCCTTCAGGGGCATCCGTCTTTACTCCTGAGTGCTCCTATCTAACATCTCCACAACACAAGGCTCCTTTCTTCCTACAATGGCCTTCTGGTGAATGGGTTGGCCTGAGAGCGCTTAAACCCTTCTTGTGAGAAGCACATAGGTTAGATTAAATGTTCCCTACCTAGGATCTATCTTTTAGCTAAGATTTCTGTCTTAATTTCCAATCAGATAAATGCTTTTGTTTGTATTGTATGCTCCAAGCAACTGTGGTTGATGCTTAAGGTATAATGCTTAATGACATCACTAGGGCCCACCCCTGTGACATCACTAAGACCCTCCCCTGTGACATCACTTGGGCCCACCCCATGACATCACTACGGCCCACCCCTGTGACATCACTAGGGCCCACCCCTGAAATCTCAGGGTTTGGGATGCTTCTGACCTGGCAACCCTAAGTTTTCCACATGATCTTGCTCAATTTAGAGGTAGGAAATTCCACTGGATTCTAACCCCATGCATGTTTATTAAGAAGTAAATCCTTCTGTGAACAATGGGGCTTATTCCAAGGTAAGTGTGCATAGCATTGCAATATTATGCTTCAGTCCGTTACGTCTCTGTTTTGGAGTAAGTGTATTGAAATTTGTGGAGCTTACTTCAAATAAAGATGAATAGGCCTTTAGTTTGGTGTCTCCCCTTTCCCCGAGGAGTACAAAAGGTGGTTATCACCTCCATGCACAGCATAGTATTTCAAACCATGTGTCTGCAGTCATGCTTCATGAATGATGTATGTATCTCTGCCCTACAAACTGGTTCTACAGTCACCCTTCATAGCCGAAAGTTGTCCATTCTACTGAGATCTGGACTGGTGCTGCTGTTTCCAAGTAAAGGAAGAGCAAACTTTTCCTTTGCATCCAATTTATAATTGCTTAATTTACAATAATTGATTTGCCTTCATTTAGCTCAAGATCAAGTAACTCATCTTAATATGTGTAATTTGCCTAATTTGTTTAATGTGTATAATTCATCTTTGCAAAAATGAACATGAAGTTGACAGAAATCTACTTAGCCATATCCAGGATCTCTGCAATTATGGCTAGAAGCAGTGGTTATGTTATAACTGAGCACCAAGGGACAATAGAGAGTTCATAATTTTCTTTTTGTTTCACAGTGGTCTGATCATGATACATTATTCATATGTAAATTAAACTTAGCTGTCCAGCAAACAGAAAAAATATATTTGAGGATTTTTTTTATTGAGATCCTTTTATTAAAGTGTTCTTTAAAACATTCTGCTAAGTCTAACAAAATCCAAGACAAAGCCCTCCAGATGTTGTTAGACTTCAACTCCAATCAGCCCCAACTAGTGTGGCCATGACCAGGAATGATGGGAGTTAGAGTCTAACAACATCTGGAGGGCTACAGGTTCCTCAGGCCTGATTTAAGATGGAGAATTTGTTCAAGCATCTAAAAGAGCCGTGAAATAGCACCAAAGAGGAAGTGCTTCAGAGCAACAGGTTTTGGCTTGGTTGAATGTCTTTCATGCCTCTTTCCCAACCCACAGTTGCTATAATGCTAACCAGCAGAGGATGGAGGACTGTGGATGCCAATATACTAAGTCCTGGAGGGAACCAAGAGTGTTTTTTATCAACTCCATTTAGTGAGAAGGCTCAACTTCTTAAAAACTAGTAACTTTGTGACCTGAAGGGCAGTCTACAGACTAATGCACTGTATGTGGCAGAGCAGAGAAATCTTTTCAGCATAAGGGCCACATTCCCTCATGGGCATCTTCTGGGGGCCGGGGGGCAGTGATGGGCAGGGCCAAAGACAACAGGTGTGGTTCTTGCCTTTGCACACACATACATTCCAGCTATGCAAAACTGAGAAGTTTCTAAAGAAACATACCCTTCTTCTCCATTCTTCCATCTAGGCAAACAGGAGGCATTATCACAGTTCCAAAGATACATTCCAGCTGTGAAAAAGCACTTAAGGAGAGCTTGGAGTACGGCAGTGAGGGACATGACCTGGGGAGAGTCCCAAGGGCTGAAAGAGAGACCTGTAGGGACATGTTTGGCTCCCAGGTCTGAGGTTCCCCATCCCTGGTATATGGGGCAGGTCTTCAATGTGTTCTAGGGTAGCCACTTACATGTTACCAAAAAGGAGGGAATGCATCGCCAAAAAACAGAGAGAGAGAGAGAGAGAGAGAGAGAGAACAAAAAGTATAGATGCAGATTTGGAAATAAATTATAAATTCATCTCACCATGGTAGGGAAGACTATGACCAGGTGACCTGAATGCCTGCTCAGTCTGCTGTGCATGTGTCAACTGTCCATGGTCAACTTCAAAGCCCCTGCGCTCCCTTCTTACCATTCTTGATATTTAGGGCTCATCCAGATGACTGTAAAATGTGTGACATGATCGCTTTGTGTTTTCATTATTTTTCAGTCATCCATATGACGCCGTGCGCTTTTGCGCTTTTTTGCGCTGTTAAATCCCCTCCTGCAATATCGCAAATCATGCAATTTGCTTTTTTAAACCAGGAATCATCCACGGTGCCTTCAGGCGCTCGGATGCAATACCGCGGACTTTACAGCTGTGGGTGTTTGATGGGCAGTTCTTGGGCTGTTCCCCATATCCCTTCCCTCATTCTCAGCCAATCACGTATTTCCACTGTTGCGCATGTGCGCGAATGTCCGGGGAAAACCCGGGAAAAAGGAACCTATCAGAGCAATGGTGTGGTGTTGGGGGCCCCCCCTGCAACTTCTACTGTGCAGATGCAAAAAAGCGCATTTGCGCAGAAGCAGCAACAGCAGTTAATTTTTAGCCAGCCTGCAAACTGGGCAGCCGCTCAGGGGGAGATCTGCAATTGTGGTTGTTTGTAAACTTTTTCAAGGGAGAAAATATTTATCTTTGCCTAACCTCCACCTCCCACCCCTCACCCCCGCATCAGATGCCCTTCTTGAACGTATTGGTCTTTGCTTCCAGGCATCCAGAGTCAAGGGAGAGGGGGGGAGAAGAGAAATAGAGGCTTTCCTCTTGGATTACAGACACTCACACACCCTTAGTCAATTTCGCTTTCCTGCCTGCAAGGCTCTTGTCAATTTCAACCACAGCCTGCAGGTTCTCTGCAGCCCAGCTGAGCTGAAAAGCATACAGTAGCTTTTGCGAAATATTGCAACTACAAGCAAAAAATCCACAGAAATTATTGGCATATAAGTGGTTTGCTAGAGCATCTCAGCCACCCGCAACCATAGAGACTGGTGGTCTACCTTCCTAGACATGACATATCGTTACTTGCTGTTCTGGAGAAATAAGTGGAATTGCAATCATGTGTATCTCCAGAAACGTGCTGATCCCTTGCACTGCCCACAATCCCCCTGGATGGTCAGGGGCACCTGGAGACACACACCCCCGGCCGGCACTGCTCCAGAGTGATGAGTGACAAGGAACTCCATTACAGCCACTACTACCAAAACATAGGGAATTCAAACTTTTGCACTCTTATGTTCAAGCGCATGTGCCTTGTTGTGCTTTGTTGCAAAGGGGGAGAGGAGCATACATCATATTTTTGCGGACCAATTGGCTGATAGGGGGGAGTGTTATGGGCGGAGCTGGAAAAAAGCGAGAAGAAGTACAGGTCCTCTCGCTGCGTCTGTGGGCGCAAAAAAAGCTTTTTTTTATTGGGAAAGAGCAAACAAACAGGCAAAGTGAGGACTGTCAGATGATGAACCGGATATGGAAAACGTGGATTATCCCGCTCCGTTTGGATGAGCCCTTAGACAATCCTTCAAATAATGAAGTATCTTCTGACAGCACTTCAAATTAGGGTTGCCAGGTCAGAAGTACCCCAAACCCTGAGATTTCAGGGGCGGGCCCTAGTGATGTCATTAAGGATCAACCACATTTGCTTGGAGCATACAATTCAAACAAACATTTCTCTGACTAGAAATTAAGATAGAAATCTTAGCTAAAAGATGGTATTCCCAGGTCCAGCTGAAGCGATGGAATCATTCCTTCTTACCTGCTTAGGGAGCCTGGGAAGGGAACATTTAATTTAACCTACTGGGTTCTCACAAAAAGGGTTTAAGTGCCCTCAGGCCAGGTCAATCACCAGAAGGTCACTGTAGGAGCCTAGTGGCGTGGAGATGATAGATGGGAGCACTCAGAAGGAAAGATGGATGCCCCTGAAGGCTACAATTGTAAACACACTTACTAAGGAACTAAGCCCCATAGAACTCAATAGGACTTACTTCTGAGTAGATATGGTTTGGACTGTGCATTTGGTAAAGCTTGACTAGGGATCCCCTGCAAATATATCCATACCCAAGCAGGGTTGGCAACCACCTGCCTAGAATGCCCTGCCCCTATCTTTTAACATGGCTGCTCCAAACTTCTTTACAGATTTGACCCTTCACGTCAGAAAGAGGTCTTAGAAATGAGTAAGAGCTAAGAAGACTCTCTTCCCTTTTCTGCCTACCCTGTGGGCTGCTATAATCTCACTTTGACAGCCAACCCAATTCCAGTGAGACACAGAGAGAACATACATGGTTTGGTCTATCTTCAAAGGCAGTAGCTTGGAACAACAGCAATTGCAGCTGCACTCAGAGCTTGGAAGATTACTTTTAAAAAGTAATAAATTACAGTTACAATTACTTGGCCCAAAAAAGTAGTAATTACCGTTACAATTACAATTGCTCTGAAAGTAACTGATTGCTTTACTTTTTCTCAAAAGTAATCACTACAGTTACATTTCAGTTACTTTTTTTAAAAAACTCCTACAAGGTGCTGGCCTTGGCTGCTGCACATCTAAGAAGCCTAAAACAATATTAAAAATAAACACACACACACAGGGGGTAGCAGAATAAAAAAATTTATCCATAAGATTAACATAATGGCATAACAGAATCTCACATCCCCCCAAGCAATGAAGATACCCCAACTCTTGAAATCAAATTTTACACTTGAAATGCTTTTATAATATGTTTCTGTTATGTCTCAAAAGAACAAGATGCTCAAGGAGCATGTCAGACAAGGAATGTCTTTTTACAGTCGTTACGTTGCCACCAGTACTGAACAGGCGTTCTACTGCGGCGCTTGAAGGCATGCCTGTGTTGTGCTGCAAAAAACACCGCAGCACACATGGAAAGCCATGGAGTGATGACACTTCCCTGCTGGGAGACCTCAGGTACCTCACCAGTTCCTCCTCAGCAGTGTCCGCTGCTGACTTCTTGCCCTGGGGCAGAAAGTTAAAGAAGTCATCTTCTAAGTCATCTCCTTCCTGGTCTTTATTTGAAGACTGATCACTGTCCTCATTAAGTACACCCATCTTTATTTCAGCTTTCAACAAGGCTTCCATTGTGTATCTAAGAAAGAGAGAGGATATGTTAACACATACATGTTAGGAAACCATCATCTGCTCTTCATTTCCTGATGCTTGTCATGTCCCCTGGTTCAGGGTCCAGCCTGAGCCTGTGGATGATGACATGGAAGGTAGGAAGGTGACCAAGTCACCACACTCATGGGGCAGCACAGCAGACCCTTAAGGATTACCTGCAGCAACCCAAGGTTGTGATGAGGAGCCCCAGGAAGAAAAGGCCCAGCCCCTGCCTACCACCTTAAGCCCTCTGATGCCTCCCTTGAGACAACATTTCCCTTGGAGTAATCCACCCAAAGGGCTTCCCTAATGTTCTTACTTGTTGGTATGGGTGGTGGCCTGACACAATTCCAGCCAATCTAGTTTGAAGCGAGGGTGTAGGCAGGCTGCCAGAAGAAGCCTCTTGTCCTCCCAGATAGCTGCAAACTGCTTTCTTAGGGCTTCGCGCACACCTCTCAGCAGCTGAAAACAGTATGTGTACCTCTCAGGTTTGTTTTCCAGTCCTTCTAACTTGCAGTCCAGATTGCAGAGCGTTGGTAGCAAATACCCCATGAACATGCCGTTCTCCCGTTGCAGGATATCTAGGGACTGGGCTAGTGGCTCCATAATCTCTGTGTATTCCTGTACCACTTCAATCTCAGCAGCTGTGATCCTGGACAAGGAGCAGCGGTCCATTATGGCATGCATTTTTAGTGGCACAGTTGACAGGAGCTCATGTAGTTGCTTCAACGCATCAAAGGTGGAATTCCACCTGGTCTTATTCGGTACCTTCAGATACACACCATATTGCGCATGGATATACTCAGCAATCTGGGCTGACTGGTTCCGCTTGGACCACAACTTGCTGCACTTTCCCATCAAGGAACGAAACTGTTTCTTGAAAGGACCAAGAAGACTACTTTTGGAGGAGTCAGAAAGCATGGCCTCTATGTCTTGTGTTGCCACAAGGTTGAGGGTGTGGCTAGCACATCTCTGGTGTGGTGGTAAAACAAAATCCTCTCCTGAGTCTGCAGCTTCTTCCTCTGCCTCAGGTCCTGTGTCCAGGATCTCACAGATAGGCACAAACTCCACCTCAGCCTCCTCCTCCTCCTGGTTATCACCATCATCGTCACTGGTGCCTGCAGCTTCCACTGGTTCTTTGGCCATGAAAACTCTGAACGCTTTCACAAAGTTGGAGCCATTGTCTGTAGTAGTGCACATAACTTTGTTGTGGATCCTGTACTGCACATGTACATCATGCAGTGCTTTTGAAAGGACATCGTATGTATGGCGCCCCTTCAGACGCTTACAAGCCAAGGCCCCGACCTCACGTTTCAGGGTAGTTGGGTTGATCCAGTGGGCTGTTACCCCAAAGTAACTCTTCTTGCCATTGGTCCAACAATCTGCAGTGGTTGCTATATATGCCACAGCACCCATTCGGTTTGCAAGAGTTTCTCTCATCTGGCATGCTCTCTTCTCAATTCTGTCTCTCAGAGTCTTGGCACATATGATGGTGAGATCTTTGGGGAGTCCAATGTGAACCAGATTAATGAATGATGGTTTGTCCACAGTCTGAAGTGGTAATGTCTCCTCTACAATGAAATCAATGATTCTCCTGTCGAGATTGCTCTGGGTGACAGGCTCCCTGCCAGATCCCCACCTCTCAAGGGTTGTCTGCTGCTGCTTCAGCATTTTGGGAGGAGGGGTGTCATGCATTGGTTCAAGAAGGCCACGTCTCCTTGCCTTTATTGCTTCTTCAATTGCTCTCAGCTTCTCAGGGTGTGCCCTCTGAGGAAGAAGAACAAAGCATGAATCCAAGAAAAAATGGAAGACGAACTTCACAATTTAAACATAGACAATGGACACTCTTTGAGGACCAGCATGACAAAGGCTTACCTCAAAATGTTTCTTCACATTGGATGAGGAGGAAACAGCTGATCTCAGATTTTTGATCCTTGGAAGGCAGTAATTGCATCGGACAACAACATTTTTCCCACTCTGGCTCACAAATGTACAAGCTTTCTCAAAGCCAAACCATGGTACTTGCTGTTCTGCAGATGTGGCTGTGGGCAACTGGCACTGCTTCATGCCCTCCTCCTCCTCGTGCACAGGGCCTCCTTTCTGAACCTCACTTTCTAGTTTTGCCTCCTCAGGATCAACAAGCTGTGACTCAAGTGGCCACACTAACTGACTGCTGCTCTCAGCAGCAAAACCTGCAACAGGCGTCTCTGTAATAAACAAGAGATAATGCTCCTATATGGGTGAACTTCAGCTGTGATGTGCCCCCATCTCTTCCCCATGCTGCAAGATGCCCCAGTCAGAGTGGAAGTAAGCAGGTCGATAGCACAATTAAAAGAGATCCTATTTGCATCATTTTTGCTCACTGAATAACCCTGCCTGGGCCAGTCTAACCTACTATCTCACAGGGTTGTTGTGAGAACAAAATGAGACTAGAGTTCAAATCCCCACATAGCCATGAAGCTCACTGGGTGACCTTGGGCCAGTCACTGCCTCTCAGCCTCATGAAAACCCTATTCATAGGGTCACCATAAGTTGGAATCAACTTGAAGGCGGTACATATATTTTTTATTTTGAATATGATGATTATGATAATAAATATGCAGCATTTCAAATTAATTCTGTATGAGAAGCATTCCATGCCAAGCTTGGAAAACCAAGGATGAGGTATAAAATGTAGACAAAAATACTTTTGACAAAATGTTGTTTATCTTTTATATCTATATCTATAATTAGCAATACAGCTGAATGATGTATGTAAAGTATTTTTTCTTTCCCTTTTCTTTTTTATTAATATTTTAGTACTACTGCTAAAGTTCTGATGAAAGAATAAAGCATTCATTAGCCAAATTCAAATGATTAGAACACATCACATAAATTCCACTGCAGTTGGAGTTTTTGCCATAGAAAATGAAAAAAACATATAACCTATGATAGCCCAATAGACAATCAGAACTAATATAAAACCCTATTGCTTCTCATTTGCAAATCTTGCAAGATCTAAGGTAACTCTAAATCATGTGAGTTCAGGTGATGCATGTTATATACATTTGTATAGATATTAGCAGAGATTGTCAACAGTCTATCTCTCTCTGGGACTGGGAATCTCTCTCTTTCTCACAGAACATGAGTTTGAGAGCTGGGGGACTGAGAGGAGGAGCTGCAAGGACCCGACTTCTCACCTCATCTCTGCCAAGAACAAAAAAATCAGCCTTAAGCCATTTATTATACGCCTAATGATTTTTTATTTTTATTATTATTAGTATTATTACTGAGACAGTTTTTGTCCCACATACAATTCAGTCTTGTGATTAAACAGGACAAAAATACAAATAAAAAGAAAGATGGAGTTCAAATAAATATACAATAAAAAGCTAGCCGGCATTTTAAAAGGCAGGAGTGCTCTGTCTGGATAAATACAGCACACAGGTATGCATAGGAGCAAGGGGGAGAGTTCAAAAAGGGGGGGAAGGAAGAGAAGTAGGTAGGCCAAAGTTTCAGAAGTGCCTTGTGATTGATGGGGGGGTGGCAGCAAGGCAAGGAGAGGCAGTGGGAGGGGCAGAAGGGGCCGTGGGGGGCCATGGGGGGCAAAAATGACCAGAGCTTGGAAAAGTTACTTTTTTGAACTACAGCTCCCATCAGCCTAATCCAGTGGCCATGTTGCCTAGGGCTGATGGGAGTTGTAGTTCAAAAAAGTAACTTTTCCAAGCTCTGATAGGCCGAAGTTTCAGAAGTGCCTTGTGATTGATGGGGGGGTGGCAGCAAGGCAAGGGGAGGCAGTGGGAGGGGCAGGAGGGGCCATGGGGGGGTGGGGTGGGGCAAAAATGCCTCGGGGGCGGAATGGGCCACTGGGGGGCACACACACACACACACACACACACACACACACACACACACACAAATTATCGTCACTCACCTCCACAGCTCTTCGCCATTCTGCTGCTGCCTTCTACTCCGTTGTCCTTGCCCTGGCTTTTTCCTCCGGTATCCATTTTTTCCTCTCAGACGCTAGCAGGCCCTGCCTATTCGCCTCTTACTTCATGCATCCTAACACAGATCACGAGGGAAGAGAGAGTCTGCGCAGAGGTCCAATCAGTGTGAGGCACATGTCTTGTGTTAACCAATCACAGCCAGGAGCTGACTTCCCCTTGTTCCCGCCCCCAAGTAACGTCCAACCTAATGTGGAAACGTTAAAGTTGCAGCTGAAAAGTAGGGAAATTACTAGTTGTTCCGTTACTTGCCAAATGTAATGGAATTACCCACTCGTTATTTAAAATTGTAACTAATTACAAGTAACTCGTTAAAAATAACGAGTTACTTCCAAGCTCTGGCTGCACTTCCCAGTCTATGAATTCTGTTTTACCACTATTGGGCCAGGAACAAACTGTCATGAAACAACAAGGTGCATCATCAGTGGCTTTAAGGGGGTTGAGCGCATGGAACCACTGTTGTTGCTTCTATGGCTGTAAGGGAGTGAGGTTAAAGGTAAATGAAATGCAAACAGAAAAAGAAAAACAAAAGACAGTGATGATTTCCTAAATGCAATATCATACCAACCACAACAAGATTCCTATGAGTAAGGCAGAAAACTCAGCATGCCAAAACCAGTCAGGATTCCTAACAAAAAACTAAAAATATCCTGGCAGCCAGTCAGCCAAGGTCACAGAAATCCCCATGCAGCACAACCTGACCCAGGGGCTGCAGGTAGTTCAGAATGCCGTGCCACGATTGCTAGCATGAGTGAGACCCTGTCAGCACATAATACCTCTGCTCTGAAATCAGTATTGGTTGCCAATTTGCTACCAGGCCAAGTTCAAGGTGTGCTTTCCATGTTACGGATGCCACATTGAACTTGTTCTGAAATCAACCCTTTAGTGTGGCAGCACCTACCCTTTGGAACTCCCTGCCTATTGACATTAGGCAGACACCTTCATTGAACTATTTTTAGCACCTGCTAAAAACATTTTTGTTTAGGCAAGCCTACCCAAGCATGTAGACGCTATTATGTTTTTAACTCATTGTTGGGTTTTTTTATTTTGAATGTTCTGAGCTGTCGTTAACTGTGTTTGTCAATAATATCATTGTTTTAATTACTTCTGTAAACCGCTTTGAGATATTTTACAATAAAGTGGTATATGGATGTTGTAAATAAGATACATAAATACATTTTGGAGTCACTGTAGCCCTTGGGTCTCTTACCATTTTAGGAACAAAGGAATCCACCTTATAGCGACTTAGGCCATTTGGTACCATCTAGCTCAGTACTGACGACATGGACTAGCATTGGCTCTCCAGGATTCCAGACAATAGACTTTTCCAGAAATTGAAGTTTAGAGCTTTGCATGCAAAGCATATGCCCTTCCATTAAGCTATATCCCTTCTCCTGTTTATAAAAGTATCCTTTAACATTGTTCTTTTTAACTCACTAATGAACGCACAGCATACCTAGGGCAGATCTATACCATTCATTTAAAACATATTCAACACACATTTGAAGCACATGAATCACACCACAGAGTCATGGGAACTGTATTTTGTTAAGGGTGGTGGGGACTATGACTATGAGGGGGAAACTACACTTCCCAGAATTCTTTAGGGAAAGTCATGGGCTTTAAATGCAAGTTGGATGTGCTTTAAATGTATTGTGTGGATCTACTTCATAACTTTGCTTGTATGTAAATCATTTTCATTTTTTAAATGGAAATAGCAACGAAGTTTACTGCATGACCATGAGCTACTCACCATCTTTCAGCCTAATCTGCCCCTCAGGATGAAACAATAGAGGGGAACCATGACAACCCCAAGGAAGAAAAACACACTTAAAATATAAAGGAAATAATAATGTAAAACCATAGTGTGAAATCAGACACTTTTTGAGACATAGTATGAAGACTATGCATGTTTACCTAGAAGCAAGTGCCAATGTATGCAATGTGGCTTACTCAAACATGGAAGCTTGCACAGAACTGCAACCTCAAGTGATAAGGAACTTCACTCATCCAACCCAAAATACAGAATCATGCCACTAAGCTGTTTTGCAACTGTCTATACTTGTTTTTATGGCTATTGGATTTTAAATGGGTTTATTTCTTGTTGTGAGCTGCCTTGGTTTCCAGTCAGCAACCCTACCTCACAGGGATGTTGGAAAGACTCCACACACACACACACTGGAGATGTAAAATACATATACCCCATATAATAGTTTATTGTCAAAACCAGTTGGTCATTGCAGAACATTTTTTTAAAAAAAATCAGTATTAGTTTCCTACATGATAAAAGTAGTGACACCTAAGTAAACCCTACCTAATTGCTTTAAAAATAGAATTGGAGGGAGAGAGAAAGATTTACAACACAAATACTGTCGGAATTTTGCTCTCTATTTAGATGCGTAGCAAAGTTGCGTATGCGCTGCGGAACGGAGAGTAGTGAGCAAGCTTAGTGTGTGTGTATGAATCTTTGCTAAGATTCTACCTTCCCTGCAAATTAGTCAGACAGAGACTTTAAGCTTTAGAATAAGAAACAACTACTTTATTCTGGAAGTACATGCTTGATAGGAAAGAGTCCTATATCTAGCTTAACTGGTCTATGCTGGAGAAACGAGCACTGGTCCCAGTACTCGCCCTCATCCTGGTTGAGAGGAGAGACAAAGAGAAGATGTCTGCTGCCCTCTCGAGAGAAAGAGAAAACACTGACTTGGGAAGGCGGGAAGGAACTGAAATCAACATTCCTTTGCTTATCAGCCTAGCAGGAAGGGAAGAGACAGGCAGGATCAAAGGGATAGGTATAGCCTCAACCAGCAAGAGGTCTAGCTCTCTAGCTACCCTTATTAACCCCATGCAGCCTCAACCCACCAAGTTGGAGTTGAACCTCATACATTCCAACAAATACAATCCTTTGCTATGTTCAGTCAAAATTCCCATTAATTTACAGCAGAATCCTAACCATGCCTACTCAAAAGTAAGTCCTATTGAATTCAGTAGGTTTACTCCCAGTATGTGGGATTAGTATTTCAGCTTTACTCCCAGAAAAGTGAGGTTTTCAAAACAGGCTATATTAGACAAATGAACTGCTCCACTCAACAGCCCAGGAAGATTTAAACTTGCAGTATCTTGACTTCTCGTAATTAGAAAAGCAAAACATTTTGTAATAGCATTTAGTTCTCCTGCACACAAGAGAGAGACTTTTGCTATGTTCTGAAAGCTATACACTTACTCAGTTTGTGAGATTTTCATACAAGCAAGAAAAAACAACAGTTTTCTGGCCTTGCAATGGGTTCTAGCTATTGCCTGGAGGTCAACAAATCCCTTGTCAATCACAGCCCTGACTTCATTTATTGGCTATAAACCTGAAAGGGCAGGGTTAGAGCAGCCAACTACGAGCTCATTTAATAGGAGGGGGAACTGATGTTTTGGTGTATATCTCTTGAACCAGACCACCTAAGACCTTTTTTTTTTTAATGAAAGCTAAGAGTCCGGAGATTGGGGTGACTCACCAGGAGACCCAGTGAGGATCCCCAAAATCTGGAATCTCCGGGTAAAAACTGGAGACCAGGCAACCCTACTTTGCAAAGTAAGTCACATAGCTACCATACTATGTTCAAAGGCTGAAGCAGAATCCAATGGTGACATGGGAAGGTTGCTTGCAGCACATCGAATCATTGCTCCAGGGCCTTCACATTGCTTTTCAAGAACAATTTGCAGAAACCCCAGACAGCTTGGACTCTTGATAGCTAGGGCCACTAACACATTATATTTTTTAGCTGTAAAGATGTTTTAAGTATACATCTAAAATAAAATATGAAAAGGAGCACACATTTATAAGGATGTTATATTTCCAGAAAGCTCTGATTGGCTGAAGTTCCCTTGACTTGACTAGACACTTTGGCAGCCCTTCTGGGTTTGTCTCTTATGGTTTGATTCCCCCCCCTCCCAATGAGGCCCTTTGAATGCCCTCTTGATTATTCCACCAATCCACCAGTTTTGTACAGCAAGTAAGGTGGTCCAAGACATTTTGTTTTCTGACATGAAAGACAAGATGGACTCCTCATCCCTTCCACATGTAGAAGCTGACTGAGAGTGGCAGTGAATCTTACTTCAATAGTGACAAATAGTACTGGGGGGTTACCCCTGCTGCTACCCATCATTTGCCACCTGAGGTGGTTACCTCATTCTGCTTAATGGTAGGGCTGGTCTCAACCGCAAGGATGTGTTGTAGACTAATATTTCAAATATCTTTCACTCTGTACACATTGCTGTGCTTAATAAAACTGACAAAAAAGGGAGGTAGCCAGGCCTGGTCTTGTTGGTGCATCAAGACTATTTCAAGCATTGATCCTAGGAGGAGGCGGCACTGTTTGGACTCCGCTTCAGATAGTAAAACATCTATGGTCAGCACTGGAGGTGGTGACTGACTGTACAAATACGAAGTGATTTTGATGAAAATAAGAATGAGTCTGTGAATAAGGGCTTACTAAACTGACCTCTACCAAATTCATTTCTGGTTATTATACAAATATTCTTGTGTGCCTGCACTTACGGTAGTTCTTCCCTTTAAGCATTACTCTCTCTCTCTCATTTTTGGTAATTTTCTTTGAAATCCATAGGGGTTTGTGACTGATACCAGTGAAAGCAGGCCTGACCCTATCAAAGGAAGTTAGCATCTCTATGCTGTATCGCTTTTGCTTCCAAGGCAACTGTAGCCAACAGTTTCATTTAAACTAATAAAAACAAATGCCATCAACCCAGGAAGCCCACCAAATATCTGTATCTATTAGGTGACAATTATTTTTCTTGCAACGCTGACAACAAAATTAATAGAATTCATTTCAAAGCTGATGAAAAAGCTCATTGTTCTCATTATTCCATGCAACACTCCCTTATCTTCAGGGGACTAGTTGAAAACAAAGCATAATGACATTTTATTTTATTTAAAGCAGAAACACCCACTATGCTGCAGGGGTTTTAGAAGCTACATGCCAAGCTGCAGCCTGAAGCCAGTTTTTACTATTTTAAAAAATAGTTGAAATGCTGACAGAACTGCAGCCCTATTTGCTACTGGTTGCTTCCTCAGTTAGTTAATTATGTCACACTGATTAAATATGTGACACATACATATATGGACACGCACACATCAGTGCAACTGCATTGTCTTGTGCCAGAATTGTACATCTTAACAAGGTATTTCATGCTGCTGGAATTCCATGTTGGCCCTTTTTACTTTTCTGTGGTTTCAAAGAGGAAGCAGTTATTGGCTTTTCTAATTATATGAATATTCCACAGAACTGTTTGGATTTCTTCTGCTTTCATTGCCCCCCCCCCCGTTTTTCCCCAGTGTTTTTGACAATACAGGCGTTCCTGGTGTGCTCAGTCTACTTTGAAGAAGACGTGAAGTCCACATGGGGTTGCTTGCATGTTTTCCAGAGACTAGTTTTAGCATCTCTTTAAATTATTTCAATAAAACTTCTATTCCTGTTCAAGTGTGTGCTGATATGTGTAGAGAGAAACATCCTGCCAGGGGACTGAAATAAATAAAAGACAGGACACTAGTAACTTAAAAGGACATCATTTCACTTCTGTTTCCCTCAAGACCCCCATGTTTGCAATCATATATGTTCTAGTCCTTCTCTGTTTTATGTTGACTGTTATTACTTAATTGTCCATTTTAATTGCATTCTTTTAACATTTTAAAAGATATTTTGTTTTAATATGTTTTTAAGGATGTTTTATTTTAATATATTTTAAAGTTTGTTTTTATGATGTTTTAGAGTGTTTTTAGTGCTTTTGTTTGCCGCTCTGGGCTCCTACTGGGAGTAAGGGCGGGATATAAATCTAATAAATAATAATAACGTCCTGAAAGATTTGTTTTATTGTGTTTTTAAGGATCTTTTTAAAATATATTTTAAAGTTTGTTTTATGATGTTTTGGAGTGTTTTTAGTCCTTTTGTTTGCCACCCTGGGCTGTTACTGAGAGGAAGGGCAGGATATAAATATAATAATAATAATAATAATAATAATTTTTTGAATCCTATTGTTATATGTTTTTACTTTTTATTGTAATTTTATAGTATATAGCTCTCTCATTATGAGTTTTACTTTACAGTATTAAGTAATTAATACATTTACATTGGAAAATCCATAAAAGAAAACAACTGTGAAAAACCACATTAATGTTAAAATTGATTTAATTAATCAATTTTAAAATTGATTTAAAATGGAAATAAAATGAAGAAAATAATTTTGGGGAAAAAAACTAAAAAAAGAAATTATCCTATGAAATCTGACAAACATGAATAGTTACACAAGTTCTACACCTATTAATTTCATATCATCAGCAATATAATATCATGCTCAAGACCACAAAAAACAATACACATGAAATTTTAAGGGACCGTTAAGTATTAGTTTCAAAAATAACAGTTACTACAAATTGTCAAATAAATCCTAATATTGCAATAATCCTAAAGAACCACATAGGCAGCCTGATGTAAATGACCCAAACGCACCTTTCCATTAAGGATCATTAAGAATAAGAAGGTGGTGACCAATCATGTTCATTCACAGCCACATGACTTATATTATTATATTTTGTTTTGATGTTAATCCCTTTGAGGTCTTTTTATTTATTTATTAACAAAAAGGAGTATGAAAATATACTAGCTAACTAACTGACCTTGGCAAGCCATGGATGAACTTGGAAGAAAGGAAAACACTTTGACTTCTTTGTTTTTTTTTGGGCCTAGTGAAATCTATTTCTTGTGTAAGTTTTGAGGCAATTTTTCCATGATGGGGTTCACTCAAGTAGAATCTACATACCTGAGTCCTATTAAATATACAGCTTGGGACCAGGATACCTGAAAGACGGTCTTATCCCTTACATACCCAGTCGATCACTGCACTCTGCAGGTGAGGGCCTCCTGCAGATATCATCTTATCAGGAGGTTCGTTCTGCACAACATAGGAAACAGACCTTTAGTGTGGCGGCACCTACTCTGTGGAATTCCCTCCCCTTAAATGTTAGACAGATGCCATCACTCTTCCACCTTTTCTCATACTGCAATTTAGCTAACAGGTCATGCTCCTTATCCATAGTGACATCTAGGTCTTTAGTAGCATTTTGGAATGTTGACCTCCATTCTCTGTAGTTTCAGGATGGTCAAACTTGGTAAGCCCAGTTATTGTGCTCATGGCAAATCAAGTATTTGGCAATATCTGTCATACTGAAAGCTTCTGTTTGAGAATACTGGGCATCTTCCACATACTGTGGTGTGTCACACAAGCTTGTCAGTCCCTTGGTGTATCAGCATTAAATAATGGAGTGGAGTTGAGCTGGTCAGATGCATTTGTGGTATACATGGTGCTATGAGTCAATGCAGTCTGTGGTACATTGGGTGGCGTCTTCTGTATCAGTTACATTGAACTGACTCTCCCCAACCATGCTGTCCTCTACCTGCTTCACGAATGTTGCGTTGGGCCTTAGCTGCTGCTGCTGCTGCTGCTGCCCTTTCCAGACTCAGGGCTTCTAGGCTGCTCCCAACTCAGTTTTCCTGCATGCCGCATCAACTGTGGCAGCTGCATCAGCAGTGGAACCAGAGGTAGCAGCTTGTCCTTTTGTGGCTGACTTTTTTTTTGCCAGAAGAGGCAGATGCCCAGGGAGGTTCTGCTTCAGCCTGTGAGGTAGCAATAGCTACACTGGTTGAAGATATATCTGAATGTGCAGATAGCATTGCACTGGAAGACCAGGAGTATTATGAATTTTCTCTGCTGTCTGCTTCAGCAATAGCTTTTTGAACAACAATGCTATCTTAGTAATGTATAGTCACTTGAATAGCTTGTTCTCTGAAACTTGAGTCTGTATCAAGTTTTGTTAGATGACAGAGATATTTTCCAGGTTGCAAATAGAGACCTGCATAGCTAGACCTTAAGTGGACCATAGTCTGTTGAATCCCATCTTCACCTGCAGCATTTACAGTACCACATATATTCTGTCTTGTCCCAGGCATTTTCTGACTTTTCCTGGTACTGGTATTTCTTGTCTTTGTATATTTCCTGGGCATTTTCGGTCAATACAATTGTACTTTTGGGTCTGTCCCTGTTGGAATATGTGGTTCAACTTGAACTGGTGGGTTGGGTCTGTATGGGGTTAAAAAGGGTAGATAGAGAGGATCCCTAACTCCTAGGCTATACCTATCCTTTGATCTCCTGCTAACTCTTCCTTGCTGTGTAAACTGTTATTCTTAGGATGCTGACCACATCTTCCAGCTTCTTCATGAGAGAGAGAGAGAGAGAGAGAGAGAGAGAGAGATCTTACCTTTGCCTGTCTCACTCCTCACAGCCTGAGGGCAAACACTAGGCTTACTGTTTGCATCTCCAACTTAGCTAGTTAGCTAGATGTAGAACTCTTTTCTATCAAGTATGTACTTCCAGAATAAAGTAGTTTTTTCCTGTTTTGAAGCTTAGGGCTCATCCAAAGGGAGCGGGATAATCCACGTTTTCCATATAAGATCTCATGCATCCGCCGGGACTTAGACTCCCAGTTTATAGCAGTTGATCCTAATGAGGTGTCCGGAGCACAGTCTTGTCATGTTTTATTGGATGAGTTTCAGTTGGTTCAGCTCGAGGACGTGGACAGGGTGCTTGGACAGGTGCGTGCAACCACTTCGGTACTAGATCCTTGCCCCTCTTGGCTTATAAAAACTAGCAGGGATGGAACAGCTGGTTGGGCCAGGGAAGTGATAAATGCCTCTTTACGAGAGGGAGTGGTCCCTGGCCGTCTAAAAGAGGCGGCAGTGAGATCACTTCTGAAAAAACCTTCCTTGGACCCAGAAAATTTCAACAGCTACAGACCAGTAGCGAATGTTCCATTCCTGGGAAAGATCTTGGAACGAGTGGTTGCTGGCCAGCTCCAGGCGCTGTTGGATGAAACCGATTATCTAGATCCATTTCAATTGGGTTTTAGGCCCGGTTTTGGCACCGAGACAGCCTTGGTCGCCCTGTATGATGACCTATGTCGGGAGAGGGACGGAGGGAGTGTAACTCTGTTGATTCTCCTTGATCTCTCAGCGGCTTTTGATACCATCGACCATGGTATCCTTCTGGAGAGGCTTGCGGAGTTGGGAGTTGGAGGTACTGCTTGGCAGTGGTTCCGCTCCTACTTGGCGGGTCGTCTCCAGAGGGTAGTGCTTGGGGAACATTGCTCGACACCGTGGGTTCTCCAATGTGGAGTCCCACAGGGGTCAGTTCTGTCTCCCATGCCTTTCAACATCTACATGAAGCCGTTGGGTGCGGTCATCAGGAGTTTTGGAGTGCGTTGCCATCAGTACGCTGATGACACGCAACTCTACTTCTCCTTTTCATCTTCTTCAGGTGAGGCTGTCAATGTGCTGGACCGTTGCCTGGCCGCGATAATGGACTGGATGAGAGCTAACAAACTGAGGCTCAATCCAGACAAGACTGAGATGCTGCTGGTGCGTGGTTTCTCTGATCAGGTGGTGGATATACACCCTGTCCTGGACAGGGTTACACTCCCCCTAAAGGAATGGGTTCGTAGTCTGGGAGTCTTTTTAGATCCTTCCCTCTCACTTGAGGCTCAAGTAGCCTCGGTGGCATGGAACGCGTTCTACCAACTTTTCGGTTGGTAGCCCAGCTACGTCCCTACCTGAGTAGGGAGGACCTCACATCAGTTGTACGTGCTCTGGTAACCTCACGATTGGATTACTGCAATGCGCTCTACGTAGGGCTGCCTCTGAAGACAGTTCGGAAGCTACAGCTCGTGCAAAACGCGGCGGCCAGACTGATAACGTGGACCAAGTGGTCCGAACACATAACACCTGTTCTGGCTCTCTTGCAGTGGCTTCCAATATGCTTCCGGGCCAGATTCAAAGTGCTGGTTTTAACCTATAAAGCCTTATACGGCGCGGGACCACAATACCTGCTGGAACGCCTCTCCCGCTATGAACCTGCCCGTACACTACGTTCTACATCGAAGGCCCTCCTCCGAGTTCCGACTCATAGAGAAGCTTGGAGGGTGGTAACAAGAACTAGGGCCTTCTCAGTGGTGGCCCCCGAACTGTGGAACAGTCTCCCCGATGAGGTGTGCTTGGCGCCGACGTTACTATCTTTTCGGCGCCAAGTCAAAACCTTCCTCTTTTCTAAGGCATTTTAATCTAACTTAACGCAGGCCCTGCAGGAGAAAGAAAGCATCGCCCAAGGGAAGGAGAGGCTGCTGCTGCTGTGCTGCTACTGCTACTGTGGGACCTCCACCTCCACCACCCTTCCCTGAGGGACTTCTGCCTGGCAGGACCAGGCCCCAGGTACCCAGCCAGCCAGGACTGATTCTTACCACCTGTCCCTCTTTGGAGGGATACATAAGCCGGCTGGCTGAGGTGGCCTGGGAGACCCAGGCCCTGCAGGAGAAAGAAAGCATCGCCCCAAGGGAAGGAGAGGCTGCTGCTGCTGCTGCTGCTGCTGCTGCTGCTGCTGCTGCTGCTGCTGCTGCTGCTGCTGCTGCTGCTGCTGCTGCTGCTGCTGCTGCTGCTGCTGCTGCTGCTGCTGCTGCTGCTGCTGCTGCTGCTGCTGCTGCTGCTGCTGCTGCTGCTGCTGCTGCTGCTGCTGCTGCTGTGGGATCTCCACCTCCACCACCCTTCCCTGAGGGACTTCTGCCTGGCAGGACCAGGCCCCAGGTACCCAGCCAGCCAGGACTGATTCTTACCACCTGTCCCTCTTTGGAGGGATACATAAGCCGGCTGGCTGAGGTGGCCTGGGAGACGCAGGCCCTGCAGGAGAAAGAAAGCATCGCCCAAGGGAAGGAGAGGCTGCTGCTGCTGTGCTGCTCCTTTCTTTTTTTATTTTTTATTATTATTACTTTTTTGTTGGTGTGTTGATGCAATTTGAGATGAATGGGTGCCTGATTATATGAATGTATGTCTGAGTGAGTGTGTATGTTTATATGCTGTATATATGGCTGTATATATAGCTGTTTTTATACGTTTAATTGTTGTATATTTTAGTTGTATTATGTGCTTCGGAGAGAGTTTTATCCATCAGGCGGGGAGACTTGAGGGGGCCCCAATTGCCGTAGTGATGGGCAAAGGAAGGTATGGCGCTGTGAGAAGGACGTGCCAGGTAAGGGGAACGCGGTCCAGACATGTTGTGGCTGTGCCTTGTTCCGGTCCTTCCCACACCCGCAAGGTCGTTGGTAGTCCTATCAGCCAACTCTCAGATCTCCAGCTGCTGTTATTAAATGCCAGATCGGTATATAATAAAACCTCCCTCGTCCACGATTTGATTGTGGATGAGGCAGCCGATCTGGCATGTATAACCGAGACCTGGGTGGGTGAGCAGGGAGGAGTTGGTCTCTCTCAGCTCTGCCCACCGGGGTACTTGGTTCAGCATCATGGTAGATCTGAGGGTCGGGGAGGTGGGGTTGCTGTCGTCTATAAGAGTTCCATCTCACTCACCAAGCACCATGTTCATTCAGTTACTGGCCTGGAGTGTTTGCACCTTGTGTTGGGCCAGAGGGACAGGCTGGGAATCCTTTTGGCGTACCGCCCACCTTGCTGCCCAATGGCTTCCCTAACTGAGCTGGCGGAAGTGGTCTCGGATATATTGTTGAGGTCCCCCAGACTAATAGTACTGGGGGATTTCAACATTCATGCCGAGACCACTTTGTCTGGCGCGGCTCAGGACTTCATGGCTTCCATGACAGCCATGGGGCTGTCTCAATATGTTAGTGGTCCAACACATGTATCGGGGCACACTCTAGACCTTGTTTTTGCTACTGAGCATGGGGAAAGTGATTTGGATGTGGGGAGTTTTACAACACTCCCTTTGTCATGGACAGACCACTGCTTGCTGAAGTTTAGACTTTCAGTAACCTCTTCCCTCTGCAAGGGTGGGGGACTTATTAAAATGGTCCACCCCCGGAGACTAATGGATCCTGAAGGTTTTCAAAGGGCTCTGGGGGATTTTCCGGCTGATAGGACTGGCGCTCCTGCTGAAGCCCTGGTCGCTCTGTGGAATACGGAGATGACCCGGGCTGTAAACACGATCGCTCCTGCACGCCCTCTCCTGTGTAGAGCTCATACAGCTCCATGGTATACTCCGGAGCTGAGAGCGATGAAGCAAGATAGGAGGAGGCTTGAGCGGAAATGGAGACGAACTCCCGACGGATACAATTATGCGCTGGTTAGTGCTTCGACTAAGCTCTATGTAGGAGCAGTGAAGGCAGCTAAAAAACATCATTTTGCTGCCACTATTAAATCATCTCTTTGCCGCCCAGCGGAGCTCTTTCGAGTTGTCCGGGGGCTTCTCCATTCAAACCCTCCGGACACGGTGGAATCATCGGAGGCCCGCTGTAATCAGTTTGCCGATCACTTCCAGAATAAGATCTCATGTATCCGCCAGGACCTAGACTCTCAAGTTATAGCAGTAGATCCTAGTGAGATGTCCGAAGCACAGTCTTGTCCTGTTTTGTTGGATGAGCTTCAGTTGGTTCAACTCGAGGACGTGGACAAGGTGCTTGGACAGGTATGTGCAACCACTTCGGTACTGGATCCTTGCCCCCTCCTGGCTGATAAAAACTAGTAGGAATGGAACAGGTAGCTGGGCCAAGGAAGTGATAAATGCCTCTTTACGAGAGGGAGTGGTCCCGGGCTGTCTGAAAGAGGCAGTGGTGAGACCACTCCTGAAAAAGCCTTCCTTGGACCCAGACAATTTTAACAGCTACAGGCCAGTGGCGAATGTTCCATTCCTGGGCAAGGTCTTGGAACGGGTGGTTGCTGGCCAGCTCCAGGCGCTATTGGATGAAACTGATTATCTAGATCCATTTCAATCGGGTTTTAGGCCCGGTTTTGGCACTGAGACAGCCTTGGTCGCCCTGTACGATGACCTATGTCGGGAAAAAGACAGAGGGAGTGTAACTCTGTTGATTCTCCTTGATCTCTCAGCGGCTTTTGATACCATCGACCATGGTATCCTTCTGGAGAGGCTCGCGGAGTTGGGAGTTGGAGGTACTGCTTGGCAGTGGTTCCGCTCCTACTTGGCGGGTCGTCTCCAGAAGGTAGTGCTTGGGGAACATTGCTCGACACCGCGGGCTCTCCAATATGGGGTCCCACAGGGGTCAGTTTTGTCCCCCCTGCTTTTTAATATCTACATGAAGCCGTTGGGAGAGGTCATCAGGAGTTTTGGAGTGCGTTGTCATCAGTATGCTGATGACACGCAGCTCTACTTCTCCTTTTCATCTTCTTCAGGTGAGGCTGTCGATTTGCTGAACCGTTGCCTGGCCTCGACAATGGACTGGATGAGAGTTAACAAACTGAAGCTCAATCCAGACAAGACTGAGATGCTGTTGGTGGACGGGTTCTCTGATCGGATGGTGGATATATACCCTGTCCTGGATGGGGTTACACTCCCCCTAAAGGACCGGGTTCGTAGTCTGGGAGTCTTTTTAGACTCTTCCCTCTCACTTGAGGCTCAAGTAGCCTCGGTGGTTAGGAATGCGTTTTACCAACTTCGGTTGGTAGCCCAGCTACGTCCCTATTTGAGTAAAGAGGACCTTACATCAGTGGTACATGCTCTGGTAACCTCACGTTTGGATTACTGTAATGCGCTTTACGTAGGGCTACCTTTGAAGACAGTTCGGAAGCTACAACTAGTGCAAAATGCGGCGGCCAGATTGCTGACAAGGACCAAGCGGTCCGAGCATATAACACCTGTTCTGGCCAGCTTGCACTGGTTGCCAATATGTTTCCGGGCTAGATTCAAAGTGTTGGTATTAACCTATAAAGCCTTATACGGTGCGGGACCACGATACCTTGCGGAACGCCTCTTCCGATATGAACCGGCCCGTGCACTACGTTCTGCTACGAAGGTCCTCCTCCGGGTTCCAACTCACAGGGAGGCCCGGAGGGTGATGACAAGATCTAGGGCCTTCTCAGTGGTGGCCCCCGAACTATGGAACAGTCTCCCTGAGGAAGTACGCCTGGCGCCGACTCTGCTCTCCTTCCGGCGCCAGGTCAAAACCTTCCTATTCTCTGAAGCATTTTAAGTTACACTGATTTAATTTTAAAAATGTTTATTGTGTTGGATTGTTGCTTGTATTTTAGTATTGTTTTGTTATTTATTGTATTTTTATGCTGTTTTATGTTCACCACCCAGAGAGCTATTGCTAGTCGGGCGGTATATAAATTAAATAAATAAATAAATAAATAAAAAATAAATAAATCTAGTTTTAACATGTGTTGTAACTGTTTTTAGTTTTTCTACTCTCCTATTTTTTGTTGTATTTTATTATGGGATTTTATTGTATATATTTTTATTTCTTTGTTGTACACCGCCCAGAGAGCTATGCTAGTGGGGCGGTATAAAAATTTAACAAATAAATAAATAAATAAATATCCGGTTCGTCATCTGACAGTCCTCACTTTGCCTGTTTGTTCGCTCTTTCCCAATAAAAAAACCCGCTGTTTTTGCACCCACACACACAGCGAGAGGACCCGTACTTCTTCTCGCTTTTTTCCAGCTCCGCCCATAACACTCCCCCCTATCAGCCAATTGGTCCGGAAAAATATGATGTATGCTCCTCTCCCCCTTTGCAACAAAGCACAACAAGGCGCATGCGCTTGAACGTACGAGCGCAAAAGTTTGAATTTCCTGATGTTTTGGTAGTAGTGGCTGTAATGGAGTTCCTTGTCACTCATCACTCTGGAGCAGCGCCGGCCGGGGGTGTGTGTCTCCAGGTGCCCCTGACCATCCAGGGGGATTGTGGGCAGTGCAAGGGATCAGCACTTGTAATCGCCAGGTGAATCCCCCCATAACCCTTGGGCTCATTCACTGCAGGGTTCAGCCCCGGACTGTTATGCGGCTCGGCGGTAGGAATGCTGTCCCTGAGGGAAGCAAACAGGCCCCCTCCATGGATGGCCGCTCTTGGCTCAGGTAGGGAATGCAGGCAATCAGCCCCACATGCTGCTGTGTCAATCTGCGCTGAAGTGACCAGCACAGGGTTTGTGGTGTTCCCTCTGATAAAAGAAACATGCAAACCACTTCTATGCCTATAATTCCTGTATTTTTGTTTGTTTGTATTTGCGATATTGCGCAAAAACGACTGTATGCTTTTCTACCTTTAACATTTCTAGAGATACACACGATGTGTCATGTCTAGGTAGACCACCAGTCTCTATGGTTGCGGGTGGCTGAGATGCTCTAGCAAACCACTTATATGCCAATAATTTCTGTGGATTTCTTGCTTGTATTTGCCATATTTCGCAAAACCGACTGTATGCTTTTCAGCTCAGCTGGGCTGCGGAGAACCTGCAAGCTGTGGTTGAAATTGACCTTGCAGGCAGGAAAGCGAAATTGACTAAGGGTGCATGAGTGTCTGTAATCCAAGAGGAAAGCCTCTATTTCTCTTCTCCCCCCTCTCCCTCGACTCTGGATGCCTGGAAGCAAAGACCATGTTCAAGAAGGGCATCTGATGCGGGGGTGAGGGGTGGGAGGTAGTTAGGCAAAGATAAATATTTTCTCCCTTGAAAAAGTTTACAAACAACCACAATTGCAGATCTCCCCCTGAGTGGCTGCCCAGTTTGCAGGCTGGCTAAAAATTAACCACTGTTGCTGCTTCTGTGCAAATGCGCTTTTTTGCATCTGCGCAGTAGAAGTTGCAGGCCCCCCCCCAACATCACACTATTGCTCTGAAAGGTTACTTTTTCCTGGGCTTTCCCCAGACATCCGCGCACATGCGCAACAGTGGAAATACGTGATTGGCTGAGAATGAGGGAAGGGATATGGGGAACCACCCAAGAACTGCCCATCAAACACCCACAGCTGTAAAGTCCGCGGTATTGCATCCGAGCGCCTGAAGGTACAGCGGATGATTCCTGGTTTAAAAAAGCAAATTGCATGATTTGCGATATTGCAGGAACAGTCATCTGGATGAGCCCTTAAAGTCTCTGCCTGACTAATTCCAGGGAAGGGGTAATATTTAGCAAGGATTCAAACACACAAAGCTCGCTCAGGTGCTTTTTTGCTACTCTGCAACCATCCCTTTCTGAGACCTCATGGGTTTGGGCTGCAGTTTCAGCAGCTTCACCTATGGGCCTGCCATAATACTGGAAGGGTGTCTGAAGTGTGGCTCAAGAAAGAGGCCTAGCTGGAGGGACACAGCACAGGGGTGTGGACTGGAGCCGTTGTGTCTGCCAGGTTGCTGTTTTTCTGCTGTTCTGGAGCAGGGCTGGCACCAGACTGCCCCGGGCCCACACCATCATGCTCTCCAACGCCCCTCCTAATGCATGCAGTGCAGGCTTAAATAGCATGACTGCCCCATATACGATATACCCCCTACATTGCTGTGTCTGCACACTAGTGTGCTGTGCATGCCTGCCTGCCATTGATGTGGGAGGGGGTGGCATCACAGCACCCTAAAAAAAGTTAACATCCCACTCAGGGGGGGGAGACTCAACATTTCCTTCCCTCACTTCTCTCCTAGCTATGTGTTTAAATAGTATTTTAAAACCCTAATTAAACATTAGCCCCACCACTGAACTTATTCGGGACCAGATCCAGGGCAAGGCAATGGTCCTCTGTTCAACCCAGGGCAGGTTGGCTTGATGCCCCCAGAAGAGACACATTGTAAATGAAGAGGGCTGTGCACAGCCCTAATATATAGGAACTGTCGTATTGTGTAAGTGTCTCTGTCCCTAGTCCCATTTCAGAGTTCTTTGCAGCAAAGCATAAAAGTTATTTGATGTGGTCATTTTTGAACCTACCTAGTCCTATTTCTCAGGGTAGCCCTCCAGATGTTTTGGACTACAACTTCCAGGCAGCATGGCCAATGGTCAGGGATAACTGGAGTAGTTGTAATACAGAACATTTTGAGGGTACCATATTGACTGTCCCTGCATCTATTCCTTTCAACAACTGAAATTGTAGCGGTCTTATGCTGCAGTGTAGGGCTCCACGCACAAAAGCTGGGGTTCCTAGGACAATTTGTCAATTATTTTGGTGTGGCAGAGCTTGGAAAAGTTACTTTTTTGAACTACAACTCCCATCAGCCCCAGCCAGCATGGCCAGTGGATTGGGCTGATGGGAGTTGTAGTTCAAAAAAGTAACTTTTCCAAGCTCTCTGTGTGTGTGTGTGTGTGTGAGAGAGAGAGAGAGAGAGAGAGAGAGAGAGAGAGACTGTTTTCAGAGGGTGAAAGTCAGACATCACAGAGGTCATGATGCACAAAATGAATTGCATGATAATGGCAACTATCACACACAAGAGTTATCCATAATAATATCATTGTGAGCTTGTGCTACATTAAATCCAGCTTCCTTGCTCTTTAATTCATGAGGGTTTTTTTTTTAATAGAAGGGGTAAATAGAGTGGGTAAATTAGGAAGATTGAGGGTATGCAGAAAAATAAGGCAAAAGGAGGCAGGAAGAGAAGCAGAAACACAGACTATGTGATCTGTCTATCTATCTATCTATCTATCTATCTATCTATCTATCTATCTATCTATCTATCTATCTATCTATCTATCTATCTATCTATCTATCTATCTATCTATCTATCTATCTATCTATCTATCTATCTATCTATCATCTATCTATCTATCTATCTATCTATCTATCTATCTATCTATCTATCTATCTATCTATCTATCTATCTATCTATCTGTCTGTCTGTCTGTCTGTCTGTCTGTCTTGAGTGGATCCCAAGTAAGATAAAATTAAGAGGAATACAGCAAGAACCCCCCCTTTTTTGGTCCATTGAGCTGTAGTTCCTGTTTACATCATAATTTTTAAGAAAATAAATCTGGCTGAGGACAAGAAGTCACCGCCTTTTCTTTTTCCTCTGCTTTGTTTACTTTCATCCCTTTGCAGGGATTGCTTTTTCCTGGTACTTGGTGGCACTCACAAAAAGGCATCAGCAATGAATTTAGTATGTCTGATGAGATTACATTAGAGCACAGCAGCTACAGCCATCTTCAGCAAAGTCCTGACAGAGCTTACCCTTAATGCAGGCATTTGTGCTTGTTCAGCAGTGCAAGGCTTCCACTCCCCCACCCCCACCCTCCAGCCTGGCCACAATGTTTTATTTTCTCCTCTCAAAATGGATGGCATCTTTTCAGGACTGACCTGATGTCTTGATGCTCTGAGATTTGACTCAACCAGATCTGACCAAACCAGCAACACTTACAATTAGACTGCAGTCTCCTGAGTGCATTAAGATCTACAGCCTACTGTAGCTCCATTAGTCTGTTGAGCCACTAGAGTAGCCCTGATTGAAATTACCATTTTGATGCTCTGACCTTCAAATCTATTAATAAAATAGAAAACCACCTATCTAGTTATCCTCTTTTTCTGTGGCAGTGAAACAATGTGTTGCCAACTGCTAGGGAAAAAAATGTTGAGAACTACAGGCAATAAAATATCATGTGCAATAAAATAAAATAAAAATACAGTATCTGGCAGAACAGACCCAATTTTCCAGACACAAATAGGCCAGCATGCAACTTATTCCCTGGTGGTTAGTAGCATTTTCTTAATCAAGGAAAGAGAGTCTACTCTAGCACAACACAAAGGGCATTAATCTTTCCTATGAAATGTAATATAGTTTTAACTGTTTATTATAGCACTGGTAGTGTGATATCTTTATGAGGTTCAAAACAATGCCACAGAGTAGTATTGGTGGCTGGTGCCCATGGGGCTGGTAGGGCGGAAGGCAGGGAGATCAACATTAGGTAGAGCCAGAGCCAATGACAGGTGGAGCCACCCACTGAACTGGTTGTATGCAAGAAGGCAGGCAGATGTGGGCTGCCTGAAGGTAGACTGAGATTGGTGGGGCAGTGCCCCATTTGCTCTAACGGACCAGCCTCCACTGCAAAGTTGTGAGCAAGCCTCCATGTTTACCGGAGCTCTTCTTGAAGTTGGACTTTAAGGGAAAAAGTACACTCATCTTTTGAGGGGAGGTGGCAATGAAGGGAGAAAAATGGTAAGGCACCAGAGAGAGAAGGAGACCTCCAGGTGCACAAGATGTGATTTTCTTTTTGTTTGTTTGAGCTCAGCTTATTTCAAACCCGTGGTGCAGTTGCAACAGTGTGTGGAAACTGATGGTTCACAGTGGTGCCTTCAGGGGAGGATGTGGAGGGAGAAGTCTGGAGCCCCCCTCCCTCAACAGAATGAGCAGGAGCCCCCTCCAACACAGAAGAGGTGGCTTATTACATTCAAAATGAGTTAAATAATACATGTTACCATCTAAAGAGATCCCCGTCACCCTTACCGTGAGTCATTAAGTCCAGATTCTAAGCCTGCCTAACTGCACCATTTCATGGGAAAGTGGGACAGCCAATTTCATTGGTTGTGGGACAAAGAAACAGATGCTCTCCCTTTAACAATGTAAAAGCCAAGTGAAAGGAACTGTTCATGATTAGCTTTTCTAGATGCCCTGGCTGAACTCGAGAGAAAAACGTTTGAACAAATATTATTTTGTGTGTGTTTTTTTAATGGTAGAACTTCTCATGTGGGTATTTACATTTGCTCAGAATTGCTAAGAAAGGGGGCTTCTGGATGGAGGGGTTTTAGCACTGCCCGCTCATTTTCCCCCCACTGCAAGCTATATAGCTTTCTACATTTTGCCAGTAGAATCTGCCCATTTCTCAGTCTTAAGTTCAGTTCTCCACATTTCCACATCAGTTTGCAAATGTTTTTTTTCCAAGTCCTCATGACAATCATCAGTGAATTTCTCCTAATATACACATTTTGTATGCAATTGTGCCTTATATACACATTTATGCAAGACATTTCCCCTTATAATGCAGTTTTGTATGTTATTTTCATTAATATATGCATTTTTATGCACACTTTCAACTAGTATATGCATTTTTGTATATGTTACTTGGCTGGTGAACTGCATTGCAAAATTTGGAGAAGTCCGAATGTTGAAGGATGACAGTTTGTGTATTGTTTTGGAAAGTGTGAATTATGTAGGCTCGCCTTAAAATGTGAACTGGATCAAATCCTGCCCCACCATACCTATTCAGCAGGTACATCCTCCTATCTTCTGTCATGACAATTTTAACCCATTTGTTTATAGGACGAAGAGTGGGAACTCCACATTAAAACACCTAGGGCTGTATCCAACTAAGTTATACTCAGCATAAACACACTGAAATTAATAGACCAAGCTTAGCCATGTCCATTATTTTCAATGGGTCTACTCTGAGTGGGGTTAACATTGGATGCAATCCCTAGTGTGGAAGTATGGTCCCAAAGTATATTTGATTATCGGTTGTCAGCAGAACGGAAACAACAGTCAACTCTCTGTTTCCTCATCTTTACCAAAATCTGCTTTTGCATAACACCCTAAGGCTGCAATCTTATAGCCACTTAACTGAGGGACAGTCCCATTGAACTTCTGAGTAGACTACTTAGAAGTAAGTCAATAGGGTTTATTCTCAAGTAAGTAGGTATAGGATTGCAGCTATAGTAAAAAAATGGATAGATGTGAAATGTTAACAAAGTTTTAAAAAGTAGCCATATATAACCACAATTGTGCTATACTTCACAGAACACTTCATAATAGGATATCATTCGTTAAATATTTTCATTATTCAAATCCAAACATACGGTTGTTTTTTTCATGAGATCTGGCAAATACTTTTATGACTTTGGAAAAAACACCATTATGGAATTGAAGTCTATAAATCCGATCTGTAGATGCAATTTTAATACTTGATATATATGCAATGCATATATAATTAATTTTAAACACTGTTCCAAATATTTAAATTACAGACTTGCAAACAACAAAATGCCCCAAATGAGCAAGTGAATGGTGGTGAAACTATTCTGTGAAGAGACAGGAAAAACAATTATTTCGGAAGATAGGCATTCACCTCAAGATCGCTATGGGCCTCAGTAACTCCTGGGCCCCAGTGACAGAAATTTTAGCCAGAATATGTTGATTCCAAAACAGTTGGTGGGAAATAATTCTCTCCACTGTTACCCCTACAGTGTAGAAACCTTATAATAGAACACAATGTGGTTTGGTTATTTCTTTGCATAATATTATTTCCTGCTGCCTGATAACCAAAACCAGCATCTTCTTAGTTTTATCAATAGAGCCCCACAATCCATCATCCAGAGCAGAGCTTGGAAAAGTTACTTTTTTGAACTACAACTCCCATCAGCCCCAGCCAGCATGGCGCTGGCTGGGGCTGATGGGAGCTGTAGTTCAAAAAAGTAACTTTTCCAAGCTCTGATTCAGAGCCTGGTGCAAAAGATGCACACTTAAAAGGAAAGAATTCTGAGCCTGGATTCTGAATTTGAGTTCCAGAATGGAATGGTGCTCAGTCCTTTCACACACAAATCTACTCCTGGTTACCCCAAGCTTCTTCCCCCCCCCAGAAGTATAATTTAGGGCAGGGAGTGGGGAGTAATTTTGTTACTGTCATTGTTAAACAATTGAGAATTACAAATCCTTGCTGAGCAAATCACCCAGAGTTTTACCAGTAGATGCAGAGCTACCTTTTGCCCAGCACTGCCCTATAACACATGCTGCATCATGTGCTGTTAAATGGATTCAGGGATGCTTCTGTGGAATTCCAGGTATGAATCCTATCACATAGACTCCCCAGCTCTACAAAAAAGAAAAAAATGGCACTGACCCAACAAAAGACTTCAACATTAATCCACTAACAAATCCACTATGACCCCATGCTGATGGCTAGATTTACCTAGGATGATTTGTATTATCTTGCAAGGTACTAAGGAAGATTGTGCAGACATTATGGGAAAATGTTTGGGGAAATTATTATTTTTAAAGGCCTGAAGCTGTTATTATTATTACTACTACTGCTCCACATGACACTGTTGAACTGTTCAAGCTAAGCTAAGGAGGTCTGGCCTTATGAACTGCATGAATGGAAGAATGGTTCAGAACAACTGTAAGCCACTATAAGAACAACTGGGAACCACTGTTAGTTCTTGGGGCATAGGCTTCAAATGTCGGTGCAACAATAGTGAAAAAAGAGGGGCTATGTGCCATGATGTCATACTATTGTAGTCTGGTAATATTCCGAGTATGGCAATCCCTGTGGGTTTATTAATTCATCTTTCACTCAAACTGTCAGAGGTATAGCTTGAGCATGCAAAGGAAACCTATGCCTATGAATCGTATGAAGCATATATCACCTATCACGCTAAGGAACTCTGATTTCTGACTATGAATGGCAACCAGAGAAAGATGCTCTGGTGAAATCAATGTGATTTTGATATCTGTGGAGAAAAGCATGCAAGGTGACAGGGAAGAATTTGACATTTAAGGGGTGAAGGGAAGTGATACAGATTGGTGTCACTTTCTATCAGCAGATTTGTGGCTGTCAATTTGGAATTTTATTTTAGGCTCAGGAGGGTTACTGCTTATATGATATCCCAGATAGCGATCAGAACATGATCAGGAGTCTATTGAACCTTGTGGCAACAAATAAGAAAAGGAAAATGTTAAGTGTGTTGAAGGAATGTGTTGATTCTAGGAAAGCTTCTCAAAGAACTCTTTTCATTAACTTCAAAAATGTAAACTATTTTAGGTCACAAAACTATATACACTTACCTGAGAATAAGTCTCATTGTGACTTCTGTGCAGACATGCATATGACTGTACCATTGGTGTCTTAAAATCCACTTTTTAAAAATCCACTGTAGTTTCCTTCATATTACTTTCTCTGTCACATTTAAGATGCTAACAGTCATCAGCATTTATACTTATTCTGGTGTTAACTACCATTTGCCTTGCTTATAAGTGCATTCAAATACTTGGCTAAGCCAAGTACAAAATGAACATAGATTATATAACTTACAAAAGGTGTGCATGTGCTTAAAATATTGGCTTCCAAAGACTAGCACCTATTTGGTTGGGAATTTGGAAAAGGGGCAGTTTTAAATACGCCCATCTTGCCCTTAAAATTACATGATGTACTCAGTTCCGTTCACTTTATTATTACTGCTTGGGCTGAAGGCCATTGCAGATACAAACAGAAGGATTAAAAAAATCAAAAGATAGAGCTATTTACAATAGATATAACATATAAAACTAGAAATCTAAATACTTAAATAAAATTAACAGGGAATTAACAGGCCCACTTTTCTGCCTCCTTCGCATCCTCAAGTAGCCATCCGGTGGAGCTTTTCCGTATTGTCAGGAGTCTGTTGACATCAACTCCAGGAAATGGAGTTTTAGACCCTTCAGAGGCCCACTGTGAATTGTTTGCAAGGCACTTGGAGGGTAAAGTTACTCGCCTCCGCAGTCTTGATGCCGCCTTTACATCTACTGTAGTCCCCAATGAGGTGTCCAGTGCAATGTCTTGGGAACGGCTTCAGTTGATGCGGCCTGATGACGTAGACAAGGTGCTTGCGATGATGCGGCCAGCAATGTGTCCTCTCGACCCTTGCCCTTCTTGGCTTATTAAAGCTTGCTGAGGGGGTTTGACCTAGTGGATCCAGAGTGTGGTCAGCGCATCATTGTGGGAGGGGGTAGTTCCAGGTGCCTTGAAAGAGGCGGTGATCCGACCACTCCTGAAAAAGCCCATCCTGGACCGACTGGTTTGTGACAACTACCGACCGGTTGCAAATACCCCCTTTTTAGGGAAAGTGATTGAGAGAGTTGTGGCGCAGCAATTGCAAGTACTCTTGGATGAAACAGATTATCTTGACCCATCCCAGTCTGGGTTCAGGCCTGGTTATGGGACTGAATCGGCCTTGGTTGCCCTGATGGATGACCTTTATTGGGAGAAGGACAGGGGGAGTGTGACCCTGTTATTCTTACTTGATCTCTCAGTGGCTTTTGATAAAATTGACCATGGTATCCTTCTGGGCCAACTTGGTGAGATGGGTATTGGAGGAACTGTTTTACAGTGGTTCCGATCCTATATCCAAGGTCGCTGTCAGAGAATAGCATTGGGTGATTGTCTTTCAGCCCCCTGGCAGTTGTGCTGTGGGGTGCCGCAGGGTACCATCTTGTCCCCCTTGCTGTTTAACATCTATATGAAGCCCTTGGGAGAAGTCATCAGGAGATTCGGGGTGAGGTGTCAGCAGTATGCTGACGATACCCAGCTCTATTTCTCCATAACTTCTGAATCGGGAGAGGCCATGCCAGCCCTGGACCGCTGCCTGGACTCAGTGGTGGGCTGTATGAGGGCCAATAAACTGAGTCTGAATCCTAGCAAGACGGAGACGCTGTGGGTTGGTGGTTCCCGAGTTTGGATAATTGGTCAGTTGCCTGCTTTGGATGGGGTCATACTCCCTCTGAAAGAGCAGGTCTGTATTCTGGGGGATGTTCCTGGATCCATCTTTTTTGCTAGAGGCCCAGGTGACCTCCGTGGCTAGGAGTGCCTTTTACCAGCTTTGGCTGATAAGACAGCTGCGGCTGTTTCTGGACTGGGATAGCCTGACCACTGTTGTCCATGCACTGGTAACCTCCAGGCTGGATTACTGTAATGCGCTCTATGTGGGGCTGCCCTTGAGGTTGGTCCGGAAACTGCAGCTGGTGCAAAATGCAGAGGCGAGACTGCTCACTGGGGCAGGGTATTGCCAACATGTCGAAAGAATTGCACTGGCTGCCCATTTGCTACCGGGCCAAGTTCAAGGTTCTAGTTTTGGTGTACAAAGCCCTTTACAGCTTGGGACCAGGATACCTGAAAAACCGTCTTACCCCTTATATACCCAGTCGATCACTGCGCTCTGCAGGTGAGGGCCTCCTGCAGATACCATCTTATCTGGAGCTTCGTTCTGCACAATATAGGAAATGGACCTTTAGTGTGGCGGCACCTACCCTGTAGAATTCTCTCCCCTTAAATATTAGGCAGGCGCCATCTCTGCTATCTTTTCGGTGCCTTTTGAAGACTTTCCTCTTTCAACAAGCCTTTTAATTTGAGACCTATCCCAGTCTGTGTCTGTGCTAGAATTGCTTTTAATATGTTTTCTTTAATAACATATTTTAACCCCTTTTTTGTTTGTTTCTTAAAGATGTTTTTAAAGCTTTTTAAAAGTGTTTTTAACGTTGTTTTGTTTTAATGTATTTTAAGGTCTTTTTATGATGTTTTAAAGTGTTTTTAGCATTTCTGTTTGCCGCCCTGGGCTCCTGCTGGGAGGAAGGGCGGGATATAAATCAAATAATGAATGAATGAATAAATAAATTTGATCACTTGTAAAATTAAAATAGGTTATAATGTAAAAAAGTGTTAAATGAAGGCATC
Source organism: Rhineura floridana (assembly GCF_030035675.1). Classification (NCBI taxonomy): domain Eukaryota; kingdom Metazoa; phylum Chordata; class Lepidosauria; order Squamata; family Rhineuridae; genus Rhineura; species Rhineura floridana. The sequence continues at coordinate 41,654,236 of NC_084481.1, read as the reverse complement.
CCCCAAACAGGCAACTGCATTATTAGTGATACATTTTTCACACATTTTTAATGCTGCCAGAGCAAAACGTGAGACTCTATAGGTTATCGTGATGTCTGTATCAGACAAGAGGGGAAAATCTTCTCTTGGACAGACAAAAAGTGGGCAAGACAAAATAAAACTCAGAAATTTAGATCGAGAATCTGAATACAATGGACAAAACAGCAAGTAATGAGGCAGGCCTTCAATCTCCAGGGTTCCACATATAGAAAGGCGGAGGACCAAAGGAGCCCAGGGGTATCTACCGTAAATCAAAGCTGTTGGCATTGTTTGGAAATGAAGGGCCGTAAAAGCTTGCCTAAGTTTTGAAAAGTTAAGCATTGAGAAATAGGCAGCTCTTTGATCATCACATTTATAGAGTATGTACTATTTTGAAAATCTTGAATTAATAATAGCTTATCTGTCTAAAAATACACTATGCCTAAAAATAACTTCATAAACCTGTCTTTTGACTTTATGTCAGAGAATGTCTCAACTGGGGTAAAGTAAGTCTGAAGCAAATTGTGATACCTTGCTGTCCAAGTCTTGCACTTCAGCAACTGACTGTAACACAACTTGGGAAAGACTCTGGGTGGAGATTCTAATAAAATTCTCCAATAATTAATCAAGGAGCAGTGGGCACGGGCTCTAATAGGGGGAAGACCTACCTCTGCCTGAATCAGAGCTGCAGGTGTGCCGGGGGCAACATTAAACGTTTCCGAAGAAAATTGTTTTGAAGAATCTCTAGTTTACCTAGCAAAAAATCATCCCACCTCCCAAACTGCCACACCAAATAAAATTTGGGCAACTACCTTACTCTGGCAAATTTTCAGAGCTGGGCCAACTAAATGACCCCCTGCTATGTGAAAGAATTTAAGGATGGCTCCAATAATTCTTCAGAACATTCCTTTAGTTGCTTCCACATGAGCTGGCCAAGAGAGGTTTTCCTTAAAATGAATACCAAGGTACCGGTATTTAAATTCCTTGCATTGCTCAATCTGATGACCATCAATAAACCACCAGAAGGGGAGTGTCTCTTTCCAAATACCATCACTTTCATTTTGGCATAATAGATATTTAACTTTTCTTTTATGCAATAGTCACTAAAAGCTCAGCCCTAAAAGAAGCATAAGTTCTTTATACAGGCATGATGAGGAACGGTACTATTGGTATCACAACACTCTAACACCATTATTTTTAAGAAGGTGCAAACTCCGCTGTACCAAAACCTTTCCCAGACTCTTCTGCAGTGAAGAGGGTGTGGGATGAATGGCAAATGTGTGGATCTAATGTGCAATGCAGCACATTGGTAAATCTGTTAGTGCCTTACCTATGCCACATCTTTATATGTCTGTAGTATTCAAAGTGTGATGTAGTATAGCCCAATACCAGATGAAGAAATTAAGGATGCTTTTTAAAAGATTAAACCTGCTTAAGCCCTAGGGTTAGATGGACATTTTTTATAAAACATTTGCAGAACTATGGCACCTCACTTAAAAAACTTGTTTAATGACATCTTGGAAGGGGGTCATATCCCACACACGTGGAAGGAATTTGGGCTAACAGTTTATTTAAACCAGGGAAAGACCCTTTCCAGATTGACTCAAACTGACTCATAGCATTAAGCAATCAGGATGCAAAAATGATGATGATGATGATGATTAGATTTATATCCCACCCTTCCTCCCAGCAGGAGCCCATTATTAGCATCCTGATCAATTGGCTATGCTTCCTTCTACCACATCTTATAGGCCATGACCTGGTGGATTTCTTCAGGGGTTATCATATAGTGGACCTCATCAGAAGAATACCTCATGTTTTACACTACGGGAAAAGAGAAAAAACATAATTGGCTATAATCTCTCTAGATGCAAGTAAGGCCTTCAATAAGCTGAGCTGGTCTTTTTTGTCTTCACTTTTAGGAAAAATATTTTTTCTGATAGATTTATTAAACTAATTTCAAACTTATGTAAACACTGAGACAATAGGGATAAACAGCTGGGACATTCAATTATGCTTTTTGCTGTTTCAATTAAACTTCTCACAAATTTACTAAGGGGAAATGGATTAATTGAAGGAGTACAAACTCAACAGATGAACCACAAAATAAACTTATTTGCAGATGACATTGCACTTATGTTAACAGACCCAATAAACTCACTTCCTGAAACTCTTAAGGTAGTTGCTATACATGGGTTGATGACAGAAATGGAATTAAATTATATAAAACAATTTTTATGCATTAACTAGGGATGGTTACAGTATACAGATGTGGGTGGGTTGTTAATTGAAGATTGATGTTAAAATTGTATTTTTATATGATGTATCTTAAATTTTAATTATGTACGCCGCCTAGAGTGGCCGATTATTCGGCCAGATAGGTGGCCTAAAAATAAAATTTTATATTTATTATTATGGGCGAGAAGTTTGATTCAGTTCACATTTCAAGCTGAGTCTATCAAATTCACAATTTCCAAAACAATATGAAAACACATTCCAGAACACAGCCATCCTTTGAAATTCACATTTATTCAAATTTTGCAATGCAGCTCGCTAACCAAATAATGTTTACAGAAATGCATCTATTATGGGAGTGTGCATAAAAATGAATATATGAGTGAAAACAACATACAAAAATGCATTATATGACAAGAAAGGGCTTGCAAAAATGTGTACTATAGTCAAAATTGCCTACAAAAATGTGTAGAAATTCACACAAAAATACTGGAGAATTTTTAGTTTTTTTCAAAGTAAAATATAAATTGCTGCAGAAATGTGGAGAACTGAATTTAAGATTGGAAAAATGAGAAACTGAGAGAACTGAGATTGACAGATTTTCTATTCCTAGCATTAACATGCCAGCTCATGACCAGCTGGATTTTCAAAACATTTCAAAATTTAAACTATGTCCCAAAATATCAAATACTTTGAAGTAGTTATTCCCCAGACTGGGAAATTGCTTGGACAAAAATCAATTTTAATCCACTACTTAAATCTATAAAATGAGACTTTAAAGATGGGCAAATGCTCAGCTCTCTTCATTAGGTATTTTATTTATTTATTTATTTCATTAAACTTATAGACTGCCCCATAGCCGAAGCTCTCTGGGCAGTTCACAAGACAAGAAACATCAAAAATACAAGAAACATGTAACAATATAAACACATTAAAAGTTTAAAATGTTAAAAATTAAAACAATATCAGTGCATACAAACATGTTAAAAAGCCTGGGTGAAGAGAAAAGTTTTAACCTGGCGCCGGAAAGATAGTAACATTGGCGCCAGGTGTATCTCCTCTGGGAGATCGTTCCACAGTTCGGGGGCCACCACAGAAAAAGTCTTTTTCCGCGTTGCCACCCTCCGAGCTTCCCTATAAGTAGGAACTTGGAGGAGGGTCTTTGATGATGAGTGTAGTGTACGGGCAGGTTCGTAACGGGGGAGGCGTTCCAACAGGTATTGTGGTCCTGTGCCGTGTAAGGCTTTGTAGGTCAGAACCAGCACTCTGAACCGGGCCCGGAAACAAATAGGCAGCCAGTGCAAGCGGGCCAGAATCGGCGTTATGTGGTCAAACCGTCTGGTCCCCGTGAGCAGTCTGGCCGCTGCATTCTGCACAAGCTGCAGTTTCCGAACCGTCTTCATAGGCAGCCCCACGTAGAGCGCATTGCAGTAATCTAATTTTGAGGTTACCAGCGCATGAACTACTGAAGCAAGGTTCTCTCTGTCCAGATAGGGGCGTAGCTGGGCCACCAGCCGAAGTTGGTAAAAAGCACCCCGTGCCACCGAGGCTATCTGAGCCTCAAGTGACAGGGATGGATCTAAAAGAACTCCCAAGCTACGAACCTGTTCCTTCAGGGGGAGTGCAACCCCCTCCAGAACAGGTCGAACATCCCCCATCCTGTCAGGAGAACCACCCACCAGCAGCATCTCAGTCTTGTCTGGATTAAGCCTCAGTTTGTTAGCTCTCATCCAGTCCATTGTCACAGCTAGACATCGGTTCAGCACGCCGACAGACTCACCTGGAGAAGATGAAAAGGAGAAATAGAGCTGCGTGTCATCAGCGTACTGATGGCAACGCACTCCAAAGCTCCTAATGACCACACCCAGCGGCTTCATATAGATATTAAAAAGCATGGGGGACAGAACTGACCCCTGTGGGACCCCATACTGGAGATCCCAGGGTGCCGAGCAATGCTCCCCAAGCACTACCCTCTGGAGGTAGAATTGGAGCTGTAAAAATGAGCATCTTTCCCAAGTTTAATTTTTTGTTCCAGGTTCTGCCCATCCAGATAACATTACAGAACTTAAATAAATGGCAAAAACTAATAGATGATTTCATACACCAAGGAAAGAGAGACAGGCTAAGAAAAAAATCTTATACAAAAAAAACAAATGGAGAAGGGTTGGGCATCCCTCACATAAGCTGGTACCATGATGCTACACACATCAAAGATACACTTATGATGCAGAACTCATCTCAATGTGTATGGAGCAGCATGGAACTGGATGCCAAAAGTAAAAAGGAGAATGGAAGCATTTCCTTTTGTAACTTGCATACCTGTAGTAATAAGTAATATTCACAATCCATTTGTGCAGGCCAATCTGAAAGCATGGTCCAAACAGAGCAAAAAATGGATACCCCCAATTTCACCTTTAATCCCCATTTAGCACCATCCATTGTTCTACCAAAAAGATAGTGATGTACTGTTTGAGAAGTGGAAAGACAAAGGTATTTAAAGACTAAAAGATTCATATTCAGGGAACACCCCTCTTACTGGGGAACAACTTAAAGTTGGCAGAAACACAGACAAATTGGTTGCTCATTCACCAAATTACACACTTTTCAGCTAATTTGAAAGTTTCTAACCAACCTACCAGACCAATTCAACCCCAGGAGCATTTAATATTTTCTACTTATACATCTAAGAAATTATTATCCATAATATACAAAATCATGAATGAGGTGGTGTCCAATGACTTAATAACTCTCAAACGCTTGTGGGAAGAGGATTTAAAATTATCAGATAGAAGAGAACGTTTGGAGTAGAATTTGGGATAAAAAGTCTTTCAAATCCGTGTCTGCAAAAATAAAACAACAGTGTGCATTGTATGCTTGTTTTTTTTTTTTATAAATTCATAAATAAAACCTTTTGAAAAGTATGATGTAATATGCTAACATTACATCTATATTGGCTCCTGGTACATATGTCTCTTGGCTTTCCCAGTGTGTGAACCATGGCCTTTGGCTCTGTCTGTGGTTGGTACCCTCTAAATAGAGATCATACTGGAGAACATTGAAAGGAATCTGGTGGAGGAACCCTTCCACTTGAACAGTGACGCTGGGAGTGGCTATTTTATCACATGCCTGCTATGGTTTTATTAGTGGGAACGCAGGACGGAGCACTGCCTCGGGAACACAGATGACTACAGAAACATCACTTCCTATGCCTCTACATTGCCACTGCTAGGAGAAGCCAGAGAACATCAACAGGAAGCTTGCAGGTTGGTAGGTGCCAAGGGGTTGGTATATGAAGGGTGTGGGGATTTGATGGTGTTAGTCTGGCTATTATGATTTAGTGATTTTAGTGATGGGATTTAATGATGTTGTGTCACTGTATTCTTTGTCTAACTTTTAGATTGTGAACTGCTTTGGAAGGAATTTTGGATTTGAAAAGCAGCATAAAAGTAGATGTAGTAGCAGCAGCAGCAGTAATAATAATAAATACCACAGTGTTATTATTATTATTATTACTAAATGCCACTAATAATTGGCAATGAGGTGTTATAATCCAATTGCAGCCAATATGTGACATAACAAGAAAAAAATTGCCCAACTTACTAGTTGTTGCTATAAGCAGATCATTTAGCAATGTGTGCATTAATTAGCTCCATCAGCATCAGACATCCTACAATGGCGTTACCCAGCCCTGGGCTACCCATGATTACTTACTAGATAACATTACGGGATTAATTTATTGTACAATATCTTAGGTGTGTTAATCTTTGAAGGGGTTAACTCACAACTATGGAATACCATCTGTGGCATGTTCTCTTGAAAAAAGTTGTTCTTTGAGACCTTTTTGAAAAGTGTTCAAAACACGCTCATTGATATTTCCCTCTGTATAATATGTAATAAAATTCAATTATATCACAGCACATCTGCACGAGCAATTCATTATCTCAAAACCCAAGTAAATTTCCCTTGTTCATCATATATACAAAGCACCGACATAGGACACTCGTTTGCATGTACCTGACTGCATGCAATATTATTCACAACTTAAGTTCTTTTTCTGTCATTTATGTAGCAGCTTTGGTTATATGATTAAGTATATACAATGAGAAGATTGCCCACACTCATATGGATAATTGTTTATAGATACTACACAGCACCATCTGATAGGCTATACTAGCAGTTACGGGCCACACTTTAGCTTTGAGCTGGGCAATGCTACTAAAATCCTTTCAGCATAAAGAGAACCGTGCTGGATCAGATCAAAGGTCCATCTAATCCAGCATCCTGTTTCCAGGGGCCAATCAAGTGTCTCTGGGAAGCTCACAAGCAGGGAATAAATGCAACAGCCCTCCTTTGTTTGGCTCTAGCATATGACCATCAGAGATATATACTACTCTGGAACATATGATATTGAGACTAATCCTACATGTGCTGCTCTGATTATCCCTAAAAAAAGAACTACTGAGCTTTCAGTACCATCATGCCTTTTAGATACAGCACAGAGAAGATACTTAGAAGTTATATGAAAAAAAATACTACCAGATATTTCTCCATTTTTTAAAACAAATGCAGCCACTAAGATTGGCCCGAGGGAGAGAGGCTTCTTTAATCCTTTTATTTCCAGTTGGTTCCCCCCCTCTCCAATTGAGGCCATTGGTTCATCTAGTGCAGCCTTTCCCAACCAGTGTGCCTCCAGATGTTGGTGGACCACAACTCCCATCTTTCCTGACCATTGGCAATGCTGGCTGAGGCTGATGGGAGTTGTGGTCCAACAACATCTGGAGGCACACTGGTTGGGAAAGGCTGATCTAGTGCAATACTGTATACACTGTCTGGCAGCAGCTCTCCAAGGCCTCAGGCCGGGCTCTATCTCAACCTTGCTACCAAAGATCAATTTAATTGGAGGGATCACAGATTGAACCTGGGACCTTCTGCATACCAAATATGCACTTGGCCACTGAACTATGGTACCATCACTGATATTTCGTTTAGCTATCATAGTGGCCTGTCCTCCATGAATTTATCCAATCATTCTAAAAATCCATCTAAAATGGAGGTAATAACCACACATCCCACAAGTTAACTGTGCAAGGTGGGGAGATTCTAGTGGAGCTACAATTCAATTTGTACAAGTCTCTAAGACAGTGACATATAAATTGGTCTATGCACAGTGCCAGATTAAGTTTAGTGAAGTGCTTTGACACCTCTCTTCCCTAACTTGTGGGAAAGGACAATTCAGCTTTAAGATTAAAAACGTGGGGTGGTGTTTTTTTAAAGAACAGAGTCAATCCTGGTAAGTCACAGAGGGCACATGCCTCTTGGGAGCAAAAGTACACCTTTCATTGCTACAGGCAAATAGTCAGAGTAGACCAATCATATGACTTTCATTAGGGCATGGTGGGTTGCCTGACCTTTCAGAAGGTGGGAGCCATTTTATTACCTAGCACAAGCTCACAATGATATTATTATGGACAACTCTTGTGTGTGATAGTTGCCATTATCATGCAATTCATTTCGTGCATCATGACCTCTGAGAGCTGTGATGTCTGACTTTCAGCCTCTGAAAACAGTCTCTCTCTCTCTCTCTCTCTCTCTCTCTCACACACACACACACACACACACACAAACAGAGAGAGAGAGAGAGAGAGAGAGAGAGAGAGAGAGAGGAGGGAGGGAGTTTTAGCAAGAATATCTATAAAATTATGCTGTGTTACATATCAACCCTAAATATTTAACAAAATGCAGTGCGCTTTTACCATTTATTGCTGTTAAGAGGTGTAAAAAGAAAAACAAAAAGAGAGCAAAACCTTCCAAAGCAACAGCACACAAACGGAGGGAGAAAAATGTAGACTCGTTTGCCAAAACTCGTGCTGTTTGGGTATTTATTACCTGTTGTAGTTGAGAGACTCTCTTGTTATAATCTGTGATGGGCCTGTGTTGGTTTTCTCGGGCAGGTTTTGTATATAACAGCAAGTTTCTGGACCTTGGTAGTTCAGGGCAAAAAAGTCATGCTTTGGTGCAGTTGTCCCAGCAGGACGATAAAAGATGATGGTTGGTAATTACATCAGTTTTGCACTGCTGAGCAGATGTTCTTGCAAGATAGATTTTGGCTGGCATTTACAGAACATCACCAGTGAATCTCATGGTACTGTTGGAGTGCTGCTGCAAGCCCACTTGTAATAAAGATTATGAGCAGAAGTGAGAGGATCCAGTGAAAACACCACTGCTCCTTTGAAATGATGCAATTACTTTGCTACAGTTGGAAAGATGGCTAAGATTAGTAAAAAGTAAGAATAATGGAGTGAAGAAGTAATGGCATGGTTGACATAGCACTATAAAGCACAGATTTTTTTTTTGCATATTTAAAAATGGCTAAAACGTTCCATTTTGTGTATTTATGGATAAGATGATATTAAAAATATGCCATGAAATCTGCAGTGTAGAATATATGGTTCTGTTTGTCAAATAGAAAACAACAGGTTATAGTCAACTAAGTCCTGCTCAGAGTAGACTCACTGAAATGAATGAACCTTAGTTAGTCATGTTTATTAACTTCATTAGGTTTAGTCTGAGTAGGACTAACATTGGATCCCATCCACTACTTTGGATGCTCTTGTACTTTTCAATGGAATATTTATTCTGAAGGTCTGGCTTCAATTACAATAAGTTTATATTCATATAATATGGGTACTTTCTGATGTTTTTACTCCATGGAGAAATCCCCCTAAAGAATATATGTAAACATATGTCAGAATGCAAGTTCTACATTGATTTTTATTTATTTATATATTACTTGATTTATATCCCGCCCTTCCTCCAGCAGGAGCCTAGGGCGGCAAACAAAAGCACTAAAAACACTTTAAAACATCATAAAAACAGACTTTAAAATATATTAAAAGAAAACACTTTAAAAACTTTAAAAAAAGCTTTCAAGATCTTTAAAAAAAGGTTAAAAACCTCTTGTTTAAAAAAATGGTTTAAAAACATATTAAAAAGCAATTCCAACACACATGCAGACTGGGATAAGGTCTCATCTTAAAAGTCTTGTTGAAAGAGGAAGGTCTTCAGTAGGTGCCAAAAAGATAATAGAGATTGTGCCTGTCTAATATTTAAGGGTAGGGAATTCTTCCACAGGGTAGATGCCTCCATGCTAAAGGTCCATATTGTGCAGAACGGACCTCCTGATAAGATGGTATCTGCAGGAGGCCCTCACCTGCAGAGTGCAGTGATCGACTGGGCATATAAGGGAAAAGACGGTCTTTCAGGTATCCTTGTCCCAAGCTGTGTAGGGCTTTGTACACCAAAACTAGAACCTTGAACTTGGCCCGGTAGCAAATTGGCAGCCAGTGCAATTCTTTCAGCAGTGGGGTGACATATTAGCGATATCCTGCCCCAGTGAGTAGTCTTGCCACTGCATTTTGCACCAGCTGCAGCTGCCAGATCAACCTCAAGGCCAGCCCCACATACAGCGCATTACAGTAATCCAGCCTGGAGGTTACCAGTGTGTAGACAACAGTGGTCAGGCTATCCCAGTCCAGAAAGAGCCGCAGCTGTCTTACCAGCCCCAGCTGGTCAAGGGCACTTCTAGCCACTGAGGTCACCTGGGCCTCTAGCAACAAAGATGGATCCAGGAGCACCCCCAGAATACTGACCTGCTCTTTCAGAGGGAGTACGACCCCATCCAAAGCAGGCAACTGACCAATTATCTGAACTCGGGAACCACCAACCACAGTGCCTCTGTCTTGCTAGGATTCAGACTCAGTTTATTGGCCTTCATCCAGCCCACCACCGAGTCCAGGCAGCGGTCCAGGGTTTGCACAGCCTCTCCCGATTCAGATGTTACAGAGAAATAGAGCTGGGTATCGTCAGCATACTGCTGACACCTGGCCCCAAATCTCCTGATGACCGCTCCCAAGGGCTTCAAATAGATGTTAAACAGCTTGGGGGACAAGATGGTACCCTGTGGCACCCCACAGCACACCTGCCAGGGGGCCAAAAGACTCTGAAAATGACCCTGGAGATAGGATTGGAACCATTGTAAAACAGTGCCTCCAATATCCATCTCACCAAGTTGGCCCAGAAGGATACCATGGTCAATAATATCAAAAGCCGCTGAGAGATCAAGTAAGAGTAACAGGGTTGCACTCCCCCTGTCCTCCTGATAGAGGGTGACCAAGGCCGATTCAGTCCCATAACCAGGCCTGAACCCAGACTGAAATGGGTTGAGATAATCTGTTTCATCCAAGAGTACTTGCAATTGCTGTGCCACAACCCTCTCGATCGCCTTCCTTAAGAAGGGGACATTTGAACTGGTCGGTAATTGTCGCAAACCAATGGGTCCAGGATGGGCTTTTTCAGGAGTGGTCAGATCACTGCTTCTCTCAGGGCAGCTGGAACCATCCCCTTCTGCAATGATGTGTTGACCACACCCTGGATCCACTCAGTCAGACCCCCTCTGCAAGCTTTAATAAGCCAAGAAGGGCAAGGGTCGAGAGCACACGTTGCTGTCCGCATCATTGCAAGCACCTTGTCTACGTCATCAGGCCACATCAACTGAAACCATTCCCAAGAAGTTGCAGCACACGTTGCACTGGATTTTGCATCCAATGGATGCACCTCATTGGATTTTTCAGGAAGAATTCATGAGAAGGAAACCTGGGTCAGATTCTGATGTATTATTTGTTCTTCACAAAGTTATACTTGTAAGCACTCTTATGTCAGCAATCCCTATGGCTAGAAAGATCAACATGTGCAATGGTAGTGCCCACTTCTGATCACAACTCTTCCTGACAAAATCCACGTAAATTTCTTGGTGGGTATAACACAGTAGTGGGTAACCTGTGGCCCTCCAGGTATTGCTGAACTCCCATCATCCCTGGCCATGTTTGTTGGGGCTGATGGAAGTTGTAGTTCTGCAACATCTGGAGTGCTAAAGGTTCCCCACACCTGGTATAACCGAATGGAAGAAAAAAGCAGCAACACCATATCATCAGAATGGATATTTTTGTTGTTAAGTTTTTAATGTTAGCAAAAATGTTGGCTAACTTTAAGCTATAAAACATATAAGAAGCTCATTATGGGTAATGGTTAACACATGCCAACCTATACCACCATGAACTGCTTTTTTTTATATCCACTTGTAAAACTACCTTATCAACTACGTACACTGAAGATCCTAAAAAATGCCTGTGCAATATGATGCCCATTTGACTTCCTGATGCAAGAGAAAGGTGTTCCTTTCTGGCATGTTTTTTTCCTCTGTATGTGGGTTTCCCCCCCCCCTTCTCAATCGTATTCTACTTTCCTCTCTTGGCTCTGTCCTTGTACTCTCCCACCTCGCCTTGTCTCTGACATCCTGGCTGTCCAACCATTGTGGTTTCTAATCTCAGTTACAGGGTGTTCCTCATTTTTGATTAATTCTCACACCTGGCTCTGGACCAACTTAACTTGGTTTACCCCCATCATTGCTTACTGTGCAAGAGGCCTCTCAGCTGGATCATGAACCGAGTCGCAAAGGTTTCTTGCCCTAGGTATTCTGATGCATTCTAAACTCTAACGGGAACAGTTAAGTTTCTAACAGGCACAACAAAATGCTTTGCCATTGACTTCTTTCCCTTACCAATTCTCTGTTGCAACCCAAGTCGTCTCTTAACCATCTTGCAACTCAAGCAACAATCTGCTGGAAGCGTTGAACTCTACCTCCGCTTGTCAAAGGAGTGGATATCTATCCAGCTGAGTTATGGTTCCATGGATGCAGATGAATGTTTCATGAGTTCTGTGATGTGGTTGAGAGATCCCCTGATTTGTAGCAGAGAATATGGGGGAGCAGTAAGGGGGAGAATTTGTTGGCAAGGTTATGTGCAGGAACTGTGAAAACCTTAATAGCATTCCCCTTCTTGTTGGTGTTTGGCTTAAGGCGCGTCTGTGTTAAAAATAAGGTGCTATAAGGATATTTTGTGTGTGTGAGTGAATTCAGTTTGTTTCCTGCACATGCAGCCACTGTTCAAAATATCAGGCCCCTCTCACTTAACCATTCGCCTTACTTTCTTCCATCCTATAAATAAATCCTTGTTCTGTTCCCAACATGTTGAGGCTTGAAAACAATGGTCTGTCTTAACGTCAGCATTTGATTCTGCTTCATCGGTGCCACAAACAATCAGTGCACTTTGTGAATGAAGAGATTTATTGACAAGGAACATTTAAAAAAACAATACATTTGCAATTAGATTAGAATCTGTCCCACTTTATTTTACCTGCTTGTGAAAATGCTGACTTAATTTTTTTTTCACGTTCTTTGCTTGGGCTGGATGACTGTTTCTAATAAAAGACACCGGTCTGTCCATATTGGCAGAGTTTGCTTGCTGGAAAGAAGCTGATGTGTTGATTCTGCAGATCCCTTTCCAAAACAGGAATGCAAGAACAATGAGGAATGGCTGATTACCTGTATCTAAAGGTGAGAGTAGATTATTGGTGGGTGGGTGAGGGTTCCACAGAGAATTGAAGGCAGTTTGAAAGAGGGATCATTAATCTATCCTAATTTCACTTTTGGTAAACTGTAGGGCAAGCTTTTATATTTGTTTTTTCCATGCTAGCCCTTTTGTTCTGGAATTGGCTCACTCAATTTTATGAAGGTTCCAGATGATATATCACATGATTGCAGACTAGTGGTTTCTGTTTATTGAGTTTGTCAGGGCTCCTGTGCCTTAAAATACATATTTCTTGTAATGCTTTTGTATTGATTGTGGCTGGAGGATTAGTACAGAATAAGCTCTTGATTATTGCTGAATTAGTCTCTCTTAATTGCCCCAGTATCAGTTTCTGTCCCTGCAAAGAGGGAAGGCTTCATTTTCTTTTCTTTCTGATCGTTTTGTTTAGTGAAGTTTAGCTTTCTTTCACTATAAAAAGAGGATGGGAAAGACAAAAAAAAATGCAAGGAAACGAGTTATTAGACTCTCCCTTCCACACAAGAATAGAAACTATTGTGACAGTTATTCATAGGAAAATTAAGAGACTATTCGTTGATAATCCTCCAGCCATGGTCAACAGAAATACTACAAAACATAATGGGAGCTTGGCTTGCATAATGGGAACTTTTAATCAACATTGGAAACGAGTTTTGCAAATGGGATTTATATATAAGTAAACATTATAGAAGGATCTTGACCATTGGGAGGGAATTTCTAAATAATATAGCACTATATTAAGTATTGTGTGGCTCCTTCGTCTGAATACCGCTTCCAACTAATGTGGAAAAACAATGCCCCAGCAGCACTGGAGCACAGAAGCAACCCTAGTTGCACCATTCTCCACAAAACTGTGGAAGGAAAACAGTGTGCATGTAATGGGAAGCAATGCCTCTCTCAGAGCACTTTCATCTATCTTATGGTGCAATCAGATACTCACTTTCCTGGGAGTGAACCTCACTAGACTCAATGGGATTCCGCTATTAAAAACTATTGACTATTTCCAGCCTAGTGGTGAGATCCATCATAGCATGAGACGGCATCCACTTGTTCAAGAGGGCTTTTCCTTCCTCTCCTTCCCACGCATGACCCCAAACCTCTCCTCCAGAGGGCTGAAGGACCATCCAGAGCAGATTTTTCAGGAAATGGGGGGGGGGCGGGTGAAGGAAGAAGAAGAGGATCCAGAAGTCCCATTTTGCAAGTAGATTTTAGTACAAACAGGCAGACATCATTGGATGTTGCCCTAGAATTTTCATGAAAATGGAAATGGACTGCCTTCAAGTTGATCCCAACTTATGGCGATCCTATGAATAGGGTTTTCATGGTAAGCGGTATTCAGAGGTGGTTTACCATTGCCTTCCTCTGAGGCTCAAAGGCAGTGACTGGCCCAAGGTCACCAAGTGAGCTTCATTGCTGTGTGGAGATTCGAACCCTGGTCTCCCAGGTTGTAATCCAACACTCTAACCACTACGCCACACTGGCTCTCAGGAGTTTCATACAAATGGCTATAAAATCTTGGAATTCTCATCAATGGAAACTATTACATATACTTTCCTTTTCAGACATTTTCACTGAAAAACAGCATAGAATGTTCACAAATTAACAAGGGGAAGTGTTACTGCTAATCCAGTAAGGGATTCATTCATCCATACCATGGGGAAGCCAACATCAGTGTTACTGAAATTTACATACAGTATATTGCAGCAAGTGCTCATATGTCTTACATACTCACCTTTTGTACTCACAAAAGAGGCATGCAGACTTTGCATATATTTATTTCAAAGTTTTATATGCTGCCTTTCAGGAGAGAACCTTGTTAAGGTAACACATAAATAAAAATCAATAAAACTACCATACAAAACAAAAACATCAAAACAGTATGACATTAAAAGAACAGCAGTTAATTAATCTAGCTTTGCAGGCTTCTTTAGCGCTTCAAGCTGTGCCGAAACAGATATGTGCATATCCAGTATTATCACATAGATTCTTAAAAAGGAAAACACAAAAACTAATGCCCTCAATATGATGAGTGCCATGCTCATTTTGAGTGCTGTTTTAAACAGCTTTCTAATATATTGGTAAATAAAGGATGTGTGCAAATCTACTATTTATGTAGGTGTTTAATCAGAGCTTGGAAAAGTTACTTTTTTGAACTACAACTCCCATCAGCCCAACCCTGTGGCCATGCTGGCTGGGGCTGATGGGAGTTGTAGTTCAAAAAAGTAACTTTTCCAAGCTGTGGTTTTAGTCTACTCCAGGCCATTAAATTCACATACACCATTCCCATGGCTAGGAAATTTTCTTTCCTGACGAAGTACAAACATGCTTGTAGCAAACAAATCATATGAATAACTTGCCATGAACTTTCCTAATAACCATCCACCTTTGTATTTTTTATAAACCATCTATGTTGGATGATTTGTATTACATTAAATGACTTACAAAGTTGGAAGCATGTGCGTTTCTAACACAGGATTGCCCCTAAAATGGCAGCCCCATGTCAAGATCTTCCTGCTGTCCTCTGAAACATTTACACATACTTGCCTATGTCATGATGTGATGTCAGCGTGCGATTCTCCACTCTGAATCTACATCATTTGCTGCCACTAGTGGGGGCAGAACCACACAGAACATGATAATGTCACAGCATGGGCAATTTCCAGAAGAGAACAGAGATAAAATGGTGTGGGGTTGCCATTTTTGGTGCTAGACCTACAGGGCCAGTTCTAAAGGGTGGCCAGGTGGGGCACTGGCCCGAGGGCCCCTGGAGCTACAGGGGGCCCTGAGAGGCCCCTGAGAGGCCCCCGAGGGGCCCCTCCACTCCCCTTCCATGACAGGAGGAGCTTCCGAGCCACCCTCCATCCCCCCGCTTCACCTACCTTTCTCTCTGCTGTTTTTTGCGGTGCACACAGGGTTGCCATCAATCAAGATGTCAGCTGAGGTTTCTGTAAGGGGCTGATGGCGTGCGTACCATCAACTAAGATGGTGGCAGAGGCTTCAGCCCCTTACAGAAACCTCAGCCGCCATCTGGATTGATGGCAACCCTGCGTGCGCAGTGTGTGCAGCTGCAAAAAACAGCAGAGAAAGGTAGGTGAAGCAGGGAAATAGCAGGGGGATGGCGGGCGGCTCGGAAGCTGCTGTCCTGCGATCCACGCTCCTGTCACGGCTTGTGGAAGGGGAGCAGAGGGGCCCGGGGCAGGCTGGTGCCCAAGGGCCCTGGCATGCCTGGAGCTGGCCTTGTAGACCTATATTGGAAGTAATGTTCTGGAAAGTAGGTTAGAGCTGTTCTCTAACCTACTTGGTAGGCTGGCTGTGAACATATATCAGCCACTGTCAGAGCACAGCAATTGGCATGGAAAGGTCAGATGAGAGATTCACAATGGCAACTGTCCAAGGATTTTGTAGAGGGCTTAACTCTACTAAGGATATCAAATACCTTGGTAAGATCAAACTAAAATGGCTTTCATTGCTCACTACATTTGCTGTGGCTGCATCCTGCTGGGCTCCTATTGGGAGGAAAGGCAAGATATAAATGTAACAAAGAAACAAAATCCATACCATACATTTAAAGTACTATTATACCACTTTAAATAGTCATAGCTTCTCCCAAAGAACTGTAGACTGTTAAGTGTGCTGAGAGTTAGGAGACCCCATCCTCCTCACAGAGCTATAATTCTCAGAGTGATTTAACAATCCCTCTTCCTGGAGTGCTTTAAATGTATGGTGCAGATGTGACCTGAGTCAGACCATTGGCTATCTAGCCCAAGACTGTATACCAGGGTTGGGGAACCTTTTTCAGTCCAAGGGCCATATTCTCTTCAAGTCAGCCTTCTCGGGGCCACATGCAAACAATAGGCAGGGCTAGAGGCAAAAGCAAGCAGAGCAATAGATGTGAATTTTATTTTTCTTCAGTAAGCTCGTTTCTTCACTCTCTCACATCTGTTGCTGTCCTCCATTCAGGCAAGCAAGAAGCATTATCAAAGTTCAAGGACACAGTCCAGTGAGGCAAGCAAAAAAACAAAATACTCAAGAAATGTGCAAAGCAAGACTGGTGAAGGGAATGGTTTAGGAGGATGTGTGTTCCGGGGAGAGTCCTGCAGGCGCGATAAAGAGTCCTGCAGGGCTGCATCTGGCTCCCAGGCCTGAGGCTCCCAATCTCTGCTGTATACTCTTCCTGGCAACGGCTCTCTAAAAATCTCAGCTAGAGGTCTTTCTCACTCTTGCTTTGCCTCTTGAGACAATGGTTGCCCAAGATTGCATTTAGGGCTTTGTGTGCATGTAAAGCCTGCGCTCCGCCACTAAGCTAAGTCTCCTCCAAAAGCATGGACTGGAACAGTGAAGAAAAGCAGTGAGCCGCAAGTGGAGTGCCCACCAGTGTTCATTGGCTCTCACCACTTGCTAAACCCCAAGTGGGCATGGGGTACCTCCTCTGCCAGCTGCAGCCTCAGTTTCCTTCATGGGAGCCTGCACTGTAACGACAGAAAAACAAATGCTACTTATTTAGATATTGACATTTACTGGTTAAGTGATTAAATAAGAATCATTTGTATGATTAAATGGTGGAAAGTAAAGTGCTTTCCCTGTGAACCTATAGCGTGGATCTCATTACCCAGAAGCGTTGCATATTAGTTGAAGCAAATTAACATTCAAACGCTTTCTGGAGTGGCTGCTAATCACAAGCTGTTAATTACTGTCATTAGGTTAGACTGCTGAGGAGAGTAACCGGAGGAATCATTCTCATGATCTTGGTATTTGAAAGTGATCTTCACCAATAATAAAAACACACGTCAGACATCCAGAAAATTGCAAATTGCTGAACTTGCTGATGCGGTCGAAAATTCCGCTGACTATAAGTAGCATTGTGATGGATGCATTCTTGACACAGTTTCAGTGTTTGGGCATAGGAAATAATGAGTATCAATGTCCTAGCAAGGGAATATGCAAAGCTGAAGGAGGTCTTTGTATCCTTAATTAAAGGGAAGTGGTAGCACAGGCTGTTAGCAGAT
The DNA here is from genome assembly GCF_030035675.1 of Rhineura floridana. NCBI lineage: Eukaryota > Metazoa > Chordata > Lepidosauria > Squamata > Rhineuridae > Rhineura > Rhineura floridana. The sequence continues at coordinate 41,636,517 of NC_084481.1, read as the reverse complement.
AAGCGACTGTACATAATAATCATGTATTTATGTAAGGGACTGGTACGCTATATTACTGTAGCGGCAATTAAGCTTTCACAAAGTAGTGTTAATAAGGGATGTACTTGAATAAAACAGCACGTAATTACCCTGTAGATTAATTGTGAAGGGAAGCAACTTTTAAAATATTTACGGTACTAAGATTCTGACTCTCAAAAGTGGCCCACCAGCTCAGACATTGTTCATTCCGATGGGTCCTGCACAGATGGAGTGCTTATAGAATCAGGCTCTAAGGGTGAATTTATATGATAAGCACATCGTACGATGGGTGAATTTATATTATAACTGTAATCATTAATCGGGCAACATTTAAAAATATTTATTTTTAATATGGCTGCAATCAGATTAAATAAATTTGAATCAATTATTCACATAAGTTTAGTAAATTCATCTATCAATTGAACGCATATAGGTGAAAATACTTCTGAAAGAAATGTGCATTGTTTTTCAATGATACATTCATTTGACCTAATAGGCATCATTTTAGAAGAGGCATTTTCTCTTGCGTAAGAGAGAAGGAAGAATCTCTCTCTTTAAGATGGTGTTTGTCATCTGCACTTTTTTTTAAAATAAGCATTTTATTAAAAACAGAGCACCCTTTTAGCAGATTAAAATTTGATTCCCCAGGGAGGGCATTGCAGGGGCCAAAGGATGTCTTGGATTTCCTTCTCCGAGGGTGGAGAAAGAAGTTGTCAGATGCCTCCTCCGTCTGCCTTTCTGATGTTGGAGTTCAAGTGCTGAGGAGACAAAGAGGAGGCAAGAGCAGATTCACAGCCCCCCTCCAGTGCATTCCAAAAACATGCCTGTGTAACCAGGGCAAACTGCACTAGCCCCGGAGTTGGCTTGCTTTATTTCCCTCCCACTGAAATCAGTGGGAGTGAAACTGTTTCCCAAAACAAGTCCCAAATCCTGAACAGGAAAAGAAAAGAAAAAAGGCCCTCCCATGTTTGCCATGGTGACACAAACTAGGAAAATGTGGTTCATCTGCTTTCACTTCTCCCTTCCTCTACCCTTTTGGATTGCTATGAAAATGTTGCAGCCCTAATAAATACTAATTAAAACTGCCAGTGGCAATCACTGTCTTAGAAGAAGCATTTCTCCTTCACTCTGACACACAACGGAATACCTCTCCTAAGATGCATGGCATGTGTGTGATGGAAAGGGTCCACATTTGATCACCAAGAAGTGATGCACGTTTTCCTGTTTTGGCAAGTGCTTGACCGTGAAACTTGAAATGCTCATGCAAGGCAGAAGACAAGAATGCTATTAAAATCTCAGGCTTCTATGCAGAGAAGTGAGTTTTCTCCTAGATTGTCTTCTAATGGTTCCCCTTCCTTCTACTAATATAAGACTTATGTCACCAGCCATGTAAAATATTAGTTAACAAGGAGATGCTGACAGTATATAATCTGATATAGGAGGAATAAAATCAGTTCACTTGCTGTAACCTAGTATCTGCCTGTCTCCAGGAACCTTTTTTAAAACTAGAGCTTTTCACAAACTATTAGTATTGTTTATGAATTTATACTCCACCTTTCTACAAAAATACAAAAGGTGACTTACACAAATTTGATACGGTACAAAAGAAAAATACAATCTAAAAACAAGATAAAATGCAAGCTAAAACCACAAATTAAAAGCAAAGCAACAGCAGTTCATTTGCAGATAGAAGGTTGAATTCAACTAAGTCCTACTCAGAGTAAATCCTTTAAATTAATGGATCTAAGTTACTCATTTCCATGCATTTCACTGGGTTTACTCTGAGTAGGACACAATGCAGACAAATTGGGGAACCATTTCACCAGATTTCTCCAGAGGGAGAAGAAAGTCTGTATCAGCAGGAGTCAGACTCACTAGTAACAATGGCAGAAGCACAGTTTATTTCTTTTCTTCTCTCTTGCTGTCACTGCAGGTGGCAACAGCATAAAATGTGTTGGCCACATGACCACCATTTTGTCCTCCACAATGACCTGCACAAAGTGTCATTCTGGGGTACTGTGAATGTGGGGGAAAATGGTGGTCGCCATCAAAAATAGTGGAGAATATTTGGAGAAAATTTGGCAAAGTGGCCTTCTTTTTCTAAGGACAAGCTCAGGAATTTCCCAAGGAAAAACATTTTCTGAGAAATTTCAGCTCACTTCTATACATATTTAAACATTCTCTCAAAATTTATTTATTTATTTATTTAAAAATATTTCTATCCCGCCCTTCTACCCTATAATAGGGCACTCAGGGCGGTTTACAAAAACAAAATCAGACATGTACATAATAAAATTGTAAGCAGTAAAATCACAAAAACATTAAAATAAATTAAAATACATAAAATACTACACACACACACACACACACACACATAGGGACTGGTATTAAAGGGACTACAAAGGTAAAATTGAACGCAGAGGACATAAAATCAACATTGTTCTCAAGCTGAACTAGTTACCGCAGTGTGTCTGTGCCCGAAGTGAAAGCCCCCCCAATCAAGAGCACTGTTACTAGAAAAGGCTGTTTACATGTAACTGTACCCATCCTCTTATAGAGCAACTGGAGCTGGATAACAGAGGAAAACAATAGGAGGGGAAAGAGGGTGCCCAGACACAATGTAGGAGCCCCCAGTTTCATTCTTATGTTCAAGAATTTTATTTGCAGGAATTTCTATACTATTCAACATATAAGTACCAGACAGGATGCCAGGTCAGAAGCATCCCAACCCCTGAGATTTCAGGGGCGGGTCCTAGTGATGCCATGGGGGTGGGCCCTAGTGACATCATTAAGCATGATTCATTAAGCATCAATCACAGTTGCTTGGAGCATACAATTAAAACAAAAATATTTCTGATTGGAAATTAAGATAGAAATCTTAGCTAAATGAGAGTGTTTCCAGGCCCAGCTGAAGTGAAGGGCTAATTCCTTCTCACCTGCTTCAAGAGCTTGGGTAAAGAACATTTAATCTAGCCTACTTCCTTCTGGCAAGAAGAGTTTAAGTGCCCTCAGGCCAGGCTAGTCACCAGAAGGTCACTGTAGGAAGAAGGAGCCTAGTGGTATGGAGATGATAGATGGGAGCACTCGGGAGTAAAAATGGATGCCCCTGAAGGCTGCAATTCTAAACACACTTACTAAGGGACTAAGCCCCATAGAACTCAATAGGACTTACTTCTGAGCAGATATGGTTTGGACTGTGCTTTTGGTAAAGCTTGACTAGAGATCCTCTGCAAATATATCCATACCCAAGCAGGGTTGGCAACCCCCTGCCTGGAATGCCCTGCCCCTATCTTTTAACATGGCTGCTCCAAACTTCTTTACAGATTTGACCCTTCACTTCAGAAAGAGGTCTGAGAAATGAGTAAGAGTAAGAAGATTCTCTACCCTTTCTGTCTACCCTGTGGGCTGCTATAAACTCACTTTGACAGCCAACCCAGTCCCAGTGAGTAATAATTGGCAGAGAGAAAACACACATGGTTTGGTCTACCTTCACAGGCAGCAGCTTGGGAACAACAATTGCAGCCACACTTCCAAATATTTCATTCATTCATTCATTATTTGAATTATATCCTGCCATTCCTCCCGGTAGGAGCCCAGGGCGGCACAAATATGTGAATTCTCTTTCACCACTATTGAGCAAGAAACAAACAGTCATGCAACCAACAAGGTGCATCATCAGCGGGTTTAAGGGGGTTGAGCGCACAGAACCACTGTTGTTGTTTCTATGGATGTAAGGGAGTGAGGTTAAAGGTAAATGAAATGCAGACAGAAAAACAAAGGACAGTAATGACTTCCTAAATACAATATCATACCAACCACAACAAGATTCCTACGAGTAAGGCAGAAAACTCAGCATACCACGACCAGTCAGGATTCCTAACCAAAAACAAAAACTAAAAATATCCTGGCAGCCAGTCAACCAAGGTCACAGAAATCCCCATGCAGCACAATCTGTCCCAGGGGCTGCAGTTAATGCAGAATGCTGCAGCACGATTGCTAACAAGAGTGAGATCCTATCAGCACATAATACCTCTGCTGTCAAATTTGCATCTGTTGCTGATTTGCTACCAGGCCAAGTTCAAGCTGTGCTTTCCATGTTATGGGTACCACATAGTACTTGTTCTGCTCTTGTAAGAAATCAGTCCTTTAATGTTGCAGCACCTATGCTTTGGAGCTCCTTGCCTATTGACATTAGGCAGATGCCTCTTTTCAGCACCTGCTAAAATCATTTTTGTTTAGGCAAGCCTATCATGCAGAAGCTATTGTTTTTAAATCTGTTTTTAATTCATTGTGTTTTTGTGTGAATGTTTTTAAATACCTGTCTTTAACTGTTTTTGCCAATAATTTTATTGTTTTAATTCTTTCTGTAAACCGCTTTGAGATTTTTTACAATAAAGCGGTATATAAATGTTGTCAATAAAAACCATAAATTTTGGAGTCACTGTGGCCCTTGAATCTCTTCCCACTTTTAGGAACAAAGGAATCTGCCTTATACTGATTCAGGCCATTTGGTACCATCTAGCTCAGTACTGATGACATGGACTAGCATTGGCTCTCCAGGATTTCAGGCAACAGCTTTTTCCAGAAATTGAATTTTGGACCTTTGCATGCAAAGCATATGTCCTACCAATGAGCTACAACCCTTTCCTTGTTTAAAAAAGTATATTTTAAAATTATGCTTTTCAATTCACTCTTGAATGCACATCATCATACCTAGGGCAGATCCACACCATTCATTTAAAGCACATTCAACACCCATTTGAAGCACATGAATCCCACCACAGAGTCATGGAAACTGCAGTTTGTTAAGGGTGATAAGAACTATAACTGTTAGGAGGAAACTACACTTCCCAGGATTCTTTAGGGGAAGTCACATGCTTTAAGTGTGAGTTGGATGTTCTTTAAATGTATTGTGTGAATCTACTTCATAAACTTTGCCTGTATGTAAATCATTTTAATTAATTTTTCAAAATGGAAATGAGCTATAAAGTGTACTGGGTGACCATGGGCTACTCACCATCTTTCAGCCTGTCTGCCTCTCAGGATGAAAACAACAGAGAACCATGACCACCCTAAGGAAGAAGGGCACACTTAAAATGTAGAGAAAATAATCTACAACCACAGTGTGAAATCAAATACTTATTGGGACACAGGACGAAAAAATATTTATATAAGCATGACTATCAAATATTTTTTATTATTTACACAACCTGTAAAGATATTTGCAGTGCAATCCTATGTTTGTTTACTCAGAAGCAAGTCCCAATGTATTCAATAAGGCTTACTCAAACAGGGAAGTGTGCAGAGAACTGCAACCTCAAGTGATAAGGAACTTGTTCTTTCAACAAGCCTTTTAAGTGGAGACCTTATCCCAGTCTGCGTCTGTGTTGGAATTGCTTTTTAATATGTTTTTAAACCTTTTCTTTTTTAAAAAAGATGTTTTTAAAAGCTTTAAAAATATTTTAAAGATGTTTTCTTTTAATATATTTTAAAGTCTATTTTTATGATGTGTTAAAGTGTTTTTAGTGCTTTTGTTTGTTGCCCTGGGCTCCACTTGGAGGAAAGGTGGGATATAAATAGAATAATAAATAAATAATAAATAAACTTCATTCAAACAACCCAAAATTCAGATTCATGATACTTTAAGCTGTTTTGCAACTGTTTATACTTGTTTTATGGTTATTGGGTTTTAAAGGGATTTATTTCTTATTGTGAACTGCATTGGTTTCCAATCACCAACCCTACCTCACAGGGTTATTGGAAAGTCTCCATACACACACACAAGCTGCAGATGTAAAAATACATACACCCTATATAATAGTTTGTTGTCAAACCAGTTGGTCATTGGAAAACATTTTTTTAAAAATCACTATTAGTTTCCTACATAATAAAAACTGTGATACCTAAGTAAGCCCTGCCTAATTGCTTTAAAAATAGGATTGGAGGGAGAGAGAAAGATTTACAACACAAACACAATTTTTGCTATGTTTACTCAAAAGTCCCATTAATTTACAGCACAATCCTAACCATGTCTACTCAAAAGTCCTATTGAATTTAATGGGGTTTACTCCAAGTGTGTGGGATTAGTATTGCAGCTTTACCCCAGAAAAGCAAGTATTGGATTAAAGCTTCATATTGGGAAGGTTTTTAAAACACTGCCCTCTTCATCAGCCCAGGATTTGACTCCTGCACACAAGAGAAACCCCCCCCTGAAAGCTATATACTTACTCAATTTATCAGATTTTCTAGTAAACAGGAAAAAACAGCCATTTTCTGGCATTGCAATGAGGTCTAGGCACTGCCTGGAGGTTAACAAATCACAACCCTGACTTCATTTATTGGCTACAAACCTGAAAGAGAGGGGTTAGAGCAGCCAGCAAAGAGATCATTTCATGGAAGTTGCGGGGGGGGGGCTGATATTTTGGTGTATATCTCATGAACCAGACCACCTAGAAACTTTTTTTTAAAAAAATGAAAGCTAAGAGTCCAGAGATTAAGGTGACTCACCTGGAGTTCCAGGGAGGATCCCCAAAAGCCGGAGTATCCAGCCAAAAACCGGACATCTGGTAACCCTGGTACCAGAACAGAATACAATTAAAAACTTAATCCTCAATATAACATATACAGAATAAAACACAAACATGAAACAGAGCCTGATGCTACTCTTTGAAGGATCCGCAACCCATGGGAAAGGTAGGTGTAGGTTCTATCAGAATTAGTGCACACACAGGAAAGCTGTGGCCTAGTCAGAAGTGGCTTGCCAGGTGGAGCAGAGCAGCTACACTAGCTTCCCAGAAGATAGGTCACTGTGGCTTACTGGGAGGGGGAGGGGCAAAATGGTAGGGACACCAGTTTGCCTGTCTCTCTCCTGGTAAGCAACAGTGACCCACCTGCCAGGAAGCTAGCACTGCTGCTCTGCTACATATGGCAAGCTGCTTTTGGTCATGTGACTCATTTGGCGAGGCCAGGGTTGCATTCAGATAGTGGTTTGTTCCATTTTCCTGACATTTCCTTACCTGAGAATTTCCGTATTTTTTCCATCTTTGACACGACGTAAAAGGTACATCTGGAAATCTAATGGAATGTAGTGGAAGTTTTGCTCTCATTACTTCCAGAAAAAAATCCATTTGCAACCCCATTAACCCAGAAAATTGTGGGAGTAAAGTGATGAAATTTGGGGTGAGATACCAGCATACAGTTCTTTCCCATAATTTTCATGGAGGAATCATGGGGGGACATAAGTGCACAGGTGCAGAAAGGGTAGGAAGTAGTGACATGACCACTGGTATGAATGAAATTTAGCATGATACGGAGGCATATCTGTCAAAAAGCTATAGTTCCATAACACAGGTACTACAGTGTGAAAGGGATGTTAGAAATCAGGACAGAATCACTTCCATTATAATCAGTAAAGCTAATGCAACAAACCCCATGTCTGAATGTAGCCTTGGTTTTGTATGAAAGCATTTCACAGGCCAAAGGAACAAGGGATCTGAGGCACAGAACCACATGCAACAGGACCTCAAGAGAAACTAGGATGCTTCAAGCTGAAAGATCAGGATATTAGGTTTAGTTGCTCTAGCAATGATTAGGTAGTAGGGATGGGTGAGAAATTCCATTCACATTTCAAGTCGAATCTGTCAAATTCACACTTTCTGAAACAATATGAGAACAGAAACACAGCCACCCTTTGAAATTTGCACTTACTTGAATTTTGCATTGCAGTTCACCAACCAAACGGCGTTTACAAAAAATGCATATGTTAGGGGAAAGTGTGCATCAAAATGAATACAGGCATACCCCGCTTAACGTCGCTTCACTTAATGTCGCCTCGCTATAACGTACATGCTCCATACGCCACCATACCCCGCTTAACGTACGCGTGCTTCGCAATTACGGACTCTTAATGGCATGACGCCGCTGCCATCTAGTGGCGATTGCAGTGCAGTACATACATAGATAATTGCTTTGCTTTAAGTACATTTTCACTTTACATACACGCTCGGGTCCCATTGCGTATGTTAAAGCGGGGTATGCCTATATATGAGTTAAAATAACATACAAAAATGCATTATATTATGATAATATTATGATAATATTATGATTATATTTTGCTTGCAAAATGTGTACATTAGTCAAAACTGCCTACAAAAAGGTGTTTATTAGGAGAAATTTGCACTAAAATGCTGGAGAATTTTCATAAGGATTTTTTTTAAAAAATTGCAAATTCCTGCAGAAATATGGAGAACTGAAAAAACGAGAAACTAAAAGAACCAAAATGGACAGATCTTTCCATCCCTATCAGGTAGCAAAGCTGGGTGTTCTTTGGAGCTAACTCTATGTCACACGCAAAGAAGGCATATATGAAAAGCAGATTTGGAAAGGAGAACTTTGGAGTGGACAGTCTGCCTCCCCCCCAGAACTCAAAAATATGTGTGTGTTTACTAACATGTAATTAGCCAGTAAGACAACAGGGAAATGTATAGTCAGTTCCCATTTCGAGACTTACTGTTCCTGCTACTGAGTAGCTGGAAGAAGATGTAAGGTGTGCTACTTAAGTGAGAGCAGCTGCTAGGGCAGCCTGAGCTCCTCCTGGATCCCCGAAGTGGTTCCTCTGAGCTGGTGGTGCTAATGTACCTGCACAGATGCAAATTCTGAAATCATTACTATAATTTAAATCGAAATACATTTTTGGAATGTGCTACATTATCAAGATGTACAAAGGGAGATTGTTATTACAATAATGGGATTTATTGGATTGGTTATCAAGCCTTAGATAATAATTTAAACTGATGATGTATGCTCTATTCTATCCTTTCTCTGGAAAATGGTATTTTGTAAGGTTGAATTAATGTAGTACTCATTTCTTGGACAAGACTATTTTAAGAAGATTATTATTAATACTTTGCATATCATTGTATGTATTTTATATCTGTTGCTCATATTTAAAAAATATTTTTCCTGCTATCTGGTTCTGCTGCTGTTATAACTGTTTTTCATGACGACTTCTGTTAATGATTGTCCCTCACTCCCATTTGTGGTTTTTAATACATGTTATTTATCACTTGTCCCCTTCATCAGTGATCCTGCTCTGATGGATCAAAAGCCTTTCATGGATGGAAGGGGCCTTTTTGTCTGTGGAATGCGAACCCTGGATCCAAGCCAATGGGTTGTATTCAAAGAAGTGCTAAGGTGAACGTTACGTTAGCGCAAGGATTTCTCCTTGCACAATGGAATATTCTCCCCATCTCCTTCCCCTGCTCCCCCTATGCCTGCTCTGGAGTTTTTCCCAATCCTCCAGAATAGATTTGGGGCATGCACATGGATTCCTGTTGCGCTAGTGCAAGGATTTGGTTTAATACTGCCCACTATATTTTTTAAGGACCACTTTTAAAATGCTAGAGTCAATTCCAAAGGTTTTCCACATACATTTCTACAGAATTCCAAAAGTGCTCCTTTGTCATGAGCCTCAGGCACAATTCAAATGTGCAGGTGTTCACACAGTACCTTCACAAGACAGGTTTTTTTTCTAAATGGGTGCAAATAATGTTTTTTAAATTTTCCCACCTGGTCACTGGCTTTATCAATCCAGTCACCCAGTATGTGGGGAGCATGAGCTTAAACACAAAGAGGCAAACTACCATAAAGATGAAATAGCTTTTTGAAAAGCTTAATGAGTGAGACTACATAAGGGGAGACACACTTAGGATATAAGTAGCCAAGATTTATCCTTCCCTAACATACCTGACTCTATACATTGTGTGTTCTTCTGACCCATAGCAGCAGTTAAATTCCTCTTCATCAGTTGTCCAGAAACATGATGACACTGGCTGTTTGTGTCAATATATCTGAGCATTTGGAATTGGCTCAAAGCCACTGGTTTCAGTGGACCTTGCTTTCCAATAAATATGCTTTATGATGAACAATCCATTTGGGACTATCCACATTCAAATGGTGTTTGCTATTATTACTAGCCCACGGCTGTGTCTGTGAGCAACTATTATGGCCAGCATAAAAATACTCTTAATGATAATTTAGGATTGAAGGGTGTAGAACACACAGAGCATACCTATTTTAGACAACTGCACAGTTTGTTAGTTTGCCAAATCAGATTAAACTCACAAACTGAACCTAAATATATTTACTTGGAAACAAGTTCAGTGAAACTCCTTCCAAGATCCAGGTAAAAATGCTAACGATTGAAGCCTACATTCCATTTCAAAGGTCAGGAGCTACTATTCTGTATCAACATCCAGATGGGATCCTGACCACCTTTGAAACAGAATGTAGGCTTCAATCGATAGCACTTTTACTTGGATTTTCACTAGCATTTGAAATATAGGCATCCAAAAAAGGAAGCACATTTAGTGAGATGGCCCTCAGAAGACATGATTATTCTGTATTGTTTTTGAATGGCTCACACTAAGTAGCAGAGCCACATCTTGTTGTTGGATTTGAATATGTAGTTCCTCCCCTGTCCCTGATTAACTAAATCCCTTCTGTACTGTAATTCATCAGTGGTTACTTCAAAGAAATTCTTTGAAGTGAATTATCTATATTTACTACAAGGTAGCAAGCCCACTATTCCCCTCTCCCCAAATCATTCTTTGCTTATCTACAGTGGTAAAGCTTAGAAGTTGAAGACAAGGTTAATTCTTCCCCAGAAAACTGGGGTATTAGGAAAATGGGTAGTTTGGGCAAACCTCAGATGAGTCAAATCAGGAGCTACTGGCAGCACTGATTTTAAATGTTCTAGGCACTAAGTAGTGCATGTAACTCTGAAATCTGATAGCATGGTTGAGAGAATTTACTTGTCTTATTCTGCCCCCCAGTTAGAATCTTTTTGAGCAGGATCTCACTGTCAGTTCAGCTTTTGTAATCGCATTCACCGTGGGCGATGTAGGAATTCTAATATGGACTAGCGATTCAGTTAACGGTGTCCAGCAGCGGTGTAGTAGAGCAGGAATGTGGAGAGATTGCAATTCTGGTGCTTTCTCGCCCCCATCCCCAGAGTAGCAGCAATAACATCATGTACTGAAACAGTGTTGTAAACATGGGAGATTGGAGGGCAAGTCCAGCCTGGCACATGATCCCTTTGATAAGTTCTGGCAGTGACTGGCCCAGTGTCATCCAGTGAACTTTGTGGCTGATCAGGTATTTGAAATCAGGTCTCCTCAGCCAAAGTTCAACATGCTGACTATCAGCTGATCCTAATAAACTGTTACTACAGCTTAATGGTTCCACACAGCTCCTACATTTTTGGATTCTTCCTGGAGGCATGGCTATGGGGGCTCTCACGATAAGCTCCTGCCCTTTAAAATGTATCACTACACCACTGGTAGCCAGAGATTTCTGTTAGCCTCCTTTGGTAGATCAAACTACTATAACTGCTATTTGGAGATACAGGATGAGAGAGACTTGAGGTTGGTTCACATATACATGGCCATCTTTTCATGAACATAGCATCAAGCAGTGATGTGTGTGTATCAGAGAAAGAGAGAGAGAATAAGCCATCACAGACCTAACATCACCAATAAAGACTTCATATCCCCTGAAACACAATACTTTATAACTACGGCAATTCATGGAGTTTTCAAGTGTGAAGTAGTCTAGCTCATTAGAAATCAATTTTGAAAAGTGCAACTCACAACAAAATGTTTCAGTGTATCCCCAAACTGTAACAGGTGTCCTCCAACCTGTTCATAGTTGCAGCCAGCCCAGAACAGGAGCTTTGTAAAACTATTTGAATGGCACAGAGGGGAACTGTGTGATATAGCTTTAAAGGCCTCACGTTTAAGGGCTCATTCACATGGGAGCTGAACTCCGTTTTAAAGATGAAGCTTTTCCTATTGTGATAGAGTTTAAAGGTTCACACTCCTACCTTCCAATCTGCTGTTTTCAGTCCCCACTGAAGGGAAAGGGTCAATCACGCAGCTTCCTAATGACCACGCCCTCTTAAAGTAAAGCAACCACTTCCTCTGGTTACCTTGGCAACCAAGCATGCTCAATTTGTTTCAGAATACGTTTCATAAAAAAAGAAAAAATCCTCAAGTGCAATTATTTGTATTTTCAGAATCCAGCACAAATACAAATATTTGTTTTAACAGTGTTATGCTTTTTTGCACAAGTTAGGGGGGAAAGGGAAAAAAAAGCACTGTTTGCAGCAGGCTTGCAGAACGGGAGCCAGAAGAAAATGACATGAACAAAGGGAGGAGGAGGGAGTGGGTGTGGGCTCACAAAAGCATCTGAGCTAACCATCTGCAAAGCCCTGGAGATGCGAAGCACAGATCTTTTTTCCTTCCCTTTTTGGATTAGAATTGGATTGATTTGATGCGGATTTAAAGGGAAAAGCAGCGGCTTACCATTGCCTTGCCTTATACGTCATGTAAATGCTACAAATTAAACGGGGCTGCAAGTAGCACCAGATTCATACTAAACCTCTGGGTGAACCAGCCGTGAGACTGGGTGTCAACTCCAAACTAGTGTACTTTAATTAATTAATTAATTAGTTAATAGCCCACCCTTCCTCCCAGTAGGAGCCTAGGGCGGCAAACAAAAGCACTAAAAACACTCTAAAATATCATAAAAACAGACTTTAAAATATATTACAACAAAACCTCCTTAAAAACTTATTAAAACATAACATCTTTAAAATATCCTTTAAAAAAAAACTTTTAAAACAACTTTAAAAAAAGCTTTAAAAACAGACTCAGACTAGGATAAGGTCTCTACTAAAAAGGCTTGTTGAAAGAGGAAGGTCTTCAGTAGGCGCCAAACAGATAACAGAGATGGTGCCTGTCTCATATTTAAGGGGAGGCAATTCCAAAGGGTAGGTGCCGCCACACTAAAGGCCTGCTTCCTATGTTTTGCAGCATGGACCTCCTGATAAGATGGTATCTGCAGGAGGCCCTCACCCGCAGAGTGCAGTGATAGACTGGGTATATAAGGGGTAAGACAGTCTTCCAGGTATCCTGAACCCAAACTGTATAGGGCTTTGTACACCAAAACCAGAACCTTGAACTTGGCCCGGTAGCTAATAGGCAGCCAGTGCAATTCTTTCAGCAGTGGGGTGACATGTTGGAGCTACCCTGCCCCAGTGAGCAGTCTTGCCACTGCATTTTGCACCAGCTGCAGCTTCCAGACCAACCTCAAGGGCAGCCCCATATAGAGCACATTTCAGTAATCCAGCCTGGAGGTTACCAGTGCGTGAACAACAGTGGTCAGGCTATCCCAGTCCAGAAACGTTTGCAGCTGTCTTACCAGCCAAAGCTGGTAAAAGGCACTTCTAGCCACTGAGGTCACCTGGGCCTCTAGCAACAAAGATGGATCCAGGAGCACCCCCAGACTACAAACCTGCTCTTTCAGAGGGCATCGAAAGCAGGCAACTGACCAATTATCCAAACTTGGGAACCACCAACCCACAGCATCTCTGTCTTGCTAGGATCCAGACTCAGTTTATTGGCCCTCATCCAGCCCACCACCAAATCCAGGCACCATTCCAGGGCTTGCACAGCCTCTTCCAGTTCAGATGTTACAGAGAAATAGAGCTGGGTATCATCAGTGTACTGCTGACACCTTGCCCTAAATCTCTTGATGACCGCTCCAGAGGCTTCATATAGATGTTAAACAGCATGGAGGACAAGATAGTGTTCTGCGGCACCCCACAGCACAACTGCCAGGGTGCCGAAAGACAACCACCCAATGCTATTCTGTGAAACAACCCTGGAGATAGAATTGTGGTAGAGTGGGGAGGTTATCTTTAGGTTCAGGGAAGTGGTGGTGGAAGCATGGAGTGCGACAGCCAGCACAGGGCAAGAGATGGTTGCTGAGTAGATGGCTGGCCCAGCTCAAGCTACTGACATAATTGTGGTGAACATCCACTCAGCAACGACAGAGTTGAGGCACACCACACTTCCCTTGCTGCCTCCCAGTACCTAAAGGCAACAGAGAAAACGGTGAGATATCTCCCTGCATCATGCTGTGGTGGCAGGCAGCTGTACTGACTGAATGACCTCACCAATTAGTACACCGAGTTTAGAAGGAATGGCAACGTACATGCATGTGTGAACTGGACTCTAGAATAGATATCTCTTCTAATGGACCAACTACAGATGTAAATGATGTCTAGCCAGCCTTTACATGACACAATTTTAATTGCAAAAGTAAGACTTGAGAATAGTAGAATTTAACTTAACTGCACTTATGCCATATTTTCATTCTAGGTTTATATGATGTGCACAGTTACATTATACTGCTGTGGTAAAGCTTCTGAGATGATTGGATTAGCATGGCATTTTCCTCACTATTTGTACTCCAATTACTTTACTTATGGCCCATCATGGGAAGAGCTGAGAATAGAGCAGCCTGCATCACTGGGATGACTGCAATTCTCTTCCCAATTCTGTGTCACTTCTGTCATCAGCTCCATTCTGGGAGCAATTATCAAGTAATTGGCTTTCAGGCAGATGATGATGGTGTTCAAATGGCTACACCACTTATCAAGCATTAAGTGCATGGATTGATCCCAGTGCATATGCTCTATTCCTTTCTTCATGTTCCTGTTAAATTTCAGATGCCAAATGATTAACTAACCTTTTTCATACACCAGACCCAAAGATGTGATGGTTATTTCAAATTGTTGGCAAAGTCCAGGTCCAGACATGATAAAGAAGCAGAACCAGAAAGCAGATGAGATATATCCAGGATATTCTAACCAGTATGTGAACTCTTCTCAGAATTACTATGGGATATGACTCAAGAGAGGGCCTTTTTGGTGGCTACACCCAGGTGTCGACACTGTTTGGATTTCAGTGCTAACAAAAAATGTCTCTCTTCCACCAGGCTTTTAATGGTGTAGGAATTTGATGGGTTTAAGTCACTGGTATTTATAAAGAGAGGTGTGGATGTAATATTTATGAATCTTATATTGTTTCAATGTTTTACTGATGATGTGTGGAATTGTTGTCTTGTTTTATATTTTAAGTAAATTGCCTTGGATGGGATCACTTGTTTGATGATGGGCAGGGTAGAAATGAAATGAGTGAATGAATAATTTTTTCGGACATTATCTTAGGGAAGGGACGAGAAACCTGTGGCCTTTTGGATGTAGCTGGACTACAACTCCCATCATCACTGACTATAGGACATGCTGGCTGGGACCAATGGGAGTCAGAGCCCAACACCTGGTTCCCCCTCTCTGTCTTAGGGCCAAGCTAGGCAAGATGCCAAATACATACTTAGCAACCACATCTGTTTTTTTTATTAATGGCAGTCAGGATAGGCAACTTTTGTCAAGACCGCAGCACAGGAGAAGGTGTTGTGGTCCCAAGGAAAATCACCCCTTTCCCATCTGCTATCAACCCTGGAAGGAAAGCTGTCATTGGCACTAAATGCAGACATAGTTGCTAATGATGTCTTTAGTGTTATGTGTAGCTTGGTCTTTATTTTATTTTATTTTTCATGTAAGGAAAGAAGGAAAGAAAGAAAGAAAGAAAGAAAGAAAGAAAGAAAGAAAGAAAGAAAGAAAGAAAGAAAGAAAGAAAGAAAGAAAGAAAGAAAGAAAGAAAGAAAGAAAGAAAGAAAAAGAGATGTAAAGGTTATCTTTTATCAGGGTATGTGTGCAGGCTTGAAACACTGAAGTATTGTGTATAAGGTCTGTGCCACATTTGGAGTTTGTTTACATGGGCAGGAAATCACAGATAATTGAGTTCCTCCCCTTTGAACGCTACCTTGACAGCTTTGTAAATGTGCTTGTGTGATGTGGTGTGCTTGCTACAAACTGAACATTCCAACAAATCTGTCTACCAAATGTCTGAAATGTTGCTTCGTTTTTTAAAACAGCTAAATGCAAGAAGTTGCAGCCTAAAGCACAGCAGCAAGATCAAATGGAAACAACCGTTGTGCACGTCATGCCACGTTCAACCAGCCATTGTCCGGTGCAGAAACTCTCCATGCTCTTGTCACAAATGCTGCAAGGAGCCACTGCCACATGACAGCCACATAGGAGAATAGTCAGTGGTGTCTTTATGAAAACTGCAATCACCCAAGATAAAAGAGCTTATGGATAAAAGACCAAGATCCTGGATTAAAAAAAGCCAATTGCGATCGTATTGTGTATATAGATAAATTATAAATAAATAGATAGATAAATTAGATTAAACACAAAGAATACCACAGGACAGACTGCTGTCTTTTTTATCTCTTCTTTTCATCAGAGACCATATTTAGAACTATTTGTTATCTAATTTTGATAATTGTTATTTAATTTTGAGAATTGTATTTTATTGAGGTATTATGTTCTATTGATGTATTGTTATGTTCATTTTCTTTTGTAAGCCGCCTTGAGGGCCTTTTGGCCAGAAGGCGGGGTATAAATTTAATAAATAAATAAATAAATAAACTAATGGCTATGAAATGTATCTCCTAATTATCTTTCCATTGATGGTCCTCCCCTGCATGTCTATATATTCTCATTTTTAACATAGCTTCATAACATCTCACAAAAAACCTCTGCAGGCTAACTGGGGTGACTGGCCCATCATTTTTCATTTTCACTGGACACGATTGACAGGGTAGTTCTGAGTGCTGCGGTTCCCTTTGATGCTCTAGAACACCTACCATTCCTCCTAGGCTTATAATACCCATTGCTTTCAAATAGGCTGACAATATTACTGTATTATTTAAGAAAAGGTCACAAATAATTCCACATGTACTTTCTCTTTTATTCAGTTGTATTTCTATATTATATTTGCTTTCATGTGTCTTCTTTCTAAATAAGTCCCGAACATCAAAATCAATATATTACATTAAGGTAACATGCTGCTTTGTAAGAGGTTTTCTGAATTTCGGGGGGGGGTAGAGGCAGAGGGGGCAGGGGGCAAGGAGCTTGGCACAGTGCAAATGTGTCAAATTGGCTCAGGCAGAGCATTTGTCTTGCCCCTCCATGCGTTTGCCTTGCTGGTGCGTTTGCCTCACCCTGCTTCCAGGTAAGCAGCAAGCAGCAGTGATACACACGAGCAGAGGTCAGGTGAGCAGTGTCACCCCACTGTGCTATCTGCTACTGCCTCTGACACACCCTCATTGCCCATCCCACCACATGTTGGGGGCACTGAACTGCTGCATGGAGGGGGGAGCCTGCTCTATTTGTGTAGACTTCCTGCACAATTTCTAAATCTAATTCCACAGGGTTTAAAATTATGCAGGGAACCTACATGAGTGCAGCAAGCTCCCATTCAGCCCATGGCACATGGAGGATGGCCAGGACAGGCAATGAGAGTGCAATCAAGTAGGCAGGGCCAATGGCTTCACCATGTGAGGGGCATAACTCTGAAGAAGGTTTTTGAAAGCTTGCATTCATGGTTAGCAACAAGTCGTGGGCCAAACTCAGCAAATGGTGGTTTGTTCAAACCGCCGTTCAGTAACAAGCCAGGGCATCAAGCCAGGATCAAAGGGAGAGGGAACATCTGAATCTAAGACTTGTACTAGCTCACTCATGTAACAACAACCATGATATGTTGTTACATTTGAACCTAGCCTCTTCTTACTGCATCACACCAAATTATTTGCCACTAGGTTCACCCCCTTCATTAAATCTACTTTGTCATATTCTGGGAAGAATGCAGGGACCATGGCAGTCTGGAGGAATTTTTTCAGAAGGGAGGGAAGTAAATACTCCAGATAAACATACATATAGACTTATTTAGCATCAGAGAACAGGCCAAGCATCTCTGGTAATATCTGATGAGTGAATGGTGGTGAGGCCTGTATAGACCAGATCTCTGAGAAACTTGTATTTTTCCAGGTCTGCTCCTTCATCATTTCTCAATGGATAGATTTGCTGACCATCTATGGATAGACCTGGCATCCATGTCTTTCCACTCATCACTGAAACCCTCATTTTTTTCTCCTGGCTCCCTTCACCTGCTCCAGCTCTTATTTAATTACGATGCTGCCACAATCACCTTCATAGTCCCTCTGGATTTCCTTTTTAAAAATCCAGGATAGTGTTAGAGTTTTAGGCTTAAGGATTTTATGGCAAAAATGCAGCATACTTTAGCACATATACTTACTGTATAATACATAGCACACATATAGGGTAGTAGGACTGGTAATAGGAAAACATGTATCTTATACCTGGTGAAAGGCACAAAAAGGGTAGCATTATGATCAACTGCATTAGTGAATAATTCAGGTGGGCTATTATCTGCAAAGAAAAAAGGCCACATTACACAATAAGCTGAATAGAAGTTGCAAAAGTGCTGGATTGCAAATTGGCACAGCCAAGCTAAGGGCTATGGGAGAAGGAAAAAGGGAAGTGCAACAAGATGTTTCTTAAGATCAATTGCTAACAAAAGATCAATTGCTAACAAAAGCTAGGATGAGTTAAGTTGAACTGACAAATGTTTAATCAAATATCAAGGTGAAGGGTTACAAGCCTGGTTGCTGAAAAACTGAACTAACATTAAGAGCTGGCATTTCAGAATTATTTTAATAGTCATAGAAGCTGCTCATGAGAAATTCGGAACTATCAGGTCTTGAAACTTGTCAAGGCCAGTGAGATTTCTGCCTATGTATAGCGTTTGCACAGGCATGATCTAAGATTGTGGTTTCTGGCCAAGACATTGGGGGCTATTTTAGATGAAAGTCTAGCACATCAGGATATTAAAAAAATTGAGAAGTAGAGTCAGTTTTGGACCCCCAGCAAAATCAGGGGATGCATTATCTAAAATGAGCTCATGGGAGAGTCTCTAATGATGTCATAGATATGGATTGTCCAATCGTGATCACGAAAAGTGTGGTATCATAGAAGATACTTTAAAGCTTGGCCTAAGTTAGTTTGAAAGGTATGAAATCAGGAGTTTGAGCTCAGGAAGGAGTCTTCTCTTCACAATCCAATTCTAGTGCAAATTCTTTCCTTTAGAGGTTTTAATCAGCTGGAAGTGCTTTCTTCTACTTTAGTATGGGCGTAAGCTCTGGCTGTGTGAGAAGGGTGCGGAAGGTTTTGTCCATTTTTCTTGCTAATCAATAATGTACCTCAGCCAGCGTTACCTATCTATGTGTTGTTGGTTGTATATTTACTTGGGTCCGGTTGATGTGTCTGCTGCAGATCTAGAGAGCTGTTGATAGTTTGTGAGCTGTGCCTCTTGCTGTTTGTGAACAATCAATAACTTTAACCCTAACAATGGGGAGATAACAACACTTGGCTATACTTCATGGTTGTCAAACGCTCTACCTCTCTCCAGTAAAAAGGGTTATAACAACACTGACTTTCTTTGCAGGGTTGGCATAAGCCCCACCCCATATAATATGGGCATAATAATGTAAGGAATTGTGCCTGCACATTTGCCTCAGATCTCAGGTTCTACTACCAAAAACTTTTTTAAAAAAGACAAAAGTTGGAAATCTTGGGATCATGGGTAATCTAATGGGGACTGATCCCCTTCCTCCCCATGGACACCCATGCTTCTTGGGGAGCCAAGGGTGCACATGCAGTGGCCGGGGGGGGGGGCAGAGGACCTGGCCTTGGCATGCCAGGGTTGTTGGGGGTGGAAGACACCATGAGGGCATGCACATGATGCCACCTGACCAGCCGTCACCATTGCATAGCTGGCTGTAGTAAGAATGGCAGCCCAGAGATGCCTGCTGCTCAATGACATCTTGAAAACATTTCCAAGATGTCACCAGGTTAGCAATGGCCACCACATGCCTCAAGGACAGCCTAGGGGGGAGTGACCAAGAAAACCATCATGAGCACATCCTGATTACATCATCACTCCAGGACATGCTGGCAATGACAGAAGGCCATTGCCTGATATGGGTTCAGAGGCCATAGGGTCCCCCTTCAAGGTGGCAAGTCATAGCCCAGAACTGCCAACCTTAATGGGGAGCTCAACATCCCCAAAGTAGAGGCAACGACGAAGATCAACAGCTCCTGCTGCTGCTAGCTAAGAATCATGGGCAGCAGCAGGACCCAATGTCTATTGGGCTTTATGAGATAAAACAACTATGCAGTTCTATTTCTAGCAGAGTAAAAATAACAAAAACAGAACTGAGCAATAGCCTCCCCCCACACACATAGTCTGGCAAAACACAGTGTTCTTTGGTAAAGTATATAAAAGCAATTTTACTCACAACCTTCTCATGTATTCAGCAAAACGTAGGCTTAGCTTGGAGAAAGACACAAAGAGCAGATTACTTTAGTTCATGGTTTCAGTGTTCTGACAGAGCAGCCCCCTAGCTGCCAGCCTGTGTGGTTAATGGAGAATGCAAAGCAACAACTAACAAAGAAGGAGGAAGGAAGGGAGGAAAAAAAACAAATAGGAAACAACATCATAGCAAACTACAGAGTTGTCCTGATTCTATCTAGAGATGGTATCTTCCTACAATTGCACTAAAGCAAGCACAGTCCAGCTCTCTAATGGTAGCGTTCAAGGTTGCCTATCCCCGGTAACGTCCCCAATTCCCGCACTACCACCAGCAGCCATCCAGTGTTCCACTGACATATCTGAGAAGTTCTACCGGTGTAGCTCTCATGGCGACAGTGTATCTGGAGTGTGGAGCTTCTTAATCTTATACCCACTCAGCTAGCAGATCTCTACTATAGATTTACATTCTAAATATACAATTCTTTTAAAAACACAACACTATATGGGAAAAAACCCAGCATCATAAAATATAAAGAGCACATAAAATAGAGCAAATAAAACAGACAATTCAAAACAAAGTAGTTAAGAAAGAATAATAAAACAAAGCCATCAATAAGCAGCTTAACAGGTCAAAAAGCTTATTTAATCCACCTGCCAGTGGAAGGCCACCAAAAGAAAGGCCACGCTGGCTCTCCTTGGAAAGACAAGTCCTGCAGGTCTTAATATCTGGCTAAGCTCATGTTGGAGAAAACCTGGTGCCAAGCCATTTTGGCTTTATAGGTCATAAGTAATGCTTTGAATCGTGTCCAGAAGTGTACCAGAAGCCAGTGATGTCTTGTGACCTAGGAGACACATGCCTCCGAAGCTGGCTCTAGTCAAGAGTTTCACCACAGCATTCTGAACCATCTAAAGTTTCTGAACTGTTTGAAGTTGTCAAAGGTAGCCCCACATCGAGCACATCACAGCAATCCAATTGTGGTATAACTAAGGCACATGCCACCATCATAAGAATCACTGTAGAAGACATATAAGAATGTCATGTTATTTTAGAACTAACAGGATGGACAAGGTGGAAGGAATGGAGATAATAGCATCATATTGATTAGCTCCAGTATGGTAAAACTTTTCATATTTATCAGCACGGATTGCTACACCTCCTGGAAACATTGGGTTTTTCTGGATTGGATTGGCATGTCACTTCGAGCTGTCATCAAGCCTGGATGCTCGGCTTTCATTTTAAAATGTAAGTTTCTAGCCCTCATCATTGTGGTGATAACCCTCAGTATAAAGTTTTGCTCTGTTGAAAAGTAGAACTCCCTCTTTCCCAGAATTCTGACTAATGAAATCAGAGCCACCGTCTTACAGAAATAGCAAAATCTTTTCTGTGAATGTTGTCTGGCCTGTGAAAGGAATCAGGTAAGACTTGTGCACCTCTTTCCCTTCCTCAGTGCCAGAAATTTGGAAAGGATGGGGGAGGCATCAGTATTTTTAATTGGAGTAGCCCATGTGGTGAGTAAGGAACTGAGGTCATACAACAGTGTCAGATTCTCCAAATCAGTTGGATGTTAAGAGCACCTCTGCATGGTCAAAACACCCTCTTGTTTTTCAAACAACCCTAGCCAAGTATAAATGAAACCATGCCATACAGAGATGGCTGAGGAAGGGCATTCAGAAAGATGGTTTAAGGACTGTCTCCCTTTCTTTCCCCCATTTCCTTACCCCAGTCCCTGAGCAACTCCCCATACACTGGGCTGGCACCTCTGCTTGGAACTGCCAGAGTACACCAGAAAGTCACCTGAGACAGAACAGCAGCAAAGGGTGCCCCCCCCCAAGTCAAGAAGCAGAGTACCGAAGACTGGCCAGGTTATTTTGTCCAATTGCTGAGACTGCTTATGGGCTTACCATAGGCATCTGGTTGGCCACTGTGGGACCAGAATACTGGGCTAGACAGGCCTTTGGTCTGATCCTGCAGCCATGCTCTTCTTTTGTTCTTTAGTCACCTGAGGCAGCGCATCTCACAAGTGTTCTTGCTGGGAGTAAAAATATAACTACAACAGCAGCAACATAACATAATTTGCTGTCCTTTTATGACATCTCAAATCAGACGCCTAAGTCAGCCACCTGCTTGAAGATAGGGCCAGTCTTGCAGATTATAGAAGGATTCCTCTTCTTTTCTCAGGTTCATGATGTTATATTGATCAGGATGAGACCAAGGATAAAATAGAGCTTCTTTATTTAATAATTCTTAAACAGTAAAACATCTGAGCTTGTTCTGCGCTAGGCTTCACTCAGCACACACAATGTTGACTAATTTCAGTAACTAAATCAGTCTAGTTCCCCCTAGGGTGTGTAATACCCTCTAGAGAAAGTTAACTCTTCCTTTGCTGTGCATCTAACTTAAAGACACATTTCACTACATTTCCTTTTCTTTGAGTTCTAACTTATTTTGTGTGTAGTTTTCTATCAGCAAACCTTGTGTAGAATAACATTTCGTCTCTATGATGTTCTGGTTTTCAAATTATTCTTCCTCTGGATGTCACTCTCTTGGGACTCTCAAGAGATAGGCTGTCTTTGGCAGGTGATGCTTGCTCACAAGAATTTGTCAGTTCTTTGTTCTCAGTCTTGAGATGGTTCCAGCAATAAATTCTGCTCTTCTGGTATTTCTGTAGATGTCTCCTGTTCCTTTGGAATGTTCCATTGTTGGTAGTGACAACATAAGATCTTGGAGTTTGACTCTGGACTGTTGCTAGTTCAGACCATCCTTTCTGGTCGTCCAGTTTCAGTCTTACTTGTGAACCAGGTTGTAATTTTGGAAGTGTCTTCACTCCATGTCTGTTGTAGTAATAGTTGTAGTTTCTTTTAGCCATGTTGTCTGTGACACGGACTTTTCCCAAATCAGGCCACTTAGGATACAACTTTGTTTCTAAGGTTGGAATTGGTGTTCTTAATTGTCTTCCCATTATCACTTTTGCAGGACTGCACTTTGTTGCATTGATAGGTGTTGATCTGTAGCTTAGCAGTGCTAGGAAGGGATCTTCCTGACATAAGATTTGCTTTGCTGTTTGTACTGCTCTCTTTGCTTCCCCATTGGCTTGTGGGTAATGGGGACTGGCTGTAATGTGACAAAAGTCATATTTCTTTGCAAACAAAGTAAACTCTTTCCCTGCAAATTGTGGCCTGTTATCTGTTACTAGTTCATTTGGGCATCCCCATCTGGGAAAGATATTCTTCATACAACTGATAACAGTAGAGCTTGTTGAATCAGGCATGTATGCAATCTCTATGTATCTGAAGAAATAGTCTATTGCAACTAAGTACTTTTGTCCTTGTAACTCACAGATGTCTGCTCCCACTCTCTTCCATGGTCTATCTGGCAGTGGAGTGGTAATGAGCAATTCCTTCTGTTGTGAAGGTTTATTTGTCTGGCAAAACTCACAGTTTGCTATTATTGCCTTGAGGTCTTGCCGTATTCGTGGCCACCAAACAGCCATTCTTGCACGTTCTCTGCACTTAGTGATTCCTTTTTGACCTTCATGGAGTTTTCCCAATATTTCTTGTCGCATTGTAGCAGGAATGACAATTCTATCACCAAATAGGACTGTTCCTTCCATCTCTGTAAGGCTTCCCTTTTCTGCAAAGAAAGGTTTGAGGTTAGTTGTCACTTCAGACATGTACAATGGCCAACCAGTTCTGACAAATTTCATCACCATTGAAAGGTCTGGGTCAGTGCTGGTAGCTGCTTGAATGCATTGAAGGAGTGTGGTAGATATTGGTTTAGAAGCTTGTGGAAGATTTACATAGACTTTGATTTCCTCAACTAACTGGGTTGTTTCAAGGTCTGGAGTTTCCAGTGGATTTCTTGACAGTGTGTCTGCTACAAGAGTCTTGCCTTGTCTGTATTCTGCTTAAGGATTGTACCTTATCATGCATAAAAGGAGTCACTGACATCATATTGGTACTCGATCCAGGTTTTTGCAGTTTATCAGCAGTACCGAGGGTTTATGGTCTGTACAGAGTGTAAATGATTCTAGCCCATAGAGATATTTTGTTATTTTTTCACAAGCCCAAACAGCAGCTAGACATTCCTTTTCTATCTGAGCGTATCTGGTCTCAGCTTCTGTTAGCGTTCTTGAGCAATAGGCCACTGGTTTCAACTCTCCATCATGATTTTGGAATAGTATTCCTCCCAGGCCATAACTGCTGGCATCAGCACTCATTACTGTCTGCTGGTTAACTTCATAGTAAGCAAGTACTGGAGCCTCTGTTAAGAGATTTTTCACTGTTGAGAAGGCCTTTTCTTGGCTTGGACCCCAGCACCATGTGCTGTCTGCTTTCAAGAGTGTATTTAATGGGTATAGTTTCTCTGCCAAATTTGACAAGAAGCTTCCTAAATAATGTACATGTTCAGTCCTGTGATGGAGTCTGGAGGTTTGATTGCGGAAATGGCTTCTACTTTCTTAGGATCTGGACTCACACCATGCTCATTCATGCAGTATCCAAGATATGTACGGTCTTTCTGGCATAAGATGCATTTGCTGTTGTTGAGTCTTAACCCTGCTGCCTTTACTGTTGCTAAGACTTTGGCCAATCTTTCATCATGTTCTGCCATTGTGGCAACATAAACCAACACATTGTCCATGAACACTGAAACGCCTTCCAGGTATTGTAACAGCTCCGACATTTCCCTCTGAAACAGTTCAGGTGCACTTGAAATTCCAAACGGCAATTTCTTGAAGAAGTATCTCCCAAACGGAGTGATGAATGTAGTCAATTTAGCAGTGTTGGCAGCTAGGCGGATCTGCCAGAATCCACTTGCAGCATCAAGCAATGAAAATATGTGGGCAACAGCTAACTGTGACAGGATATCATCCATAGTAGGAAGAATGCACTTTTCCCGCTTGACAGCTTTATTTAGTTGTTTTAGATTCACACATATGCGTACTGTTCCTACCTTTTTTGGTACTGGAACCATTGGTGTACACCAATCAGTACGTTCTGTGATAGGTTCTATGACTCCAAAGCAAACCATCCAGTTCTGCCTTTATTTTGGGTAGCAGTGTAACTGATATTGTTCTGGCAGTATGAATAGCATAAGGTATTTATTTATTTATTTATTTATTTATTAGATTTATATACTGCCCGACTAGCGATAGCTCTCTGGGCGGTACAGCCCAGAGGTACAGCCCCTTTTTTGAGCCTTATCTGTACTGGTGGTGTCTTCAAAGTTCCAACTGTGTCAGGAATTTCTGTGGAAAGCTCATCTAAATGTTGCACCAACCCCATCATAGTTGCAACATCTCAGCTTAGGAGGTTATTAGTCTTTGCACAGATCACATAGACCTTAAAGTCATAGTCATTTTCTTTATACCAGATTCTTGCTATGAAGTATCCCGTGCAATTTAGATTCTGTCCTCCAGGACCAGTTAAAACTGCTGTTGTTTGCTGGAGACTAGGCGGGTTAGAAAAAGACTTTTAAACAGATGCAGAAATTATGCTGACATCTGCACCAGTGTCTCTTTTAAACTTTATCGAGAGCCCACTGCTTTGTAGTGATACTTTCCAAGTTCAAGGTTCTAGTTTTGCTGTCCAAAGCCCTATACAGCTCAGGACCAGGATACCTGAAAGACTGTCTTACCCCTTATATACCCAGATGATCACTGCGCTCTGCAGGTGATGGCCTCCTGCAGATACCATCTTATCAGGAGGTTCGTTCTGCACAATATAGGAAACGGACCTTTAGTGTGGCGGCACCAACCCTGTGGAATTCCCTCCCCTTAAACATTAGACAAGCGCCATCTCTGCTGTCTTTTCGGTGCCTTTTGAAGACTTTCCTCTTTCAACAAGCCTTTTAAGTTGAGACTTATCCCAGTCTGCATCTGTGTTAGAATTGCTTTTAATATGTTTTCTTTAATATGTTATCCTTTTTTAAAAAAAGATGTTTTTAAAGCTTTTTTAAAAAAAGATGTTTTTAAAGCTTTTTAAAAAAAATGTTTTTAACTCTGTTTTGTTTTAATGTATTGTAAGGTCTTTTTATGATGTTTTAAAGTGTTTGTAGCATTTCTGTTTGCCACCCTGGGCTCCTGCTGGGAGGAAGAGCGGGATATAAATAAAATAATAAATATATAAATAAATATATAAATAAAATTCCCACTCCCAATTGGTCTCTGAGCATCTCACTCTTGGTGTCCCCAAAAGTACATTCATCAGCTTTCTCATGCAGCCATCTTATGTAGGCATCTGCAGATTCCCCTGGTTTCTGATGCCTCTGGTGAAAGCATGCCCTCTCATGAATGAGATTTTTCTTTGGCACAAAATATTCATCAAATTTCCCCAGGACTAGGAGATAGTCATCCTGGTCCTCTGCAGCAGCAAACTCAAATGATTTAAATATCTGCTCTGCTTGCTGGCCCTTGGCATAAATCAAGGAGCACACCTGAATTTCTTCCTTCTCTTCCTTCAGTTTTGTAGCAATGCAGTATCTGGAAAACCTTTGCTTCCAATCTGGCCATGCTGCAGGCCTGATGAAATCTAAGGCCTCTGGTGGGGAAACTTTACCATAGCTTTCCTTTGCTTTTTGTTTTTTCAGTTGTCCCAGGAGCTCTTCTACTCTGGAGACACTATGAGGATTTCTTAACTTCTGACACCATGTTATATTGATCAGGATGAGACCGACAATAAAATAGAGCTTCTTTATTTAATAATTCTTAAACAGTAAAATCTGAGCTTGTTCTGTGCTAGGCCTCACTCAGCACAACACTGACTAACTCACTCCAGTAGCTAACTCAGTCTAGCTCCCCCTGGGGTGTGTAATACCCTCTAGAGCAGCGTTTCCCAACCGGTGTGCCTCCAGATGTTGTTGGACCACAACTCCCATCAGCTTCAGCCAGCATTGCCAATGGCTGAGGCTGATGGGAGTTGTGGTCCAACAACATCTGGAGGCACACCAGTTGGGAAAGGCTGCTCTAGAGAAAGTTAACTCTTCCTTTAAGAACATAAGAACATAAGAAGAGCCTGCTGGATCAGGCCAGTGGCCCATCTAGTCCAGCATCCTGTTCTCACAGTGGCCAACCAGGTGCCTGGGGGAAGCCCGCAAGCAGGACCCGAGTGCAAGAACACTCTCCCCTCCTGAGGCTTCCGGCAACTGGTTTTCAGAAGCATGCTGCCTCTGACTAGGGTGGCAGAGCACAGCCATCATGGCTAGTAAATGCCATTACTGTGCATTTAACTTAAAGACACATTTCACTACACATGAAACAAAAGTAATTGTATCCAGTGCCACCTCCACCATCACGGTTACTTATTCATGCAGTTATGATGGCCATTTTTCTTCTAATCATGTCAGTCTATCCTGTGCCATTTTAAAATCACCCACACTTGGCCTGACCACAGGACCAGCAACTCTTAGTTCTTGTTCTAGGACTTATGTTTTCCATGCCGAGACAAAACTCAGTGATGGAAAACTGATTCCAAATCCATGACAATAACGACAGGCTATATAAGCCCTGATTCTATGGACAAGGTTGTGCATTCTACCCCCCCCCCAACCAGATCCCTATCAAGGTTTGGATACTGCATTTGCTGTTATTGTCTACCATTATTATTCTGATCACTTTCTCTCCACCCCCATGCCCCATTCACTCTCCTGGCTATAATGCTTTCAATATTTTATGTATCCATGTTCTTTTCTTAACAGCAAAAGTAGGGAAGAGGGATCCTTCCCAGGCTGCACTACATGCCTCTGTGCCATCGAGCAAGTAAATGTCTGATAGCTGAATCTGTACTTATATCGGCAATTGTATGCTGTTGGAATGTTTATCCCTGCTTGAGTTGCCCAGCTATTGCAAAAGCTACTTGAAATGATTCATGGGTCTGACAGATGTCTGGTGCAGCTGGATGTGTCCTTGATTATCCCAAAAGTCTGGACAGCACTGTCATTCACCATTGCCCAAATTATCTCTGTATTCACTGCAGAACCCTTTGTGACAGTACTGTAATGGCTAATTACCCAGGATACCTTTGGTGCTTACTTTATAATGGTCTAGAAGGGTGTGTGTGTGTGTGGGAGAGAAATAGCATGGAAGAAAAATAGAGGGAAAACACACCAATAAACGTCCCGTTCTGTTTCTTTTGAAAAAGAATAGATGCTGTTGTGGTCTTTCACCCCCCCCTTTTCTTTTTTTTAAAGTACCATATGTGCATATCAGATCCAAGGACCTCCATTTAAAAGAGATAGATTCCAGTGCAGTAGATAAAGAAGAACTAAAATATGAAGAATCCTGACATTGATAAATTGTAGACAATAGAAGGAGCTATTAGCTGGGAGAGTATTGTATGTAGAACATACTTGGAATAAAAGCATGATGGACAGCTATTTGCCTGCTTCATATGATGCTGGGGCGTGAGGAGGGGTGGGTGGGAGGGAGGGAGGGAGAGGGAAAGGAGCCCATGCTGTTTGGCAAACAACAGGATACGTAGGCCAGGGAAGAGGGTGAAAAGGGGAGGAGGAACTGGGATTTTAAACATTTGTATCTTTTACAGAGTTAAAGTTAGTCATGAAGGCTCAAGTGCACAGATCTCACACACACACACACACACACACACCCCAATCCTATAAATTAGTCCATCTTAACAAATGTAGTTTCAATAAAGTAGAGATGCATTAGGAATAAAGGTGAGGAGAGAGAGGGTACCAAATCCCATTTTGACTTTTAGTGAAGATGATGAGTTCCCTGGAGAGCAGATGAAGCAGAGTTAAGAGCAGCCTTTTACGCAAAGGACGCAGTAATTTGCCACATCCTGTCCAAGCTGTGTTCAAATGTCATTCCTGCCTTAATTACCTTGACTAACAAAGCTACTCTCTCTTATACCAGGCTTCCTCTATCTTCACTTCCCAGCGATGAGAGAACGGTGCTTTCATCCCACACCCACAGGCGCTCAGATGGTGGCGCAAAATGTTAAGGCACTGCATGTGGTGGAACTGACATGTAAGCAGCTAACATAATGGAGAAGGAACCAGAAGGAAGGAAAACAGAAAGATAGGAATCTCGGTTCATCTGGATGGGCCATTAGAAAAAGAAGTGGAGCCTGCAACAGAATATTGCAGTGTAGAATGATCCCTGTTCAGGATTCCAACCACTCCATTCTAAGCCCCCCCTGCAAGTTTTCTGGTTTCCTCCCTCCAACAGTCAGTCCACATTCCATGGTTAGCCAGTTGCTGCAGTCATTGCTCTGTTATTGATGTTCCCCCCTCCCCTTTTAGTTTTTTTCTGATTTTTTTTTAACTCCTGCAAACCATGGGTTTTCCCCAAGCCTCCTGATATCTCGCTGCCTTGCATATGGATGGTGCCATTTTGGCAACATAAGCAAAAGCAATCACAGCCTGCGCATCAGAAATATTCAGGGGAGAGTGCATGTTTGATTATTGTTGAGACAAATCTTTTAAGGGTTCATTAAAAAGGTTTGTTTATGATGCAGGGATTTACCATTTTAATGATGTGAAATACACTCCTGTGTCTAGTCTACTCAGAAATAATTTCCACTGAGTTCAATGGGTCTTACTCTCAGGCAAGTGGGAGTACTCAATGGGGCTTACTTTGAAGTAACCAGAATACCTAAAAGAACATATCACTGTGTATATACCCAACTGATCACTGCACTTTTTAAAGGAGAGGGCCTCCTGCAGATACCACCACATCAGGAGGTTTGTTCTGTATGGTATAGGAATTGGGTCTTAAGTGTGGTGGCGTCTACCTATGAACTTTGTTCTGTTATGTGTCAGACAGGTGCTGTCTTTATGGTCTTTGCAGCACCTATTGAAGACCTTCCATTTTGAACAATTCTTTTAAGTGAAGAATTTTATCCTTGTCTGAATCTGTACTGGATTTGATATTTTACAATAAAATATCAAATATTTTTTATTTGACATTTTTATTGGCTTCGGGATGTTTCATGGGAAGCAATTCATACTTGCAATGTAATATATAAATAAAAGTAATGAAAATGCATAAAATTGTGCTGTTAAACTAACCAGCTGTCCATTTTTACCGAGCATCTTACTGTTTTGAATAGATCCAAAATTAGAAAGTATCGCATTCAAACCTTAAACTCAGTTGGGAGATTCGCATAACTGGTGTGGCATCACGACATCCACTATAGGAAAGTCTGTGTGTTGCTTCAAAAAGCACTGTGCAATTGGCTGCCAAAGGGACAGCATACAAAACAGATTTTTAAAAAATGGTTTCCCAAGTTTAGAAGCAAAGCTATTTTTTGTTTAGTTCCTTCCATAAACAGAATCCACTGGGTGGGAAATTCTACTGCATGAATCCCATTGAAATCAATGGGGTTCATATGTTGTTGTTGTTATGTGCCTTCAAGTGGATTACGACCTATGGCGACACTATAAATCAGTGACCTCCAAGAGCATCTCTCATGAACCACCCTGTTCAGATCTTGCAAGTTCAGGTCTGTGGCTTCCTTTATGGAATCAATCCATGTCTTGTTTAGCCTTCCTCTTTTTCTACTCCCTTCTATTTTTCCCAGCATTATTGTCTTTTCTAGTGAATCATGCCTTCTCATTATGTGTCCAAAGTACAATAACCTCAGTTTCATCATTTTAGCTTCTAGTGACAGTTCTGGTTTAATTTGTTCTAAAACCCAATAATTTGTCTTTTTCGCAGTCTTCGGTATGCGCAAAGCTCTCCTCCAACACCACATTTCAAATGAGTTGATTTTTCTCTTATCCGCTTTTTTCACTGTCCAACTTTCACATCCATACATAGAGATCGGGAATACCATGGTCTGAATGATCGTGCCTTTATTGTTCAGTGATACATCTTTGCATTTGAGGACCTTTTTTAGTTTTCTCATAGCAGCCCTCCCCAGTCCTAGTCTTCTTCTGATTTCTTGACTATTGTCTCCATTTTGGTTAATGACTGTGCTGAGGTATTGATAATCCTTGACAAGTTCAATGTCCTCATTGTCAACTGTAAAGTTACATAAATCTTCTGTTGTCATTACTTTAGTCTTTTTGACGTTCAGCTGTAGTCCTGCTTTTGTGCTTTCCTCTTCAACTTTCTTCAGCATTTGTTTCAAATCATTACTGGTTTCTGCTAGTAGTATGGTATCATCTGCATATCTTAAATTATTGATATTTCTCCCTCCAATTTTCACACCTCCTTCATCTTGGTCAAATCCTGCTTTCCGTATGATATGTTCTGCGTACAGATTAAACAAATGGGGTGAAACACATTGGTGATCACTCGTGGCCGAGTAAGATTGTCTTCCAAAATAAGGTCTTTAACGGTGGGTCCGTAAGTGACTGTGGAGGCCAATTCTGGATCCACACAGCCTCCCACAGTGAGAACATAGGTTTCCAGATGGAAGATGGTCGCGATGAGGATTTGTTTGACGTTCCTTCCACTTAGCTCGTTTGTCCCATTCGCCCTGTATTTGTGGTTCTTCAAAGTCCACAGCACCTTTGATAATAGCCGACCTCCATTTGGGACATTCATAGGACAAGACTTCCCAGTTGTCGATGTTCATGTTACATTTTTTTAGATTCGCTTTAAGAACATCTTTAAACCTCTTTGCTGTCCACCGATATTCCGTTTTCCATCCTTAAGCTGGGAGTAAAGTAGCTGCTTTGGAAGACAGTGATTAGGCATTCGAACAACATGGCCGGTCCAGCGAAGTTGATGTTGAAGGATCATTATTTCAACACTGGTAGTCTTTGCTTCTTCCAAAACGCTAACATTAGTCCATCTGTCTTCCCAAGTAATTTGCAGAATTTTCTGGAGGTAGCGTTGGTGGAATCTTTCAAGAAGTTGGGAGTGGCGTTTATAAATGGTCCATGTTTCACAGGCATGTTTCACTTTGGTTTTTTTAATATTAAGTGAGAGCCTGAGCTTTCCATATGCTTCTGCAAAGACATTTAGGATAGTTTGAAAATCTTTCTCTGAATGTGGGGAGACTACATTATCATTGGCATATTGAAGTTCTATGACAGAGGTTGACATTACCTTACTTTTTGCTTTCAGCCTACTGAGATTAAAAAGCTTTCCATCTGTTCAATATATGATTTCCACACCAGTAGGAAGTTTCCCCTCAATAAGGTGTAGAATCATCGCAATGAAGATAGCAAATAAGTTAGGAGCAATGACGCATCCCTGTTTTACGCCTGATCCGACTCTGAATGGATTGCTCTGAAAGCCATTGTTATCCAAAATTGTTGCTGTCATGTTGTCATGAAGGAGTTGCAAAATATTAACAAATTTATCAGGGCATCCAGTTTTCAGAAGGATGGTCCAGAGAGCAGTTCGATTCACAGTGTCAAAGGCCTTAGTCAGATCAATAAACGCCATATATAAAGGTCGATTCTACTCCCTGCATTTCTCTTGAAGCTATCGTGCAGTGAAGATCATGTTCACTGTTCCCCTGGAAGGGCGGAAACCATTTTGAGATTCGGGGAGGACATCCTCTGAGATCAGCAGGAGGCGATTTGCAAGGATCCTTGCAAGGATTTTACCTGTGGTAGTAAGAAGAGAGATACCTCGATAGTTCCCGCAATCTGTTCTATCACCCTTCTTTAAAAGGGTGATAATTATGGCATCCAGGGCCGGTTCTAAAGGATGGCCAGGTTGGGCACTGGCCCGATGGCCCCTGGAGCTACAGGGGGCCCCTCAGCCACCCCTCCACTCCCCTTCCATGATCCGCACCCCCCATGTCCCCCCATTTACTTGTCTGCTGTCTTTTACTGTTGCCCTTAACAAAGATGGCAGCTGCGGTTTCCCTAAGGTACTGAAGCCCCTGCCACCATCTTAGTTGATGGCAGAGATGCGCGCGCATAGTACGCATGCATGCCATCAACAAAGATGGCGGCGGAGGCTTCATCCCCTTAGGGAAACCGCGGCTGCCATCTTGGTTAATGGCAATAGTAGAAGACAGGAGACAGGTAGGTGGGGGTGGGGTGGGCTGTGCATGCATGCGAGCATGAATGCGAACATGCACGTGCACACACGCCAGGGCCCAGGGCAAGCTGATGCCCAAGGGCCCCGGCATTCCTGGAGCCGGCCCTGATGGCATCCCTAAAGTCTTCCGGGATCTCCTCCCTCATCCAGATTTTTTCTTTTTTCTTTTTTTACAATAATTTTTATTCAAATTTTCATAAAACATAGAAAACAAAATCATAAAACATTCAAAGACAAAAAACAAAACAAAACAAAAATGATTAAACAAAAAAATAAAATGTTGACTTCCCATTTGTCACAGATCAAATCAGTTATAGGTCTACAATATATAACAATCCTGTCTCTTAAATCATATTATAAAATCACTTTCCTCCAGTAGTTATCTTAATTAATCATCAAATCTCATAAACATTACTTTATTCTTTCCACAAAAAGTCAAAGAGAGGTTTCAATTCTTTAAGAAATATATCTATCAATTTTTCTCCAAATAAACATGTCAATTAATCCATCTCGTTAATAATTATAATAATCTTATTGTCATAAACATAGTCCAAATAAACATTTCGATTAATCCATCTCATCAGAATCTGTTAGGTCCAATAATTTCAATAGCCATTATTCCATTATCCCTATTAGTTCCATCTTCCATCTTCAATAGTCCTGTTAAGTCCAGTAATTTCAGTGTCCAATCTTCCATTATCAGTATTCCATAATAATCTTGCTGTTGTAACCATAGTCATATAATAAGAGTCTGATGGGAATTTCCTCTATCCCAAATATTTTCTTGCCATCCATTCTGAATAAGTTGCTGAACACATATCTGTGTTCTTCTTTTTTACAAAATGCACTGGCTCATCTCTTAAGAGTTTTTCCATTGTCACATGGCTGCAGTTAATTCCATAGATTTTCTCTATATCAAGCTCCATCACATCATTCCAGTCCAGAAGATTATCCAAGCCATTGATAACTTTATCTCTAATATCTTCATTAATTTCTTCAGAGATAACGTTAAATTCCAAACAGTAGATTTTATTTCTAAAATCCATAAACTCCAGATCTTTTTCCAATTCCACATTTGTTCCAATCTCCAGGGCTTGTATCTTCCCTTTATTTTTTCTTTTCTCATCTCTGATCTCATTCTCCTCTCTCACAGGATCCCCTATTTCTTTAAGCTCCTGCGTCATTTTGCTCAGTTCAATTTTCAGCTCCTTACTACCCTGTCGCAGGGTTTGTTTCGTTATCTCAATCTCATCCATTATTTTCTGAAACATAGTTACTTCCAGATTCTCAGCCACTTTCTTGATTGCCATTTTTAAAACCACGAAAACAAAACAAAACAAAAATAAAGAAGAACCACTTCTTATTTCAGCAACAATTGGGTTAATATTCCAGGCTTGATGACATCACAGTATAAACAGAGCAACCTGCCTTATCTCTCTATGTTCAAGAATGCAAAACAAATTTAGTTGCCAGCATCAAAACAATTAGTGGCGTCGTGAAGAAGCAGATTCGTCAAAATAAAATAGACCAAAAAGAGAATAGTCCCAGACAATATAATATTCCTCGGAATAGAAATCAGGAATAGAAATCCCTCTTCTGTTTATTATCTTTAGAATGCACTTCCAGGACAGCTTTTTGCGACAGAAACAGAGATAAGCTGTTAATTTCATGAGTAACAGAAAAGAGTTATATCTCACCCAGAAGTTGTCCAAAGCCGATCAATCTGACAAATCTCCTTTTGCTGTAACAATTTAAACCAAGTAAAAAAAAATAATAGAAAGAAGGGTGCTTGCCTGTTAGTCCGTTCTCTCTTTAAAGAAAAGATAAACATATCGCTTAAGCAGATAGAGCTTGTTAGAAAGTCCGTCCGGCATTGTTGGCTGGACCTTATCTCATAAATTAATGAAATCCAGTCCTCCCAACAAAAACAGGCTTTTGAGGTTGATCTCTATGTTTCTCCCTGCCCGGGAGAAATTTCATCAGTCAAAAAAAAAAAACGTTCTGACTGATTTATATCTGAATAAGCTTCTTTTGAGGCGGGAGCCCGTCCCAAAAGCAGGCACAAGCGAAGTCACCCTTCCCGGAAGTCCCCTCATCCAGATTTTTTCGATGAAGTTGTTGTGTAAGTTCAGGCCCACCTTCTTTAAAGACTTCAGCAGGAATCCCATCAGGTCCACTAGCTTTGTTGTTCTTCATTTGATTGACGGCTTTACAGACTTCATCCAAATTAGGGGATACTGCAAGCTTGTCTCTAGTTTGTTGTTGTGGAATTTGCAAGAAGACCTCACCAGCCCCAATAGAGTTACGATTAAGGAGGTTGTGGTAATGCTCTTTCCAGCTCAGTGCAATAGACTCTTTATCCTTAAGAAGTAAGGGATTTGTACTGTAATTTGTTGGTCCATAGATGGCCTTTGTGGCGTTAAAAAAAGCCCTGTGCATCATGAGCATCTGCAAAGTGCTGGATTTCTTGAGCTTTCTTTATCCACCAGGCGTTCTTAAGTTCTCTAGTTCTTCTTTGGACCTCAGCCTTTGCACTGGCATAGATTTTTTTCTTAGCAGCACAGTTAATGTATTTCTGCCATATCTGGAAGGCTTTCCTTTTCTTGTTGATGACATGTTCAATCTCACTATCATTCTCATCAAACCAATCCTGATGTTTCTTAGTTTGGTATTCAATAGTTTGTTCACATGCTGCAATAATGGAAGTCTTCAGTTTAATCCAGTGTTCCTCGACATTTTCAGGGAGCTCTATCGGTAGATGTTTCTTGAGAGTTGTTTGAAAGCAGGCTCACTTAATAGGATCTTGAAGGGCATGGATGTTCATTTTACGCTTTAGTTTTCTTCCTTGGAGCCTATGTTGAGGAACAATATTAATGCCCATAGTGGATCAAATTAATCGGTGATCTGTCCAGCAGTCATCAGCACTCGTCATGGCCCTAGAGAGGAGTACATCACGACGATCTCTGGCATGGACAATTACGTAATCCAGGAGATGCCAGTGTTTTGACCGAGGGTGCTTCCATGATGTTTTAAATTTATTTTTCTGACGAGTGTGATTGTAATAACAAGATTATGCTCTGCACATTTAGTCAGAAGTAGAATGCCATTCAGGTTGCTATTGCCAACTCCTTCTTTCCCAATGGTTTCTGGACATAAATCGAAATCATGCCTGACTCTTGCATCGAAATCACCCAAGAGGATAATTTTATCTGCGTTCTGCGTACAGATTAAACAAATAGGGTGATAAAACACACCCCTGTCTCACACTCTTTCCTATTGGGAACCAGTTGGTTTCTCCATATTCTGTCCTTACAGCCTCTTGTCCAGAGTATAGGTTGCGCATCAGGACAATCAGATTTTTATTTATTTATTTATTATTTGATTTATATCCTGCCCTTCCTCCCAGCAGGAGCCCAGGGCAGCAAACAGAAGCGCTAAAAACACTTTAAAACATCATAAAAACAGACCTTAAAATACATTAAAACAAAACATTAAAAACAATTTTTTTAAAAAAAAGCTTTAAAAACATCTTTTAAAGAAGGGTTAAAAACATTATTTAAAAAAAAACATATTAACAAGCAATTCTAACACAGACGCAGACTGGGAATCAGATGCTGTGGCACCTTTGAAAGCATTCCATAGTTTTTCATGATCTACACAGTCAAAGGCTTTGCTGTAAGCACAGGGTGATTTTCTTCTGAAATTCCTTGCTCCGTTCCATTATCCAACATATGTTTGCGATATGATCTCTGGTACTTCTTCCCTTTCTAAATCCAGCTTGGACATCTGGCATTTCTCGTTCCATATATGGTAAGAACCTTTGTTGTAGAACCTTGAGCATTACTTTACTTGCATGGGATATTAAGCCAATAGTTCAATAATTACTGCATTCCCTGGGATCCCCTTTCTTTGGAATTGGGATATATATTGAACGCTTCCAGTCTGTGGGCCATTGTTTAGTTTTCCATATTTCTAGACAAAGTTTTGTCAAAATTTGGACAGATTCAGTCTCAATAGCTTGTAGCAACTCTATTGGTATGCCATCTGTTCCTGGTGATTGGTTTCTTCCAAGTATTTTAAGAGCAGCTTTTACCTCACATTCTAAAATTTCTGGTTCTTCATCATATGGTTCCTCCATGAATGATGATAATTAAACAAGCTTATGAGGACACCCCCCTTTTGCACATCTCCCAGTCATGTCTTGAGAACCTGTTTTGGCAACATTTGGTGTTTCTTTTTATTTACTTAAAAGTAAATAAAGATTTAAAACAAAACAAGCCTTTAAACACTAGATTCATCATGGGGAAAGTTATCAGATTTAGGTTTTGGACATAAATCATGTATTTTGGAAGCAATGTCCTAAATTCTTGATCATGAAGATTGGATACCACTTGGAGAAGAAATATGAATAATTTGTTCCCTTAGTGCTTTACACATGTCTGAACAAATAATTAATGTATAAGAATATATTCCAAGCATTTTTCTTTCAATCTGCAAACAGTTTGTATTTTTAAAAAATCTTGGAAAAATGTACATTAAAAATAAAAGGGGCCACAAGTTGATTGATACAAAGCTGATGGTATGTGGCCAACCCTTCAGGGTCTCAACAACTACGATCACTAAAACTTCCAACATTATACACTTTGTGGAAGTCAGTTGGCATTGTTCAAAGAATGGCAGATGCAGTTAGTTTGTCTGGTTTTTTTAAAAAAAGAAAAGTAGTGAAAATGGGATGGAAGGCAGGACATATTACAAGACATATTCATGAGGAGGAGGGATGGGGAGAAATTCAATTCAGTTTGCATTTAAAGGTAAATCTATTAAATCCGCATTTTCTGAAACAATATGACGACTGAAACACAGCCATCCTTTGAAATTCACATTTATCTGAAATCTGCAGTGCAGTTCTCCAACCAACCAATTTTTATAAAAATGCATATATTGAGGGAAAGCACTCATAAAAATGAATAAGTGAAAATAACATACAAATATGTAATATATTAGAGAAAATTGCTTGCAAAAATGTGTATTTTAGCCAAAACTACATATAGAATTGTGTTTATTAGGAGAAATTTGCACTAAAATGCTGAAGAATTTTCATAAAGATTTTTTTAAAAGTCACAAATTTCTGCAGAAATGTGGAGAACTGCATTTAAGATTGAAAAATGAGAAATTGAGAGAACTAAAACTGACAGATCCTTCCATCTCTAATGAGGAGACTTAATGTTTGTACAAAACTGCTGGACAAGCTTCTCCATCCAGGAGAGATAGTCATACAAACCCTTTGCAGATGTCCACACATGGGCCTTCTTTTGCATGTAGGCCTACGCATGTAAACCCCAATGTCCTAACCTCAAATTACGCAGCTCCCAAGATCATGTGATTCAGACCTATGTATGTTTAGTGGTGCCATCAGGGCAGGAATTTGGGGCAGATGTCTAGGAATGAGTTGGAAAACTCACAAATGCAGAAGGGCATTCTGAGGCAAGTGAAGTAATGGGGACTCTCGTAAGGCCCTTAGGTTCAGAGTCTAAAAATACACTCTCTGCACAGAAGAGGAGTGAGAGGGAATGTCACTGCCCCCGGTCTGGCCCTCTCCATGTGGGGGGTGGGAATTGACTGGAGCTATGTGCCTCCCACTCAAAAATGTCCCACCTAGAAATGTGGTTGCCCCACCTAACCAGGAAGGTTAGCTACAGGGCTGCATATAGGTCAAAACCAGCACTACTAGATTTAGATGGGCAATGGTCATTCTTGCAGACAAAATACTTTCACAAAGCTTACTGAAAAGTAAGTCCTGCTCAGCAAAAGTCACCTGCAACTATAATTAGATGCATCCTCCTTGTAGCTTCTGCCTCTCATTGCTGTCTGTTTTGTGCAGTGTGACGTTAGTGATGATTACGCATTCACTGTCTATTAAATTATCAGTTCCTGCTCTGCATGCAAAAGGGGAGGTTTAATCACTTTTTCTTATTTATTGCAAAATAAAGCTGAGAGAAAACCTGTAAGTAATGACTTTCAGTCAGGCTCAGGAACAGGGCCTAAGGACCAATTCATTGATAATGTGACAACAGCATTGAACAGGAAGCAATTAGAGGCAGAAATGGCAAGGGGGATGTTTCTAATTAAAATACAATAGAGAATAAATATGTAACTTTCTAGGCCAGGAATAGAAGGACTTCAAGGTTGTGGGATCTAATATGAGTTTTCCTAGAACTCCAATATCCACCAGGTGGAATCAAGTGCAAAATAATGGCTTAGAAATAGGGATGGACATAGAAATGAAGATAGCACCTCAGTGCGTTTCAACCTAGCACTTTGTTTTCACTTTTGTTTACTGAGCTCACAGTCTTTTCACACAAAAATCAATTCCCAGCTTCCCCCCAAGTTCTCACCATCATTTTGGCTGCCCAATTTTGAAGAAGAAAACAAATTGTTGCTTTCATTGAACAACTGGAAGCCAGAAATCCTTGGTGAGTTACTGCAAATCATTCAGAGAACTACCTTCTGTCCATCCCCCTGATCTACGGTACCTTCACTTCATAAAAGACTGAAATGATGCTTCATTACCCATGTGTAAGGATAGATGAATCTGTTGATATTGGTTTCTCTCTCGTTTTTCAAATCTCAAGTTTGATTTGCCCATTTCCATATTCAATTGTAATTTTTAAATATTTGAATGCACTTTTTTCTTTTCCTAATATACTTTTTTTTGTATGCAATTCTGCCTAAGATATACATTTTTGTAAGCAATTTCACCCAATACAAATCATTTTTGTATGCTTTTTCATCAGTATACACATTTTGTGCCCACCGTTCTTTAATATCTTTTTGTATGCATTCTGTGGCTGGAGAAATACATCACAACAGCTGGAGAAGGACAAATTTTGAAAAAGAGATGCATTTCAGTTTGTGTATTGGTTCAGGAAATGTGGATTTGCTAGGTTTGTGAACCAAACTAATTTCTCCCCCAGCCTTTCCCATTAGTCTCTCTTTCTAGAGACCTCTCTGCTGGAGAGGCCATCACACTGAGTGATCATCACAAATCAGGCCACCACTGGAAGGCAACAGAGCGACAGCATTGATTATCATAATCCTTAGCATGTATACTATATAGCACTTTTTACACTGTTCTTCTAAATGTACTTCTAAATGTAAACAAACAACCCTATATGGCAGGTCAGTATTGTTACCCCCATATTGCAGATGGAAGTCTGATGCTGAAAGAGCCATCTATTGAGTTCACGGCAGAGACAATATTAAAACTGGGGGCTTCCTGATTTATTACAATCTCTTAGCCATTATGCTCCACCAGCTCTCAGATACATCGGCAAGAACTCAAAGGCCACTTCATGTATTACCTTTGCCTGACATTATTACCATATCACCTTTGCCCGACACTAATAAAATCTCTGTGTAAAACACACACATGCATACCTTTTTTTAATCAGATTCCAAATGCATGTATCATTAGTAGGTTATAAGACACTCATATGTGTGGTGTAGTGGTTAAGGTGTTGGACTAGGACTTGGGAGACCAGGGATCGAATCCCCACACAGCCATGAAGCTCACTGGGTAACCTTGGGCCAGTCACTGCCTCCCAGCCTCAGAGGAAGGCAATGGTAACTCCCCTCTGAATACCTCTTACCATGAAAACCCTATTCGTAGGGTCACCATAAGTCGGAATCAACTTGAAGGCAGTCCATCATCATCACGATATTATACAATATACACCCATTTTCCAGCATACAGATTATTTGTATGTAGAGATAACCAAGTATATAAAGCAGCCTAAAAGAAACCCCAGGGCATCTGTTTTTGAAACAAAAAATGGAACACAGACTGGACAAGAAAGAAATAAGGAGAAAGGGGGTCCAAGGGCAGTGTTCAACTACCACATTCTTTAAGCCAAGGATTTCCACATGTGCAATGGGACTTTCCCTCCAGTCCTTGCCTTGTGCCCTTCCCAAATCTCCAGAGTGTTGGGGGAACCCCTAGAACAGATTTAGGAGGTGCACAGGGGGGAGAGGGGGGAATATTCCATTGCACATTTTTCAGTTGCAAATTCTTGCACTGATGGAATGAGCATTACATTGAATTCCACCTGAAAAAATTACGCGAGGAGAGATACTGAAAACAATTTGGGATAGCATCTATCTTAGAAAAAGAAGACTTGTATGAATGATTCGGGGTTTGTTTTTTGTTTTTAGTGAAAGCGACCATCAATAGCATGTAATGGTGTCTGCAGGGGGGGATAAGGGGGGCACTTGCCTTCCCCTGGAATTTCAAATGTAATGGTGGACGGAGTAGGTTGCCAATGGCCTGTCGTAACAATTCATAGATCTCCTCCACCACCACTAGAAATATTTCTGTTGACACTCTTGGTAACCTGTAGATATGTAACAAGAGCGGAAAGGTTGTCTATAGTCTTGCTGTGGATGAAAAGTCCACTTGCCTCACTCTTGTAAAACATAAGCTGGAGGTGTGTGTTCCATTCCTGGAACATCACTAAAATTTACATAGACATGGCTGGGAGAGACTCTGTCATCAGTTAAGGCACAGAAACAAGCCAATAGGTGCTATGCCAGTGACAGCTACACAGCCACAAGAACTCTCTAGCAATGATAGCACTTGTGAAAGTGGAAGGTTATATTTCAGCAGCAACACAAATGATGATTTGAATACCCTAAAACATTGGTACAATCAAATACGTTTGGCAAACAAAGGGTTATGATGGGGTGAGGAATGTTTTCCAGTCTGAGGGCCACATTCCCTTATGGGGGCCACATGGCAGTGGTGGCTGGGACCCAAGGCAAAAGTGCATGTTTTACTGGTGTACACTAGGCTAGTTTGTACACATATCCCTCTCCATCCAGGCAAGTAAGAGCCATGATCAGCGTTCCAGGACACATTCCAGCCAGGCAAAAACAGTCAGGAGGGAGTCAAGCAGGGCCAGCTGGGGGTGTGGCTGGGGAGGAGGTGTGACATGGGGAGAATTCCAAGAGCTAGACAGAGAGGCTTGGAAGGCCACACTAGTCTCTGGGCTCAGACTTCTGAACCCATTATGAGATATGTCTGAGGGAAGCAGTCATTTGTTGAACAATATCATTTGTTATAACTACAATGGTGACTTCTGGTCCAACTACATTGACCAATTCACTAACTGGCAGAAACCCCTTGCAGTTTAATAACATACCTATAGCCAACAGGTATTTCTATCAAACTTTAAAAAGCAGGGAAATTGGGCAGCTGCAGTGAGTGCACCAGGGGAGCAGGAGACCTGACCTCCTCTCCGAAATATTGTACTGCCCCACAAATTTGTAAAAACGCAAACACAATTTGGGTTGCTCTTTCACAGTCCAATCCACTTCCTGTGTAGCTTGGAAAAATGTGGTAACGTGCCTCTGAGCATATGGTGAGTGGTAGGACAGTACAATATTTCAGATGTATCTCTAGGGGATAAAATCACTAGCTACCACAGGAAATTCATTGAATTGCAGTTCACATAATTTCCAGCACTTGCATGAAAGACCATTATTTGTGTTTAGACTTTTACAGCAGCCAGCCCTCCCCCCTTTTGCTTTGCAATGTTTGCCATCTAGCCTGATGATGAGTTCTGGAGAATTCAAAGCTCACCCACTACTTTGTGATATTTTGGTTGGCCTAATATGGCCTAATTAGGGTATTGCCCTAGTATGGGCTTTGGCATTTTTCTTATGGGCCAACACAACTCCTTTACTTTTTGTGTGCCTTGGAGGATACAAAATGTTGCTATTCAAGACTGGGATCCTAAACTGGAGGAAGAGGAGTTTATACCACCTGAAGATGGGACTTTATTCTCTGAAGGAATCTTTTCTCCAACTGCTAAACAAAGCTACCTAATTTGGCTCCTATTGTCTTTTTTACTTGGCATCCACTTAAAATTAATTTCTATCTCTGATAGTGTAAATATTGCCTAGTTTCTCCTTGTTTTCCAGCTATCAAGGAACCAAGGGCTGCATTTAACATAGCACTAAGGCCACCATTCTGTCAGCTCAAGGATTTCTTCTTGCACAACAGAACATTCTTCCCCTCTCCTGCCCCCCATGTTCCCCCTAAATCTATTCTGGTGGGTTCCCCTAACCCTCAAGAGTAGATTTGGGGATGCCATGGGGCACACGGGGAGGGGAAGGGGAGGGGGAAAGTCCCATTGTGCTAGCAGTAATCCTTGTGCTCGTGCATTTATTTAGTTGAATACGACCCTATGTTTCACCTAAGGATGGAAACAGACCTGGACCACAGGTGGTTTTTCTAATTCTAAAGATGGGGAATCAGGCATTGTTATGCTTCTTTTCCTCAGTAGGCTATGGAGCAACCTGACACCTGCAGGGCACGTAAGAGAGTCTGAGCTGAATGTCTGCTATCTCCTCCCTCACTCCATTTCAAGAGTTTGACAAGATATAGGTCACATTCACGCCACACATTCCAAGCACACTCATACCACTTTAATAGCCATGGCTTCCCCCAAGAATCTTGGGATCTGTAGTCTATCCTTCACAGGGCTACAATTCCTAGCACCTTTAACAAACTACAGTTCCCAGATTCATTGGCGGAAGCCATGACGGTTAAAGTGCTATAAGAGTGCTTTAAATGTATGACGTGGATGTGACATTGCATGTCATCTTGACCCCCGCTTTGTTTACCGTCTAGCCTGATAGGAAGACCTCTGGAGAATTCAGATGTTATCACACTACTGTGTGATATTTTGGTTGGCCTAATAAAGGTATTCCCCTAATGTGGGTATGGGAATTTCTCATAATCTAAAGAATGTTGATGACAAAGAAAACAACAACAAATCCTCTAAGTCAGAGCTAGCCAAGACAGTGCCCTCCAGATGTTGTTGGACTCCATCAGACCCAACCAGTAGGCCAATGGTCAGGGGTGATGGGAATTATGAATCCATGGTGGGGTGTTTTTTCTCTCCATCCATTGAAATTGCAAGAAGCTGCAGGCTGCTGCAAACTTTTTGTTTTTAAGAGTACATCTAAGACATTTTAATTGGAAAAGGGTTGCATTCAATGCAGCATTAAGTAGTTCCATCAGGGCACAGATTCCCCGCTCGTCTCCCTGTGCACTCCGTAAATCTGTTCTAGGAGTTTTCCCCAACCATCTGGGATAGAGTTGGGGAGCACATGGGGCTTGCATGAGGCGGGGAGAAGGAGGGGGGAGGAATCCTGTTGCAGTAGTTGTAATCCTTGCACTGAAGGGATGAGCTAGTTGAATACTGCCCTAAAGCTGCCCTATGGCTGCAATCCTAACCACGCTTACTAGGGAGTGAGTGCAACTGAAGCTTATTTCTGGGTAAGCATGCTTTCCCCCCCTTGTTCTTCCCTGTCCCTTTTCCCTCATGCGTCGTGCATTGTACATTGTTAGCCTAAGAGCAGTTATTTATATTTTGTAAACTGTATTGTTTTATTGATGTATTTTATATTGTATTTTTATATTTGTGTTTTTTGTAAGCCGCCTTGAGGGCCTTTGGCCGAAAGGTGGGGTATAAATAAATTATAATAATTATAATAATATTAATAACATTGCACTGTAAAAATGTAAAGTGTTGAATGTGTCAAAACAAGGGTACAGTGGGACTTCTGATTTCTCTTCTCCCCCCTATAGCTTCTCTGCATGCCTCCA
This sequence comes from Rhineura floridana, assembly GCF_030035675.1. Taxonomy (NCBI): domain Eukaryota; kingdom Metazoa; phylum Chordata; class Lepidosauria; order Squamata; family Rhineuridae; genus Rhineura; species Rhineura floridana. Next base: position 41,591,719 of record NC_084481.1, on the reverse strand, counting down.
AAAACATACTCTGAAGGGTCTCACAATCCTCTGTAGGAGATATGGGGGGCACTCAGGGGTTGCAGGGGAAGGAGAGCGCTCCATCGCCAGAATGGACTCCTGGTCATTCTATGTTGGCTCTCATCCTATATTTTTGCGAACGCATCCATTGCACAAGTTTACTTATCAGTGAGCTCTCTCAGCTGAGTGAGCTACTCTAGGTGGCAAACCTTGGGCTCATCCAGACGACTGCAAAATGTGTGACATGACCGCTTTGTGTTCTCATTATTTTTCGGTTGTCCTGATGACGCCGAGTGCAAAAGCGCATTTTCGCGCGGTTAAATCCGCTTTCGCACAACCGCGGAAAATGCAATACACTTTTTAAAAGCGTGAATCATCCGGGGTTCCTTCGGCCGCTCGGACGCAATACCGCGGATTTAAGAGATGACGCTGTTGCATGGGCGGTCCTGGGGCAGTTCCCCAGTCCCCCTCCTCTTTTCCAGCCAATTCCGTCCTTTGCACGTTTGCACTTGTGTGGAAACGTCGCCCAGGAAAACGTGGCCAATCAGTGCTGTTGGATATACTGCGCAGGTGCGGAAATGCAGGTTTGCGCAGAAGCAGGAAGTAGAGGCCGGCACTCTGACCTCCTAGAGAGCCCGGCGCACACTCTTTGTGTGAAGGGAACCGCTGCTGCATTGCTTTCCAAAGTATATGGGAATTGAGACGTTCGTGTATATAAAAAGGAGTGTAACAGGGCTGTTTAACCGTTTTGGATTAACGTGATTGCAGAAATGCAAGAAAGCATATTTGTGAAAGCAGCAGAAGGAAGGGGAAACTGGAAGGGGAAACACAAATCACTTTTGCGCCCCAATTATGATGTACTTGCTGGGGCCTATAAATGGCTGCAATAGGGAGTGTTTGGCAAGCCGAAAAGGGAAATATCCAAGAAGCCGCTTGCTAAATGGAGTAACTTTTCTGCTTTACCACGAATGTGCATTTCTGCGAGACTTGCCAAGCAGATATGCTGCTATAGGTGCTCTGTCACAGAGCTATAGCCTTTCACCCATAGCAACAGAATTAGCTGCGATCCTGACTTATGGCTAACTGTAACCAGAGGGAGTGTTTGGCAAGCTGAAACGGGAAATATCCAAGAACTCGCTTGCCAAATGGAATAACTATTCTGGTTTACCACGAATGCGCAGTTCTGCAAGACTTGCCAAGCAGACATGGTGTAAAGTGGGGGACACCGTAACCGTAGGTGTTGTTTGTGTGTGATGAGAAGCTGGGTGGGCTGTGGCGTGTTTTTCTCCTTTGTAGTCGTGCAGCCTCGTAAGCCGCTTCCCGCTCTTGGGGCATCCCCCATCCCCAGATGAGTGGCTGGACAGCTTCCCCCCTCTCTGTTCATCAGCTGTAAATCGGGTTTGTGTGAGGTATTTTGGCGGGAGGTTTGAATCCCCTGAGTGGATTCCTTGTGCTGCCCGATTCCGGCTCATCAGCTGTGAAGCAGGCGTGCTCACGGCTTTTAGGGGGAGGTGCGAATCCCCTGCCTGAGTGGGTTCTTTGTGCTGCCTGCCGCCCTTTCATCAGCCACCTATGATTTTGCCCCGGGCCCCACAGGCTATGGGAGGACTCGTGGCCTCCTCCTCCAAATTTGGTTTGGGCCATGACTGCCAGCTTTTTGCGCTTCCGCGTTCAAGCACGCATGCGCAGAACTGATAGCAGTGGAAGGGGAGAGGGGAGCAGACGTCATATTTTCCCAACGAATCAGATGTGTCATGGGCATGGATAGGAAAAAAGCGAGAAGATGCCGCATGTTCGGGCTGCGTGTGCGGCCGGTAAAAAAGCGTGTTTTTAATATCAGCAAAAAGCGGGAAAGGAGCGGGAAAAGGGGCAAGTGAGGACTCTCAGCTGACAGAGCGGGTATGGAAAACCTGGATTATCCCGCTCCATCTGGATGAGCCCCTTGATTTGATGCCACATAATGTGTGCAATGGCCCCAAGATAAGTTTGCATTTGCTTCTTAGAGAAGGGTAATATTAAGATACCTGGCACTTCTAGACAAGAGTGTGACTTCTTTTCCCACCTCTTGATGGTCAGAACCCATTACACATCACTATGCTATTTTATACATTACATACTATAATACAAGGCCTATCAGAATGCATCATGCTATATCAATTTGGAGCACTTTATACTTTGATGGGAGTAAAAGGAGTACGGAAAACCTTCGGGAAGGAGGGCATCAAATTATCTGAAATCTCCCATGGCACTTCCTTTCAGATGGAGTGCAGGAAGTGACCTGCACTTCAGTTTTTCAAAGAGGATTTTGGAACTATTAACTTTAATCTGAGCTTCCTTTATTCTGCAAGAAGTTGCTTCCATTTCAACCACAAGGCTCATTATGAGTCTAATGTAATGCTTTACGCTGGACTGCCTAGCACAAGGTGACAGAAATGGAACTCAGCTAGGAATAAATGTGAAGGTTTCTAGTTCTCCCTCTCCCCCCTTTTATACTGCTGTGTGCTGTATGGATGATTTTTTTAAAGGAATCTTTTTCTTTTAAAAAGTGGCATGCAAATTAAGTTATCTTCTGCTCTCTAGCTTAGATTCTGGAAATCACTAGTGCACCCTTTAATACAGGCATGTGCACTGCATGTATTAATTTATTTAAAATATTTCTATCCTGCCCTTCTACCCTATAATAGGGCACTCAGGGCGGCTTACAAAAATAAAATCAAACATATACATAATAAAATTGTAAACAGTAAAATCACAAAAGCATTAAAATAAATTTAAAATACATAAAATACAATAAAATACAATACACACACACATATACTAAAGGGACTACAATGGTAAAATCTAATGCAGAAGGCATAAAATCAGTGTCAGGCTCTACCTTCAGTCCCCCCCCAAAGGCTCTCCAGAACAAGATCGTTTTCAGAAGTCTCCGGAAAACCAACAGGGAGGGAGCAGAGCGAACTTCTTGGGGTAGAGTATTCCAAAGCTTGGGGGCCACAGCTGAAAAAGCTCTCTCCCGCATGCCTGTCAATCTAACATCTTTCTCTCCAGGCATGCAAGAGGAGACCAGAGGCAGATGATCTTAAATCCCGGGCAGGTACATATGGGCGTAAGTGGTCCATCAGGTACATTGGTCCAAGGCCATTTAGGGCTTTAAAGGCATTTTGAATTGGGCCCGGAAACAAATTGGGAGCCAGTGGAGTCGATAAAGCACAGGGGTAATATGCTCCCTGTGCCGTGCTCCAGTTAACATTCTGGCTGCTGCATTTTGAACCAACTGCAATTTCCGAACCGTTTTCAAAGGCAGCCCCACATAGAGTGTGTTACAGTAATCAAGCCTCGATGTCACCAATGCATGTCACTGTGGCCAAGTCAACTGCCTCCAGGAACAGACGCAGCTGGTGGACCAGTTTGAGTTGGCCAAAAGCACTCCTGGCTACCGCAGCCACCTGATATTCAAGCAGCAGGGCAGGATCCAGGAGGACTCCCAAACAATGACATAAGTCATTGTGATGATGATTGCTACACTTAACACCAGGGCTGTGGAGGCTGTATGTCAAACCTTCGACTCTGACTCCAACTCCTCTATTTTTCTACTGTCTGACTCCGACTCCTTCATAAATGGCAAATGTATATTATTTATTTATTTATTTATTTTATTATTTTATTTATATCCCGCCCTTCCTCCAACAGGAGCCCAGGGCGGCAAACAGAAATGCTAAAAACACTTTAAGACATCATAAAAAGACCTTAATATACATTAAAACAAAAAAATTAAATTATTAATTTTATTTTGAAGCCGGAGTACATTTCTACCGACTCCGACTCCACCCAAATTTGTTTCCGACTCCGACTCCATGTCTCCGACTCCACAGCCCTGCTTAACACAACAATTAAACATTAATTTATGTTATAATTGAATTAACGGATGGTTTCTTTAGCTTAAAATTTGATTATGTTGATGTATATGTATTGCTTTATTCTGTTGTTCATCGCCTAGAGTGTCCCTAACCCGGACAGATAGGCGGCTGAAAAATAAAATTTATTATTATTATTATTATTATATATCAGCATCAGAAATTCTCAGTAGGTTCCTAGCATTTGCTTAAGCACCATTACATTTCCATTGTGTAAAGGCTGAAAATATAATATGAAACTTGTGTAGGATGTTTGCATGTAACATGACTTCACAGCTCAGCTAAAGTGTGTTTTTTAAAAATGATTCATCTGGCTGGAAAAAATAATAATCAAAAATGCCTGTTTCTTCATTAGTGAAAGAAAGAAAAAACCTATCAAGCTTCTAAGTAAGCAGCCGCAAAAGACCTTTAAATAAGTCAACTTTCTAGCAGGGTTTATTATCCTTTCCCTTGTTTTATAGCATTATCTGCCAGAGAAACGGAAGGAGATTTGTGAAACACTATAGCATTTAAGTCATTACATTTTATAGCTAATTTCTAATGTGGATTTGATTTTTTATGAGCAGAAAAAGAATCTCATTTGCATTAGTGACAGTAACTGGAGAAATTTAACACCTGGCACTGGTTGTAGCAGAAATTGAATATTAGCTGCTTGGGTGCTAAAAAACTGCATTACATACCTTCAAGGGAGAATTTTCATTTATGTATGCACTTTTCTAATGTTCTCATTACAAAACTATTCTTCCATCATGATGAAAGAAAACTTCCACAAATGTAAATATACACACACACACTGCTCTTGACAAAAGGACTCTTTGGAGTTCAGCAAAATGAATCATTTATGGTATTAACGAAAATACAATCCATCCCCCACACAAAAAAACCTCTACTGAGATAAAATTACAGCAACAGAAAGCCAAATGCTTCTCCAGACTGTGTAATATTAATGTAAGATGTCACTGTGCCCCCACTCCCACATTCAGTGTGTTATATTTTGGCAAATAAAATTAAACCTGGTGGGTTTTTTAAAATGAGAAAAAGCACCCAGCTGATATAGAAAATCATATCTTTTCTCTCCCCTACTCCTTTTTACATGAGAATGCATACGGTTCGTAAAGTTTAGACAATTAGAGAGCTGCAGAATATGCGAAACTGGAGTTAAATGATATGGGAAGTGACACTTTACATAGCCAGCTACAATTAACACATTGATGGCATTTTGCTAGGCTCCTTGCAGTGATAATGCTGTTGTCAAATGTGTTTAGCGCACCAAATCTCCTGGAGCCTTCAGCTAGGCGGCAAGCTTTTGACAGATTGAAGGTTCGGAGATAGGCTATCATGACAGATGGAAACTGGCACCGATGTTCAGCTTTCGCCAATCGCTGGGGACCTGCCCCCCTTAGTCTTCAGGGCTCAGCTCCGCAACCTTCCCCCTTCTGATGAAAGCAGGGGATGGCATTGTTAAAGAGTGCATCTGTGTGAGTTAGACTACTCTGATGAAAGCATAAGGCAGACGCTCTGTGAAGCAAAAGACAGCCTCTGCTCTCTAACTGCATTTGAGATAGACTTGAGAAAGACTCCAGGGAGCTGGAATAAAACTTTGGTAAATTTCAGAGAAGAAGAATTGGGGGGGGGGGGAAAGCCCACACCAACCATTACATGTTAGCTCTTATAGCTCCTTCCTTGCCCCCTCTTTCCTCTCAGCCGCCACCTGTCTAAAGAAATCCATACATATAAGCTACTATGATCAGTTTCTTTAAAGAGATCTTCAGGGTTTTTTTTTTAACCATTGCACTGATAATAGTTTTTGAAAGTTGGGATATTTCAGAGCATCAGCAGATCCCAAGATAAGCCGCAGATGGAGAGACCCTGTTGTATTCCATGAGCTTCCTGTCAAAGGATCCTCATGCTTCAGAAGCTAACTCAGTTATTAGATAGGGCTAGCCTGGATTCTTGATAAGGAGAGAGGGGAGAGAGAGAGAGTAGGGAGGCTAGAATCAGTACTGGGGATTCTGTGTAGTACAGAGCCTCACACAGCTGGGCATAAACACGCAGATAATAAAGTTAATTAACCTTTCACCCTCCACACCTTTGCCTGAAAGGCATCCGCCATTTGGATTCATTTGCCCTGGGATGCTTTCAAAGCATTTTTCTTGGTTGTGTTTGCACATCTCTCTCTCTCTGACAAATTCCTCTTCGATTTCTTTAAACTGGATTGTAAAGTCAGTCTCTCTCTCTCTCTCTCTCTCTCTCTCTCTGCTGTCTTAATCTTCAATTCTGCTCTCGCTGATACAGTATTTGGAGCCCGCACACTGCAGCCCATTTGAGGTATGATAATCAGCTGATTAGCTGGCAAAGTCGTTTTCCCTGAGGCTCTTTTGTGTGCAAAATCCTCACACTCAATTGACATGTGGACATCATAAAGCTGATGAAATGCAATTGTAATGAACAAGGGGGACAGGCATCTGCAGCAGCCTAAATGAAGGGCCCTTCCCTCTCAACATGCTAATTCAGGAAATCTGCTCTTAACTTGTACTCCCTCCTGGGTTCCAAATGGATGCGAATCTCCATGAATGCATATTCAAACAGTGCATTAGTCGTAGCGGCAGGAGAAAGCTGAGTCTGGCTGGGCCAATTCTAATTTCAAGACAGATTATACTGCATCAAATGTAGTAATGATCTGACAGTTCATTTGTGACGAGAGTCCTGCAGTCAAGGTTTAATGCATGGACAGAAGCAGGTGGGCAGCAGAGACGCTGCCGCCGCCGCCGCCACCACCACCACCACCAAATAATATTTCTCATACAGTATAGGGGCAGCTGTCAAACTCTCCCTGGCACATGAGGGAATGTTGAACACTTTTAAGAAATTAACGTCTTCATATCTAAACTAGATTGCAGAAATGACTCAGTAGACGCATCCCTGTTATCCTGATGTGTCTCGCATGCAGACGTGTAGCCTAAGTTACTGATTTCAGAGAGATTTGTCTTAGGATTCAAATTACAGTAGCTGCACACCACAATAATCAGATACTGATACATTTTCCATGTTGATTTTTACACTGTAAGCTCCTTGGGGCAAGGTCGTCCTACTGTATTCTCTAAAGCCCCGGGTTCATTGATGGTGTTCTCTCTCTCTCTCCCTTGAATAAGTCTGGGGTCTACACTCAATGGGATTTTTGTGTGTGTGTGTGTTTTAACAGCAGATGATCAGGATAATGACATATCACAAACTGGTTTGGAAATGTATCTCAGTTAAAGAAAGTACAATTTGCCATGTGGTTCGGGAAACTGCTGTTCAAGAGATCCAGCCCTAGCTTAGGCACATAGATTTAGTTGCTCACTGGCTTCGGTGGATCTAAGTGTGGATAACTGTGTGCTGGAGGTCAGTATTGACTCCTAGTTGAATCAGAGTGATTTGTTCCACTCTTGTGCTGTTCCCACTCCTGTGCAGGTGGAACTTACTAGTGAATTGTGCCCAGGCTTAAAAGAATTAGGATGACGGAGATAATTAGAAGGGGAGGTAAGCCTGTGAAGGGGAGGGGAACATAAGAAAGCAGTCTTTGTTCAGTATTTTGACTGAGATGGTGCTGTTTTGTAAAGCTACTGTTTGACATTAATCCTATAGCTTTACTATTCCAATTCCAATTTCAATTTTCTCTGCTATTTAAGGCAAATTCCTGGTAGCAAGGAGTGGAAGACCATCCAGTGAACCCATGATAGTATAGGCATCAAAATGCAATTTTCAGTTCCCATGCCCAATATGGCATTGCACACTAGCTCTCATTCTATGTCCACACTCCATACCAAGGTATGGAGCCATTACCAACATGTGAAATGGTTATTTTAAAAGAATGAAAAGAATAATATATGTGAACAAAGAACCAACAGATTAAGCCATTGTTTTCAATCAGTACTTTCTGCATATGTTTAAGCTTGCCCAAGGACTTCAGAGGGCAATGTCTTTGTCCAGCAGTGGCTATGCTATAAGAAAATGCATCAGCCAATTCATGTTAGCAGCCAATTCTTTTAACTTCATGGTGTGTATTTTTGGGGGGGGGATAGATTCAATAGCAATAATGCCCATTATTTATTTATTTAAATTTATATCTCGCCCTTCCTCCCAGAAGGAGCCCAGGACGGCAAACAAAAACATTAGAAGCACTTTAAAACATCTTAACAACAAAAGACTTTAAAACATATCAAAACAAAACATCCTTAAAACATATTAAAACAAAGCATATTAAAACGTATTTAAAAAACAACTTTGAAAACATCTTAAAAAGCAATTCCAGCACAGACACAGACTGGGATAAGGCTTGCTGAAAGAGGAAAGTCTTCAATAAGTGCTGAAAAGATAACGGAGATGATGCCTGTCTAATATTTAAGGGGAGGACATTCCAAAGTGTTGGTGCCACAACACTAAAGGTCCGCTTCCTATGTTGTGTGGAGTGGATCTCCTGATAAGATGCTATCTACACTGCAGAGCACAGTAATCGACTGGGCAGAGCTTGGAAGATTACTTTTAAAAAGTAATAAATTAGTTACAGTTACATGACCCCAAAAGTAGTAATTACCATTACCATTACAATTGCTCTGAAAGTAATTGATTACTTTACTTTTTCTCAAAAGTAATGACTACAGTTACATTTCAGTTACTTTAAAAAAAAAACCCGCCTACAAGATGCTGGCCTTGGCTGCTGCACATCTAAGTAGCCTAAAACAACATTAAAAATAAACACACACATACAGAGGTAGTAGAATAATTCTTTTTATCCATAAGATAGCAATGGTGGTCTCTCCGCTGGTAAGGGAAGTGGGGAGGGAGGCAGAGGCCGCTACTCAGATCTTTGCACATCAAACCAAGTGCAACCCCCCCCCACTCATCCAGCAAGCGTAATCTCTCTCATTTAATCACCTCCCGAACCCTGCCCTGCCACCAACTAAGAGACACTTACCCAAGCAAACATTTCTCCCTGAGATGCAAAAAAGTTAAAATACTGCAAATGTAGCACAGTAGCCAGAGAGGGTGGTGGAGGCCACTTTGTGTGCCAAGTGCAAGCACACACATGTTGTCATCTTTCACCTCCACAGTTCTTTATCTCCATTCTTCCGCTGCCTCCTTCTCCTCCTTTATCCATGTTCTTGCCCTCCGGCTCCTTTTTCCCTCCACTTCATTTTTTTTTAAAATTGTTTTCTCCACTCCACCCTGTCTCACTCTCCACCTCCTCCCTTGTCGCCTCCTACCCACCCACAGACCATGACGATAATGAAAGTTAAAGAGGAAAGCACAAAAACAGGACTACAGCTGAACATCAAGGAGACTAAAATAATGACAACGGAAGTTTTATGTAACTTTAAAGTTGACAATGAGGACATTAAACTTGTCAAGGATTATCAATACCTCAGCACAGTCATTAACCAAAATGGAGACAATAGTCAAGAAATCAGAAGAAGGTTAGGATTGGGGAGGGCAGTTATGAGAGAACTAGAAAAGATCCTCAAATGCAAAGATGTGTCACTGAACAATAAAGTCAGGATCATTCAGACCATGGTATTCCCAATCTCTATGTATGGATGTGAGAGTTGGACAGTGAAAAACACTGATAAGAGAAAAATCAACTCATTTGAAATGTGGTGTTGGAGGAGAGCTTTGCGCATACCACGGACTGTGAAAAAGACAAATAAGTGGGTGTTAGAACAAATTAAACCAGAACTGTCACTAGAAGCTAAAATGATGAAACTGAGGTTGTCATACTTTGGACACATCATGAGAAGACATGATTCATTAGAAAAGACAATAATGCTGGGAAAAACAGAAGGGAGTAGAAAAAGCGGAAGACCAAACAAGAGATGGGTTGATTTTTAAAAAGGCATACAGTGTACTCTGATTGCACTTTGTGTGTGTACTATGGACAACTACATACACTGGACAAAACCCATTAGCCATTGGCTATGAGTTATAGCTTGTTCATCTGCAAGTTGCACAATGGCATTACCACTCAACCTCAATTTATACTTCACCTTAGCTACACAAGTTTAGACTACCTTGTAGGTGCTTAGAACATTGGAAACTGCCTTTTACTAAGTCAGATCTAGCTCAGTATTGTACAGTGACTGAAAGCAGCTCTCCAGGGCTTCAGACAGGGGACATTTCCAGTCCCACCGGAAGATGCCCAGGATTAAACTTTGGGCGTTCTGCATGCAAAACAGATGCTCCATCACTGAGCTACAACTCTTCCTCCTGAGTTTGCCATTCTTACGTATAATGGAGAACACAGTAGACAGGACTCAGAGTTGTTTCTGTATTCATTTCTCTTGCTCACGGCTTTTGTCTCCTTCCTCTTTTTGCCCCATTTCTTCCTCACTTTCCTTTAGCATGGCCATGTGCCATACTTTACAAAGGTTATTCATCTATTTGAAGGGCTGTCTGCTCCAAGCCTGTTTTAAAGGTGGTGCTACAGTCTGTGGCACGGTGAACTACAGTGCGACAACCTGGGAGGTGGAGAGCAGACAGTGGCAGGTGGCAGCCTGGGGGAGCCGCAGAGTGACAGGAAGGGGCAACTCCAGGAGGCCTTAGCATTGCTACTGTGAGGCCTCTAAAAAGAAAGGTTGGCAACTCATCAGGGGGAAGCTTTGCAATCTAGGGAGGCGGCAGGAAGCTTTGTGATCCGTCTGTGTGGGTACAGGAAGCTTGCTAACCCATGGGAGAGAGCGCCACAGTAAGCGGGCAGTAGCCTGTACAAGCGGTGGAGTGACAAGCCGGGACACCTCTGCCAGGTCATGGCGCTGCTACCACACTGCCTACACAAGAGGCACCTTGGTGACCCATTGGAGGGAGAGGAAAAAGCTTCACACCCCATTTGTGGGGGAGAAGCAGCAGCTTTGGCACGTACCATTTTCTGGAAGCACTGTGGATATTGCAAAGTGAATGAGGTGCCTGGGGGTGTCTGGGTGTCCCTGGTGCATGTTTGGGTGTCCCTGGGGTGATGGTGGTGTGTGTTTGGGAGTCCCTGGGGGAGGTGTGGTGTGTTTGGGCATCACTGGGGTGGTGGTGTGTCTTTGGGAGTCCCTGTGGGTGCTCTGTGTTTGGGAGTCCAGGGGTGCTGTGTGTTTCAGTACCTGGTGGGGGATGGTCTGTATTTGGAAGTTCCTGAGTGTGTGTGGGGGAGGGATTTGGGGTGTTGGGAGTGTGTGTTGTTGTTGTAGGTAAAAGAGTTGGTACATGAGTGTGCACTGGTGAAACCCCTAGTCTATTTAAATTATTGTAATTATTTATAATTACATCTATATGTAATATTGCATTATAATGCAATTATATAATGTAATGCATTATATGTATCTATATGTGTGAATTAGGATATGCAATTCTGTGTCCTCTTTGGTCCTCAGGGAAGAGACTCCCATTTGGGCATGTGCTATATAACACATGCTCAACCAGTGCTTGCTGCCCGTCATGGGAAAGTCCAATTCATCTTATCTATGAAACTATTTTTGAACTTTGTTCCAGACAAGGAAGACACAGTTGGCCAGAAATAATAATAATAATAATAATATAGATTTCTTACCCGTCCTTCACCATGAGGTCCCAGGATGAATTACAACAATTTAAAAATACAACATTAAACACATTTTTGTGTATTGTTACTGTACTACTGTATTTAGTCTGTTTGTTATGTGATCCACTTTGAGCACAGATGTATTTGTGGAAAAATGTTGTATGTAAATAAATTGACTATAACTATAACCTTAATGAGTAAGGTCATATTTTGCAGTGGCGGCTGCAAGGCTATTTTTTAAAAAATACTCAGAACTTAGTAGAGTGGTGGTTTGACGGCCACATTCCAAATCCTGCCATCTTGGACCAACTAGGACAGAAGGTATATTTTTATTTATTTATTTGAGTTATATCCCACCCTTCCTCCCAGCAGGAGCCCAGGGCGGCAAACAGAAGCACCAAAAACACTCTAAAACATTATGAAAACAGACCTTACAATACATTAAAACAAAACGTTAAAAGCATTTTTTTAAAAAGCTTTAAAAACATCTTTTAAAGAAGGGTTAAAAACATTATTAAAAAAACTATATTAACAAGCAATTCTAATACAGATTCAGACTGGGATAGGTCTCAACTTAAAAGGCTTGTTGAAAGAGGAAAGTCTTCTAAAGGCGCTGAAAAGATAGCAGAGATGGTGCCTGCCTAATATTCAAGGGGAGGGAATTCCACAGGGTAGGTGCCGCCACACTATATGTGGGTTCTTCCTGCTTGAAGGTCCTGAAAAGGATCTGCAAGGCTTTGGATCCAGCAAATCCAAAGTTACTGGCCTCACCTACCCCAAACACCCCCTATCAGGGTATTCTGCTTGCTACATTGGCAGGAAGACTTCCACCTGCCTGGATGCAGCTACCTGGGCATCGAGAGAGGCCCATAATTGTTTCTAGTTCATGGGCAGACTCAATGGATTTCATGGCATTATGAGAAGAACTGTCTCTAAGACTGACCACGTTCCTGAAGTCAAAGAAGCAGAATTTTGTGGGGTGTCAGGTATGACAGAGCCCCACTGTGACTCCTGCTGAGGCACGTGGTACAGCTTTCTTGGGGTTGGGGCAGGTAACAAGCTTTATATGGAAGAGAAACCCTGTCTTAAATTCAGACACTGATGAGGAGAACTAAGCGTAAGTTTTCCACTTGACAAATCAAGAAACTGCAAGTTTTCATTTGGTGCAATCTCAAATGTAGATTTGCTGTTGCTTAAACACAAATCTATTCCATTTGTCAAAACTGAAAGCACACATTTAAATCACCTAGTCAGCATCTGAATGTAAGACACATTGGGTACAATTTAGCTAAATGAAAGTTTACAGATTACACAGGGTTTCTACCCAATTTCCCCCAGCATAGAGAGAATGCTGGAAGATGCAATTGGGAAGAGAATAGGGTGCCTAACTCTTTTCCTGTCAGTCATATTTTGTCTCAAAATCATCTCCAAAGCTGCTTTTCTTATCACAGGAGAAAGGATAAAAGTCCTACAGGAAGAAAACCATCTTGAGGACGCATGCATAAAGCAAGGGTGGAGATGGAGAACCTTTTTCAGCCTTCAGTAGGGTTGCCAGGTTCTTGGCCTGAGACTGATCCTGTATCTTTAGGAGAAGAGAAGGTCAGCCAAGTGCAGTTGTTCTTGCAACTCTGTAATGAGAAAAACCACAAGGTGGAATTCTCCCTTCCCCCTGCCCAACTTTTAAAGATACAGAAGACCTCTTGGTTGCCAGGCCTGACCTCCAAGAGATCTTCTGTATCTTTAAAAGTTGTGGAGGGGGGAGGGAGAATTCCACCTTGTGGTTTTTCCCATTACAGAGTTGCAAGAACACCTGCACATGGCTGATCTTCTCTTCTCCTAAAGATACAGGATCAGTCTCAGGCCATGGACCTGGCAACCCTAGCCTGCAGGCTGCATTCCCTTCTAGGCCAAGGGCCACGTCCCAGTGACAGGTGGGGCCAGAGGCAACAGTGAGTGGAGCAACAAATGGAAATGTTACCTTTGTGCAATAGGGTAGTTTCTGCACACACTCCCACACCCCCTCTATCCTCCAGCCAGGCAAGTAAGATTCAGTCTCATCGTTCAAGGACACATTCCAACCAGGCAAAACACTTGGGATGTGAAACAGGGCCAGGGAGGGGGTGCGGCCTAGGGAGAGTTCAGAGGGCCGGATGGAAAGGCCTGCAAGGTTGCATTTGGCTCCCAGGCCTGAGGTTCGTCACACCTTAGATAAAGTATGGCAGGGAAAGGGTTAACTCTTCCTTATGCCACCCATTTCTCCACTCCTGATTGCAGCCTCCAGTGTCTACTTTTCATGTTAAAAAAACTCAGGAGTATGTTAGACGGAACTCAGTTGCATATATATGTTTTATTGATTTCCATGGAATGCAAAGCCAAACTCAGGTAACGGTGAGGTGACAATCCTAAGCACTTACTTTGGAATAAGCCAATTTGAACTCAATGAGACTTACTTCTGAGTAAACATGCAATTAGTTTCTTCATTTAAATGGGACACAGGTATGCCTAATTCCCACTACATTACACCCATTTAGTATATCTGGTGTTTTATTCCTTTCTGTGATTCTCTCTCTCTCTCTCTCTGGGCTTATCCACACGGGAGCATACCTTCACACTAAAGATGCTGTTTTTACCATTGTGATAGATATGCAAGGTCCACAGTAGCTTCAAATCTGCTGTTTTCCATTCACCGTAGTAGGCATTCCTCAGTGAAGGATCAGTGTCGCTGTTTCCTTGTGGCTCCGCCCTCTAATTTTACATGTTTACTCCCTCTGGTTCAAGGCTGAAGCCAGGAGACTGCCTTGGTGTGAAATTGACAAGAAAAAATGAAACTGACACCCCCCTTCTCCATTGTCCCAGCCTAGACAGATGGGGGCGGAGTGAGTGAAAAGGCAAAGTAGGCAGCGGCTGCGGCAGCTTTTGCGGGCGGCAGAGAGAGAGAGGGAGCGAGCCAGCCCACCCACTAAAAAAGCATCAAAGCAAAATGCCTACAAGGAGAAGCGCTGTGCAGCTGAGAAGGTTTTTCCTTTCCTTTTCACATTATAATTGGATTGGGTTAATACAGATTTAAAGGGGGAAACTGCGTTATAGCTTCTGCTTGCCTGCAACATCATGTGAACCATGCAAATTACAAGGGAATGCAAGTAGCACCACACACACACTAAGTCACCATGTGGATGTGCCCTCTCTCTCTCTGTCTGTCTGTCTGTCTGTCTGTCTGTCTCTAACACACACACACACACACACACACACACACACACACACACACGTGTCCTTTTGCATCTCCAGTAATAACTGCACTCATGTAATCAGGGGCAGAACGTAACTTTATTTTCACAATTCTGTTGTGACACCGACCGCTGCAAGTGTAACCACAGTTGATGACAAGAGTTAATGGCCACATTTGCATTATCTCCAGATGCATTTAAATAACACGCTGGCTGTGTGTGTTCCATAAGCTTTGTTCCTTAGCATAAGCAACCTAGCATGCAGTCCCAGTATGGGGAATGCCATAAAATTTAAATTAGTGTATCTTGTAATTAACTGTGGTTTAAGAGTTTACAGGCAACTTCAGATCAGTGCTTCACTATATTAACAGTTTCACAAGGAGGAAACAGAATTAGAAAGAGGAAAGAAAAGCAAACAAACAGTTTTTACTTAATGAGAATGAAATTCAAAGTAGTTGGATTATATTTGCCTTATTTTTATGCATAGCAAATGATTCATATTGCCTGTCCTCCTTGCAAAAAAGCATACACACAACAAAGCACTGGTGAATGCCAATTATTTGAATGCATTTTCTTAAGTAAGCAATGCAAGTTAACAAATCCAGATTTTTCATTTTATTTTATGGCATTACAAGTCCCTATCCTTCTCATCTATTAACCTAGGCTACCATTTTTTGTTTTTTGCTGGTGTTTCCTTGTTTTAAGGCTGAATTCTCATGGAAGTAAATCCTGTTGAATTCTATGAGACTAGCTTCTGAGTAGACATGCATAGGATTGCACTGTAAAAGTCTTAGTAAGTAGTGAAAAAAACCCCAACTCAAACAGAAAACACGACTCTCCAGTAAGGACACAATAGATTGTATATCTGATGGTGTTATATTGCCTCATTTCATGCAGCGGCTAAGTCATTTCATCATACAGGTTGAGAGGGGCACAAATTGAACTCTTTATAAGTATGCCCTTGTTTCTTTAAGGCAAATCACAATGGAGCTAGAGTGTTGGATTGGGACCTGGGAAACTAGGGTTCAAATTCCCGTTCAGCCATGAAGTTCACTGGGTGACCTTGGGCCAGTCATCTCTCAGCCTAACCTTCCTCGCAGGGTTCTTATGAGGATAAAATCAGGAGGGGAAGAACCATGTTTGTATGCCAGCTTGAGCTCCTTGGAGAAGAGGTGGAACAGAAATGTAATAATAAATAAATAAAAATTGTAGGATTTTTTTTTAGTCATTGCTGCTGCTTCTGTTGTCCATATTACTGATTCCATTCTGATATTAATTCTGATATTAATAATAAGATACTGGTCTTAGGCATGTGGAATATAATCTGATTCGCCCAGATGAGCTAGCTGATCGGTAAAATCACCTTGCACCAGCTTTATTTTGTCAAAATTTCTTTCCAGTACAGCTTGTCTCAAAAAACATTTTAAAGGAGCATTTGGCAATCTTACAAGTAGCTCAGAAGAGAAGTTAACATCCCAATAACATCCATATCATGTTTTAATTAATTAAACTGGAGCATCTTGTGCATTTGCTTTCCCACAGGATGAACATTTTTTTAAAATAAAAATTATCAGTTTAAACTTTTTTAAAAAAAATAGTTTAATGAATTATCACTGCTATTGTGAACTAACACTTGTCACCTCTGCAAGATAGCTTCAAATGAATATGAGTCACAAGATGTGACTGAGTAGAACTTATTTGTGACTGAGTAAGCATGCTTAGGATCAGTGTGCATGGCTTCCTTTCTTCCAAGGAAGGTCTATTGAACTCAGAGGAACTTACTTCCAAGTAAGCATAGAATCCAGCTTTAGATAATTTGGGAGGCAGGTGGGCACATAGCCTGTGGTCACTATGCTAAGTCTAGCATCAATGAAGTGTAGTTGTGAAGGAGATGTCATTCGCTGCTGAGTGGATACACAAGGAAGCTTGGATATGAGAGAATGGACACAAATACATAAGTAGTATACCTGGGTGTCTTACTTTACATAGGATGGTCCTCTGCTTGAAGAGTCCTCCATTGACAGGGCTGTCCAGTCCAAGTCCAGTTTAAAGATCAAGAATTATAAGAAGGGAGATCAGCAGCCTTGAATTTTCCCGTCAACAGTTATTACCTGGACAGCGGATTGGACGGCCATGTAAGTCATCTAGTCAGTCTCCCCACTAGGTTGAGATGTATTTGTATTTAAATTATAATCATTATTTCTAAATTTGCTTCTTTACTTATAAATCAGCATATTCACATTTTTGTGGTAATGCATAAGGGCCCACCCTAAACAAAAGGCACAGCCTAAGGCAGCCTTTCCCAACCTTTGGGTCCCCAGATGTTGCTGGACTACAACTCCCATCAGCCCCAGCCAGCATGGCCAATGGCCAGGAATTATGGGAACTGTAATCCAGCAACATCTGGGGACCCAAAGGTTGGGAAAGACTGGCCTAAGGTATTTTTTTTGCTGACTTTGATCAAAGGTCAAGTTCCTAAGATCAAGACACATTGTTAGTCTACATGATAATGGCAGATGCAGCAGATTTCAAAGTAAAAATGGTCATGGAAAGCACCATGACATGCTGCTTTTCCATAGGTGGGGCATTTTGTTTTGTTTTTAATGAGGGGAAATAATAATTTACTCACCTCCCCCCTCATTCTGAAGTGGAACTATCTGAGGAAGATTCTAGCCCTACTGGGGCATTCTGAAGTGGAACTAGCCCTGGTACATGTGAGTGGGCAGCAGGCACAAGTGTATTGAGCTTCAACACACACACACCTGGATTGCCATGCCTATCATCTTCCAGTTCATGGAGGGTGAAATCTAAAATGGGAAGCTTCCTCTATTCGTGGAGGCTGCCTGCATGATTTTGAACTAGGGATGGAAAGATCTGCCAGTTTTGGTTCTCTCCAATTCTCATTCGTCCAGTCTTAAAATTCAGTTCTCCACATTTCTGTAGCAATTTGCAATTTTTAAAAAAATCATCATAAAAATTCTCTGGCATTTTAGTGCAAATTTTTCCTAATAAACACATTTTTGTAGACAGTTTTGACGAATGTACACATTTTTGCAAGCAATTTATCATAATATAATAAATTTTTGTATTTATTTTCATTCATGTATTCATTTTTGTGCACACTTTCCCTTACACGTACACATGTTTTGGTAAACATTGGTTGGTTGGCAAACAGCATTTCAAAGTTTGAATAAATGTGAATTTTGATGGATGGCCGTGTTTCGGTTCTCACATCGTTTTGGAAAGTGTGAATTTGATATATTCACCTTGAAATGCAAACTGAATTGAATTTCTCACCCATCCCTATTGAGAACCATGCATAATGGGGGTTCTAAATTATCCAGGGAGCCTCCGTGGGTGAACTGCCTTCAAGTCGATACTGACTTATGGCGACCCTATGAATAGGGTTTTCATGGTAAGTGGTGTTCGGAAGGGGTTTACCATTGCCTTCCTCTGAGGCTGAGAGGCAGTGACTGGCCCAAGGTCGCCCAGTGAGCTTCATGGCTGTGTGGGGATTCGAACCCTGGTCTCCCAGGTTGTATTTATTTATTTATTTATTTATGTCATTTGTATACCGCTTTATATTATTTGGAAAACAAATCTCAAAGCGGTTTACAACCTAGATTAAAACATTGAACAAAACATCACAAAATATTGAAAGAAAACATTACAAATTCAAGCCAAATATAAAAAAATACATTCAAAACAGCATAATTATCAGAAAAATAAAAGCATTCTCTTAAACATAAACATTATGAGTTAAGAATCAAATACAAAATACAAACTCCCAAAACAGCATCATTAGTTAATTAATTAAAACAACTATACTAGGAGCTACACCCCCCCAATAATCCCTCCCAAATATGTCCTTAACAGTCCTCCATGTCTAAATCCCACTCTGATTCATTCCCACCACCTTAACCACTATACCACACTGGCTCTCCTCCATGGGTACAGCAGGCTCCCTGGACCTTTGCCCTCCACGAATTGGAGAATAATGGGGAATAATGGGGAAAGCAATGTGGGGGAAGAACTTACAATGCTCATCTCTGTTCACCCTGCTTATCTGTACATTTAAGACATTTAACACATGAGCAACCCCCCCAAAGGCCTATGTATAGTATATGCTTCTTAAGAATGTGTCACTCAGCCGTAAAGCCTTAAAAGATACCCTTTCCAGTCTTACCGTTCTTGAGTTTTCTACAACTCTGTGATTTCCCTATAAACCATTAAACAATTAAACATGAATCATACTACTTTTCCAATCCTGTGGAAAACAGTTGTGATCCATCGGCATTGTTAAGGCCTCCTTAAAGGAGGACAGAGGAATTTTCTGGAAGCTGTTTTTTCTTTGCATGGTAGTATTCCTGCAGACACATAATTGGAACAGAGGCACCCCATAAAACCTTTTCCTGACAGCTATGCACTCTCTTTAAATTCCAGTTAAAAGATCAACAGTTTTAACAGCACTCAGATATTTGCCACCCAAAGCTGAGAAAGATCCTGTGACTCAGCATGGGCACTTTGTAGCGTTTCATGCAATTGGCAGGGATCAGCATGTTCTGGCTGAGAGACCCACTTGTCTGGACTTGAAGGATAATTAAATAGCAAACAGGTCCTTCCAGACTCTTCAGTACTTTACAGTGAAGACACGTAAAGTATACACGTCAATTCAGAAGTAAGCCCATTGAATTCAAGATGACTTGCTCCCATCCCAGATAAGTGTGTATAAGACTGTGACCTAAATCATAGGCTGAAGAGTGGACTGCCGAAATACACGTGCTGTTTGACAGACTCCAGAGGCTCCTCTGCTGACTTGGGTTTGTTTTTTAATCATTCTTTTTAATTTTACACCATTATTAAACATAATCAAACACAATCAAAACATCATATACAAACCATTCAACATTAACAAACTTAAAATACTTCCATAAATGCACTGTAAGACCAACCAATACGAGTTTATGATGGCTTGTTTTATAAGCTCTTCACCAAAGCTAAGCATCTCCATCATGAAGAGGTCCTTGATAGATGTCAACTGAAAGCATCACGTAAGTGACAGGTGTTTGTCCTATTCCCCCCCCCATCATAATGAAGTGCTGCTGATGTGGTGGCGGGGAGTACTTTTAGCTGTGTCCAAACATCGTGGCTCAGACTATGGCTGTTGCACCTACCAACAACAATAGTTTATCAGAATCTTTTGACTACAGCCTTTCCTTTTATTCCCAAGAAGGCCTGGCACAAATTCCCTAGGTCTGAAGTGGCCTTGTCCTTTCCCAAGTGGCAGATCCAATTGTAACTGCCTGCTTTGGGGAGTTACTGTAGAAAAATCATTAAAACCATCACCCTGGTGCACAGCAGCAGAAAGAGAGGCAAACATGATCTCAAGCTGTATTAGCAGGGGGATATGATGCTAACTGAGAGGTGAGGGGGTACTGCTTAAGAATCTTATTAGCTGGAGCATATCTAGACCTCTCTGCAGGGGTGGTCACTATAACACAGGGTGGATATTATTGCTTTGCAGGGAAGGCAATGTAGGGCAGCAAGGATAATATCAGGTCTCTAAAATCTAAGTTATGAAGAAAGGTTAAGGGAGAAGAGCTTATTCTCCCTGGAAAATAACAGACAGGGAGGTGACTTCGGAGAAGTCTTCAAAACTGTGGAAGCTATTGATAAAATTTACTACAGATATACTTTTTACAGTGATAAAATGTTCAAAAAAAGTAAGATGTAAAACTTAGAAAACCAGAGGCTTCAGGGTGACTACCTAACTAATTCCTATCTAGCGTTTCCCAGACTGTATCACCATGGCAAGCCTTCAGAATTTGCAATTCTGTAACAGTGATTTTTCTGGCAATGTCCTGAGCTTGTGCATGGGATTTTTTTAAAAAATAAATAAACCCACATTGTTTATATGTGTTAAATCTTTTAGATATTTTAGATTACTCCTTCCTAGTCTCTTGTATGGCTGTTGGAGATGCTTTGCTGTGAGCAGTGCAAAGTGTTCTGACAGCTGGACAGTGTGTACTGTAGCTTCTGACCTGCAGAAATCAGAGCTTGGAAGTAGTTCATTATTTTTTTGAGGAACAAGTGGGTAATTCCTTTACATTTTGATTGTAATAGAACTAGGAGTAATTTTATTACTTTTGTGGAGTAATTGTAATGCTTCCAGCATTACTTTTGGGCATTACTTGGGGGGTGGGGGGAAGCAGGGGAAGTCTTCTGCTCCTCTGATTTGTGGATGACAATCATGTGCCCCAAACTGGGCTTCTGTGCAGCGTCGCTCTTTCCTCGTGCTCTGTGGATGGGTAGGAGGCGATGAGGGAGGAGGTGGAGAGTGAGACAGGGAGGAGTGGAGAAAACAATTGTTTAAAAAATGGATGGTGGTGGTGAAGAAAGGAGTGGAGGGAAAAAGGAGCCGGATGGCAAGAACATGGATAAAGGAGGAGAAGGAGGCAGCAGCAGAATGGAGATAAAGAACTGTGGAGGTGAAAGATGACAACCTCTGTGTGTGTGTGTGTGTGTGTGTGTGTGAATACTGTGTTTGCACTTGGCACACAAAGTGGCCTCCACCACCCTCTCTAGCTACTGTGCTGCATTTGCAGTATTTTAACTTCTTTGCATCTCAGGGAGAAATGTTTGCTTGGGTGAGTGTCCCTTAGTTGGTGGCAGGGCAGGGTCCGGGAGGCGGTTAAGTGAGAGAGATTATGCTTGCTGCCTGAGGGTGTGTGTGTTGCACTTGGTTTGACGTGCAAAGATCTGAGTAGTGGCCTCTGCCTCCCTCCCCACCTCCTTTACCAGCAGGAAGACCACCATTGCTATCTTATGGATAAAAAGAATTATTATACTACCTCTGTATATGTGTGTTTATTTTTAATGTTGTTTTAGGCTACTTAGATGTGCAGCAGCCAAGGCCAGCACCTTGTAGGCGTTTTTTAAAACAAGTAACTGAAATGTAATTGTAGTGATTACTTTTGAGAAAAAGTAATCAGTTACTTTCAGAGCAATTGTAATTGTAATGTTAATTGCTACTTTTTTGGGCCATGTTATTGTAACTGTAATTTATTACTTTTTAAAAGTAATCTTCCAAGCTCTGGCAGAAACCTTCTACCTGTTTACCCACTTCATTTCATTTCCAGTCCTCTAGCTGCTTCTTTACAGTTTTCTGTATTACATCTCTCCACCTTTACCACCTTCCTTGGACAAACAGATGCAACAGTGGAGCAAACGTTTCTGCATTGCTGTTGCCCAGGGTGTTCTTAATTTTTTATATATATATTGCACACGTATTGAGTATTAGTGTACTTTCTAAAGTCTTCAATATATTGAGAGTGCATTAGCAGTAGACGCTCTGGGGAAAGCGCCTTGCCTAGCTCTGCTAGTTTGTGTCATTCATTTTCTTAGTGTTCAACATTTGTACACTTTTTTTTCTGCTTCAAGTTTCCTGATCATGCAAAAGTCCGGATGTTGCATTTCCCCTGGGGTCGCACCTTCCATCTGTGGCTCCTCACAATAAAAATGGTTCCTTTTCTTTTCTGCATTAAAATGAAAGCTCTACAACTGTATCCATATCTCTTTTCTGTTATTTTTGTTACTTCTAAGTAGTTATCTGATGTCTCCCCCCATGTTCCAGCCCCAGAATCAACAATTCCCTATCCATGATGCTTTGCATCATGTTTACCTGTGCACACCCCCCCTTTGAAAATATAGTGTTAATTTTTTATATATTTGGAATGTGTATTCCACATTAGTGTACTTTCTAAAGTCTTCTGTATTTTGAAAGCGCATTAGCAGCAGACACCCTGGGAAAAAACAGGCAGTGGAGTTGTGTTTGCAGTGTTACTAGCTTATCGACAAAACAGGAACAGGGGAAACACTCTGGGCCCAAACAAGAACAGCAATATTAGGCATTGTAGAAATAGCAGAAATGAGTGTTACTTTGCTTTGTATGTTTGTCTGAAAACGTAAAATGGTGCTTCCACAAGTAAACACATTTTTGCATGAGCACAAAATGAAAGAAAACTGGCAAAACAAACTTTTTTTCAAGGGCTTTCTACCTCATATTTTAAAGAAGAAAGCAAAGGTAAAAATTAAATAAAAAAAACCTCCTTCTTGAGTGGGCAACAAGTAGGCAAAAGCCTGGTTTTTTAAAAAAGCTATCCCTGTGAAAGTGCCCCCTCCTCCTTCTCTATCCTTCAGACAGTGCCTTGCTGGCATGTCCCAAGGAGTGAAATAAAAAAAGTCACGGTTCCTAATCACGTATTTTCATCCTATTGCCTTACTTCAGGGTTTCCGACCCACCACTGCCTTGCCATATAAAGCAATGACCCCATTGTAATGCCTCTTCCCCCTTTCCAGCGCTATCACAGCCCCCACTGCCACATTTCCCCAACAAAGGGGGGGATAGGACAGAGCTTGGAAAATTTACTTTTTTGAACTACAACTCCCATCAGCCCACTCCAGTGGCCATGTTGGCTGGGGCTGATGGGAGCTGTAGTTCAAAAAAGTAAATTTTCCAAGCTCTGGGATAGGAGAAGAATAAAAAAACTATGAGAAGTAGGAGGTGGAAGTAATACAGCTGGGGAGGAAAAAATGGGGATATGTGGCGGTGGCAGTGAATCACCCTCTCCCTTTTTTTTTCATGCTTCCCCTTCCCCCTTCCCCCAGTGTAATCAACTTCCTCTAGGAGAACAGCATGATAAAAGCAAATGTTTAATGTAGAATCAACCCAGCCATAACTGATAAATATGTGTGCAGATTGGCAATTAAATACAAGATTATGAGGGAAGTAAAGCTTCCACATGAGTGTTAAATCATCCCTCCAAAAAAGAAAAAAGGGAATAAAAGGGGCATGTGGACAGGTAAAAAAAATACCTGTACGCCTGCGCAACAGTTGAGAGATTGATGATGACATTAAGGGTGGGGCGGCAATCAGTAAGAAATGTGCATCGGGGTACAGCATAATCACCTGTTCCGCTCAGTGGTGTGCACATGGATTCATTAGGAATCAAAGACAAATAAATTATAAAGGTGTATACATCGGGGGAGATTTGTTTTGAATCGCACTGAGAAAAAATGGGCTGACAACTTTTTAAGCAGCTGGTGTATTTTTACTCTTAATCTTACTACCACAGACAGTATTGCTTCCACTTGCATGAAACTTGTTCCAAGGTTTCTATATCTTTTTCAAGTTCTCCCCATCCTCCTCCAATAATCTAGTATAAAGATATGGCAGTCCCTCTTAAATTTATTTGTCTTTCAGCATAAAAAAAAGGAGATTGGCCGTGAAGATACATTATATTCACATGATTGGAGGTGGTTGGGGACCACTCAGCTTACAATTATACTATTATGCATTCCAATTCTGACAACTTGGCTTCATGATCACGAAAACAAAGACATTCTGGATTGCAAAGGAGGAGCGGATGCTAAATTCAGGTCCACTATGAGCACTTCCATTTTGGCCTATAACGACATCTTTTTTTTTTACATTCTGTGTGAAATCCATTTACTAGGTCCACCTTTACAATTTGGAAAATGTGGCAGGATAATTTCCCCCAATATATAACCCAATAGCCCCTTTGCAAATATACTGTAGAATAATAGGAGATGAAATGTTAAAATGGCATATAGCTAGATGGGAACAGTATGATTTCCTTCGAATAAGGGATTTTTACTCCCATGGTCACCTGATCTCCATGGACCAACTCAGACTTATTATACTCAACTTAGGACTAGGATGGTGTGATGCTCATAAATTGAAACATATCCTACAGGATCCTCATATTACATCCTATATCTGCAGACTGCTTACCAGCTTTGAAAAAACACTGCTGGATAGGGGTGAGGGAGGTAAGGGAATTTATTTATTTATTATTTGATTTATATCCAGCCCTTCCTCCCAGCAGGAGCCCAGGGCGGCAAATAAAAGCACTAAAAACACTTTAAAACATCATAAAAACAGACTTTAAAATACATTAAAACAAATCATCTTTAAAAACTTTGTGGTATGGAAGTGGTATAGAAGTATTTTAATTTTTTTTTTAAAAAAAGACTAGTTATTGCCATTTTCACTCATGGGTGCTATTAAAGGAGGGCAGTATTGTGAATTTATCCTTGAGACAATGCTGAGGTAAACCAGGAACTATTTATTAATTAGAGGACTCTCTGGAAAGTTCTGAAGCAGAAACTTTCCTGGTTGAATATAAATAGCAAACACTTACCTGAGGTATACATAATCTTAGCAGTGATCCAGCTGAGAAAGTGCACTCACTATATTTTGGTCAGACATAAACAGAGCCAGCCCATACCATTAGTCAGAGAGGCAGCTGATTTTGGGTGTCATGGAAGAGTGGCAAAGTGTTACTTGTATCTCTCAATACTTAATGTGAACTGCTGGGGGAGCAGTACGGAAGTATTTTAATTAGCAATAAGATATCTTTGGAAAACTATTTTTAATCTGTCTTATTTATTGTATTTTTATTACCTTGCATTGTTATGATATTTCCTAATGTCTCAAGGTCTATACATTTTCCAAATCAATCATATTACTGTGGTATTTTTACTGCCAGGGAAGGTATGGGGAGAGGTGCTTGTGAGATTTTGGACCTCAAGTGATTGAATAATTTGATTGGCTTTGGGTGCTATGCACCATGGCTGGATTGCCACTTGCTGCACTGCCTCAGGAAGCAAACTGTATTGGGCCAACCCTGGAGGTACAGTCTTATCCCTTGGGTTGAGCTTTCCTGTGAAGCCCATGGAACTAGTGTGTATAGTGCTGATTGGCTGAGATCACCGCTCCATGTTCCCCACACCAGGAAAGAAGGTTTTCAACATTTAAAAAGTGTTTGAAGAACATAAGAAGAGCCCTGCTGGATCCAGCTAGTGGCCCATCTAGTGCAGCATCCTGTTCTCGCAATGGCCAACCAGGTGCCCCCAATGGGAAATCCACAAGCAGGACCTGAATGCAAAGAGCACTCTCCCCACCTCCTGCGGTTTCCAGCAAGTGGTATTCAGAAGCATACTGCCTCCAATTATGGAGGCAGAGCATAGCCATCATGACTAGTAGCCACTGATAGCCTTATCCGCCATGAATTTGTCTAATCTTCTTTTAAAGCCGTCCAAGCTGATGGCCATCACTGGTTCCTCTGGGAGTACTGCGTGGAGAAGTACTTTTCCAGCATTTAGCTTTATTGGATATCCACGAGTTCTAGTGTTATGAGAAAGGAAAACTTCTCTCTGCTTCTATTCTGCTTTAATAAAAAGGGGGGAGGAGTTGAATGCACACAGCTGAATAAATATACATACAGCGATTTCAAAATTAGAAAGCCATGGACATCCCACCTAAAGCATGGGGGTGGAACAAGGAAGACTACTGAAATAAGGAAGTTGTTGGCCAGTACATCTGTTAAATGAGTTGCAAATGCCAAGGTAATATGGGTTCAAGCCGGGGGGGACTCTGCAGGGAATCCTGATTTGCAAGTATTTCTCTATGTACCTTCAAACTGTAGTACTTTCCATATTAGGGCTCTTTAGAACTGCTCTCCTGCAATCAGCTGGAAGCAGAATTAAAAGTTAATGGCACTTAACGTGCTCCCCCATGACAATCACAAAGCTCCCATCTGCACAGCCAAAATCCTAAACGTGTTTGTTCAGAAGTAAATTCCATTCCATTTTAGAAAGTGTGTTTATTTTGTGTCCAAGAGGTGAGGCAAGAAGTAGGTAATAAAAAACCTTTATTCTAGTACAAGCATAACAAGTATACCTAGGCCAAGACATATTTCACTATGCTTTCCCA
This sequence comes from Rhineura floridana, assembly GCF_030035675.1. Lineage (NCBI taxonomy): Eukaryota > Metazoa > Chordata > Lepidosauria > Squamata > Rhineuridae > Rhineura > Rhineura floridana. The sequence goes on along the minus strand of NC_084481.1, from coordinate 41,565,223 downwards.
CATCTTTTTAATGAGCTACATCCCTTCAGCTGGCCATTACTCTCAGCTGACTCAAAGAGGTCTCAAAGGGGAACGCCACATTGCTCATACGAAACCCACATACTCTCATAACCCCATGATATAATCCTTAGTCCAGGTAGGTGGTCATCTAACTTGGACAGGCCGTCTTTCTGGTTCACTCTGTGGTTGATCTGTGATAGCTTCTTTTTTTTTTACAATAATTTTTATTCAAATTTTCATAAAACATACAAAACAAAATCATAAAACATTCAAAGACAAAAAACAAAACAAAACAAAAATAATTAAACAAAAAAAATAAAATATTGACTTCCCATTTGTCACAGATCAAATCAGTTATAGGTCTACAATATATAACAATCCTGTCTCTTAAATCATATTATAAAATCACTTTCCTCCAGTAGTTATCTTAATTAATCATCAAATCTCATAAACATTACTTTATTCTTTCCACAAAAAGTCAAAGAGAGGTTTCAATTCTTTAAGAAATATATCTATCAATTTTTCTCCAAATAAACATGTCGATTAATCCATCTCGTTAATAATTATAATAATCTTATTGTCATAACCATAGTCCAAATAAACATTTCGATTAATCCATCTCATCAAAATCTGTTAGGTTCAATAATTTCAATAGCCATTATTCCATTATCCCTATTAGTTCCATCTTCCATCTCCAATAGTCCTGTTAAGTCCAGTAATTTCAGTGTCCAATCTTCCATTATCAGTATTCCATAATAATCTTGCTGTCGTAGCCATAGTCATATAATAAGAGTCTGATGGGAATTTCCTCTATCCCAAATATTTTCTTGCCATCCATTCTGAATAAGTTGCTGAAATACTGTTGTAAAGTCATATCTCTGTTCTTCTTTTTTACAAAATGCACTGGCTCATCTCTTGAGAGTTTTTCCATTGTCACATGGCTGCAGTTAATTCCATAGATTTTCTCTATATCAAACTCCATCACGTCATTCCAGTCCAAAAGATTATCCAAGCCATTGATAACTTTATCTCTAATATCTTCATTAATTTCTTCAGAGATAACGTTAAATTCCAAACAGTAGATTTTATTTCTAAAATCCATAAACTCCAGATCTTTTTCCAATTCCACATTTGTTCCAATCTCCAGGGCTTGTATCTTCCCTTTATTTTTTCTTTTCTCATCTCTGATCTCATTCTCCTCTCTCACAGGATCCCCTATTTCTTTAAGCTCCTGCGTCATTTTGCTCAGTTCAATTTTCAGCTCCTTACTACCCTGTCGCAGGGTTTGTTTCGTTATCTCAATCTCATCCATTATTTTCTGAAACATAGTTACTTCCAGATTCTCAGCCACTTTCTTGATTGCCATTTTTAAAACCACGAAAACAAAACAAAACAAAAATAAAGAAGAACCACTTCTTATTTCAGCAACAATTGGGTTAATATTCCAGGCTTGATGACATCACAGTATAAACAGAGCAGCCTGCCTTATCTCTCTATGTTCAAGAATGCAAAACAAATTTAGTTCCCAGCATCAAAACAGTTAGTGGCGTCGTAAAGAAGCAGATTCGTCAAAATAAAATAGACCAAAAAGAGAATTGTCCCAGACAATATAATATTCCTCGGAATAGAAATCAGGAATAGAAATCCGTCTTCTGTTTATATCTTTAGAATGCACTTCCAGGACAGCTTTTTGCGACAGAAACAGAGATAAGCTGTTAATTTCGTGAATAACAGAGAAGAGTTATAGCTCACCCAGAAGTTGTCCAAAGCCGATCAATCTGACAAATCTCCTTTTGTTGCAGCAATTTAAACCAAGTAAAAAAAAAATAGAAAGAAGGGTGCTTGCCTGTTAGTCCGTTCTCTCTTTAAAGAAAAGATAAACGTATCGCTTAAACAGATAGAGCTTGTTCGGAAGTCCGTCCGGCATTGTTGGCTGGACCTTATCTCATAAATTAATGAAATCCAGTCCTCCCAACGAAAACAGGCTTTTGAGGTTGATCTCTACGTTTCTCCCTGCCTGGGAGAAATTTCATCAGTCAAAAAAAAATGTTCTGACTGATTTATATCTGAATAAGCTTCTTTTGAGGCGGGAGCCCGTCCCAAAAGCAGGCACAAGCGAAGTCACCCTTCCCGGAAGTGATCTGTGATAGCTTCTGATGCAGTCGGTGATGCTGGCAACATGGAAAAATCATCTAACACAGACTACTCATCTGCCTCACTTCTATACTCTACTGAAACCAAATAAAAAGCATTCAACACACGACCATCAGAAAGTTTATAAGTATATGATTAAACTTCTCCCGGGTAGGGAGAAACGAAGAGATTAACCTCAAAGCCTATTTTTGTTGGGACGACCAGATCTCATTAATTTATGGGACGAGGTCCAGCCGACGAAGGTGGGACGGATTTTTAACAGCAAGCTCTATCTGATAAAGCGAACGTTCACCTTATCTTCTAAGAGAGAACGCACTAACAGGCAAGCACCCTTCTTTCTATATTTTTCTTTTACTTGACTTAAATTGTTGCTGTTTAAAAGAGATTTGCCAGATTGATCAGTTTTTGACATCTCACTGGGGAGCCATAACTTCTCTCTGCTACGCACTAATTAATAGCTTATCTCTGTTTTTGTTGCAAAAAGCTGTCCTGGATTTGCATTCTAAAGATATACACAGAAGAGGGATTTCTATTCCAGATTTTTATTTTGAAAAATATTATACTGTTTTGAGACTACTCTCTTTTTGGTCTATTTTATTTTGACGAATCTGTTTCTTGACGATTGCCATTAATTGTTTCGATCCTGGGAACTGCATTTTGTTTACTTAACTATTGGAGAGATAAGGCTGTCTGCTCTGTTTATACTGTGATGTCACCAAGTTTGGAGTATTAACCCAATTGTTGCTGAAATAAGAAGTGGTTTTCCTATATTTTTCTTTTAAAATGGCAATTAAGAAAGTGGCTGAAAATCTGGAAATAACTATGTTTCAGAAAATAATGGATGAGATTGAGATAATGAAAATTGAATTGAGTAAAATGAAGCAGGAGATTAAAGATATAAGGGTCCCTGTGAGAGAGGTGACCCTGGAAGGGGTCCCTGTGAGAGAGGAGACCCCGGAGATTGGAACAGGGGTCCCTGTGAGAGAGGTGACCCTGGAGACTGGAATAGGGGTCCCTGTGAGAGAGGAGATCCCGGAGATTGGAACCAACGTGGAACAGGAACAAGATTTGGAGTCTATGGACTTTAGAAATAAAATCTATTGTTTGGAACTCAATGTTATCTCTGAAGAAATGAATGAAGATTCTAGAGATAAAGTTATCAATGGCATGGATAATCTTCTGGACTGGAATGATGTGATGGAGCCCAATATAGAGAAAATCTATGGAATTAACTGCAGCCATGTGACAATGGAAAAACTTTTAAGAGATGACCCAGTGTATTTTGAAAAAAAGAACAGAGATATGATTTTACAGCAGTATTTCAGCAACCTATTCAGAATGGATGGCAAGAAAATATTTGGGATAGAGGTAATCCCCATCAGACTCTTACTATATGACTATGGCTTTGACAGCAAGATTATTATGGAATACTGATAATGGAAGATTGGATATTGAAATTACTGGACTTAACAAGACTACTGAAGATGGAAGATGGAAAATGGAACTAATAGAGATAATAGAACAATGGCTACTGAAATTATTGAACCTAACAGATTCTGATGTGATGGATTAATTGAAATGTTTATTTTGACTATGGTTATGACAATAAGATTATCATAATTAGTAATGAGATGGATTAATCGATATGCTTATCAGGAAAAAAAAATTGATAGATATATTTCTTAAAGAATTGAAACCTCTCTTTGACTTTTTGTGGAAAGAATAAAGTAATGTTTATGAGATTTGATGATTAAGTAAGATAACTACTGGAGGAAAGTGATTTTATAATATGACTTAAGAGACAGGATTGTTATATATTATAGACTTATAACTGATTTGATCTTTGACAAATGGGAAGTCAATATTTTACTCTTTATTTTTTATTTTTGTTTTTTTTTTTCTTTTTTTCTTTTTGTTTAACTATTTTTGATTTTGTTTTTTGTCTTTGAATGTTTTATGATTTTGTCTTGTATGTTTTATGAAAATCTGAATAAAAATTATTGAAAAAAAAAAAGAAAGTTTATAAGTATAAGGGCCTTTTCTTTCAACAACTTTATGAGGAGATGTAAATCTATATTCTCCCTTCCGCAACATTCCAGGTTTCTTAATTCGAACAAAAGAGCGGCATTCAGGTTGTTGTTCTTTAGCACCTCAAGAATAGTCTGTATACATTTGAGATTTGTTTTCCTCAACAACTTCCTTCATAACAGGTTTGGAGGGTCTATCTGGGTTAGATTTTTGTATTATTTGGCCATCTGCCTGTCAAGAATTCTCATAACTTTTGTTGGATGGGGCATGCCAGACATGCACCTAAAAACTGCTCTTGTGTAACTATAGTAAGAGTAGTAGCAATAAATGCAACTACTTCTTCATCACCTTCCAATGGAATTTCAGATGATGGTAAAGGCAACTGAGATAAACAATCAGCTGTCAGATTTCGGGACCCTGGTTTATACTCTATTTCATACGTAAAGGAAAGTAATTTTGCTGACCATCTGGCAATACTGTTGCCTACTCGTCCCATTCCTTTTGTAGTTAATAATGATGTTAAAGGCCTGTGGTCAGTACGTAATTTAAGTATATGGCCCCATAAATATGCCCTCCACTTTTCTGTAGCCCAAATGTAAGTGCTTCTTTTTCAATAGTTGAATATTTCCTCTCAGCCTCACGAAATGCCACAGTCCTTTCAGCATTATCCCCATGAAATTGGGTAAATACAGCTCCCAGTCCATAATCGGAAGCATCTGTTGTCACAGGTAATGCAGGATTAAATAATGCAAGTGCAGGAATATTAACAATCAGGCCCTTCACTTTCTCTTTTTTTTATCATTAATTTTTATTCAAATTTTCAAAGACAAAAAACAAAACAAAACAAAAACAATTAATAAAATAAAATGTTGACTTCCGATTTGTCGCAGATCAGTTATAGGTCTACAATATATAACAATCCTGTCTCTAAAATTATATTATAAAATCACTTTCCTCCAGTAGTTATCTTAATTAATCATCAAATCTCATAAACATTATTTTATTCTTTCCACAAAAAATCAAAGAGAGGTTTCAATTCCTTGAGAGAGAGATCTTTCAATTTTTCTCCAAATAAACATGTCGCTTAATCCATCTGATTCAAATCTGTTAGGCCCAATAATTTCAATAGCCATTCTTCCATTATCTGTATTAATTCCATCTTCCATCTTCAATAATCCTGTTAAGTCCAGTAATTTCAGTAGCCATTCTTCCATTATCAGTATCCCATAATAATCTTGTTGTCATAGCCATAGTCCAAATAAACATATTGATTAATCCATCTCGTCAAATCTGTTAGGTCCAATAATTTCCATAACCATTCTTCCATTATCAATATTAATTCCATCTTCCATCTTCAATAGTCCTGTTAAATCCAGTGGTTTCAGTATCCATTCATCCATTATCAGTATCCCATGATGATCTTGCTGTCATAGCCATAGTCATATAACAAGAGTCTGATGGGAATTTCCCCCATCACAAATATGTCCTTGCCATCAATTCTAAATATGTTGCTGAAATATTGTTGTAAAGTCACATCTCTGCTCTTCGTTTTTACAAAATGCACTGGCTCATCTCTTAAAAGTTTTTCCATTGTCACATATTTGTAGTTAATTCCATAAATTTTTTCTATGTCAAGCCCCATCACATCATTCCAGTCAAGAATTCTGAATATGTTGCTGAAATATTGCTGCAAAGTCATATCTCTGTTCTTCTTTTTTACAAAATGCACTGGCTCATCTCTTAAGAGTTTCTCCACTGTCACATATCTGTAGCCAACTCCATAGATTTTTTCTATGTCAAGCTCCATCACATCATTCCAGTCCAGAAAATTATCCAAGACATTGATAACTTTACCACCAAAATCTTCATTAATTTCTTCAGAGACAACGTTGAATTCCAAACAGTAAACTTTATTTCTAACATCCATAAACTCCAAATCTTTTTCCAATTTCACATTTGTTCCAATCTCCAGGGCTTGTAGCTTCCCTTTAATTTTTCTTTTCTCATCTCTAATCTCATCAAACACCTCTCTCACAGAATCCCCTATTTCTTTAAGCTCCTGCGTCATTTTGTTAAATTCAATTTTCATCTCCTGTCTACCCTGTCTCAGGGTTTGTTTTGTTATCTCAATCTCACCCATTATTTTCTGAAACATAATTTCTTCCATGGTCTCAATCACTTTCCTGGTTGTCATTCTTAAAACCACAGAAACAAAAATTATTTCAGCCACAATTGGGTTAATATTACAGGCTTGCTGACATCAGTGTAGACAATACAGCCTGCCTTATCTTTTATGTGTTCAGGAATACAAAACAAACTTAGTTCCCAACATCAAAACAATTAGTGGCGTCATGAACAAGCAGATTCGTCAAAATGAAATAGACTAAAATATATATATATATATTTTTCCCCCTCCTCGAAATAGAAATCCCTCTTCCGTTGGTATCTTTAGAATGCACCTCCAGGACAGCTTTTTGCAATAAAAACAAATATAAGCTTTTTCGATTTCTTTCCTCCTTAATTTCGTGAGTGAAAGAGAAAAGCCATAACTCACCCAGAAGTTCTTCACAGCTGATTCATTGACAAATCTCTTTTTTGCTGCAACAACTTAAACCAAGTGAAAAAAGAAAATAGAAAGAAGGATGCTTATCTGCCTGTTAGAGTCCGTTTTTCTTTGAAGAAAAGATAAACGTGTCGCTGTAATCAGCTAGAGCTTGATTAAAGTCTGTCCGGCATTGCAGTTTGAACCTTCTCTCATAAATAAATGAAATCCAGTCCTCCCCACAAAAACAGGCTTTGTGGTTACACTCTACGTTTCTCCCTGTCCGGGAGAAAATCTTTACCAGTCAAAAAGAACGTTTTGACTGATTTTAAAGCTGAAAAAGCTTCTTCTGAGATGAGAGCTCGACTCAGAGGCAGCACAGGCAAAGCAACCCTTCCCGGAAGTCCAGGCCCTTCACTTTCTCAAAACTGGCTTCTGCAGCTGCTGTCCAAATAAAACTTGAAGTTCCTCGTAACCATTACCCGAAGTGGCTCCACAACAAATGCATAATTTGGAATAAATTTGGCATACCATGAAGTAAGACCCCAAAAGGAATGCAAGGTTTGCATATCTCTATGAACAGTTGCCTCTAGGATTACAAACACGTGATCTGGGTCAGGCTTCAGCCCTTGTGGTGAAATTATATGCCCCCAAAAGGAAATTCAGTTTGTTTAAGCTTACATTTATCTAAATTAACCTTCAAGCCTGCTGCACTAATACAGTCTAATACAGATTGTAATCACTGTCATGCTGTTCAGGAGTATTACCATACACCAGCCTTTCTCAACCAGTGTGCCTCCAGATGTTGTTGGACCACAACTCCCATCAGCCTCAGCCAGCGCAATGGCTGAGGCTGATGGGAGTTGTGGTCCAACAACATCTGGAGGCACACCGGTTGGGAAAGGCTGCCATACACAGTAGTAGAATACTCACAGTAATATGCAAATAACATTGAACCCTCTTCTCATTCCTAAGAATTGATGACATCATTCTTTGAAAGGTACCAAGTTTAGATACCAATCCATAGGGGACACGTTTAAAATGAAATAATCCATCATGTGTAATAAATGCTGTAAGATGTCTACTATCTTTATGCAGCATGACTTGATGATATGCACTCTGCAAGTCAAGAGTAGAAAACATCTTTGCTCCCCGACGTTCTACAAAGACTTCTATATGTGGAAGAGGATGGCTATCAATAACAATAGCTTTATTTAGCTCCCTCAAATCCACACAAAGGCAGATACCACCATTTTTCTTCCTTACTACTACTATAGGTGAAACCCATTCTGAGGAATCAACCTCCTAAATAATATCCTTTTGTATTAAGTTCTTAATCTCTTCTGATACTGAATCTCTCACTGCAAATGGTAAAGTTTTGGTGTACAGGTATCGCATTCTGTTTCATTTTAACTTTATGAGTACATCCATATGCACAACCCAGTTTGCCTTCACCTTGATCTTCCAATTGCTTGGGAATTTGTGTTTGCACTGCAGTAACACTTAACTGAGGACAACTTGTCCATCAACTATTCTAAGATTCAATGCAGCAAATACATCTCTGCCACGGATAGGAGTGCCCATATGGACAATATAAAACTCTACAGATGCACAACATGGCCCAAAAGTCACTTTTACAGGCAGACATCCACATGCAGGAATTTGGTTCTTCAAATAACACACCAACTGCAATTTTGATTTTTAAGTGTCACATTCCCAAAGTAATTCAAATAAACTGTGTCAGGTAATATAGAAACTGCTGAACCAGTATCCAGCATTAATTCAATGTTCTTTGACACCTCTGCAGGTATAGCAGAAATATTAAGAGTACACATAATTTTTTCAGCAATATGTGTAGGTCTAATCCTGTCCACACTCAAAATAGTAACATCTGGCACTGTAACAGCATGTATTTGTTGGTTATTCCTACAGATTTTGGCAAAGTGTCCCATCTTTTTGCAATAATTACAATGAGCCATCCTAGCAGGACGTCCTGTATGACTTGCAAGAAGTTGTGAAGACCTACGACGAAAACATTTTATTACACTTTGACGCATCAGCTGTTTCCGGCTGGCTCTCTCTGTGGTGTCCTTTGTCTGTCTTGTAAAATAACTTCTACGTTGGGAGTCTACTGCTTGCACCATGCCCCCATTATCTGAGCTCATTGTTTTGGCTTCTGCCAAAGGAGACTCCAGTTGGGTTGCGATAGACATAGCTTTCTCCAATGCAAGATCAGTCTCTAGGAGTAAGCATTCTTGTACATGAGGCACAGTTGTCATTTCAACCAACTGGTCTCTAATAATCTCGTCTACCATATCTCCAAAATTACAGAAGCTCATTAAATCTGTTAGAGCAGCAATATATTGTACTGTAGACTCCCCCCAGTTTCTGTTCACGCTGACAGAATTTTTAGCGATTAGCTACTACAATCACCTTTAGCACAAAAAAGTTCTTTAAAGCCGTGCATGCTCTCTTGTATTTATCATCAAATACAAGAGGGAGTGTATAAAATATATGCTGTCCTTCAACTCCCAAACAGTGGATAAGCACTGCATATTTCCTTGCTTCAGAGATTTCTGTATCATTAGCTGCAAGCAGATAGTTTTCAGACATCCGAATCCAAACTTGGAATGCAATTGGAGGCTCACCTGGACTTTGAAGGAAAAGTACCAGTGGGTTCAGTGATATAAGAGCCATCCTTTGTCGCCAAATATGTTGTGTCCAAGAGGAGAGGCAAGAAGTAGGTAATAAAAAAACTTTATTCTAGTACAAGTATACCTAGGCCTAGACATATTTCACTATGCTTCCCACCTCTTTTTAATGAGCTACATCCTTTCAGCAGGCCATTACTCTCACTCAGCTGACTCAAAGAGGTCTTAAAGGGGAACTCCACAATTTAGGATCGTAGCTTTCAGTCAGCAAAGGTCTCCCCGTTTGGTGTCGTTTCAAGCAGTTCCTGCTGCTCCCTGCCACCAGCCAGTAGCAGCCAGTGTGGTAAGACAAGACAAGTCCTCCTGGCCACCATCACTACTGACACCTGCTTTTTAATCACTCATTACCTTTTGGCATTCAACACAGTTCATTTCATTCTTTATTAGCACAGTTACACCTTAGCAAATATAAATACTTTAAAAGGTTTTCAGTGCAGTTTTGCATTCTGAAAAACAGGATGATTTTTTTTTTTAGAGAAAAAAAGTAAAACTTTAAGTATGGGGGAAATGGTCAGACCACATAGAACAACTTGGTAATGGACAGTGAAACCAAGAAATTATTCTGGGCACGCAGTGCAGATAGGTAAGGCGTTAAGATCCGCATCACCAACTGCTTCATCATGGCCCATTGCAGCCACCTAGGATGGTCAGATGCAAAAGACGACAAGAGCTACTGCACCTTTAATAATGTAGAAGAAGGACATTCAACAGGTGTAGCTTGCATGATAAAAGGAGCCCTAATCTCTTTTTCATCTGACCACTCTGCTACCACCAGATACATCACTAGAGTTTTGCTATTTCTCACTAGCTTGCATTTATAGTCAGAAAAATTGCCACACACCAGGTCTTCAGAAAAGACAGAACAACATGGAAGACAACAGAATGGCATGTCAGCCACATCATCACACTCTCCATAATATAACACAGGCTGTAATCCTATACAGACTTAAGCTGGAAGCACATGGTTTGCCCCAAAGAATCCTGGGAACTGTATCTTACTCCCCACACAGCTACAATCCCCAGCACCCTTAACAAACTAAAGTACGCAGAATTGTCTGTGGGAAACCATGTGCTTTAAACGTTCTTTAAGTGTGTGGTGTGGATATGCCCTGAACTCAGTGGGGCATTCTTCTGATTAGACAGGCATACGATTGCACTGTGAGTGAATGATTTATGTCAATTCCAGACAAAATGGCTAGTTTGGAACCAAATTGGAAGTAGCCTGCCTCTGAACTAGTCTTTTGATTCAGGCATAGCACAAACTCCTGGGTCGATGAGATATGATAATACAGCAGCAGCAGCTAACTACTGTCTGAAAGTAGTACTCTGCATATATATTGAATCCAAGTGCTGTAAAATTGTAGTAAGGCTGCTTGAACTTGGCAGTGCTAGCATGAGGTATCCTGCCATAAAGTATTACTACTGAAAAATGCATGAAGGCAGGAAAACAGGCAGGAAAACTGGTCCCCCTGTCTTTACCCCTTCTAGATCTCAGATCACAAGTTATTATTTCTCAGGGGAATCTTATCTCTGGTTGTAAAACTATTAAGAAATGCAATAGGACACTTTTTTTGTAATTTCATCTTAATTATGAAATGTGGACCTTCACATTTTCTGTGAATCTTTACACACAATCTCAGTCCCTTCTCCACTGCCCATGAATCCTTTAATGATGCTTCTGTTCTTACCGCATCCCACAGTCACTCCCAGTCAACGCCAGTCACCATGGATATGTCTATTTTCTTCTTTGTCCTTGATACAACAACAACAAAATCTAGGCCTGAGGGAATTCCGAGCTAGCCTCTTCCATTGCTATCAAGGCTCTCCAGGAAGCATTCCATTCAAATCCAACTCAAATTTCTCCACCAGGCCTTGCTACAGAAATTAGAACCCTGACACAACAAAGGATAATTAGCCACTGATAACAAATTATGTCTGTTTTTAAGCAAATAACAGAAAGCCTAATTATTAAGAGCATTGTGGCAGTCAGCTGTATGACCCTACGTCATATGACTGATGGAGTGCTCAAAGCCACTGCATAAATTTAGCTGGAGTGTGGTGATTATTTCAGGAATGAAGAGAACCCAAAGGAAACAAACATGAATCAAACAGCAAATAAGTTACTGAAGAGTAACGGGGGGTTGGAGGTGGTATGGGCTACATATAGCTTTTCACTGAGAGATCATTTCATATATATGCTCTTTGATTTCAAAGCTCACTCTCTAAATTCCTTATAATTTACACACATACTCAGTTCAGAGATATCATCCCCTCCCAAGAACTTGGACAGGTCAACGTCTAGACATTAAAGAGGACAAAAACACCTAGAGAGTATGGCCTGAAGGCACATGATGCAACCACCTTGCTGAAGCTAAGCAATAGTGACAACTGGTGTGTAGTGGAGCAGCCCTGTGGAGATGATGTTCTGACACCAATATTGCTGTAGCTTATCTGGATGGCACTAAGATGAGGCTGGATGGCAGGAAGGCCAGGGCTGTGTGGATGCACTGATGGGAGTACTGGATTGGCTCCACTGAGGTGCCTGCACAGACCTGCCTTGCCATCATCCTGCCCTGCCCCAGTGCTATCCAGATAAGCTGAAGTGGTGCCAGTGTCAGGATAGCACTGCACCACCACACCAGCTGATCATGTCTGGGTCTGGACAGCTCCCAGAAGGGCAACGTCTGGGAACTACCTGTATGCCATCTGGGGTTCCATGACAGAAGAAAGGTGGGATATAAATGTACAAAAAGACAAAAAAACAAATAAGGTGCCCAGTTAAATTAAAATTATGCCTGCCGAAGCCTAGCTGTTGAATGCAAAGAGAAAGGTTGTACTGCTCTTCAAAATATATTGTGTATTTAAACAATCTGCAGTCCTTATCCTTGAAGATTAATTCTCAAAGAGTCTTTTTGTAGTGTAGGCATGTATATTGGTAAGGGGGCATTTATATAGCAGCCCTGATGAGAGTGGTCTCTACGCTTTTAAGTAGTAAATCTAAATGTCATGTGAAGCATGGAGCCACCCTGTGAGTCCTCAAAGGTGAGAGGAAACAGAATCAGATGAAATATACAGGACAGACTGCTACGTCTTCTTCTAAAATGGAGTTTGAGAACTGTGAAAAGCCAAAATGCTCATGGCCTTCCATAGGTATCAGGTTAGCTGCAGTGAGAACAGGTAGTTGGATTAGTAAATAGGCCTTTGGTTTGATCCAGCGGGGCTGTTCTCATGTTCAGCACCTGTATCAAGCAAACTCGGGATTGTCACAATCACTACACGGTAATTTTTCACATCAAGTTTCGTATGGGTGAAACGGTCTTGTTAAAGTGCCTCATGCGGTAAGCTTGCAAATGGCCACATCTTCCAGTGTTGAAACTGCAGTAAAATAACAGAATGGTTGAGCTGTTCTGGGCTGGGGACATCTGCCTGAGTGTAGAAGCTTCTGTCGTTGAAGCATTAGGAACATAGATAGGTTTCTTATACCAAGTCAGACCTTGGTCCATCTTACTCAGTATTGTCTACACTGACTGGCAGTGGCTCTCAGGGTTCCAAGAAGGGATGGGTGAGAATTTTGATTCAGTTCACATTTTGAGTCAAATTTATCAAATTTGCACTTTATGAAACAATATGAGAACCAAAACCCAGCCATCCTTTGAAATTCACACTTACTAGAACTTTGCAATGCAGTTCGCCAACCAAACAACATTTACAAAATGCATATAATTAGGGAAAGTGTTCATAAAAATGAATATATGAGTGAAAATAACATGCAAAAATTGCATTGTATGATGAGAAATGGCTTTCAGAAATGTGTACATCAGTCAAAACTCCCTACAAATATGTGTTTATTAGGATAAAAATTGCACTAAAATGCTGGAGAATATTCCTGAGGATTAAAAATTGCAAATTGCTGCAGAATATGGAGAACTGAATTTAAGACTGGAAAAATGCAAAACTGAGAGACCTGAAATTGACAGATCTTTCCATCCCTAGTTCCAAGCAAGGATCCTTTCCCAGCTCTACCTTGAGATGCCAGGGATTGAAACTGGGACCTTCTGCGTGCAAAACAGATGCTCTACCTCTGAGCTACCTGCCTTCCCCATTGTATTGGAGATGGTGTGAATTTCCACTGTGGTCCCTTTGATTTTATTCAATTTTGAGAGAGAGAGAGAGAATGAATTATCTTGTGGGGCAGATTTAGACATACTTCTAAAAGTGCTGAAACAGATATTATAACTGAAGCATCATGGAAGCTAAACAAAATGCAGTTTTAGGCATTGTGTGCAAGATCTGTGCTCCTTTCCTCCCCATCATCCTGCTTTAACTAATAAACACTTTAGAAAACATGGGAACATATAAACTGTGCTTGAATTAATTTGCACAACAAGAGGTAATCAGGAAAACTGAAGCAGCATTTGGTGACAAGGGAAGCCATCCAGGCCACCATGCTTATGAGCATGCATACTCAGTCACCCGCATGTACTGTCACTGACAACAAAAGATGCGTATCAAAATAGATATGCTAGGAAGCCGTAGGGGAGGGAATGTATCTCAAATGCACAGGTAACTTAATTAGTAAATAGGATGCATGCTGTGTGATGTTGCTGTCTGTTTAGCAAGTGTATTATAAAGTCATCTTAGGCAAATAAATAATTCTGCTTCTTTTCATGGCATGTTATAATTGTAATAGAGTTATAATTATATGTTATATTGTTATTTTATATAGTTGTATAGTTATAGAGTTTTGTTTTAATTATACGTTACAATTATACACACTTCTATTTCACAATAAGGGAAATCTTTCTACTAAATAAAAAAGATACAACTACAAAAGAAATGCAGGGAATAGTTGGCACATGCATGTGTGTAATAAATTGGTTGCTTGGTTGCTTATTACTTAATGACTCACAAGTGAATGTGTGAACTGCCTCCACTAAAGTGGATTGTACTTGATGTAAGAACAGGTGATATGAAAGTCACTCATCACTTGCTGAATATCTATGTGCTAATCAGTCCTATGACTGTAGAATCATAGAGCTGGAAAGGACTTCAAAGGTAATCGAGTCCAAGATAAGCGATATAGCTGACTCTATAGTGCAGGTGCAGGGAACCTTTTGCCCTCCAGATGCATTGAATTCCAACAATCCCAGATCATTTGCCATGCTTTCTGAGGGTGATGGGAGTTGCAGTTCAGCAACATCTGGAAAACCAAAGGATCCCCACACCTGCTGTAGTGAAAATTTATTATTACAGCTTTTCTGATAGGTCACCACCCATCTCTACTTAAAAACCTTTAGTACTTCTGAGCCAGTCTGTTCCACTGTGGAACAGCTTCCTAAGGTTTCATCCGATTCCACTTTGCAAAATGGTTAAACGTGCAAGTGCATGTGAATGTTTCCAATGGAGTATATCAGCCACAACATTAGGGAAGAAATGGGTTGACTTCAATCTTGCAGTTTTTAAAAAGAAAGAATGAAAGAAAAGCTATCCATAATTGACTAATGTGTTTTAAATGTTCAAAGACTCAGAATCTGTAATCCAGCAAGACACCACATATCTGTGTTAAGTGACCCTAAGTAAATGCTGACCAAAGACATTTTGCTACCGGCAGCAGAGGCCAAATGGTGCCCTTGTCCTAGAACCAACACTTTAAAACTTTAAATTCCTCTCTTGATCTATCCACATACCCTTTGTGGTACCACCACACTGGACTGCTTCACCTTGCTGCATAACAAGATCAGCTCTGTCCTGAATATGTCTGCTTGCTTAAGAACACAGAAATTGATTTGCTAGATGAGATCCCCATTAGTAGCAGGCACTAGATACTCCACCACAAATTAGCCATTATCCCTTCCACCCATTAGACCACAGTATACTTTCTGTTCATCCCTATCCTAGGGCGATGCGACAAACTATTATTTAATATATTTCTTCTTGGTGCCATTCTTGGAAGTGCAACAACAGGGATCATTCACTTTGTACTTTCACGGTTACTTCTGTTAGTGTTAAAGTCAGCTAGCCAAGAGGGTGGGTGGGTGGAGGTGTTAGTTAGCAACCAGGCAGAGTGGCATAATCTTCACTAAGGAAGCATGTGCTCTGATTGGATGTGTCGTTCTGAGAGAGTTTTCCTTTGTATGTCTGGTTGCATGTCTGCCTGCTATGTAAAAGACCTGAACTGAAATACAAAATCTCTGTTCCTTTCTCCTCAAATTATACAGTTTTTGTTCAATTTGCTCAGTAAAGTGTTATCAGGACTTTTCTCTATGGACCCTGCATTATTTAAGTGACTTTGCTAACAGCCAACATGTACATGTTCTTGTTTTTCTTTAATTTTCACACTTTTCACAACTCCCCATTTAACAAAATCTTTGTGAACACAACCCCCACTTCACCTTTCTCTGGTATCCATGGCTGTCCCCACCATGCTTCTTTGCTTCCTTCTGTTCCCAGTCCTCCCTCCCCCAAAAGTTTATATTTTCTTTGTATAATTTGAGAATCTCTACATATACACATACAGAAATCTCCATGCGTTGCTATACAGTAACAAATGCTATAGTCAGAAGGCTGCACAGAAGCAGCTATTCTACCTTGATTATTTGTTTTGTAGTGCAGAAAACCCCTGAGATTGGAATTTGTATGATTGGCAGGGCTTTATTTTATATATACATCTCTCGTTTGCTTATGATTGTGGCACTATATTCAGTATTGATAAGAAGGGGAAGAAAAAGCAGCTAAGAATAACAGCTAGGTTTTAAAGCAAGTTGAAACATTACCTACAAATTATTATTATTTTATTATTTATTAAATTTATATACCGCCCGACTAGCGATAGCTCTCTGGGCGGTGAACATAAAATAGTATAAAAATACAATGAATAACAAAATAATATTAAAATACAATCAACAATACAATAAACATTATTAAAATTAGATCAATGTAACTTAAAATGCTTCAGAGAATAGGAAGGTTTTGACCTGGCGCCAGAAGGAAAGCAGAGTCGGCGCCAGGCGTACTTCCTCAGGGAGACTGTTCCATAGTTCGGGGGCCACCACTGAGAAGGCCCTAGATCTTGTCATCACCCTCCGGGCCTCCCTGTGAGTTGGAACCCGGAGGAGGGCCTTCGTAGCAGAACGTAGTGCACGGGCCGGTTCATATCGGAAGAGGCGTTCCGCAAGGTATCGTGGTCCCGCACCGTATAAGGCTTTATAGGTTAATACCAACACTTTGAATCTAGCCCGGAAACATATTGGCAACCAGTGCAAGCTGGCCAGAACAGGTGTTATATGCTCGGACCGCTTGGTCCTTGTCAGCAATCTGGCCGCCGCATTTTGCACTAGTTGTAGCTTCCGAACTGTCTTCAAAGGTAGCCCTACGTAAAGCGCATTACAGTAATCCAAACGTGAGGTTACCAGAGCATGTACCACTGATGTAAGGTCCTCTTTACTCAAATAGGGACGTAGCTGGGCTACCAACCGAAGTTGGTAAAACGCATTCCTAACCACCGAGGCTACTTGAGCCTCAAGTGAGAGGGAAGAGTCTAAAAAGACTCCCAGACTACGAACCCGGTCCTTTAGGGGGAGTGTAACCCCGTCCAGGACAGGGTATATATCCACCATCCGATCAGAGAACCCGTCCACCAACAGCATCTCAGTCTTGTCTGGATTGAGCTTCAGTTTGTTAACTCTCATCCAGTCCATTGTCGAGGCCAGGCAACGGTTCAGCAAATCGACAGCCTCACCTGAAGAAGATGAAAAGGAGAAGTAGAGCTGCGTGTCATCAGCATACTGATGACAACGCACTCCAAAACTCCTGATGACCTCTCCCAACGGCTTCATGTAGATATTAAAAAGCAGGGGGGACAAAACTGACCCCTGCGGGACCCCATATTGGAGAGCCCGCGGTGTCGAGCAATGTTCCCCAAGCACTACCTTCTGGAGACGACCCGCCAAGTAGGAGCGGAACCACTGCCAAGCAGTACCTCCAACTCCCAACTCCGCGAGCCTCTCCAGAAGGATACCGTGGTCGATGGTATCAAAAGCCGCTGAGAGATCAAGGAGAATCAACAGAGTTACACTCCCTCTGTCTCTTTCCCGACATAGGTCATCGTACAGGGCGACCAAGGCTGTCTCAGTGCCAAAACCGGGCCTAAAACCCGATTGAAATGGATCTAGAAAATCAGTTTCATCCAATAGCGCCTGGAGCTGGCCAGCAACCACCCGTTCCAAGACCTTGCCCAGGAATGGAACATTCGCCACTGGCCTGTAGCTGTTAAAATTGTCTGGGTCCAAGGAAGGCTTTTTCAGGAGTGGTCTCACCGCTGCCTCTTTCAGACAGCCCGGGACCACTCCCTCTCGTAAAGAGGCATTTATCACTTCCTTGGCCCAGCTACCTGTTCCATTCCTGCTAGTTTTTATCAGCCAGGAGGGGCAAGGATCCAGTACCGAAGTGGTTGCACGTACCTGTCCAAGCACCTTGTCCACGTCCTCGAGTTGAACCAACTGAAGCTCATCCAACAAAACAGGACAAGACTGTGCTTCGGACACCTCACTAGGATCTACTGCTATAACTTGAGAGTCTAGGTCCCGGCGGATACATGAGATCTTATTCTGGAAGTGATCGGCAAACTGAGTACAGCGGGCCTCCGATGATTCCACCCTGTCCGGAGGGTTTGAATGGAGAAGCCCCCGGACAACTCGAAAGAGCTCCGCTGGGCGGCAAAGAGATGATTTAATAGTGGCAGCAAAATGATGTTTTTTAGCTGCCTTCACTGCTCCTACATAGAGCTTAGTCGAAGCACTAACCAGCGCATAATTGTATCCGTCGGGAGTTCGTCTCCATTTCCGCTCAAGCCTCCTCCTATCTTGCTTCATCGCTCTCAGCTCCGGAGTATACCATGGAGCTGTATGAGCTCTACACAGGAGAGGGCGTGCAGGAGCGATCGTGTTTACAGCCCGGGTCATCTCCGTATTCCACAGAGCGACCAGGGCTTCAGCAGGAGCGCCAGTCCTATCAGCCGGAAAATCCCCCAGAGCCCTTTGAAAACCTTCAGGACCCATTCGTCTCCGGGGACGGACCATTTTAATAAGTCCCCCACCCTTGCAGAGGGAAGAGGTTACTGAAAGTCTAAGCTTCAGCAAGCAGTGGTCTGTCCATGACAAAGGGAGTGTTGTAAAACTCCCCACATCCAGATCACTTTCCCCATGCTCAGTAGCAAAAACAAGGTCTAGAGTGTGCCCCGATACATGTGTTGGACCACTAACATATTGAGACAGCCCCATGGCTGTCATGGAAGCCATGAAGTCCTGAGCCGCGCCAGACAAAGTGGTCTCGGCATGAATGTTGAAATCCCCCAGTACTATTAGTCTGGGGGACCTCAACAATATATCCGAGACCACTTCCGCCAGCTCAGTTAGGGAAGCCACTGGGCAGCAAGGTGGGCGGTACACCAAAAGGATTCCCAGCCTGTCCCTCTGGCCCAACACAAGGTGTAAACACTCCAGGCCAGTAACTGAATGAACATGGTGCTTGGTGAGTGAGATGGAACTCTTATAGACGACAGCAACCCCACCTCCCCGACCCTCAGATCTACCATGATGCTGGACCAGGTACCCCGGTGGGCAGAGCTGAGAGAGACCAACTCCTCCCTGCTCACCCACCCAGGTCTCGGTTATACATGCCAGATCGGCTGCCTCATCCACAATCAAATCGTGGACGAGGAAGGTTTTATTATATACCGATCTGGCATTTAATAACAGCAACTGGAGATCTGAGAGTTGGCTGATAGGACTACCAACGACCTTGCGGGTGTGGGAAGGACTGGAACAAGGCACAGCCACAACATGTCTAGACGGCGTTCCCCTTACCTGGCACGTCCTTCTCACAGCGCCATACCTTCCTTTGCCCGTCACTACGGCAATTGGGGCCCCCTCAAGTCTCCCCGCCTGATGGATAAAACTCTCTCTGAAGCACATAATACAACTAAAATATACAACAATTAAACGTATAAAAACAGCTATATATACAGCCATATATACAGCATATAAACAAACATACATTCATATAATCAGGCACCCATTCATCTCAAATTGCATCAACACACCAACAAAAAGTAAAAAAAAAAAGAAAAAGAAAGGAGCAGCACAGCAGCAGCAGCAGCCTCTCCTTCCCTTGGGGCGATGCTTTCTTTCTCCTGCAGGGCCTGGGTCTCCCAGGCCACCTCAGCCAGCCGGCTTATGTATCCCTCCAAAGAGGGACAGGTGGTAAGAATCAGTCCTGGCTGGCTGGGTACCTGGGGCCTGGTCCTGCCAGGCAGAAGTCCCTCTGGGAAGGGTGGTGGAGGTGGTGGTCCCACAGCAGCAGCAGCAGCACAGCAGCAGCAGCCTCTCCTTCCCTTGGGGCGATGCTTTCTTTCTCCTGCAGGGCCTGGGTCTCCCAGGCCACCTCAGCCAGCCGGCTTATGTATTCCTCCAAAGAGGGACAGGTGGTAAGAATCAGTCCTGGCTGGCTGGATACCTGGGGCCTGGTCCTGCCAGGCAGAAGTCCCTCTGGGAAGGGTGGTGGAGGTGGTGGTCCCGCAGCAGCAGCAGCACAGCAGCAGCAGCAGCCTCTCCTTCCCTTGGGGCGATGCTTTCTTTCTCCTGCAGGGCCTGGGTCTCCCAGGCCACCTCAGCCAGCCGGCTTATGTATCCCTCCAAAGAGGGACAGGTGGTAAGAATCAGTCCTGGCTGGCTGGGTACCTGGGGCCTGGTCCTGCCAGGCAGAAGTCCCTCTGGGAAGGGTGGTGGAGGTGGTGGTCCCGCAGCAGCAGCAGCAGCAGCACAGCAGCCTCTCCTTCCCTTGGGGCGATGCTTTCTTTCTCCTGCAGGGCCTGGGTCTCCCAGGCCACCTCAGCCAGCCGGCTTATGTATCCCTCCAAAGAGGGACAGGTGGTAAGAATCAGTCCTGGCTGGCTGGGTACCTGGGGCCTGGTCCTGCCAGGCAGAAGTCCCTCTGGGAAGGGTGGTGGAGGTGGTGGTCCTGCAGCAGCAGCAGCACAGCAGCAGCAGCCTCACCTTCCCTTGGGGCGATGCTTTCTTTCTCCTGCAGGGCCTGGGTCTGCAAAACAGCAATGGCCATGATTGTGCACATGTATTTTGTGTGTTTTTTTCTCTGCTGTGGTTATCCTTGATAACCCTGAACTCTAGTTCAGGTGTGGGGAACCTTTGGCCCTCTAGATGTTGCTGAACTACAACTCCCATAATCCCTGGCCACTGAACATGCTTCCTAGGGCTGATGAGAGTTGTAGTTCAGCACATCTGGAGGGCCAAAGTTTCCCCAGTCCTGCTGCAGTTGATGTTTATAGGCTGAAAACCAAATAAACGTAAACTGGATACTGTGCTTGGCCTCTTGCACCCACTGGACGGGAAGAGGACAATACACATACATTGTGTATACGCATTGGGACAGAAGGCACAAACTGCTGAAGAGTATTCTGGGACAAATGTAAACATATGGAATTAATGGGTGCAGTTATATTCAAATGTGTATGAGGAAACTTCCTTTAGAGGGGAAGGGGTGTACTAGAGTGACAAACTGTGATAGATGTAAGCGAGGGAACTGGCTTGAAGAAACTTCTCAAAAAGATGTACAACTTAGGAGAAATAATTCTAAATCTAAAATAATGACATTTGGTCAGCACCCACCAAAATGTAAGTGATGGTAAATAGATGGACATACACTAGAGTAGGTCTACAAGTTTAGGTACTCAAATATTGATAAAACAAGGCATTTTTTTTCTGAAGTAGAATGAAAAACTGAAGTGGCATTATCCATCATCTGTTACAAGCATATAATTTGCCCAAAACATTTTGGGATCACCTAGATGAAAAAGAACCAAGGAACAAGATATATGAAGGCCAAACTAGACAAGATAAGAGGCCATTGCATCAATTTAAATTCTCTCAATGGTATTGTCTTTTTAGAAAGGATAATCAAGGATCTAGATATCTTGAGGTTATCACAAACTGTCCCGTGCAGAGTGCTTTTCTCAAACTACACTTACAGATTCTGCCTTCTGCCATGTTGGGTGGCAAATCTTTGGACAAAAAGCAGACATTGACCCAGTTGGCATGTAACACTAAGCCGCACCATGGCTTAGCAACCTGGGAGACCAGGGTTCGAATCCCCACACAGCCATGAAACTCACTGGGTGACCTTGGGCCAGTCACGGCCTCTCAGCCTCATGAAAACCCTATTCATAGGGTTGCCATAAGTCGGAATCGACTTGAAGGCAATACATTTACATTTTTTACCTGAAGAAGTGGCTCATTGGTCAGAGGGAACTGCACCACTAGCTTCTTGGCAGCAGTAGGGAGGTGGGGGCTGTGTGTGAGGGGGCAGCAGGGAGATCGGGGCTGTGCAGGTGCCATGCTCCCACTTGTGTGCCCATGCAGCCCCAGTCTCCCAGCTGCCTTGCCCCTCTCCCTTCTTCCTCTTCCTTGCAGTAAGTGGCAGCAACCCTGCTGCTGAGAAGCTAGTGTTATGCTCCCTCAATGTGCTCTACATAAGCCTGACTTTGAGGAGTCTTTGAAAGCTATGGCTAATCCAGAATGCAACAGCAATGATGCCAGTGGTCACACAGCTATAGGACCATGTTATATCTTTTCTGCAATGTCTGCACTGGTTGCCCATTTGCTTCCAGGCATGATTCATCGTGTTGGTGATTACCTTTAAAGCCTTAAATAGCTTGGGCCCAGAATACCTAAGGGATTGGCTTCTCCCATACCATCCTGCCTGCTCCCTAGATCAGAAGAAAAGGCCCTCCTCTGTGTCTTACTCAGAGGCATTGTTTACAACACAAGATAGGGCCTTTTCAGTGGTTGCACCTATATTGTGGAACATCTTGCTCCATGAAGCATGGATGGCCTCCTCTCTGGCTGAAGTGAGAAGGGTTAGGAAACTGCCATTTGTCCATGTAGTCCAGAATTGTCTGCTCTGAGTGGCCAAAGCTCTACAGGTCTCAGGCAGATGCCTTTCTCCTCAAAGGATTTCATGTGATCCTTTTAACTGGAGAGGCTGAGTTGAAACCTGGGACCTTCTGCATACAAAGCATGTGCTCTCACGCCAAGGTACAGCCCCTCTTCTCTGTTTGTCATGCTAGAGGATGAAGGGATTTGAGAACTGGCTTTTTAAATTGAGACCTGTCAATATTGGCAGCTTGATCTTCCAACAGTTGCAGCAGGCCCATCTGTCTAGGAGGCTAACATAGCCGCAATGTCATATATTGGGACATTGTTCTACTGGAGCAGCCACTGGTATCCCCCAACCAATGTGTTTGTGGTGGTGCAGCAAATGTTCAGACTGGCTTGCTAAGCTAATAGTAGCTGCAATACACAAACCAGTTAAGCGGCTTTACTTTGTAAGGCAATTAATTCCATGGACATCAGCGTCTGACACCTTCAACTGAATTGGTTTGATCTGATTTTTACTGAGTTGGTATTTATTAAAATATATTGTCTTAAAAGTTGCTGTTTGTATGGTGAATGCCAAATCCAGCAACAAAGCATATCCACTGATCTATATTTCTCATGTAAAAAGTTAGTGTGAGTGTGTGTCTGTGTGTATTTGTGCGCATGTGTGTATGTGTGAGCTTAAATGTATCCTTCTGTTTTTAATGCCTTTTCCTGCCACTGTGTTTATGACAGAAGATAGCCTGGTATGTAAATGCACCCTTCCAGGTTCTCTCTGCAGAGTAATAATAAAAAAAGGCTTTAGGAATTGAAATTCCATTTATATTTATCTCAACTCAGTAAGAGTGGAATGTTTATTTAAATATCCTACTGTTGTTTCTCTTACTCCCCTTTCTTTTTAACAATAGGCAGCCCTGAAGTGCAGTTATAAGTCTGTTTACACCACACAGATATCAAATTGACTTGCTAATGGTAACTTTTATTCGGTAGCCATGGGTTACTGTGTCATGTGATTTGACATCAAGTACAGACAGTGCTGATTAGTAGCATCCAGTTCTGTCCATCTCTGTGCATCACTGAACCATCTGGTCATTTATTCACTAATAAGCCCCTAATGGCCCAAATATTCACCGGCCTGTCATTGTGACATGGCATAAAATGCCTACATCTTTCAACTTGCTTTGACATGTTGCTTGTTTCACATCAAAACCCGTCATTTACAGGAAAAGAGCTCAGAGGGGTAAAATCTTGACCTAATCTGCAGTGTTAACACAAAGACAGAGGCTTTGTTATCTGGTAGCCTGACTGAAAGCATGTAAATGGGCATGAATTCATTTTGTACATTTTTTACCCATTCTCATTTTACAACATTCTTTAAGTTTGGTATCATTCCTAATATGGCTTTAAAAAAAATATCAGAGCTATGTTTGAAATATATTTTCTTTATCTGTTTATGTGTAAAAGAAACCTTCAAAGGGAACTTAAGCTTCACCTATGCCTTGGCACCTTTTTACATCTAAAATACCTAGAGAAAAGGTGTGGTGATGAAGCCAGAGAGTCTTTCAAATTTATTAAAATATTCATAATGACCTTGTTGGACTCTCAGGGATCTACATTGTTTAGGTTTTTTTCAACACCAGTTACCAAGATAGGGTTTTTTTCCAGCTTTGAACTTAAATGATCACTGTAGTTTAATTTCCCTTTATGTATATGCCTTAGCTGGGAAGCCAATTCTTATTTGGAACACATGGATGAATACGCAGGAACTCGGCAGTCCTCTAATCTATTTCAGCCATATATTACACAAGAAGGTGCAAGGAACAACTTTTATTTACATCTTCCCAACTATACCTACATATAATTAACATAGGTTTCTTTGTATTTTTTTAAAGCACCATTAAACTAATTGCTGTTGAAATCTTTATTAATACTTCATTAAAATGTGATTAAAGCATGATGTAATTGATTGTAACTGGAACAGTTAGAGGGGTTTTATGGCCCTGAAGTCATTGATATGAATGAAGCAAATAATTCAAGCAGAATGCTGCAGTCTCTTGGTGAGTGCCTGAAAGAGTACACTAGACTATTGAAGTCTACCAAAGCCCTGTTAATGGTGGCCAGTTTCTCCCCCCTCCCTCTGCTTCTTGTAGGGTTGTAAATCATTTGTCAGGAATTGGGGGATGGGTGGGAAGGCCTTTCAAATTTCAGGAGGATTCTGGTAGCAAGGTCCAAAAACCCACACTTGGACAGATCCAAGGTTAAAATATGGAAAACAGGGTATTCTAAGAGCATTTGTTGTGATTATTTCCTAGATTTTCATAGCCCATAGCAACTATAGCTCCATGTTTATGGAGTGACCTCCTGTCTGGCATACGTCATGCTCCAACCTAATTGGGGTTTTTTTGAAGGCAGGTGAAGATGCATCTCTTTGGCCAGGTGAGACACACTGTGATTTATTTCTCCTGGCTTTATTTTTATTTTGTCCCCTGCTGGCATTTGATTTGACTTTTGATGATGATGTATGATTTTGTTTCGTTTTTATATATTGTACATTTAGAATTTAATTTTTTTGTGGTATCCCAATCTGAGACCTTTGGGGGAAGGGCAAGTTATAAATACGTATGGATGGATAAATAAGTAAATGAATATAGCAACATTTATCAACCCAGGTTTAAACATTACTCTCTTTTATGAAGAAAATGGATTTGGCTTTTGATATGCATACCTGGCACACAGACCCATTTAATTGTTTATAATAATAATCACACAATGTACAGAACCATTGCCATTGGTTGGAAACATCCACGCTTCTGATGTATAAGGTGTAGTCTGGAAAAGAAAGGAAGGCACCAAAAAATGTCCAAAATATTTACCTTACTCTACCCTGTGTGTGACCACAATATTCATGCCATTTGTTATATGTCTTTGACATGAGTGCAAGGAGTGCCCTTCACTGGTGGTGGCCTTCATTAGTAGATGTTAGCCAAATACAATGAAGGAAATAAATGAGCTGCCCAGCACATGGCGCTCTCTGTGAACAGAACAAACCCAATCAAATTTAAATCCCATGTTTACATTTCATATTTGTTGTCTTTGCAGCTCACTATTATCTTGTTTAGAGCTATATGTGCAATATTAATAAATGCTTCCTAAGGCTTATGGTTACTGTACTGAATCCTCACTGTTACAGTAAACGCCTCTAAAGGGTACCAGCTAATGCACTGAAGACAGTTCAGCATGATGTGGAGCACAATGATTCCCAGAGATAAAATAAATGAATGCAGTTATAGATACAAGGTATCTGAGGTGGTGCTGCTCCTTGTAAACCCAGTACCAGGGTTGAGGGGCAAGCTGTTTACTTTGTGCCATAGAAATCAATAGGGGTTACCAAATAAGTCAGCCCCTAACTCCATAGCCTTAGCTCTAACCTGGGTTCTACTTATTGGTGGCATTACAGTAGTGGAGTCCAACTCAAGTTGAATGGAGGGTTAAATTCCTCACTTGGAGGAAGCTACCTAGCTTAAACACCACCTGAGCTTTTTTATTCCGCAGCCAGCCTGGACAGCATGTCACCTAGATTTCCTTTTCTGCTGGCTTTCAGCCATCCCAGCAGCAAATACTCTATTCCAGGGATCACAAACTAGAGGGCACATTTCAAATTTTGAGAGAGTGCAAGGGACACCAGTCACTAAATGGCTGTCATGGGGGGCATGGCATAACACTAAATTAGAGAGTAGTCATAGTGAAGCCTTCCCATAATTGTATTTCCATACTAGAAAAGCCTTGACTTTCTGCCTGCCATACAGCTGTTAAAAGCACAAGAACCCTGTTTTTCTCCATGCCTACCCTAAACCAAAGCCTAAACTGCCATCCTGTACCCACTTACCTGGATGTAAGCCCTATTAAACACAAAGAGACTTACTTCTGAGTAGACATGTATACCATTGTACTAGAAGTTAACTGTACAGTAAATTCTTAATGAGTCCATGGTCTTTAGCTCCTGCAAAGCAGATGAAATGCCTAAACGTCTTTGTAAAGTTTTCAAATTTGCCTTGGGCGGTGGGATTCTTTACAGAAAATCATTTCTAGGCACTATCTTATCTCAGGTGAACCCAGTACAGGAAAGATGCATCCTGGATGCTAGGGGAAAAGGAAGGGCAAACCATGGAGATTCCAAGGACTAGAAAAAAGACAGAAGCAGGAAAAGTTCACTAAAAGAGAGGGCGAAACAGCAGCTCTTTAGGATTCCAAGGATTCCTATTGCCTGGTGTCCAAACAACTCACCAATCAATTGCAGCTATAACTTCACTTGTTGGCTAATAACACTGACAGGCAGGAGCAGCCAGAGTGGCTCATTTCACAGAAGGGTGCCAGTACATTTTCCTGCATAACTTTCTTTCTAGGAAGGCTAGAGACTTTTTTAAAAAAATGAAAGCTCAGATTCTGGGTTACTTGCTGTGGGCACCACTGAAGGCCTTTGTGGGTGAAGGGTTGGTGACCTTTGTGCTATTCAAATCCAGTACATGGCACTCAACACGTCTGTACTCACTCTACCACAGGGGTGGACACAGGGGATTTGAATCAGTTTGCATTTAAAATGGAATCTATCAAATCCACACATTTCAAAACAATATGAGAACTGAAATGTGCACTTATCCAAATTTTGCATTGCAGTTCTCCAGCTGACCAGTGTTTACAAAAATGCATATATTAGGGGAAAGTGTGGATAAAATGAGTGTATTCGTGAAAATAAAATACAAAAATGCATTACATTAGGAGAAATTGCTTGCAAAGATGTGGACGTTAGTCAAAATGGCATACAAAAATGTGTTTATCTGGACAAATCAACAGTAAAATGCTGAAGAATTTTCATGGGGATTTTTAAAGAAAAATTCTCAAATTGCAGCAGAAACGTGGAGCACTGAATTTCAGACTGGAAAAATGAGAAAAGGAGAGAACCAAAATGGACAAATCTTTCCATCCCTAGGTGTGGGGAGCCTTTTTCAGACTGAAAGCCACATTTCCATCTGGGCCACCTTCTGGGGGGCATATGCCAGTGGTGGGCAGGGCCAGTGACAAAAGTGGGCAAAGCAACCAATGCAAGTTTTACCTTCCTATAGTAAAGCTACAATTCAATACAAACTTACCTGGGAGTAAGTCTCATTGAACCCAATGGAGCTTACTCCTGAGTAGACATGGATTGGCTTGCAGCCTAAGTTACTTTTTACAATATGCTCGCATTCACCTCTGTATCCTCCTTCCAGGCAACCAAGCAGCATTCCAATCAGGGCAACATTGCAGCCAAGCACAAATACCCAAGGAGCGTTTGAAGTAGGCCTGGTGAGTGTGCTGGCCTGGGGACAGTCCAAGGTCCAGATAGAGAAGCCTGGAGGGCCACATTTTGGCTTGCTGGGGCCTGAGGTTCCCACACCCGCTCTACTCCTTGAATGTTTACTGCTACTACAGTGAAAGAACATGTCCCCAAATGTCCACATTCAATGTAAATATCTTTGAAGTGTGGGGAAAAGGTTATGTTCTGACTGTAATGGCATTTAAAATGCCGCTAAAGGATTTTGAATGTCATTTTCACAATATAGACTTGTATGTCATAACTTTTCACATGGAAGGCAACATTTTTATGAACAGGGTTTTAAAAGGCTGTAAGCTGGGCCTGAAGTTTAATCACATATATAAACTCTGTTTCACCGTCTGCTGTTTTAAACAGATTTATTTTCATGTCACTTACTTTAAAAAAAACACACACACAGTTAGGTAATATCCTTACAATATAATAGGCTTTTCCCCTTAGCTTCTTGTTAAGGACTGTGGCACTTTTAAGTGGGCTATGTAATGTCAAATTGAACATGAATGTATATGAAAGGGCAAATTGTACTGTGCATAGAATCAAGATGTAACATTATCTCATGGTATGAATCCTAAATGGTACATCTCTCAATTAATAATTCTTAGACTCTTAGTACTTATCATGAGCTGTGACATCCTTTAATAGCACCCATCTAGTATCTGAGATAGAGCCTACTGTTATATAATACAATTGTGCCAACCACTGAAGTATTTGTGATGGAAGTATTTGTGATTTACAATATTGCAAATTTTATCACATTTTGTTGCCATATTGAAGAAGCTTTTTTATTGAAGAAGTGATGCAACAATATTAGTTTTAAAGCAATATTTTGTTAGATGTTACCAGGACCAGCCACTAATTGCTCACAAATGCTTTGATCAAATGTTTGCTTCCTCAATGTTTGTTTGTTGTTTGTTCATTTAAATAAATGGCATAGTCTTGTTTGCTCACCAACACTAGATCATGTCTTTTATTTATTTATTTCCTGTCAAAATTCACTCTAGCAGAATGGATATTAAAAAGAAGGTGTTGAGAAGTAGTAGCTGCTTTCAGGGAACATTTTACACTGAAATAATTGTACAATTAAATCACCATTCTCATTTTGAAATCTGATACCTGGTTTAATTTTAATTCTCCCTCTTCATGGCTGTACTCCTGTAGGGAGGGCATTTTTGTATGATTGTTTACATTATTTTTTTCCTTTGGGAAAATGCATCAGCAAATCTGGAGCCAGACCAAAGATCCCCATATAGCTCAAACTGAGTCCCAATATCTTGGAAGACATCCAACAACCCTAGTTCTTAACAAACTAATTAAAATGTATGATGAGTAGGCAGTGATATCATGGAGTCATGGATGGTGAGTGCTCCACCAGGTTAGCATTTTTGCTGTAATTAAAAAAAAAATTAATTACACCCCCAGCCCAAAACTAATCTAGTGGCCATCCTGAATTGTGCACCAGTGAAAACGTCCTTCTTCTGCTGCTGTCACCAGATAAAGAGTAATTTGTTAGGTTGTCATTAAAGTGAACCAATGTAACTCATACTTCCCATACTAAGAGATGAACTGGAACACAGCTGTCCTTCAAAATGTGCAGTTCTCCAAATTTTTCAAGGCAGTTCTCTAACTAAAAAAATTGTACAAAAATGTGTACATTGTGGGAAAGTGTGCATACAAATGCATATAAATGTGAAAACAACAGATAAAAATGCATTAGTGAAAATCAGCTTGCAAAAATGAACATAGTAGGCAAAATTGCATACAAAAATGCATACATTAGGGGAAATGTACACATAATGCCTACAAATTATAATGTGGTTTTTTTTAAAAAAAAACAATGTGATGTGGAAATGGGAAGAACTAAACTTAAGCTTCAACAAATGAGAAAATGAAGGAAACCAAAAACAGACATATTCCTTCATCTCTGCCACCAGGTAGTGGTTGTGGAGGGCTTGTACTAGTCTTCAACACCAAGCAATGCTCAAAACCAAGGGATGGGAAGAAGCTGGTCCATTAAGTGGAGGCACCACCATGCAGTGGCACTGCAAATAAAAATAAGAGCTGTTTTTGGATTTTCCTTGGATTATATCTACATCAGGGATAGCAAATATGGCACCTTCCAGAAGTTGTTGGATTACAGCTCCCATCATTCCTGACCATTGGAAACATTGTTTGGGGGCTAATAGATGTTCAATTCCAACAACGTCTGGAGGGCACCACACTGACATGCTCGGTTCCACATATTCAGAACATCATGTACAATCAAATGTTTTAATAATTCTGATGAACTTCAAAATAATCCAAACAACTGGGCAGCATCAATTTGAACTATATTAAAAGGCAGTGGCCACAGTTCACCACAGAGTTAAGTATACCACTTCAACCAATGAGAGTAAGCATACTTAATTCTCTGTTGGAATGTGGCATGCCTAGTGTTAGGGCAATCCTATTAATGAGGTTCTTCTGATGAAACCAATATCCTAACATTGACTTTTCTAGCCAACAAGATGCTTTCACTGCTGTTATGAATTATATGATACCACTGTAATTGTGCATAATATCCTAAAGGATTCACGTTGGAATAAAACACTGAGTTCAGTCTCAGAATCTGTCTCCAGTGCCAGCTCAACCTTGGAACATTTGCAGCAACAATAAAAAAGTCTCCCCTGCCCTTCACACCACACATGCATATGCAGTTCCTGCGATGCATCTGAACTTAGGGAGAATGGCTCCCAGAACAAAAGGGAAGCCTTCTTGGCAGAGTTGGCTTTTGGCCCTCCCATTTTAGAAATAATGTTTTATCCTCCTTCCACAAAAAGGGAATGGAATATTAGGTCTTTGGTGTTTAAAACAGATGGAAGGACCCAGCTTTATTTTCTGACTCCTTTTCCTTCTCTATGGGCTCCTCCAGATGCCTCTTTTGTTGGGCATTCATGATGATTTGTGCTCATGATGGTGTTGGGGAAGTTATACACGATAACACTTTCAATACTGTTTTCACTGGTCCTGCAAAAGTTTCAGGGTGGGCATATTGCTTCATTTCCAATCAGTTCATATCCTGTAACTTCCTGTGGAAATCTCATAACTTTTCATACCAAAATGTTATGGGGGGTTTCTTTGTCCATCTTTTTTGTGCTATAGTGTAAGAGTACCCCTCCAGATGGCAATAATGTAGTAACAATGGGAAGCATCACAGAACAGCTAACAAAGTGGCACTACTGTTGCATCAATCACATGTTGCAGAATGTACCTGCAAAAAGACACCAGTCTGGAATGATGTCTTTTATTACTGACTGTCTTTTCATTGTAACAACATGAAATGTTATGTTTTATGCAGACAAAACTGGATATAATGGCTTAGATTCAGAATAAGTTAGTTGCACTTAGGTCCCACTGAAATCAATGTGAAAAGTTAGCCATGAGTAACTTAGGACCCATTTGAAATTAATGGGATTTAAGGGCAACTAATTTAGTCTGGATCTAGGAAAGGTCATGTGTCCTACTTCTCAGTGGAGAGTCCTCTGTCTGAAGGGAGAGGATAGTCTTCTATTAGAAGCGCTGTCTGGTCCAACCTGGCCCCATGTCACTTAAAAAGGAAGAGCTGCTTGAAGGGTTGAGAGGCGTTGTATTTCTATTACAGCAATACTATCTTTAGAATTATTTCTAAGATGGCATCTATAGATATAAATTACCCTATGCAAAATGTATGCAAATGTGTGTCCTTGTTGGGGTGTGTGTGGATAAGTGACCACCCTATCTGGATCAAAGTCCTTGCTTTTTTCCCTCCAAAACTCTATTTCTTCTCCTCTTTCTGTCAGTACTGAACATTTGGCTCTCCATATCCATCGGAAGTCATCAACCTACAGTGGGTCCTGAAGTGATGACCTGAGGGAACTGAGACAGGGATTCAGACTGGGCCCACCACACCCAGCCCTGGCCACAGAAAGTATGATGCAATCCAGATGTTGACAGCCACTCCTCCCTCTTTGCTTCTTTACAGAGCACAGTCCCAGGGTGCCTTCAGGCTGTCTCATTTTTTGGTGGGATTCAATTACATACCAGCAAAATTCAGGCTGTGCAATGGTGCCCATTGGGACTGGCAGGGCAGAAGGCAGGGAGTCCGATAGGAGGTGGAGTCACAGCCAATGACACAGCCAACTAATTCTAGTTTGGTCCCCATCAGAGCTTGGAAAAGTTACTTTTTTGAACTACAACTCCCATCAGCCCCAGCCAGCATGGCCACTGGATTGGGCTGATGGGAGTTGTAGTTCAAAAAAGTAACTTTTCCAGGCTCTGGTCCCCATCCCCTTTCCTGCTGAGTTGTACAAGGACAACACTGACACTAAGGAGGAGGAAGCTGACAAGGCGGGCCATCCCCTGGACTTGTAAGTAAGAAGGCAGGAAAGTGACTGGAGGCTGAGGTTGGTGGAGCAGCACCCCACTTGCCCTAACTGACCAGCCTCCACTGATAGGGTGGGCTATTTGGAACTGGGATATCTGTTTGCTGTGGCTGGCAGTGCCACGCCACAGTTGTACTTCCTGCTAGACTAACTGCAAAATAGAGCTGCCAGAGAGCCCTGCTCTCCAAACTGCAGCTGCCAACAGGAAGTAACCGCAGGAAGATCAAGCCCCAGCAACCAAGCAAATCTTTTCACAACAATAAGTACTAAGATTTATTTTTTTAGAAGTCCAGTTGGGCTGGTTTGCTGGCTGGCTGAACAACTAGGAGATCTGCCAAAAAAGGGGAATCCTTCTCCAAAAGAGAGGACAAAAGAAGACACAGATCTGGATAAAATGTGCATATGCTAATTTATATATGTATATATTGATGCAAAATTAGAAATATTGTGTTATATCCAACAATGACTTTGCACTGAAGCGCTTCTGCTTGAGCAAGGCAGGACCTCTGGTTTTTGCCAATCCTTCCAATCAAAGCTTGTCTCCAATCTCCAGTCTTCTTTGGCAATCTCTCCAAAAGCTTCTCCTGAGGGTAGGTGGACCTTCAGGAAAGAGATGGGATATTGTGTTGAAGGCTGCAATGGGTAGGGCAGACTGGCAAAAATGAGGAGCCTCACTTTGCCCAAAGACAACCCAATTATTATAATTTAAATAGAAACACAATTCATCTCACCATAGTGTGGAAAACTGTGACCAGATTACCTGTGTACTGGCTAGATCTGTTGTCCAGATGCTAAATGTTGATGGGCAGCTTCAAGACTCCAGACGCTCTTTATGGTTCTTTATCTTTAAATTGGACTTCAACTGGACAGTCGTTCACATAGAGGACTTTCAAACAGAGGAGTGTCCTTTGATAGCCCTTCACACAGAGGACTGCCCTTTGTAAAACAGGACACATGGCCACCCTACTGGCTACAGGCCACATTTGCCTTTTAAAAAGCCTTACCCTTTATTCTGACAATTACAGTGATCTGATTCATCGCCTTAGTGCTATTCCTCACCCCACCCCACCCCTTATCTTCTCCTTTTTATGATTCAATTGATTTTATTGCTAGATCTGGCTGGTATTTTCTTTTTAATTGCTTTCTGTTTCCACTACTGGGAGATTGTTCCAGGATTTCATAGTTCCTTGTTTGGATTCTGTAATGTTTTTTGTTTTTGTTTCCTGGTCTACCTCTCTCCCACCTTAAAACTTTTAATTTGCTGTTCACATCTTTCTGCTGCCCACATTATCCATCTTGTGCAACACTTTGATTATGTCACTCCTCTTTCCTGCTCTGTCTGCTGGCTGGCTCCCTATTATCTTTCGTATCTAGTTTAAACGTTTGTTTCTTACTTTTAAAGCCGTAAATGGCCTGGCTTCTCCATACTTGTCATCTCTCACTATGTTCTATAGTGCACTTTTAACGCTATGATTCTTGTGAGGCTTCGGATTCCTTGCCCTTTTCCCCCTCTGCAGCCTTTTTCTTCAGCTCCTCTTAATATGCCTGTGTGGAATGTTTTCCTGAAAGTTTCCAACAGTTTCATTCTTATTAAAAGTTCCTTAAAACTCACACATTTTCCTCCCCTTTGGCTCTCACTCCTTAACGTTTCTGTTCTGTTTTAAATTGAAAAAGAAGGAATGCCTTGAAATCAGAAGGCAATAATGTATCATTTTACTCGTCCAGAGCAATCCTAACAGGGGCTGAGGAGAAGGTGCAGACTGGTGACTCCTCTGCCACATCCAAGGCCCTCCTAGCTCCTCCTGGCTGGGGCAGTAGGTGTGTGGGGCACTTTTTCATCCTCCCCCCCTTTTTTTGCTGCACCAGTTCTAAGAGCTCAGGGGGAGCTTGTTTCAAGCCCCTGAGGAGATCTGTGGGGCTTTAGATCCTGCAGATTCACAGCCTCTAGTGCCCCATACCCACCATGAAAGGCCTCACAGAATCGCTGGTAGCAGGGCTTGAGTCATCCATGGTGGCTTACCATGGCACTCCTCTCCATCAGTAGAAGTGGGCAGGAAGGGGCCTGCATGCCATTCTAACTCTCTGTTCCCCAGCCATCAGTGTTGATGTTTTGGGATCACCCTATGTACATGTACCTATTGTTGTTGTTGTTGTTGTTACTATAAGGAGCCTGAAACACTGGACAGTTTTTAAATAACCCCTGTCTACAGTCTTGCCACATATAAAAATATCTTCTTATTTTTACCTCTCATACTCCTTCCCAAATGCCCATCTAAAGCAGCTTACAAACAAAGGGAACAAAAAATCAAACTAAGGGAAAAAAATTAAAGCAGCCGTGGGGAACCTTGACCCTCCAGATGTTGCAGAACTACAACCCCCATCAGCCTCAGCCAGCATGGTCAATGGTCAGGGAAGATGGGAGATGTAGTCCAATAACATCTGGAGGACCATGGATTTCCCAGCCCCATTTTAAAACTTAAAACTACATCTCAGCAACACTCCATCTATTTTTTTAAACAGAGCCAGAAAAGTGCTTAGTACATTTTAAGTAGTGCATCGATCATAATCATATTGTTATTAACAAATTAACAAGTAGCCTTCCTGTGAAAAATATATACTCGCAAAAATAAAAAGTATTGGTAATGCAATCTTCAACAAATAAAGCAACCCCCCATACTTTAGAATACCATCAATAAAAACAGGCATCATGAGTTGAGCCCAGAAGCAAATAGAAAGGCAGCGCAGAAACAACTCACAGAATTCTGTACCCTTCGAGGTCAGTGTCATGTGGGATGTCCTGCAATAATCCAATCTGGAAGGTTATCAATGCATTAGAAACTTTCCATCCCAATCTGTAAAATCAAGTGAGAGCTTTATCTTGACGAGGAAATTGAATTAGACCAAGTCAGACATTGGGTCCATCTAGTTCAGTATTGTCAACATTGACTGGCATTAGTTCTTCAAGATTTCAGACAGGCGTCTTTCCCAACCCTACTGGGAGATCCACCAGGAGTTGTACCTTTGACCTTCTACGTGCAAAGCATTGAGCTATGGCCCCACTGAGGTACAGCTATATTATTCACAAAAGTTCTTGGTGGCTGTACCAGAGTTGCAGAATAGCCTTTGCTTGGAAACTCATTCAAAGCCTGAACATATCCCATAGCGCCTGGTTTTGGAAGGCTATTAATACTTTGTTGTACCTACTTTCAACTGTTGTAGCTACCCTAAACTCTTGGTGTTAAATTAAAAATGGAAAAGGCATCAATATATAAACATATGCATATACATATGTAGGTCTCCCTCCTGTCTTTATCATAAGAAGTAAACAGACAAGCCAGAAGAACCACCACCACCACAACTACTCAAACAATTCTATGAAGGTGTGTGAAAAGCACAGCTGTCCCCCAAAGCTGCTGGGATATTTAAACCATTTTATCAGAGCCTACTAGATATTAATGGCACAGCTCATTTTCATCACATTTAGCTGCTTCAGATGGCCCACATCCAAAGATCTTTTGCAAGCTTCATCACAAAAGCATTCTTGGGAGTTGTCCAAATGAAATGGCCAAGTTAGTAGGTCCAAATGGCCCAGTGCCATGACCTAAGAAACTGGAAAGTGAACTAAATGCATCAAAATGCAAATTGCAATTGCTTGATGCCCTCGTGCTGTCAGCTTACAATATATCATGCTATATTTAAAAAAGAAAGAAAGAAAAGGAGGAGAAGAGAAGGAAACTGAAACAAAGGAGGCTGTGCCTAGATCTGGAGTAGAAATGATCAAATGGAGTTCTTTTTACTTAATGGGTTTTCTAACAAAGTATAAATGATATATAATTATGCATTTCCTGCAGAGGATCCAGGACATAGCTCCTCAAGGTAGTACTTCTGTTGTGGAGGCATATTTTGCCACTTGGAAACCAAGGGGTTTCCCAATCCTGCCAGTGCAACCATTTCAACTGTGAAGCTGGCTGCATGTATGTCACAGGTCCCTAGTGCAAGGCTGGGGTGGTCACTCCAACCCCAGCCAGCATGGCCAAGTGTCAGGGATGATGGAAGTTGTAGTGCACAATATCTGAGAGACATCGCATTGGCTACCCCAGCCCTAGTGGATAGTGCTTGTGACATCATAAGGTACAAAAAAAGAGCCTTGTCTGTTTTTTAAACAATGTGATTTACTAATATTTCAATGTTGTCAGCGGGTTAACCTCTGTAACTTACCTGCTGAAACATGCAAGTGTTCATGGCATAGTATAGCTGCCTACACTTCTAGTGAAGTACCCCCTTTGATTACATGTGAATGGTATACAGCTCTACTGCCACTGAACGGCGTTAATCTGCAAAGAGTAGAAAGGGGGAAATGCATGTATTGAATTGTTTTGAAAGGCTCTCTTGTCTTGATCCATAGCAATCTCCAGCACCATGAGGAGGGGATGACCCAAACGAGACGGTGGAAACAAGCCCAGGGCTGCCCAAGCTGCCTTTCTGCAAGAGCAAGTTCAGGATGCTGCACAGGACCGAAGATGCTGGGTCAGAGTTCAGGAACAAGAGTTTCAGGACTACAGGCAGCAATCCTGCAGCTGAAAGCAGGAGGGAAAGTTGCTTCAGCTTGCTGCAACTGCCAGAACTTCTTATACTGACCTGGAGGATTCAGATTAAAGCCCCACCTCCTGAATGTTGTGGTCTGATATTAAGGGCAAGTGTCCCTTGCTGCAGCTGTTGGCTTCCTTCTAAGTGATGGGTTGGGTTTGGGACTGCAGAGGCTTGGTTTGTTGATGCTCTCCAGGGCTTTCTTGATTCTCTGAGGAGTAAATAGTCCATCCTTCAGAGTTCATAGACAAAGGCACATCCTGGGTGTTTGGGGACTAGATGTAGAATATGGCACTAGTGGGTCTAGTTGGACTGAACTAACGAGTGGGTCCATCTCCTACTCAGAGCTGTTTGGGTACTCTTAAGTCTGAGAGATCTGGGTTTGGAGTCATGACAGCTATGTTGTATTTGGCTTAGCAGAAATGCTGAGACTCCTAGGGTTGTATTCAACTAAGTCCTATTCGGAGTACCTAGTCGTGATTATTAATATCAATGGGTTTACTCTGAGTAGCACTAGAATATCAGCCATTACAGAGCAAGGGTGTGCATGCTCTGTATTCATATTTCACTAAAAACAACAACTGAAACTCTCAGAAAGAATGCCTCAAAAGGATATGCTTTAATTTCTACATTTTTTAAATTGAAGATTAATCCTAATTAAAGGAAAGAGTCTAAAGATGACATTTTCATTTTTCCTATCAGACGTCTTAAAAATCCAGATATGTGATATTTTCAGTTAAATCCAAGTGGATCTATATGTTTAATTAGTTCTGTGTCTGTTTACATCCAGGTGAAATGTCCTTGGGCTATCTCAGTGGGGAAATGGTATTTGCATTTTTCACAATCAAAAGGTGATAAGCTGTCATACATTTCTAACTAATTTTCAGTAATATGTCTCAGTGTCTCTTGGTTACATTGTATTAGAAGAGTTCAAATATGTAATAGTAGATTACTAAAGAGAAAGGCTTCCTCACAACTACCACACCTGCAGAGCCCATCTAGTGCTCCTGTTTGCTCTGCACCAACCTCTCCCCCTCTTCTCCTTCCTGTGAGCAGCAGCAACTCAGCTGTCAGAAAGTCAGGTGAGCATCACTGCCTCACTGTGCCATCCTCTACTGGAGATAGTAACTGGCCCAGGTCTCCCAGGGGGCTTTATGGTTGAGTAGCGATGTGAACCCAGGTCTCTGCAATCCTAATCCAACACACCATCACACCACAGTGGCTGAACAGCTACAGAACAACTCTGTACACTGGTTAATGCAGGCCCTCCAGATGTGGTTGGATTTTGACTCCCATCAGCCCAGAACATTTGTTGGGAATGATGGAAATTGTAGTTCAGTAACATCTGGAGGGCCAAAGGTTTCCCACTCTTGGTTTAATGGGATGTTTGTGTATGCTGGCCACTTATGCATCACACACAGAAAAGGACAAAACAGGGCACAGATTTGCATTAATTTACATATGCATAGATACAATTGTAGGAATCATTACTATATGCAGCACATCTCACCATAGTGGGGAAGACTCCTGCTACTCTTCCTTTTTTATAATTCTGGGTCTTTAAACCACACTTGGACTGGACAGCCCTTCAAACAGAGGATGTCCCAAACTAGAGAAAGGTCCCCTGACAACCCTTCAAAGAGAAGATTATCCTCTGTAAAGTAGGACACATGGCCACCCCAGTTGTGTGTTTTTAGTCTGCGTGGCTCAGCTGAATTATTCAAAGATGTCGTTTTAGCATGTTTGCATATTCTCCATTTGTATCTCTGGAGAATCATTGTCACTTTTGCGTGAGGATCCTCACCAGCAGAGGGGGATGTTCTTGCTCCTGCACACAACTTGCAAGACAGAAAAAAAAGGGTAGGCTGCGGAAGAAAAGAAAAATGAAAAGAAGGAAAGAGGATTTTGTTTGAATCTTATCTCTCCCTCTCCTTCCTATGCAGATTCCAGATGCTTCCTTTTCAAGAAGCTATTCCTCCTCACAGTTCAGGGTGTAACAATTTTATAAAAGGCTAAAGATTTTTTATGGTTCTATTTTTGTTTTAGTCGCTGCTTATAGAATCTGCCTGCTCTGCACGAAGGGGGTCTCATCTGTTGCAACAGACACACTTAGCTGTTATATTGAATTTGTTCATACACGATCTAGTGCCAGAAGCCTGGTGGAATTAAGTAAACCAGTGGGGGGTTCCTTAAGCCAACATGTGGCTGCTCACTAGTTTGAACTACTGTACCTTAGAAGGAAACCAATTGGAAAACTTTAAAACATCTTAATTTGCTACTTCACACTGTCTCTTGCCTATCCAGAACTCCAAACTTGGCTATTACAAATTGCCACCCTAGTAGGCCCTGAGGGAAAGCTTTCCAAATCTGAATGGGCTTCCCCCTCTTTTTTTGAGCAAGCCAGCTTGTTAAAAACCTTGTCCAGTTGCAGAAAAACCGGGAAGGCCAGTCAGAATTATCCCACTATCCTGCCAGATCTAATCTCTGCTAATGAAGTATCTGCCTCAGGGCATGTTCAAATGGCAGCTTTCTACACTATTGATTTAGCATTGTTGTGCAAAACTGGGAGCACAGAAAAGACATAGAAAGAGTCCCACAGAAAAGGCGCTTTTTTCTCACATGGAAAACAGATAGATGCACAAGCACACAAGCATCTCCTTGAATCAGTGCTGCAGGGCATTTGTGGCAGGTAGCAGACGTATGGCACATAGAAAAGCAGTGGCAGAACCCTGCCCAGTCTAGGGCTTCTGTGAAGTGACCGCTCTATGGTAAAACAAAGCCAGGAATGGGCACATTGATCTCTCTCAGTATCTCATGTTTCCAATCTTACATTCAGTTTCTACATCAGTTTGTGAACTTTTTTTTTAAAAAAACCCTCATGAAAACCCTTTAGCATTTTAGTGTGAATTCCTCCTACTATACACATTTTTGTATGCAATGTTGCCTAATAAACACATTTTTGAAAACCAATTTCTCCTACTAAAATGCATTTTTGTAGGTTATTTTCACTAATGTATGCGCTTTTAGGTCTATTCTACTCTAGTACATGCATTTTTGTACACAATAGTTGGCTGGAGCATTGCACTGCAAAATTCGAGAAGTGCAAATTTTGAGGGATGGATATGTTTCAGTTCATGTATTGTTTCAGAAAGTGCAAATTAGGTAGGTTTGCCTTTAAATGTGAGCTGAATCCCCAGGTATATGTATCACAGTGCTTCCAGTTCTTCAATTTAGTCTTGGTGCAGCAGAACATACTGGCATTTCAGGCTGTCATCAATGAGACATGAAGAAAAAGAGGGAGGGTCTATACACCTATGTGCAGGGCTGGCCCCAGACATGCCGGGGGCCTTGGGCACCAGCCTGACGGAGCCCTGGCACACACATGCAAACGCCACCTACCTACCTTCCAGGCAGGTGCAGGAGCGGAAGGTCAGGTGGGAGGTTGGGTGGACGAGCGAGTGGGGGGGAGGGGGAGGGAGGGAGCCGGCAGAGGGCAAATGAATGAGGGAGGGAGGGAGGGAGGGAGCGAATGGGAGGAAGGGCAAGAGAAGGAGCTGGTGGGGGCAGAGGGTGAGGGAGGGAGCGGGCAAGGGCAGGCAGCTCCCTCCCTGAGATCCATGGCAGGGAGCCTGCCGCAGAAGGGGAGTGCTACTCCCCCACCATAACGAGGGGCCCTTGGGATGGTGGGCAAGTGAGCAGGCATGGGTGGGCCGGCAACCAGATAGGCAACTCCCTCCCTGTGATCTGCTGCAGCCTGCCACGGAAGGGGAGTGCTACTCCCCCACCATAATGAGGGGCCCTCAGGATGGCAGGTGAGCGAGTGAGTGGGGGAAGGCAAGGGGGCAGGGGGAAAGCGGGCTGGCCAGCAAGCAGGTATGCTGCTCCCTCCCTGCGATCCATGGCAGGCTGCCACAGAAGGGGAGTGCTACTCCCCCACCATAATGAGGAACCCTTAAGGGGCCCCTGTGGGCCGTAGGGCCCTCAGTCAGTGCCCCACCTGGCTGCCCTTTAGAGCTGGCCCTGGCTATGTGTGACCATCATTGGTTGGTGGTGGGCAGAGCACATAGCACATGATGGCACCTTTTCTACTCATACTTAGCTATAAACCTTTAAAAAGGTTTAGGGCCAGGATATCTAAAAGACCACCTCCTTCCGTATGAACCTGCCCATAAGTCATTAGCATCTTTGGAAACTCCTGCATTTTGTCCCTCTAGTTAAAGAGGTTCAGTTGGTGGGAACTTGAGACATAGCCTTCTCTGTGAGAGCACCCTGGATGTGAAATTAACTCCTGAAACAAATGAGACTAGTCCCATCCTGATAGTCTTCAGGTGGGAACAAAAGGCATTTTTTATTTTATCTGATTTAACAGTGTTTAGGTTTTTGCTGTTTGAATTCCACAGTAGTTTACTTTTAATATTTGCTCTGAATTCTCTTAAATGTTGATCATAATGTTTTAAATTATTTTAATCATTTTTAAGTGCATTGTAAACCGCTTTGGAAGCCCTTGTTAGGACTGTAAAGCAGGCTAATATTAATAAATAAAAATAAATAGTAGCTAGCACTGATCTGAACTAATGACCATTTAAGCCCCCCACAGACTACTAGTGATGTCATTAAGTCCCTACCCTCTTTCACTTAGACCAGCCCTAGCATTAGGCAGAGCATCACCAAAAAAGAGAGGAAATTCATCACTAAAAAAGGTGAAAACAGATTTCCAGAAAAGGTATATGCTAATTTATAGATGCAAGTATAGGCATAATTATTATAATTTAAATAGAAATACAATGCATTTTACCATAACGGGGAAGACTGCAACCAGGGGACCTTGTGCTTGCTCAGTCTGCTCTCTGGGTGCTAATAATTTATAAGCAATTTTGAAGGCTCTGCCTTCTTAGGGTTTTATTTTCCAGGAATTGAAATTTGGATCTCTGCATGCAAAGCACATGCCCTACCAATGAACTACAGCCATTCCCCTGTTTAAAAAGGTATCTTTTAAAATTGTTCTTTTCAATTCACTAATGAATGCACATCATATCTAGTGCAGATCCACACCATTCATTTAAAGCACATTCAACACACATTTGAAGGACATGAATCCTGGCACAGAATCATGGGAACTCTAGTTTGTTAAACTATAACTGTGAGGGGGAAACTACACCTCCCAGGATTCTTTAGGGAAACTCATGCACTTTAAATGCAAGTTGGAAGTGCTTTAAATATATTGTGTGGATCTACTTAATAAACTTTGCCTGCATCTAAATTAATTAAATGATTTAATTTTAAAATGGAAATGAGCAATAAAGCTTACTGGGTGACCATGGGCTACTCACCATACCTCAGATTAATCTCTGGGTGAAAACAACAGAGGGGGACCATGACCACCCCAAGGAAGAAGGGCACACTTAAAATGTAGAGGAAATAATAATGTACAACCATACTGTGAAACCAGATACTTATCAGGACATAATATAAAGAAATATTTATATAAGCATGACTGTCAAAGATGTTTATTACTTATACAACCTGTAAAGATATTATTTATTTATTTATTATTTGATTTATATCCCACCCTTCCTCCCAGCAGGACCCCAGGGCGGCAAACAAAAGCAATAAGAACACTTTAAAACATCATAAAAACAGACTTTAAAATACATTAAAACAAAACATCTTTAAGAACATTCTTTTAAAAAAGCTTTCAAAATACCTTTTTTTTTAAAAAAAGGTTACAAACATTTTTTAAAAACACATTAAAAAGCACTTCCAACACAGACAAAGACTGGGATAAGGTCTCAACTTAAAAGGCTTGTTGAAAGAGGAAGTTCTTCAAAAGGTGCTGAAAAGATAACAGAGAAGACACCTGTCTAATATTTAAGGGGAGGGAATTGCACAGGGTAGGTTCCACCACACTA
Source organism: Rhineura floridana (assembly GCF_030035675.1). Lineage (NCBI taxonomy): Eukaryota > Metazoa > Chordata > Lepidosauria > Squamata > Rhineuridae > Rhineura > Rhineura floridana. Next base: position 41,522,580 of record NC_084481.1, on the reverse strand, counting down.
AAGGTCTATTTCCTATGTTGTGCAGAACATGCCTTCTGATAACCTCACCAGCAGAGCGCAGTGAGTGACTGGGTATATAAGGGATAAGATAGTCTTCCAGGTATCCTGGTCCCAAGCTGTATAGGTGTCATGCCCCTCTCAGAGGACTGATCTGAGGAGAAAAAGGAATGGGAGACCACAGACCCAGGAGAGGGAACAAGCAGGGAGACGGCCCAGGACCCTTCACTAGACCAGGGACAAGTCCCTGAGGGAGCCTGTCTGTCAGACTCAAGAAGCAACCAGGAGGCTGCCCCTTCCCCAGCAGAGAGAAGACACCAACAGGTGTTGCAGCAACAAAGGCAATCAGTGCGATTAAGGAGCAGGAGAGCTCGCAAAAACACAGGCTGATTGTAAGCACCTGGTGCCAGAATGCAGAGTATAAAAGGCTGGAAGGAAAGGGAGACTCCTTGCTAGAGTCAACGTCAAACTTTGCTGCAGACATTACTCCAGCTCTCCTGTCAACCCGTACCCTTGGACCCTGCCCTGCCTGATCAGAATCTCTTGGTTTATGAATATTGGACTACCTTAAGGACTCGACTCTCTGCACTCTCCTTCAGTACTTCCCAAATGGTAACATGATGCCTGACAGATTTATGGCCTGGCTTGCGGCTAGTATCTGTTTAGTGGCTTGCCTCTGTGCACCCCCACGTTTTGACAGGTTGACTCTAGCCAGACATGCAAAGTAGGAGCAGCTAGGGCTGAGAGGGTTCAGCTATGGAGCAACCTTTGCAGGAAAATCTTGTCTTCCCAGGTCAACTAGTTAACTGCAGCTGTGCAAGCCTTGCAATCTCAGCAGGGAGAAGCTGTCCCTCCCACACTGGCCATCAAAGTGAAATGCTGGGTGGCTGCCCCGGAAAAGTACTCTGGAGCGGCCAACCAGCTTTCAACCTTCTTGGCACAGACCCACCTCTGTATAGACCTGAAACCTGAAGCCTTCCCAGATGACAGGATGAAGGTGGGATTTCTAATTATCCTACTGACTGGAGCAGCAGCGAAGTGGGCCACTCCCCTGCTCTTGAAGCACAGCCCGGTGCTGATTGATCTGACTGCCTTCACCCAGGAGCTCTAAGCTGCTTTTGAGGACCCTGTGTGAGCTGCCACCACAAACAGTCACATATGCCAGTTAAGATAAGGCCGACACCCTCTCATAGACTGTGTAACTGACTTCCATCTGCTGCAATGGGACCCAGCTTGGAATGAAGCAGCCTTCATGGATCAATTCCAGGAGGGGCTGTAAGATGAACTACTGGATGAATTGGCTCGGGTGGAACGCCCTGTGACCTTGAAAGCCTTGATTCGCTTGTGCCTCCAGATTGATGGGAGATTAGAAAGCAGGTAAGCCTCTGACTGCCTCTGGCCAGGCCACAGAGGCCCTGTCTCTGCATCAGTCAACCTGGGTCCCTGGCCCACAGACGCAACACCACCCGAGGAGCCCATGCAGCTGGGTGGGGCTCGACTGCGCCTTTCCCTGGAGGAGAAGCAGCAGTGCTGGCAACATGGCCTCTGTCTGTACTGTGGGGCCCTCGGCCATTTTGCAGCACAGTGCCCAGTCAAGAGCTCACCACCAGCAACCCCAGGAAATGGCAGCACCCCGGCCACAACAGGCCCCTAGACCGGGGTGATGTCACTGTCAAGAGGGTCTGTCAACTCAACCCTCCCTTTGGCCCAGCACCTGATTGTGTTGGTCACCCTGAAGATCCCTGAACAGGGCTCCTGCAAGTGGAAGCCATGCTGGATTCAGGCTTCACTAGCAATTTTATGGACATTTCCTTTGCCACCCTGCACCACGTCCCAGGACAGCCTACCGCCCAGCCTGTACTGGTGGAAACCATTGATGGGCGGCTCCTGACCTTGGGACCAGTGGTGCAGGAGACCATGTCTTTAGAGATGCCCTTGGCAGGAAACCAGGAACAGATCCAATTTTACCTGGTGGCAGTCCCCCACTTCCCGTTAGTGCTTGGTCTGGCATGGTTCAAGCAATACGATCCGTGCATTCAGTGGTCAATAGGCCAGATATCCTTCCCTTCCCCACTATGCCGAATGGCTTGTTGGGTCCAGACAGAGTGGGCCATGAGTTCCTCAGATGAGGCCCCTGAACTGGACAAACTGCTGAACAAGTACAGGGAGTTCCGTGTGGTGTTTGGGAAGTGGGAGGCAGATAGGCTACCCCCTCATCGCCCATATGACTGCCCGATCAAGTTGATACCTAGGGCCAAGATTCCCGTGGGAAGGATTTATACCTTATCTGAACCTGAATTGGTGGCCCTATGGGAGTTCATTGATAAGAACCTGCGGCAAGGATTTACCCGAACCTCTACTTCACCAGCTGCTGCCCTGGTGTTATTTGTAAAGAAGAAGTGTGGAGAGCTCCAGCTTTGCAATGACCCGTACCCTTGGACCCTGCACTGCCTGATCGGAATCTCTTGGTTTATGAACGTTGGACTACCTTAAGGACTTAACTCTCTGCATTCCCCTTCGGCACTTCCCAAACGGTAAGACACTGCCTGGCAGATTTATGGTTTGGCCTGCGGCTAGTATCTGTTAATTAGTGGCTCACCTCTGTGCACCCCCGTGTTTGACAATAGGGCTATGTACACCAAAACTAGAACCTTGAACGTGGTCCAGTAGCAAATGGGCAGGCAGTGCAATTCTTTCAGCAGCAGGGTGACATGTTGGCGATACCCTGCTCCAGTGAGCTGTCGTGCTGCTGCATTTTGCACCAGCTGCAGCTTCAAGGGCAACCTCAAGGGCAGTCCCACATAGAGCACATTACAGTAATCCAGCCTGGAGGTTACCAGTGTGTGGACAGCAGTGGTCAAGCTATCCCATTCAGAAACGGCCACAGCTGTCTTACCAGCCGAAGCTGGTAAAAGGTACTCCTAGCCATTGAGGTCGGATGGGTCTCTAGTGACAAAGATGGATCTAGGAGCACCCCAGACTACAGACCTGCTCTTTCAGAGGGAATACAACCCTATCCAAAGCAGGCAACTGACCAATTATCTGAACTTGGGAACCGCCAGCCCATAGTGCTTCTGTCTTGCTAGCAATCAGACTCAGTTTATTGGCCCTCATCCAGCCCACCACAGACTCCAGGCAGCGGTCCAGGGTTTGCATGGCCTTTCCCAATTCAGATGTTATAGAGAAACAGAGCTGTGTATTGTCAGCATACTGCTGACACCTTGCCCCAAATCTGCTGTTGACCACTTCCAAGGGCTTCATATAGATGTTAAACAGCTTGGGGGACAAGACAATACTCTGTGGCACACCACAGCACATCTGCCAGGGCGCTGAAAGACAATCACCTAATGCTATTCTTTGAAAATGACCCTGCAGATAGGATTGGAACCACTGTAAAACAGTGCCTCCAATATCCATCTCACCAAGTTGGCCCAGAAAGATACCATGGTCAATGGTATCAAAAGCCACTGAGATATCAAGTAAGAGTAACAGAGTTGCACTCCCCCTGTCCTTCTCCCAATAAAGGTCATCCATCAGGGCAACCAAGGCCGATTCAGTCCCATAACCAGACCTGAACCCAGACTGAAATGGGTCAAGATAATCTGTTTCATCCAAGAGTACTTGCAATTGCTGTGCCACAACCCTCTCGATCCTTCCTAAGAAGGGAACATTTGCAACCGGTCGGTAATTGTCACAAACCAATGGGTCCAGGATGGGCTTTTTCAGGAGCAGTCGGATCACTGCCTCTCTCAGGGCAGCTGGAACCACTTCCTCCCACAATGTTGTGTTGACCACACCCTGGATCCACTCGGTCAGACCCCCTTGGCAAGCTTTAATAAGCCATGAAGGGCAAGGGTTGAGAGGACACGTTGCTGGCTGCATCATTGCAAGCACCTTGTCTATGTCATGAGGCCACATCAACTGAAACTGTTCCCAAGAAGTTGCAGCAGATGCTGCACTGGACACTTTATCGAGGACTACAATAGATGTGGATGGGGCATCAAGACTGCTACGGAGTTACCCTCAAAGTGCTTTGCCAACAATTCACAGTGGGCCTCTGAAGGGTCTAAAACTCTATTTCCTGGAGTTGATGTCAACAGATCCATGAAAATACGGAAAAGCTCCACTGGATGGCTACTTGAGAATGCGATGGAGGCAGAGAAGTGGGCCTTCTTCGCCGCCCTCACTGCTACATGGTAGGCATGGTTATGATGTTTTACTCATGCCCGATCAGCCTCACAACACATCTTTTGCCACTTGCACTCTAGCCATCATCCAGCCTGTTTCATTGCCCTTAACTCACTGGTATACCAAGGTGCAAACCAGGCTCCACAATGCCTGAGAGGGCACTCAGGGCAACCGTGTCAAGAGCCTGGTGCGCCTCGCTGTTATCTTTATTTATATAAATATTATATTTATATAAATAAACATAATATTTATATAAATAAATATATATTTATATTCCAATCTGATGTTGATTTACTTAGAAGCAAGTCCCAATGTATTCAATGGGGCTTACTCAAACAGGGAAGCGTGCACAGAACTGCATCCTCAAGTGATAAGGAACTTCACTCACTTGACCCAAAATTCAGCATCATGCTACTTTAAGCTGTTTTGCAACTGTTTATACTTGTTTTTATGGTTATTGGGTTTTAAAGGGATTTATTTCTTGTTGTGAGTTGTCTTGGTTTCCAATCACCAACCCTACCTCACAGCTGGGAAGACTCCTCTCTCTCTCTCTCTCTCTCTCTCTCTCTCTCTCTCACTGGAGATATAAAAATACATACACTCCATATAATAGTTTATTGTCAAAACCAGTTGGTCATTGCAAACTTTTAAAAAATAAATAACTAAAATCAGCATTAGTTTCCTACATAATAAAAGCAGTGATACCTACGTAAGCCTAATTGCTTTAAAAATAGGCTTGAAGGGGGAGAGAAAGATTTTCAACACAAACACAATTCTTTGTTATGTTCACTCAAAAGTCCCATTGATTTACAGCACAATCCTAACCATGTCTACTCAAAAATAAGTCCTATTGAATTCAATGGGGTTTACTCTGGGTATGTGGGATTAGCATTGCAGCTTTACCCCCAGGAAAGCAAGTATTGGATGTAAGCTTCATATTAGGAAGGTTTCCAAAACACTGCCCTCTTCAACAGCCCAGGAAAATTTAAACTTGTTTGACTCCAGCACACAAGAGAGAAAAACAATTTTGCTACTGCTGAAAGCTATATACTTACTCAGTTTATGAAATTTTTTCAGATAAGCAGGAAAAAACAACAGGGGTCTAGCTACTGCCTGGAGGTCAACAAATCCCTTGTCAATCACAACCCTGACTTCACTTATTGGCTACAAACCTGAAAGGGTGGGGTTAGAGCAGCCAGCTACAAGCTCATTTAACAGATGTTGCAAGGGGCGAGGCTGAGGTTTTGGTGAATATCTCGTGAACCAAAACACCTAGAAACTTTTTAAATGACAGCTAAGAGTCTGGAGATTAATGTGACTCACCCAGAGAGGACCCAAAAAATCTGGAGTCTCCAGGTGAAAACCGGACACCTGGCATTCCTATTCAGCACACATAACAAACCATAGTTTCCAAGGTGCTTTGGGGGGGAATTCCTGGCTATTAAAGTGGTATCATAGAGTTTTAAATGTTTATTGTGGATGTGGCCTTCAACTCTTACTCCTTCTCAGTGGCTGCTTGACAATGATGGCCAGACGTAGCTGCACACACTACTGTATGGGCTGCTCCTGAGTTTGATTCTGAGGTGTGCTGCCATTATTTATTTATTTATTAAATTTATTGCTTGTTACTCAAAGGACTTCAAGTGACTTACATTATTAAAAGCCAAAATAAATTCATACATAAAACAAAATAATAAAACAACCACCATCCCCAAATAGCCACAGAAAGCTTTGACAGCACACTAATACAAACAAGATTATATTAGCCTATCAAATGCCTGGGAAAAGAGATAAACCAAAAAGATGCCAATGAAGGTGCCAGGTGAACCTCACTGGTGACTGTATTCCACAGATGGGGAGCCACAACAGGAAAGACCCTCTTCCTTGTCATTATTAACCATAAGTGCAAGTCAAAGTGTAGCCTAAATTTCTCATTAACTAGCACTGAGAGACTGAATATGTGCATATTTGTGCACAAGGGATTGAACTATCTGTTTTGGTTCTCCACATTTCTGCAGCAGTTTATGGTGTTTTTTTTTAAAGATCCTTATTAAAATTCTTCAGCATTTTAGTGCAAGTTTCTTCTAATAAAATGTATACATTTTCAAGCAATTTCTTGTCATATAATTCATTTTTGTAAACATTGGTCGGTTGGTAAACTGCACTGCAAAATTCAAATAAGTCAAAATTTCAAAGGATGGCTATGTTTTGTTTCTCATACTGTTTTGCCAAGTGCTAAATGTGATAGATTTGGCTTGAAATGGAAACTGAATTGAATTTCTCGTCCATCCTTTTTTTTTTATCATTAATTTTTATTCAAATTTTCAAAGACAAGAAACAAAACAAAACAAAAACAACCAAACAATAAAATAAAATGTTGACTTCCAATTTGTCGCAGATCAGTTATAGGTCTACAATATATAACAATCCTATCTCTAAAATTATATTATAAAATCACTTTCCTCCAGTAGTTATCTTAATTAATCATCAAATCTCATAAATATTATTTTATTCTTTCCACAAAAAGTCCAAGAGAGGTTTCAATTCCTTGAGAGATATATCTTTCAATTTTTCTCCAAATAAACATGTCGCTTAATCCATCTAATTCAAATCTGTTAGGCCCAATAATTTCAACAGCCATTCTTCCATTATCTATATTAATTCCATCTTCCATCTTCAATAATCCTGTTAAATCCAGTAATTTCAGTAGCCATTCTTCCGTTATCAGTATCCCATAATAATCTTGTTGTCATAGCCATAGTCCAAGTAAACATATCAATTAATCCATCTCGTCAAATCTGTTAAGTCCAATAATTTCCATAACCATTCTTCCATTATCAATATTAATTCCATCTTCCATCTTCAATAGTCCTGTTAAATCCAGTGGTTTCAGTATCCATTCATCCATTATCAGTATCCCATGATGATCTTGCTGTCATAGCCATAGTCATATAACAAGAGTTCCGGGACTTCCGGGAAGGGTTGCTTTGCCTGTGCTGCCTCTGAGACGAGCTCTTGTCTCAGAAGAAGCTTTTTCAGCTTTAAAGTCAGTCACAACGCTCTTTTTGACTGATAAAGATTTTCTCCCGGTCAGGGAGAAACGTAGAGATTAACCATAAAGCCTGTTTTTGTGGGGAGGACTGGATTTCATTTATTTATGAGAGAAGGTTCAAACTGCAATGCCGGATGGACTTTCATCAAGCTCTTGCTGATTACAGCGACACGTTTATCTTTTCTTTAAAGAAAAACGGACTTCAACAGGCAGATAATCATCCTTTCTAGTTTCTTTTTTTACTTGGTTTAAATTGGTGTAGCAAAAAAGAGATTTGTCAATGAATCAGCTGTGAAGAAGTTCTAGGGAGTTTATGGCTTTTCTCTTTCACTAACGAAATTAAGGAGGAAAGAAATCGAAAAAGCTTATCTTTGTTTTTATCGCAAAAAGCTGTCCTGGAGGTGCATTCTAAAGATACCAACGGAAGAGGGATTTCTATTTCGAGGAGGGGGGAACAAAATCTTTTTTTTTGGTCTATTTCATTTTGACGAATCTGCTTATTCACGACGACACTAATTGTTTTGATGTTGGGAACTAAGTTTGTTTTTGTATTCCTGAATACATAGAGATAAGGCAGGCTGTATTGTCTACACTGATATAAGCAAGCCTGGAACATTAACCCAATTGTGGCTGAAATAATTTTTGTTTCTGTGGTTTTAAGAAAGATAACCAGGAAAGTGATTGAGACCATGGAAGAAATTATGTTTCAGAAAATAATGGGTGAGATTGAGATAACGAAACAAACCCTGAGACAGGGTAGACAGGAGATGAAAATTGAATTTAACAAAATGACGCAGGAGCTTAAAGAAACAATGGATTTTGTGAGAGAGGAGTTTGATGGGATAGGGAAGCTACAAGCCCTGGAGATTGGAACAAATGTGAAATTGGAAAAAGATTTGGAGTTTATGGATGTTAGAAATAAAGTTTACTGTTTGGAATTCAACGTTGTCTCTGAAGAAATTAATGAAGATTTTGGTGGTAAAGTTATCAATGTCTTGGATAATTTTCTGGACTGGAATGATGTGATGGAGCTTGACATAGAAAAAATCTATGGAGTTGGCTACAGATACGTGACAGTGGAGAAACTCTTAAGAAATGAGCCAGTGCATTTTGTAAAAAAGAAGAACAGAGATATGACTTTGCAGCAATATTTCAGCAACATATTCAGAATTCTTGACTGGAATGATGTGATGGGGCTTGACATAGAAAAAAGTTATGGAATTAACTACAAATATGTGACAGAGCAGAGATGCACCCAGAGCAGAGATGTGACTTTACAACAATATTTCAACAACATATTCAGAATTGAGGGCAAGGACATATTTGTGATGGGGGAAATTCCCATCAGACTCTTGTTATATGACTATGGCTATGACAGAATTTCTCGTCCATCCTTAGCGTGCACAGATTGGAGAGGAGTGTGGCTGTACCTGAGAATAACCTTGGGGCATGGAGAATGTGGATAGAGCAAACTTTTTCTCCCTGTCTCATCACACTAGAACTCATGGACATCTAAGGAAGCTAAATGTTGGAAGATTCAGGACAGACTTCCATGCAGTGCATAGTTAAACTATGGAATAGTTAAACCACAGGAGGCAGTGATGGCTTTAAAAGAGGATTAGATAAATACACAGAGGATAAGTCTATTAGCCAATATGGCTATACCATGCCTCCATGGTCAGAGGCATTATGCTTCTGAATACCAATTGCTGGAAACTGCAGGAGGGGAGAGTGCTCTTGCGCTCAGGTCCTGCTTGTGGGCTTCCCATGGGTTGGCCACTGTGAGAACAGGATGCTGAATTAGATGGGCCATTGGCCTGATACGGCAGGTTCTCCTTATGTTCTTATGTATTGTTCTGGAAAGTGGTAATTAGGTAGGTTTACCTTTAAATGTGGACTCGAATATCTCCCTGTCATTGATGCTGAGTAAAGGGATATACCTGTGACTAGGAGCCAGGAGGCCAAGAGGGCTGCTGCTGGCACCACCACCTAGTTGTCAAAGACTTTGCTAAGTGAGATTTCCTACTGAGGACAGAAAGATGAATAGGGATTTCAGTTTTTAAAAAAATGAAATGGTCAATCCAGATTTTGCCAATAGATATCCCTAAGGGAATAGGATGTACTAGAAAAGGGCAGGAGAAACCTGTCAAAACTGTGATTACTTTTGAAGCTATGAATACTACTATTGATTGTGTATTTTATAACGTTGGAGATTATTTGGTAGGACAAAATGATAGCATATTTGTCATAGTTGTATCAGTCATTTTTGTACCTATGACCTTTGATTAAGTACATGCACAATGTTGCCACCCACATTTGAATGTTTGGGAGGTAGGATGGAGGAGTATGTGTATTTCTGCTATATGTCACAGATTTAATGGTTGCAGAAAGTTCCCAGATCTTTACAACCAGTGAAAATCGGCACCAGATCCGTAATTCTGGCACAACATGTCTTTGCTTTGAAGTCTGGTTACTGCTTTTTTATAGTTCTATTTTTAAAATGTATTAAAGACATTTAAAAGTGGCAGAGACTTTCTATAAAAGCTGTGCTGTCCAGAATCAGGATGCTGGTCTCAATTTAAAATGGTTGTTAAGCAATAGTATATCCACATAAAAAGGGGTCTGACTTACAAAGTACCTCTGACTACGTTCATTTTTATGACCAAATTCTTTTTTTTCAGGGCCACAGAGGTCAGTCTCTCTTTATCATCCACTATCTCCAACCTTTCCTGTAACTACTGTGTGGGAAATTGTAAATGAGATTCTTTTACACTGACCATTAAAGTGAAAACATTAAAACAGAGGAAGGGAAAGAATCTAATAAATGTTCCGTATTTATTACTGCTTGTGCTTATGATTTAAAGAACAGCTAACACCACCACTACCACCACCACGTATCTTTGTAAGCAAAATGGGTTGCCAGAAAAGAGCCTGCTGTAACTGCCCAAAATTTGCATTTTTAATCCATAACTTACATCTTTGTCATAAACAATACACCATATGATTGTTTACACTAGGCTAGGACCTTTTGGAGGCAAAATGTAATGTGTTAATTATTTCTCACTGGAGCTTCTATAAAGATTCCATACACTGTGGAAATGTTACAGTTCATTAAATGGTTAGCAGTTAGGAGCAGTTTAAGCGAGAGGGCAAATACTGTTATATTTTAAACTTCTGGCCTTATCTTTCTCCATAGGTCACAGAGATGGCATCATGTCACACCCAAGCTCAAGAAGTGGCTGGAAGATGGTAACAAGGAAGTGAGGGAAGGATACACAAACCCATGTCACTGGAGTGGGGTTATTTTCTCCTTGTTTCCTGTGCCCTTCATATGATTTGCTGTCTGATATTGGGTGCAGAGCCTCATTTATGGTGCACGTGTGGTATAGTGGTTAGGGTACCAGACTAAGACCTGACAGCCCAGGGTTCAAAGCCACACTTGGCCATGAAGCTTACTGGGTGACCTTGGGCCAATCACACTCTCTCAGCCTAACCTACATCACAGGGTTGTTATAAGGATAAAATCGGGAAGGGGAGAACCATGTTTGTATGTCATCTTGAGCTCCTTGGACGAAAGGTGGGATATAAATGTAATAAATAAATAAATAAATAAATAAATAAATAAATAAATAAATAAATAAATCCTAGGCACGTTTATTGTGCAAGTCCTACAGTACTCAGCAAGGCTTATTCCCTTGTTGATTCCTAGGATCACAGCTTTAGTTCATTTATGAGGATTGCACAGCAGATCAAATTCAAACATTTGAAACAACTGCACAATAGCCCAAAGCTGTATCTGTGCAAGCCCTGAGTATTAGATCCAAGTATCAGAGCCATACAAAGCAGGCATCTGATGACAGGCATGATTCCTTTCACTGAGAAAAAAAAAAGTAGTGGTTGGAAGACACTGAAAACCTGGGATGATACAGAACATGTAAAACCAAACAGAGCATAAAAAAGTAAAATATAGCTATTTGGGGATTCATACTAGGTTGTTAGAGAAATGGGGGGGGAAGCTGGTACATACTCAATGTGTTATATAATGATTGATTTGGTTTCTTGAGGATGAATTATCTTCAGCTAACATTAGACAGTTTAAAACACTGGGAACATAGGGCTGACATCTGTATTTCTCCAACCTCCTAAAATGTAAATGCTGTCAAATAGCAAAAGTGGATAGGGGCCTACTCTGGATAGTAGAGTAGGTCTTCATAAAAAAAAATATCAGGATGATATGGAATGTATTTGTCCCTTGTGACTGGCAGAAAGATCTCCTGCTGTGACTTCCTTTCCTGTTTAAGATGTACAAAGGCTTATTGCTAGATCATCATTCTGCTCATTACTTTCTGCCAGCTGCTTTTCCCTCTCTGGGCCACTTCCCAGGTTACATTTTGCAGCCATGCCAATGACTCCATGTCAGGGAAATGTCTTACATGTATGAATCTAGGATCTCCAACAATCTTTGCTAATTTGCCAGGCTGCTATTAGAGTTTACCATTTTTTGGATCTTCCAGGGATGAGACATTGAAAGATTTGATAGTTTGTAAACTTGTCAAATTGACAACAAATGATTGTGTGTATGGAGAGAATAGCCATAGCCATAGCCATTCTGAATCTAGAAGAGGTAAGATGCATGGATTGCTGCTCATATAACATAGATTCTATGAACATAAGAAGAGGCCTCTTGGATCACCCCAATGGATTAAATGGTCACACACTTTTAAAGCCCTTTTTACCTGTTACTTGTGTGAAAGTGCAAGTATGGTGATGGGGGCTATGGGGGGATCATTAAGGGACCTTACTCTAGGGTGCGGGTTCCTTGCGTGATAATAGAACACTGATTTTCCAGGGTTCTAAACCATGTGGGTGACCTCCATGTGCAAAGTGATGGTCTAACACAGCGATTGCAGGTGCAGGAGGAACCACATTAGTTTGCAGGGTGGCGCTAAATGCATTATCCATCCCCCACAGCCTCTTTAACCACACTTTACCTGTTCATATGAGCAATGCCTGAAGAGGGCTAAAATTTAATCATGTACAGGACTAGGAGTTAACATAGCTACCCATAGTGCAATGCAATGGCTTAGATCTCTAGCGGTTTGATGTGTCCCTTCTTAAGCAACCAGTTTAAAGTTTGATATTGCAGCTAGTTTTAAGTTTGATCCATAAGACTGGTGTTAAAATCTTACAGTAAGGCTTTCATGTGCAGTTGGGGAAAATAATTTTGCATCCTCTGTGTGTGTGTATATATAATTAGGTACAGTTAGCTATTATATCTGGATTGCTGAGTTTTACCTTTAATAAGGCTGAAAAGCTGTTGCATGTTTGCCTTTCAAGAGCCTGCAGCAATAAACTGGCGTTTTTGTGTTCAAGATCCGCATGCAATCTTCCCAGCCTGTATAGGCAATCATAGCACTTCATTGTCCAGTGCTATCATTACAATATTGTTATCATCTGAGCTTGAGTCTGACACTTTCTCTAAGACCTTTCAAATAACCCCTTTACTAGGCTTCAGTACCAAACCATTCAGGGCAAATCTCTGCTTTGTGCTTGTCAGCCTTAATAGACTGAATGTCACTTTTGCCTGTAAAAAGTGCCCGCTCTTCAGCTGTCAGTCAGTCCTTGCGGTGTCAGCTGAGAGCGTGGCTGGAGCCGGCTGGATTAGAGGGTAGTTACCATAGCTGTCAGCTTACTGACAACCTGACACCCACATTCCCAACTTCCTTTTACTGTATTTGGTTTCCATCTAGCTCCTTGGACCTTTCTTAAGGTGGATCCATCTGTTGGAACTAAATGATAGATTTCATTGGCAATTGGGGAAAAGTTTTTGCTACGCTCTCTGCATTTTGGGCTTTAGAATAACACTGGCATTCAAATTGCTTTTTGCAAAACCACTTTTTTTTACAGAATATTTTAGAAACAATAACAGAGATAAAGCACTTAATGTCTGTGCATTTAGCACAATTTGTTTTCTTTGCTCTTATGGAAAGTGGGAATCTATAATGAGTATGAACACTCAGGATACTTAACCCTCCTCACCTTTCTGTGTCTCTGCTCCATACCTTTGCTCTAACATGCATTTCATGCAGAATCTCTCCCCATCTCAAACACTGACAATTTGTGCTATTAACACTCACTGAAATCCAGCACATGGCATGATGAATTACAAAGCTGTTTTGTTGCCTATAGCTTCTTTTCAACATTTCTTTTCCCTATAAACAAGGATCACTGTGGAATGATGCAGCCCAATTAAATAAAAAGGTAAAGGTGTCCCTGCACTTGTAGTGTGAGTCGTTTCCGACTCTTAGGGTGACGTCTTGCGATATTTACTAGGCAGACCGTATATATGGGGTGGGATTGCCAGTTCCTTCCCCGGCCTTTCTTTACCCCCCAGCATATGCTGGGTACTCATTTTACCGACCACGGATGGATGGAAGGCTGAGTGGACCTCGACCCCTTTTACCGGAGATTCAACTTCCTCCTTTCATTGGAATCGAACTCCGGCCATGAGCAGAGCTTTGGCTGCGTTACCACCGCTTACCACTCTGCGCCACAGAGGATCTTTTCAATTAAATAAAAATACTTACCATCAGTTTAGCAAACAAGAAATGACTAACTTGGTGCCTTCTGAGCATTCCTGGACAGAGGGTGGGAGGATTCCTACAAGTCACCTGTGTGTCAGTTGCTGAATGGCATTGCTAAAATAAAAAGAGAAAGCACAGGAAGGCCTACAACGAGCAACTAAAAACATGGCAGATTTGACTTCAGGGGAGTTCACAAAGAGCAGTAGGGTCCCTTCATGTTAGACACAGCCACACCCCTCCCCCTTTTTTAAATTCAGGGTTGAGAATTAGATCCTTATTATTGCCTTCTCCCACAACAACAGACATCCGTAGGAGCCAGTAACCATGAAAAAGGAGGTGTTAGCTACTGAGAAGAGTCTTCTCAATGGCTGACTCAACTCCTTTCACTCTGATTGGCTGCAGTCAGCAGGAAAGGACAAGGAAGCATGTTAAAAGACTCTTCTCAGTGACTAAAACACTCCCTTTTCAGGTTGATTGGCTCATAGGATGCTGGAGGCATAGAGACCCTGCTGAGATGCTGCTCCCAAAAAAGTAAGGGGACTAAGACCTCCTGAGACCCTGGACTACTAAACCCCTGCACCAGAGACTTCTCTCCTCCTCGAGTGATGGCTACAGGGACACAAATTCAGAGGCACTAACCAAGCTCCAGCTACGCCAAAAGGGTAACATGATTTTCTTTTTACCCCAGAACAACATTTATGATGTCTGTTAATTAAAAGCCTTCAAGTTCAATAGCTTCATACTTTACTATAGGCCAGTGGTGAAAGACCTAGCAGATGGTCCTCCAGATGCTATCAGACTCCAACTGTCTCCAGCCCCACTTAGTATGGCCAACAGTCAGGGCTGATATTCCTGAACTCAGAAACGCTTGCTTAACAACCCTCTCAATTTTCATGGCGATACACAAAACAGTCAGAGAGAATAGAAAGTTCAAAGTCTTAAAAGAGAGGGGGAAAACCCAGAGCTCTTTTGGACTTTTTCTGTCAGAGTTCTCATAATCTGTTGAAATTCATTAAAAATCAGCCATGTTCACAGAGTACCTGTAATCCTATTACTGACCTTGCCCCATACTCTGACCTTCATCTTCTGCAGTTTAAAAGTTTAAAAAATGCCTGGCTGATTTTTAATTAATTTAAGAAATTTTGGCTTGAACCCAATTAGAGTGTCGGGCATGCTCAGTAAGAACCAACTGTCAGTGTTCTAAAAGCCAGACTCACAGCTGCTAGGCTTGCCTAATCACGGGGCCACACCCACACCAGAATTTGATAACACTTGAGACAGTCATGGCTTCCCCCAAAGAATCCTGGGAAGTGTAGTTTGTGAAGGGTGCTGAGAGGAGACTCCTATTCCACTGACAGAGCTTCAGTGGCCAGAGTGGTTTAACAGTCAGCCACTCTGATTGAAGGTCTGTGAGGGGAACAGGGCGTCTCCTAGCAACTCTCAGCACCCTTCACTAACTACACTTCCCAGGATTCTTTGAGATAAGCCATGACTGTCTAAAGAGAAATAAAGGTCTGGAGTGGATGTGGTCAGGGACAGCTTTGGTTTAAATTTGGGTGGGAGGCTATATGTGCCTGCTGTAGAATAAAAAGGTGGGGGAAACACTGAAAAGCAATGATACTGTTCACAATGTTTTCCTTTTGGAAAGGTAAGGACCTTCCCCTCTACCAAGTGCCCACCCACCCAATCTCCTCCCCTCTCTCTCCCTCCCTGCCCCTCCCCCAGGTCAGTGTTGGATTTTGACCTGGGAGACCAGGGTTCGAATCCCCACACAGCCATGAAACTCACTGAGTGACCTTGGGCCAATCACTACCTCTCAGCCTCAGAGGAAGGCAATGGTAAAACCATCTCTGAATACCGTTTACCATGAAACCCCTATTTATAGGGTCGCCATAAATTGGGATCGACTTGAAGGCAGTCCATTTCCATTTTCAAACATGATTGCACAGAAATAAATCCCATTGAACTCAATAAGTATGCACCCACCCTCCTCCCTCCTACCCCCTCCCTCTTGCCCCTTCCCTCCCCCTTCCTTTGCCCCTCCCTACCCATCCCCATCCCCTTCCAATCCCCTCCTTCCCCTTCCCCCTCCTCCCCTTCCCCTTCCTCCTCCCCAGGGTCAGTTTTACCTATCTTAAGCATGATTGCACAGGAGTAAATACCACTGAACTCTATAAGCATGCAAATGATCAAACCTGCCCTCCCCTCCCCTTCCTTTGCCCCCCAATCTGCTCCTTCCCCTTCCCCTTCCCCCTCCTCCTCCCCCATGGTCAGTTTTACCTATCCTAACCATGATTGCATAGGAGTAAATCCCATTGAAGACAATAAGCATGAAAATGGTCAGGCTTGCCTTTCCCCTCCTTCCCCTCTTCTCTCCCTTCCTCCACCACTCCCCTCTTCCTTCTTCCTCCTCCCCTGCCCACTCCAGCTGTCCCTCCCCCCCGGTCAGTTTTACTTATCCTAAGCATGATTGCACAGGAGTAAATCCCACAAACTCAATAAACATGCAAATGATCAAACCTGTCCTTCCCTCCCCCTCCTGCCTGCTCCCATCCCCCTCCTCCCCTCTGCCCTCCCTCCCCTCCCTCCTCCTCCTCCTCCTCCCCCCTCCCCTTCCCCTTTAGTCACTTTCACCTAGCCTAAGCATGATTGCAGGGGAGTAAATCCCATTGAACTCAATGAGCATGCAAATGATGAATCCATTCTCAGCAAACTTGGACATGATCCCATTTCTTACCTCCTGGATTAAAAAGCAGAGAAATTCACTAATAGGCAAAAAACCTTGCAGTTTAAGAACGTACCTATAGCCCACAGATATTTCTATCAAACATGAAAAAGCAAGGAAATTGGGCAGCTCTAGTGAATGCACCAGGGAAGCAGGAGACCTGACCTCCTCTCTGAGATATTGTACTGCCCTACAAATTTGTCAAAATGCAAACACAATTTGGGTTGGTCTTTCACAGTCCAATCCACTTCCTGTGTAGCTTGGAAGAATTTGGTAACATGTGCCTCTGAGCATATGGTGAGTGGTGGCAACACCTGGAATCAGCCCAAACTATAGAAAGAAGAGATGTGCTGTGCTGGTCTTGTTTTAGCAGGAAGGAAGCAACATTATTAGGACAGTTGATATAGTTCAGATGGGCACTTTAAATATTTTTGATTTACTTTGCAATTTTAGTGAAGTTTCCTATAGGAAATCATTTTCTTTTGTTTCTATTTCTGTTAATATGTGTACAGCAGCACTTTGCAAAATTTACACTAAAAAAACTCCAAAAATAATTGTGGAATAATGGCACTGACTATTCTGCAGAATAGTCTCCAGTGGACATCAGGAGTATCTCAATTTGCACAAGATAAAACAGTGGGAGGTGAAATATATTCTAGCAAAATTCTAGATGTGCTCT
Source organism: Rhineura floridana (assembly GCF_030035675.1). Classification (NCBI taxonomy): domain Eukaryota; kingdom Metazoa; phylum Chordata; class Lepidosauria; order Squamata; family Rhineuridae; genus Rhineura; species Rhineura floridana. The sequence goes on along the minus strand of NC_084481.1, from coordinate 41,505,355 downwards.
ATGTTTTTAATTGACTGTGCCCACCTTGCCTTAAGTGAAGTGGTTTAAACATAGCAGGCTAAAAATATGCATCCTCTTTTTTCCAACAGCTAGAGTCATTGCTGAAGTAGCAACATATTGTAATCAGTCTGATTTTACATCAAACTACAGTTTTAGATTCAACTGTTAATGCACCCAAAATAGAAATGGAACATAATCTCCAATTTGAAACACAAAAGGCTGTCTTCACCATCATATGACATTAACCAATAAAAAGGCTTTGAAATTAATAAAAATAAATATGATACAGATTTCTAGGATGAGAAATGAGAGAAATAAAATTTTCTAGATTAGATTCTCTGTAGAAACATTAGTAACACAGGAAAGAAGCAAAGTAAGGAGAACACTGTGATGTTCCTGTATTAGTGTAAATAGGGTAAGTGCTGTTTGTATAGGAGATACATGGTAAGTAGAATGAAAGAGGAAGGGGGAGTGAATGGGCAGTAGAATGCTGGATGATTGGCTGAATGTTTAAAATGGCTGACAGTATAAAAGGAAGAATGACAGGTAAATCTGGGTGGACGTTGGTGGACTTGAGAGGGTTGTTTTGGTGGGTTTTGAGAGGAGATTGTGTGGAGAGTTGGTGGATGTGAGGAGAGGGTGGAGTTCGGATTAATACTAAGACCAGTACCTCAGGAATAGATGTAACCATATGCTTAAGTGCCTTTTAAAGAAATCTTGTTATCTGTGTTATTTAATAAATACTTAATTTGGTTTACCAAAGGCCTGATCCTTGGCTGGGGTTTCACAGACCAGAAGGGAGGGTGAGGTAAATAACCAAGGCTGAACTGTAGCAAATGGTGGCAGCGGGTGAAGGGAAGAATATGACACCACAAGTATTCAGAGCAAACCAGAATTATAAGCAGTCTGAGTAAATCAAAGGGATTGGGGACAGCTTTAGCACTCAGTCACAGAGGTAACCAGATAGAGAGACTCAGGCAGAGTCTCTGGGGCTACTGGTTATAGGACGTGACTGGTGGTGCTGCCTAGCAGGGGGATCTGTTGAGATCTGTGCTAGAGCGGGGAGAGAAACCATAAAAAAGGACAGTCCGGACTGGTGGAGTCCCTGGTGGTGCCTAGTGACAGGCAGTAGCCACGAGCAGGTAGGAACCTGACAGGGAGAGCCAGGGAAGGGCGTCACATGTGGTGGCAGTAGCGGTGGGATACGAACCAAAGAGAGTCCCAAAGACACGTGGTGACAAAGGAGACTACGTCACAGGTGTTGGCTGTAGCGGTGGTACGAATACTAGAGAATCCCTAACAGTGGTGTGGCAACCAGAAATAACAAAACAAGATTACTTGTGAGAGTGACTGGCAAAGAGTGTGTGGCAAAGAGTGAGTGAACTCAAACACCATGGCTGAATATATAAAAATGAAAAGAGAGGAGCTGGTGGAGAAGTGCATAACATTCAATTTACCTCACGAGGGTAAAGGGGTAGATGAATTGAGGGTAGCATTTATAGGATTTGCAACTGCCCAGCAAAAACAACCTGTCAGGGAAGAGACCCCAGAAGGATACTTAAGCAATCCCGCTTATATAGAGTACTTGAGAGAGAAGTTAAGATGGGAGGCTGAGGAAAAAGACAAGCAGAGGGAGTTGGAAACTGAGAGATTGAGGATGGAAGGTGCAGAGAAGGAAAAACAGAGGGAGTTGGAAACTGAGAGATTGAGGATGGAAGCTGATGGGAAAGATAAACAGCGAGAGTTAGAAACTGAGAAGTTGAAGATGGAAACTGAGAGATTGAGGATGGAAACTGAGAGAATGAGAGTGGATGCCGAGATCAAAGGGGAAAGATTAAAATTGGATAGAGAGAAATTTCACTCTGAGGAGACAAGGAAAGACAGAGATGGAGCAAAAATAAAAATTACTCCAAAGGACTTTGCTGTGTATGAGCCTGGTCAAGATCCTCAAATTTACCTCAGCACCTTTGAAAAAGCAGCTCAGTTGTGGGGGCTACCTGAAGATAAATACATGCAGTATTTATCAAACCTGATCAAAGGGGAATTGGCTGAGGTATACCAATATTTCCCCTCAGACAGGCCCGTCACCTATGCTGAGTTTAAAGAGGCAGTATACAAAAGGTTCAGACTGGACCTGACTACTTTAGAAAGCTTTTCAGAAACTGCCAGATACAGACAGGGAGGTCTTTCGTGGAGCTGGGGGCAAAACTGATGGACATATTTGGGGAATGGCTGACAAGTGCAAAAGCTCAGTCTGTGGAGGAGGTGAAAAACCTCATGATATCGGATCAATTATACCATCAGTTACCACCAGAAATAAGGCTCCTGGTCAAAGACTGTTCTCCTACATCGGTGCAGGAGGCCGCAGAGATGGCGGATCACTTTGCCTCCAACAGAACTGGCTGGGTGGGGAAAACATCAAGAAATTTTAAACCCAGACCATATAATGGTGGCAGAAAAGATGTGGTGCCACAGCGAGTGAGTCCTCCAGTAAAATCTGAAGGGCACAGGACACCCCAGAGTGGATCTGTGTACCCTAAAACAGAGGAGAAATTATGCTACAAATGTGGTAGACCGGGGCACCTACGTTTTCAATGTGAGGTTGCCTACCCCATTAGTAATCCTGCTCAGGCAAGGGCAGTAAAAATAGAACCAAAAGATTTAACCACAAAAAAGGTTCAGTTCTGCCAGATAAACTGGACAGAAGTAACAGACCTTGATTCAAGTCTGAGAGAGGAAGTGAGTGTACAAGGGGCAAATTATTGGGCATTGCTTGACACTGGTGCCGCTCAGATGTTACTGAGGCCAGATTTAATAAAATCTGAAGAAATATTACCTCAGGAAACGGTGAACATCCAAGGAGTGAGGGGTCAACCAGAAAGCTTGCCTGTGGCCCTGATGAAAATGGCGTGGAGAGGCCGAGAGGGCAAATATAAAGTAGGCATTAATGCCCAACAACAAGAACCAGTGATACTGGGAGGAGATGTTATGGGGGCACAAGGGAAAATATATGTGGTGACCAGACAGCAACTTGGCAGAGAAACAGAAGCCATGTTAAAGGGGGCTGAAGCAAACAGGGTGGAATCTGTTAGCGAGACTCAGGTCGCCATAGCAACCCTTGGCAGGCCTGCTGAAGGAGACAAACTGTATCAACTGGTCTCTGGGGAAGAGACAGAGCATTTCAGAGAAGATCTGAATAAGGATACCAGTTTGAATCAAATAAAGGAACAAGCCCTGACCCAACAGATTCCTTTCACTGACAAACTGAGGAATCAAGTTGTGTGTGAGAATGGGATTTTATATAGACTGTGGATGCCTGCTGAGAGAAAGGATGAATGTGAACCAGTGAAGCAATTGATAGTACCTAGCAAATACAGAACCAGATTGCTAGAGGTAGCCCACGATGTCCCATGTGCAGGACATCTGGGAATAAAAAAGACCAAGAGGAGATTGGCTGCACACTATTATTGGTCAAACATCTCCAAAGATGTAAAACAACATTGTCTATCTTGTGGTATATGGCAAAAGGTGGGAAAAAGTGGAGTAAAGACTAAGGCACCCTTAAAGCCCCTTCCTATAATTGGACAACCCTTTTATAGAGTGGGAATAGATTTGGTGGGCCCTTTTTCCAAACCCACAAGGCATGGCAAGAAATATCTAGTGGTGGTGGTGGATTTTGCCACCAGGTACCCAGACGCAGAAGCACTAAGATCTGTAGAAGCCCCTGTAGTGGCAGAGGCTTTATTAAAAATCTTTATGAGGCTGGGTTTCCCTCATGAAGTGCTGATGGATCAAGGCAGTGTATTCATGGGAGAAGTGATGCAATGTATGTGGAAATGTTGTGGTCTAAAACATCTAAAGACCACTACTTACCATCCCGCCACTAATGGGCTAACAGAGAGATTCAATGGAGTTTTGAAGGGCATGATAAGAAGCTATGTTCAAGATCACCCACAAGACTGGGATGAACGGTTGGGATGCTTCTTATTTGCATACAGAGAAGTCCCTCAAGAGTCAACAGGCTTCTCACCCTTTGAACTGATGTTCACTAGAAAAGTGAGGGGACCTTTGGAACTGTTAAAAAATCCATGGGAAGGAACCCTGGGAGAGTACAAAACATCTGTAGTAGATTTTGTATTGGAATTCCACAATAAATTAACATCAATGATGGAGGTGGTGAAAACGAATTTGAGTCAAGCACAGCAGAAGCAAAGTTACTGGTATGACAGAACAGCCAGGGAACGTGTGTATGATGGGGGAGATATGGTTATGGCATTCATACCCAGGAAACATGACAAATTACAGGCTAACTGGGAAGGACCATATACCATCAGAAAAAGGCTTGACACAGTGACGTATGTAATCACCACAGACCAATTAAACAAAAGCAAAGTGGTTCAAGTAAATATGTTAAAGCCTTACCATACCAGAGATGCACAGGTGTTGCAAGTTACCTTATTCCCTGAGGGAAGTGGGCCTGAACTTCCAGATTTGGTACAGGAAAGCAAAGACAAAGGAGGGGTAGATCAATTGGAATGGTCAGAAGAGATTCTGAGAGTTTTGAAAAACTATGGGAATCTCTTTGGCAATAAACCTGGCCGAACCAGTATAGCCAGACATTCCATTGATACTGGAGAGCATGCCCCAGTCAGATCTGTACCGTGCTGTGTGAATGGGAAAGTTGTGAGTGAAGTAATCTGTGTAGGACATGGGGTGGGGAGTGGGAAAGTCACCCCCTTATGGAGCAAGGTAGAGGCAGTGCAATCGTGGCCTATCCCCTTGCATGAATTGACAAAGAAAAAGTGTTCTGAGCGTGTGGTATGGACGGATGAATGTCAGAAGGCTTTTGATCTGCTGAAGCAAGCCTTGTGCCAAGGACCCATATTAATAGCACCAGACTATGAGCAACCATTCATCGTGGCTACAGATGCGTCAGACCTCGCGCTGGGAGTCGTCTTGCCGCAGGAGAGAGAAGGCACCAGACATCCAGTGGCGTATCGGAGTCGCAAGCTGATGCCGAGGGAGAAAAACTATTTGTCGGTCCAAAAGGAGTGCCTAGCGGTCGTGTGGGGACTGAACAAGTTGCGCCCATACGTGTGGGGACGAAGATTCACGGTAACAACGGATCATCGGGCCTTGTTATGGTTGCAGACTATGAAAAACCATAACACTATGCTGCAGAGGTGGTCCTGGGCCCTACAGGACTATCAAGTGGACTTCCAGTTCATCAAAGGCAAGGACAATGTATTGGCCGATGGACTGTCAAGGCAGGTGGCTGGGACTGCAGTGACGTGACCGGACGGAGGAACAAAGGAAGACATTTTCCCCAGAGAGACTTGTTTATATTGTTAATGCGACGTATAAATCCTGGAACAGGAATAATACTCTGCCGTTGTTTTAAGGGGGGGGAAATGTGATGTTCCTGTATTAGTGTAAATAGGGTAAGTGCTGTTTGTATAGGAGATACATGGTAAGTAGAATGAAAGAGGAAGGGAGAGTGAATGGGCAGTAGAATGCTGGATGATTGGCTGAATGTTTAAAATGGCTGACAGTATAAAAGGAAGAATGACAGGTAAATCTGGGTGGACGTTGGTGGACTTGAGAGGGTTGTTTTGGTGGGTTTTGAGAGGAGATTGTGTGGAGAGTTGGTGGATGTGAAGAGAGGGTGGAGTTCGGATTAATACTAAGACCAGTACCTCAGGAATAGATGTAACCATATGCTTAAGTGCCTTTTAAAGAAATCTTGTTATCTGTGTTATTTAATAAATACTTAATTTGGTTTACCAAAGGCCTGATCCTTGGCTGGGGTTTCACAGACCAGAAGGGAGGGTGAGGTAAATAACCAAGGCTGAACTGTAGCAAATGGTGGCAGCGGGTGAAGGGAAGAATATAACACCACAAGTATTCAGAGCAAACCAGAATTATAAGCAGTCTGAGTAAATCAAAGGGATTGGGGACAGCTTTAGCACTCAGTCACAGAGGTAACCAGATAGAGAGACTCAGGCAGAGTCTCTGGGACTACTGGTTATAGGACGTGACTGGTGGTGCTGCCTAGCAGGGGGATCTGTTGAGATCTGTGCTAGAGCGGGGAGAGAAACCATAAAAAAAGACAGTCCGGACTGGTGGAGTCCCTGGTGGTGCCTAGTGACAGGCAGTAGCCACGAGCAGGTAGGAACCTGACAGGGAGAGCCAGGGAAGGGCGTCACAAACACCAACAAACATACAAAAATATAATTCTCCATCTTTGGAGACGGCAGGTGTTGCCACCACTCACCATATGCTCAGAGGCACATGTTACCAAATTCTTCCAAGCTACACAGGGAGTGGATTGGAGAGTGAAAGACCAACCCAAATTGTGTTTGCATTTTGACAAATTTATAGGGCAGTACAATATCTCAGAGAGGAGGTCAGGTTTCCTGCTCCCCTGGTGCATTCACTAGAGCTGCCCAATTTCCCTGTTTTCTCAAGTTTGATAGAAATATCTGTGGGCTATAGGTACGTTCTTAAACTGCAAGGTTTTTTGCCTATTTGTGAATTTCTCCCTTATTTGCAGACATCTAAAAAGAATGGGGAGGTAGTTCTTGTACGCAAAGGTGTAATATTGGTCAAAAAAAGATTTGTTCTTTCAGCTGCATCAATTCAAAATAAACTTGTACAGCTAGTTTTTTTGTAATTGCCATGCTGGGTACCAGATTTAGCATATCTAAAGGCAGGTGATTATCTGGTGATGCATTAAGAGACTAGCCCTTCGATCTCAGTTTGCTGGGGCACATAAGTAGCTTTTGTGTAGATGACAGTTGGAAAAGTATCAACAAATGAGAACTTAAAACAGAAATAAATTAAAATTAAAATTCATAGATCATCCAGCACTGCATATTACAATTGCTAAAACAGGATTAAAATCAATTTATTTGCCCACAAAGACCATTGGCAATTCGGATGAGGTACAGCAGGGGACAAAGTTTCAGAACTCCTGATCTAGAGTGTTTACACTAATTTTGGGTCCATGGTATGTAAATGGAGAGGTGTGTTCTTTCTCCACCCCCTTTTGCCCACCATTTTGAGGGTGGTGGTTCTGGTGTTTTTTTTAAAGGAATCTACTGAGGCTGGTAAAATAAACATCATGCTTGGTTCCCTAGCAACCGGAGGGAGTGGAAAGGTAAAATTAGAGGGTGTGGTCATTAGGAAACTGTGATTCATCCTTCATAGAGGACGGGCTGCTGGTGTGAATTGAAAAGACTGTATTTGCTGCTAGCATTAAGCACTCACTGCAGATGATGCAAATGGAAAATGGAGGTAAGAACAGCATCTTTCGTATGAAGTAATGCTCCCATGTGGATAAGCCCAAAGACAGAAACCAAACTCACCTATATCAGAGGAAGAAGTTTCACTGGCAATTAAAAAACTTAAACAGAATAAAGCACTGGGACCAAATGAACCAGGAAGTTTTTCTTATAAAATTTTTTAAGAGTTGTTAATACCATACTTGGTCCATCTATTTAATCTTATTGGACTTGAGGTTCCCTTCCCCAGTCATGGTCTTTATCTCGTATAGTGTTGTTGCCAAAACCTAACAAGGATAAAAGAAGGGTTGGGTCTTATTACCCCAGAATGTTATTAGGATCAGAAGATTTTTACTTTAGAACTGGCTGCTCGACTTAACTCTGTAGTCTTGAAATTAGTTCATTTGGACCAAACTGGATTTATTCCAGGATGGCACATCTTAGATCCTATTCTCTGGGCGGTTCACAACAGATAAACATCCAATATACAATTAAAACATATGTTAAACAATTTAAAAATAAAACAATTATACCAAAAACCTAAACATAATTAAACACATAAACAACTGCAAAACTCAATACTAAAATATTAAATATTAAAAAGTATTAAATTAGTTGAAATATTAAGATGTTAAGATATAAGATGTTAGATATTAAATATAGATATTAAATGTTAAATGTTAAAATGTTAAAATGCCTGGGAGAAGAGGAAGGTTTTACCTGGCGCCGAAAAGATAATAATGTTGGCGCCAGGCGTACCTCATCAGGGAGAGAATTCCATAACTCGGGGGCCACCACCGAGAAAGCCCTTTTTCTCATTGTTACCTTCCGGGCTTCTCTCTGAGTAGGACCCCGGAGGAGGGCCTTTGATGTTGAGTGCAGCATACAGGTAGGTTCGTATCGGGAGAGGCGTTCCATCAGGTATTGTGGTCCCAAGCCGTGTAAGGCTTTATAAGTCAAAACCAGCACCTTGAATCGAGCCCGGAAGCATATAGGCAGCCAGTGCAAGTGGGCCAGAATCGGTGTTATATGTTCGGACCTCCGAGTCCCTGTTAGCAGTCTGGCCGCTGCATTTTGCACGAGCTGTAGCTTCCGAACCGTCTTCAAAGGCAGCCCCACGTAGAGTGCATTGCAGTAGTCCAATTTAGAGGTTACCAGTGCATGGACAACTGAAGCAAGGTTTTGCCTGTCCAGATAGGGGCTTAGTTGGGCCACCAACCGAAGTTGATAGAAAGCACTCCGTGCCACCAAGGCTACCTGTGCCTCTAGTGACAGGGATGGTTCTAAAAGAACTCCCAAACTATGAACCTGCTCCTTCAGGGGGAGTGCAACCCCATCCAGAACAGGTTGAACATCCACCATCTGGGTAGGAGAACCACCTACTAACAGCATCTCAGTCTTGTCTGGATTGAGCCTCAATTTATTCGCTCTCATCCAGTCCATTACCGCAGCCAGGCATCGGTTCAGCACCTTGACAGCCTCACCTGAAAAAGATGAACCAGAGAAGTAGAGCTGCGTGTCATCAGCATACTGGTGGCAACGCACTCCAAAACTCCTGATGACGGCGCCCAGCGGCTTCATGTAGATGTTAAAAAGCATGGGGGATAGTACTGACCCCTGTGGAACTCCATATTGGAGGGCCCAGGGTGCCGAGCAAAACTCCCCAAGCACTACCTTCTGGAGGCAACCTGCCAAGTAGGAGCAGAACCACTGCCAAGCAGTACCTCCAACTCCCAGATCAGCGAGTCTCCCCAGAAGGATACCATGGTCGATGGTATCAAAAGCTGCTGAGAGATCAAGGAGAATCAACAGAGTTACACTCCCCCTGTCCTTCTCCCGACAAAGGTCATCATACAGGGCGACCAAGGCCGTCTCCATGCCAAAACCGGGCCTGAAACCTGATTGAAATGGATCTAGATAATCGGTCTCATCCAAGAGCATCTGGAGCTGGTCTGCAACCACTCTTCCAGGACCTTGCCCAAGAATGGAACATTTGCTACCGGCCTGTAATTATTAAGATTCTCTGGGTCCAGGGAAGATTTCTTCAAAAGTGGTCTCACCACCGCCGCCTTCAGGCAGCCAGGGACCACTCCCTCTCGCAATGAGGCATTAATCACTTCCCTGGCCCAGCCGGCAGTTCCAACCCTGCTAGCTTTTATCAGCCAAGAGGGGCAAGGGTCTAAGGTAGAAGTGGTTGCACGCACATGTCCAAGCACCTTGTCGATGTCCTCAAGCTGCACCAATTGAAACTCATCCAACAAATCATGACCAGACTGTGCTCCGGATACCTCATTTAATTCCACTGCTATAACATTGGAGTCCAAGTCCCGACGGATGCATGAAATTTTATCCTGGAAGTGCCTAGCAAATTCATTACAACGGGCTTCGGATGGATCTATCATGTCCATAGGGCCAGAATGTAACAGCCCTCGGACAATTTTAAAAAGCTCCGCCGGCCGGCAGATAGAAGATTGTATGGTGGCAACAAAATATTGTTTTTTCGCTGCCCGCACTGCCCCTAAATACGACTTGGTATAGGCACTTACCAGTGCAAAATTGCATCCATCAGCAGTTCGTCTCCATCTGCACTCAAGCTGTCTCCTGTACTGTTTCATCGCTCTCAGCTCTGGAGTATACCATGCAGCTGTATGAGCTCTACCCAGGAGAGGGCGCTCAGGAGCGATCGTGTCAGCTGCCCGGGTCATTTCAGTATTCCACAATTCGACTAGGGTTTCGACAGGAGCACCAGACTTATCAGCTGGAAAACTCCCCAGAGCCTTTTGAAAACCATCCGGATTCATTAGTCTCCAGGGGCGGACCATCTTAACAGGTCCCCCACCCCTGCAGAGGGGAGAAGCCACTGTAAGTCTAAACTTCAACAAGCGGTGATCTGTCCATGACAAAGGGGCTGATGTAAGACTCCCTACCTTCAGATCACCTTCGCCCTGTCCAGTTGCAAAAATCAGGTCTAGAGTATGCCCTGCCACATGCGTTGGGCCGGTAGTGTATTGGGACAGCCCCATGGTTGTCATGGAGACCATGAAGTCCTGAGCCGCCCCAGATAGGGTGGCCTCGGCATGAATGTTGACATCCCCCAGCACTAAGAGTCTAGGGGATCTCAACAAAACCTCCGAGACCACCTCCGTCAGCTCAGTTAGGGAGTCGGTTGGGCAGTGGGGTGGGCGGTACACCAGCAGAATCCCCAATCTGTCCCCCTGACCCAACACAAGGTGCAAACACTCCAGACCAGTAGCTAAATGGACAGGGTGCTTGGAGAGAGAGATGGAACTCCTATAGACCACAGCAACCCCCCCTCCCCGGCCCTCAAATCTACCCTGATGCTGAACCAAATACCCAGGTGGGCACAGCTGGGAGAGACTAACCCCACCCTGCTCACCCACCCAGGTCTCGGTTATACATGCCAGGTTGGCCCCCTCATCCACAATTAAATCCTGGATGAGAGAGATCTTATTGTGAACCGATCTGGCATTTAAGAGCAGCATCCGGAGATCTGAGAGCTGGCTGATAGGGCAACCAACAAACCTGTGGGTGCGTGGGGGACCGGAACACGGCACAGCTGTTAACTGTCTGGGCCACGTTCCCCTCACCTGGCAAGTCCTCCACACAATGTCATATCTCCCTCTACCCGTCACTACACTAATTGCCCCCCCCTGAAATCTTCCCAAACGACTTTGACTGCACTCTCCCAGGCACATATTGCGAGCTCACACACATGTACACACTCAAACCATACACTCCCCCCTACACCCCCACACAAGGCAAGAGCTACTACAGGGCCACTCCTTCTCTAGCAGGCTTCGTCGTTGGAAAATATGTCGAGCTGCCTTCCTCAAGAACGAGTAGCGCCACCACCAGCTGCCTCCTGCTTCATTGAAAATAGTCCAACCGTCGTCCTTGTCCACCAAGCAGGGCGAGGAAGTCACAGATGATGGTAAGCACCCCAAGTCCAATCGCAGCTCCTGCCCGTGGGTCACGAGCGCAAAGGCAGGTTATCGGCACTGTCAGGTCGTCTGGGCGCCGTGATCTACAGGTCCGTGCAAAGCGGTGCCAGGGAGTCCAATGCCGGAAAAAGCAGGGGGCCCCGCCCGTCAACGGACACTCGGGAAAAAAGCAAGAAACACAGAAAGAAAAGCAAGGAGCAGGGAGTCCCCCCACCCTCCAATGGCTCCCGGCGGCTTCCGGGGCCACGGAGAGAGGCGACGTCCACGCGGTCCGAAAACTGCCTCCCCGCTGCCTCCTGCTGCGTCCCGGGCCTCTACCACCTCCAAGGCCCCAAAACCGCGTCATCCGCCGATGACGGAAACGAGGCAAACGGGCCGTCCGGCAGCGGGCCTCCAAATGGAAGACTGCACCATGGGCCAGGCAACAAAGTCCACACTTCCTTCGTCCCGGGCAAACCCCAGGCGGCTCAGCAGGCGACACAGCAGACACAGGAGGGACCACACCGTGTTGACCCACCAGCAAGTCACCGCAAGTGTTGAGGTATGGTCCTTCACCACACATTTATCCGATGTTTTGTTAGCGAAGCTCCCGGCGTAGCGTCTTACTCGTTCGCCATCTTGAGACCAAACACTTGGAAATAGCTTTAATTTAATCACCTTGTTATCTCACCCAGCGCCAATGGTCGATTCTTCTGTTTAACTGGAGCTCAACCCAGAGCAATGCGAGGCCTGTTTTTACGTCCCTCAATAAAAAGGCTCACATTTCACATGTGAGAAGACTGGCGTCTCATGAGCATTACTTAGTATCATCTATCACACCCTGCAAAATAAACAGCCAGTAGCTGTTCTTTCCCTGTATATACTGAGAGCTTTTGATAGCCTTGAATGGGGGTACATGATAAAGGTTCTGAATAAATACAATTTGGGAGAAAATATCTTGTAAGTTATATCACCATTATATGCAAAAAATGAAGCAATGGTTCGAACAAATAATTTGGACTCCTTGAGGGTGTTGATAGCAAGAGGGATTAAGGAGAGCTGTCCCTTATCTCCATTTCTTCGCCCCCACCCTGGAACCTATATCAGATAAGTTACAGGAAAATGTAGAGAGGGAAGGGTGAAGAGCATCTGTTAAATATGCAGAGCTTGGAAAAGTTACTTTTTTGAACTACAACTCCCATCAGCCCAATCCAGTGGCTATGCTGGCTGGGGCTGATAGGAGTTGTAGTTCAAAACAGCAACTTTTCCAAGCTCTGTAAATATGTATGCAGATGATATGGTGTTATGCTAAATGGACAAGAGGAAACAGCCCCTGGTCTTAAAAAGGAATTAGAAATATTTGCTAATGTGGCAGGATTTAAGGTTAATTTTGATAAATCAACAATAATGTTTTCTCATATGCCCTCAAGTATACAATCTGAAATATACAAAATATTGGGAATACCTATCTGCACTCAATCTATTCATTACTTGGGAGTGCTAATACCACTAATTGGAAAAATGAAGAATGAAATGAAGTGATGGTCAAGTTAATTTATCGGTTTTGGGGATAATTGCATGAATTCAAATGAAGTTAGTGCCAAGATTTTTGTTTTTGTTTCAGGATCAGGTTTTCCTCATCCCACTTCATCAGAAAATTCTTTTAAAATGCCCCCCCCCAAAATGAACTCATTTATATTTCAAAATAAGAAACCACAACTAACCTTGAGAAGGTTATAAAAAAGGATGGAGGGGGATGGGGACTGCCAAATTTGCAAATTTATTATGAAGCATTTCAATTACGCCAGTTAAGTTTTGTTATGAAAGCAAATAAAGGCTGGATTCAATTGGAAGAAAAAAATGTTAGGGTTAGGCCCACTATGGTTACTTCCTTTTCTTCCTATGCAGGATGTGCTCATAAGGAAAATTCATAATCCCTTTACAAAAAATATAATTTTGGGGGGGGAAAGCGGCAATCTAAAATATCTCCAGTGTGTTCTCCTCTAACTCCCATGCAAAAATATATGGGATTGATGAACTATGCACTTAAGCAATGTATGGTTAAATGGGAAATATATGATTATTTCTGGTTAAGGGATTGCTATAGCAATGGTTCTCCTGTCCCGCTAGCCCAATTTAGGATAGATATTCCAGATTGGGCACTGAGGTGGCTGCAGGCATATCAATTAGATCATTTTCTAAAAAGTCCTTAGGTTAAAACACATGCCAATAGGCCATGTACTAGTGTTGAGAGGGCTGTGATGGACAGGGGAAGAGGAGGTAAAGGGACAGTCCCAGCATTTTACACAAGCTTAATGGATAAAATGATGGGTCAGCTAATAGGATTAAAACAACAATGGGAAGAAGACTTGCAGATAAAAATTGAAAGGCCAGAATGGATTAGTTTATATACATTTAAACACTCTAGAACTGTTTCTGCAAATAATACAGGAATAAAATTACAAATATTCCACAGATGGCATATGATGTCAATACATATGTCACATGTCTCATCTGCGATAAATTCATTATGCTGGCGACCAAGATGAAGGTGGTGTGAAAATTGGAGGGAGAAAGATCAATTATTTAAGATATGCAGACTGTACCATACTACTAGCAGAAACCAGTAATGATTTGAAACAAATGCTGATGAAAGTTAAAGAGGAAAGCACAAAAGCAGGACTACAGCTGAACGTCAAGAAGACTAAAGTAATGACAACAGAAGATTTAGGTAACTTTAAAATTGACAATGAGGACACTGAACTTGTCAAGGATTATCAATACCTCGGCACAGTCATTAACCAAAATGGAGACAATAGTCAAGAAATCAGAAGGCTAGGGAGGGCAGCTATGAGAGAACTAGAAAAGGTCCTCAAATGCAAAAATGTATCACTGAACACTAAGTCAGGATCATTCAGACCATGGTATTCCCAATCTCTATATATGGATGTGAAAGCTGGACAGTGAAAAAAGTGGATAAGAGAAAAATCAACTCATTTGAAATGTGGTGTTGGAGGAGAGCTTTGCGCATACCATGGACTGCAAAAAAGACAAATAATTGGGTGTTAGAACAAATTAAACCAGAACTGTCACTAGAAGCCAAAATGATGAAACTGAGGTTATCCTACTTTGGACACATAATAAGAACACCTGATTCACTAGAAAAGACAATAATACTGGGGAAAACAGAAGGGAGTAGAAAAAGAGGAAGACCAAACAAGAGATGGATTGATTCCACAAAGGAAGCCACAGACCTGAACTTACAAGATCTGAACAGGGTGGTTCATGACAGATGCTTTTGGAGGTCACTGATTCATAGGGTCGCCATAAGTCATAATCGAAGGCACATAACAACAACAACAAATGGTGGACTTGTACAAAGATAGCAGGGTTCTGGAATATGGTACATAGAGCAATGTCTAATATAATTAAAGAAAAAAATGACCTCACTTCAGAACTGTTGTTATTATTTTTATTTATGGGTGGAAGTATTAATTTAAAAGCAAAACTTTTAATGGCAGCACGCCAAACAGTACAGAGTACAGAGATGGAAAACGCTGGAAGGATAAGACTCGGATGTGCGGTATAAAAATATAAGGAATATAGGCAGCGCTGATCTTTGGTACCTGCCAGGTAGAGTAAAAGCACAGATTTTTGATGCCATTTGATAGAAATTCATGATGTACATAAATGAAAATGATTTGTGGACAACTATCAGTTGCTGCTGGAACCATTTGGTTTTCATCCTGAATTTAAGGTAATAACTTGCTGTAAAATATTCTGATTTGTCAGACATACTTGCTGTCTATGTTATTTTGATTGTAATGTGGATAATAATAAAAATTAAATGTATTTTTAAAGAAGAGATTTTTTTAATCTAAAAAATTAGAACAAAAATTATTGTGATGGTCAGAGTTGGAGATAGATTCCATTCTCCCTAGCGTGCCTGAGTTCTGCTTCTCAGAAAGTGAGGTCTAACTCAATGATGTTAACAGCACAACCAGGGAATACAGTCCTTTACATACATTCCTAACATGTGGGTTGTTATGATCCAACATGTGGTAAAAAGTGGTATGCAGACTTAGCTTCAAATTATTCATATTGATCACTAGAGCGTACTTCACACATTCCTGCAGCAAGCCAGAATAATTGGGATTTGTTTTGGGAATGGCACTTGTTGAGCGAAACATACACTATGACACTATTTCAAAAGAAGGCTTTGAGCTGCATCTGATGGTTTCCACAGCAGTTATACATAAAATTATTGGTTGGACAAACAAGCAGCGGCTTTCAGCAATATTCAGCAGCCACCCAAAGTCACATCAGAGGCCAATGGTGGGATCCAACTGATGTCCTTGCATTCAAAGTAGGGCTTTTGGCTCGGTGGAGGCATCCACTGTTGGAAGGTTTTGCAGATTCTCCCTTGCCACCTCCTCGCAGTGTCCCTGCCTTCGAGTCAGCTGCAGAGAGTTGAGGGGAGTTCCAGAACAGGATGGAAGATAGCATGGGGAGGAGCTGCAGGGGGGAAGGGGAATTGGCAGACATCACCTCCACTCCCCTTTTATTAGGATCAAAAGCCCTTCCGTGAGCATAGTTGGATTCCACACCAGATGAGTGACAGTTTCATGGCAAAGTCCCATGAATATAGGCACACTTCTTGATTCTGGTGCAGCCTCGCTATTATGTAGCATCATCGATGTAGTTGACCTTGTAACTTAAGCAGTTAGAAGAAACTAGCAGAGCAACGTAAGCAAAAAATAAAAATAAGATATAGGGCCCTGACTGAAGGAGCTTACAATCTAAATTCTAACAGTGGGGATGAGAAAGAGATAGGCCAGGGTAAGAGGTGAGGAGCATGAGCCCTCCGCTGAACTCTGTAGACTCCCCTTTTGGGGGTACTAAAGTGCAATCCTATGCACAGCTATTTGGAGTTATTTTCTAGAGCTCCATGAGAATTACTCCCGAAAGGGTATGGGAGATTGCTTTAGCAGAACACTTGACTCAAGATAGAAGGATGGTGTGTGGTTTTGCAAAATATGAGAGGTTTGAGAAAACTTTGTTAACAAGAAGGAAGGGATCATTCATCCTCTGCGTACGCATGGGTCTATATGGAGAGGTTATGTACACGTACTACAATGAGAATGTGGATTTCAGTAAGATATTACTAACTTGAACGTTGCCTTCTAACAAATCTGCTTTGTAACTTTACACTTTCAATGAGTCACACTACACAAGTTTGTATTTTGTGTTTGGTTGTTTATTTGGAAAATGTATGTACTGGATAGTATAATCCGCTGTACAGTTTTTGAAAATCAATAATAATAATAAAAGAATTACTCCCAGGTAAGTGGATATAGGAATGTAGTCCTAAAATGCAAAACAGTTAAGCACTCCAAAATCCTACTGATTTCCAAAAGGAGGATGTTAAGCCAACGCTTCACTCTTTTATTGAAACCAAAGGGACTAAACTTTGGCAATAGCTGTGAATAGGAGTTTAATCTGAAAGGTCAAGTGAGATCTACTTGACCCTGTGCACAGCTGCCCTTCCTGTCTTCAAGAGCAAGAAACAAATATATGCAGTTAATTAACACATGAAGGAGTATTAAAGCCTCGTTCACACAACTGCTGGTGTACAGTGAATGCACATGAGGGAGAGAAGCATGATCACAAGCGGCAAGCCTTTCCCCCACTGCTGCTTGTGACAGCTTGTGACAAAAGTGAGCACACACATACATACTAACAGTGTGTGCAAAGTCTAACTGTGCAATCAGGGGCCCTGAGTTTTGCAGGGTTCTTAACCGCTCATCCAGAGCCTAAGAAAGTACAGTATATTATGTGTGTGTGTATGTGTGGGGTCTGTTCAGGAGACCAAATGAACACACAGAGGTCAGATGTGAGGTCTGCCACTGTGATCTGACTCCTCACCCACACCAATTTTACATGTGTGCATTGTGCGCTGGTAATTTCATTAACGGCTTAGCAGCTGATTTTTTCCCTGGTCTTCTGTGAGGTTTTCAAGAACTGTGTGATGAAATATGAACCCTGGTTCCTTTTCCTATTCTGCTTCTACCCTCTCCCCCCAATCCCCACACCCTTTATTACATTTCATGGCTCTGTAACAATTGCCTTCCAAGAAAGGCAGGTGTGATTATAGACTCTCCACACCTCATCTAACTTTGCTAGCTTCCCATCAGCTTGCCACTGCTCGCCCATAAGGAGCAGATGAAATGTTAAGAAATACCCAGCTCCTCAAGGTCAGCTGAAGAACCAAGTCACAGTACAAGGTTTTGGGTTTTTTTTAATAATCTTCCGTTCTGTTGCAATAAGCAAGATTGAGAACTGTATTATGTTGTCATCATTTGACATTATGTATGAAAAGTATCTAAATCATCTTGTGTTGGTTGAACTATTGTGGTTTTTTGACTCCTTGGGTGAAGATAGTTACTATCAGAAAATATCAGTGTTAAGGGCTGGGGGTTGGGGAGATTGGACCTCTAACAAACTCTGATCTCTTTTCAGATCAGTTTTTCTGATTTGTGCCACCTGCACACCCAAAGTTATTGTTACCATTTCCCTACTTACCTGCCCCATAAGAAGTCCTAAGGGCAATGGTGCCAGCAGGGATGGTTTCCTTTGAATAACACAGTAGGGATGGAAAGATCTGTCCATTTCAGTTCTCTCAGTTTCTCAGTTTTCCAGTCTTACATTCAGTTCTCCACTTTCTGCAGCAATTTGTAATTTAAAAAAAACAAAAACTAGTATTTTAGTTCGAGTTCCTCCTAATCAACACACTTTTGTAGGAGGTTTTGACTAATGTACACATTTTTTGCAACCAATTGTAATCCATTTTGTATGCTATTTTCAAAAATACATTCATTTTTATGCACATGTTCCTCTAAAATATGTATTTTTGTAAACATTGCTTGGTTGGAGAGAAAATTCAGAAAAGAGTGAATTTCAAAGCACAGCTGGGTTTTGTTTATTTATTTATTTATTTATTAAATTTATTGGTTGCCCATCTGGCTGGTTGTCCAGCCACTCTGGGCGACGCACTACATAAAAACATACAATTCACATTAGAACCTTAAAATTCCAACAATAACACTAAAATCTTGGTTCTCATGTTGTTTCAGAAAGTGCCAGTTTGAGAGATGCCGCTGAATTCAATTTCTCTCCGATTCCTGTAAGAGAGCACTGGAGATATAGGGTGCTCTAGGCTGTCATGACTTTTCAGGAGAGATTCAAATACACACCACAAATTTAGGTGGATTAACGAACTCTGATGCCCAAACACAACAAACCAACTCTTGAAAAGAAACAGACTTTTTGCAGTTAGGAAAGTGATGGGGAAATATATTGAAAAGTATGGGATGAATGAATGACTAGATGAATGGACACCCTGCAAACAAATGCTCATTGCATGGAGGATGGATGCTTATTGTCTTGGACACCTGCAAACAAATCAGGATGAGGGTTCAATAAAGACCAATCATATTCTAATCTTTGCATAAGCTTTGTGCAAGCATTCAGGGTGAGTGCTCAATAAAGATCCCCTGGAAGCTCTTCAGAATATTTCTTTATTTACAAATACGCAAGCAAACATGTACAGCAGATCCCCCAGAAAGCAATCCTCATCTATCCAGGTTTTTCAGCTAACTCCAGCTACAAACTGTCTTTCACGCATGCACGCACGCACACATGCTCTGTCCAGCATTTCCCCTAGACCCCGCCCCTTCAGGCAGATTGTCCATTCAGCTCCCATTGAGGGAATTTTAACCTCTGATGATCAGCAGGACAGGCAACTTTACAAAGGATAGGCTATCATGAGCTGTAAAAGCAGAAAGGACTCAGTTAAAGTAATGTGAGATTATTTCAATAGTGTTGTTCCTATTGAATTAACTCTTAACTGAAGGATGGCATGCTACTAGGGTTGGCAGGTTCAGGGCCTGAGACTGATCCTGTATCTTTAGGAGAAGAGAAAGTCAGCCAAGTGCAGGTGTTCTTGCAACACTGTAATGAGAAGAAAAACCAGGTGGAATTCTCCCTTCCCACTCCACAACTTTTAAAGATAAAGAAGACCTCTTGGAGGCTGGGCATGGCAACCAAGAGGTCTTCTGTATCTTTAAAAGGGGGAAAGGAGAATTCTACCTTGTGGTTTTTCTCATTACAGTGTTGCAAGAACACCTGCACTTGGCTGACTTTCTCTTCTCCTAAAGATACAGGATCGGTCTCAGGCCCTGAACCTGGCAACCCTACATGCTACCATCATAGGTATCATTATAAGAAACCAAATCACCACTATTATAAAAGGCTATGGATAGAAAGAGGGCCTGGTATGCTCCAGTGGCTCCCATGTGTGGGTGCACTGCAGTGCATCTCTGGGTACACTGCACTAGGAATGGGTGAGAATTCAGCTGAATTCGGACTGAGCACTGGATTTTTTAGTGGTCCACATATTCTCCACCTTTGTACAGTGATCGTATTTACTCTGAACTTCAGCAGCTTTCATTGACACCAGATTTTTCTGTCTCCAATATTCCCTTTTATTGATTTTATTCCCTTTTATTGATTTTAGTCACAGCACAGCACACAGCAGTACAGCTCTCTCTCGCTCTCCCTCCCTCCCTCCTCCTCCACTCTAATTAAGCAAGCTCCAAGCAGGAAGAAGCAAGCCAAGCCCATAATAGAGATTAAAAGGCAAGCCTAGCCCTAGAGAGTCTCTAGAGAGTCCTTAATGTGGGCAAGTCTCTTTAGCCTTGATTTCTAATCTCTGTAGTGTTAACTCATTAAATGATTAAAAGGTAAGCCTAGAGACTAGAAAGTGTCACCCACATTAAGGACTTTAAGCTTGCCAAGGAGGAGGAAGAAGATGGGAGCACTGAAAGTTTCCTCCTTTCAATTCCAAAAAGTAAACAGCTGGTCTCTGCTTATTAACATGAAAACTGACCAGTCTCAGTCATGGTGGAGGAGGGGAGAAGGAGGAGGAGGAGATAAAGTCACTTTCCTTTATCAATATTTCCTTTCCTCTATCAATATTTCCTTTCCAAACATCAATATCTCATTTCAAAATATTGATATTAATATCAATGTTTTTGGGGAGAAACAAAATTGGACAGGTAAAAGCAGTGTATACTGGACAAAGAAAGAACTAAAATCAATATCATCTGCTAGGTCAACAGAATGCTTTCGAAGTGGCACTAGCCAACAGATACCATCCTTACTCTGTACACACACAAACATATGGCATGCTTCTCCCCCTTCATTCAAGTGATCCCTATCATCAGGGACCAAGATACCCAGTTTTTGGGAGATATATATTGCAGTGGAGTACAGAGATAACCGGTCTGTTAAGATTGGTAGTTGAAAGAATGAAGAAACTTCAGGTTTATTACTACAAAGAGGTAAAGTCATACATGCTGAAGCAGCCATGTGGCTTCCACTGAGGGAGCCATTACTAACTGAGAACAAAAACAGGAAGAGAAGAGAGGAAGGGGAGGAGCAAAGCCTGCAAAATAACAAGCACTTCAGGGGAGGAATTAGCAGATGGAAGAATAGATTGCCTTTCTGCCTATCGGCCCCCCTCCCCACTGGTTCAGGTCACTTGTGTTGGTGCTTTACTCCAAACAAAATGCAGACAGAAGTGAAAGGGAAAAATACATTAATATGGGAGACACTTAAGAGATGCACCCACAAACATAACTTGAGGTGAGGGCAAAACTGGATCCATATTGCCTGATGACTCCAAAGTCTGAGGTGAGAGGCAGTTTTAGTCCCCTCTCAGCAGCCCTATTGACTGGCCTTAGGCCTGTTGATAACTCACCCAAGACAGCACACACACATACTGATTCTGCTGTGCCTATTTACTCCTCTGTAACTCCTTTTTGGAAGTTGTGATCCTCCTTCTTCATCTGACCTGTCTTCACTCTACCTTCTCCCTACAGGAACAAAGATCCTTCCGCTGCCACTTCACACCCTTTGCGTCCACCATCCACAACCTATTCTTCAATATCTGTCTTCTTCCTCATTTATGTCCCTTAGTCTCCCTCATTCACGTTGCCCTGTTCCTACAGGGGAAATAAGGAGCACTACTCTCGGGGACATAGTAGCAGTAAGGGCAAAACGTGCTTGCCACCCCTACATTGTGTAACCATCATTGAAGGACGCTGCCACCTAGGTGCTAGGGATGGACATAGTGCTACATCTGATCTGTGTCTATTTCACGTGTCCATTATAAATCGGTTCCATCCCATTTCTGCATTAATCTCTGTCTCTGTGGGTCTAAAAAAACCTACTACAAAATATGTATTTAAATACATGTTTTCTCAGAAGATGCATTTCTAATTATATAATTATTTTAAGCCATCATGGAGCATGACAATAGCATTTGGGGGGGTGAAGCAAGTGAGGTGAGGGCGTGAGGCAACCAAGGATGGCAGGCCA
This sequence comes from Rhineura floridana, assembly GCF_030035675.1. Lineage (NCBI taxonomy): Eukaryota > Metazoa > Chordata > Lepidosauria > Squamata > Rhineuridae > Rhineura > Rhineura floridana. The sequence continues at coordinate 41,483,691 of NC_084481.1, read as the reverse complement.
ATGGGTGAGCAAGGCAGGCAGGTGTGAGGCAAGCAAGGCAAGGGTATGAGGCAAGGAAGGAAGATGAGCAAGCAAACAAGGTGAGTGGGTATGACGCAAGCGAGGTGAAGATGTGAACCAAGCAAGGAAGGTGGGCGAGTGAGTGAGATGGGCAAGTATGAATCGCACGAGCAAGCAAGGTAGCTGAGGCGAGCCACTGAGGAACAGTGAAGACAGAACAGGGCAGCTGCTTAGCAACTGTCCAGCTCTGGTGCAGCCCTCCCCTTACTGACAATGCTGTTCTGAGTCTCAGCAGCAGAGGTCAAGGAGGAGAGACGTGGCGGGAGAACAGGATGGTTATTGAGGTGCTGCCCTCCTCCTCGTGGGAAAAGGTCTAAAGCGGAGGAAAGGAGGAGGCTTGGTGACCCATGGGGGGAGAGGAAAATGCTTGGTGATCTGTGGAGGGGGAGCAGGGAGGAGACTTTAGGTAAGTGAGCCAGTAGCCACTGCTGTGTAACAACACCTGAGACCTCAGTAATGGAAAGGGGGGTAGGGGGGGTTCGATTCTTGGAGTGAGGTGCTGAGGTTGGCACACAAAGCATGCAAGGGTGAAGCCCTTAGTCTAAACACATTTTCTTCCAAATATGCACTCCTAAACATACTTAATCCTAAAAATATGGATTTTTATATGCATTTAGGTACATTTTTTGAGCCAGGACCTGCATCACAAAATTCAGGGAAGTACTAAATCAAAAGGATAACTGTATTCCAACTTGCACATTAGTCCAGGGAGCATGGATCAGTTTGTATCAGACGTTTGCACCGCATCCCTAATAGATGCACCAATTGATTCCCTACATGCACTCCCCAACTTGCATAAAACACTTGAGACCTCACCTCTGCAGAGATATATGCTAGACAGTGCCCAGTGATTGGTCTGGGAGTAGCATATGCCATACCGTTGTTGAAGCTAAATAGCTGTGGACCATCTGATTAGTGCCTAGATGGGCAGCCAGAGGCAGCCCCCCGCACCCATAAGACACTCTAAAGGAAGAGTGAGATACATGCAATAAACAAAGAAACATTCTTATAGAAAGAAATATGATACATGAAACAATAAAAGGCTTTGCTGGGCACCACATTCTCCACAACATTTTAGTTACTGGTTTCAGCTCAATAGATTGTTTATGATTTTTCCTTTCTGCTACAATTATTATTTTTAAAGCAATGCCATCATAATTGCTTGCCAACTGTTCTAAAAACCATTTTTATACCCAATTACCACTTTTTTAAAAAAGAAAAAACAAAACACATGAATTGGCAATGCAAAATCATACTCCTCCTGTTTTAAAAAGAAGACAAATCAATTATAATTAATTGCTTTATTATTGTTATTATTTTCACTCCAGGCACATACTGGGAAAAGCAATCTTCAGTCTGGGGTGAATTTTTACAGCTGCCTTTTAAAGCCCTGAAAATGGAGTTTTATTATAGAAATGCTGACACAACCTCATCTACAATATATTGGTGTGAACTGTATAATAAGCAGTTATTATGTATGTGTAAAAATAATGAGAGGCAGTGTCTGAAGAGAGTTAATGTAAAATGCTAAGCAATTATAGTTGGTTACACAGTATAGGTTAATGTTCTTTCATATAGCTACACATCCCCGCCCTTTTGTCCTGCAGAACTCCTAATGAAAATTTTGAAACCTGACGGTAATGATAAGCAGCCATTCACATGTCCTCTGTGTCAAGGCTGGAGCATTAATGCCTTCCTTCATATAACATTTTGCATAGCCTAAAGCATCTATTAAAATCCTTTGTAAAATTCATGAAACAAAAGTGGTCGGTTGAGTCTAGTGGGAAAGAAAGTAAGCTGCTTATTAGCAAAAAGTCAAAAACACAGGGCCAATTACATAGCTAGAGAAGGAACCCTAAGGAACTGTGTAGGGAGTAATTCTTTCTTTAGCCCAACGGGCTCAAGCGAAAGGCAATTTGGATTTCACACACACGCACACGCATGCACACACACACATATATGTTTTCTAAGCAGTAATTAAACTCAAATATTTGGAGTTAGAAACAGCTCTATAACAACTGAAAGAACTGCTTCAGTAGAAACAATTTCCTTGTTTCTTACATAGATGCTAAATTGGAAGGATTTGGGGATGCTCCCTGAAGAAATGGCTAAGGGGCAGTCAAGAGGAGCTGAGAGCTCAGGAGATATGTAAAGAATCAGTTTGGTATTTCAAATACGATAAATTAGATATATAAAAAAGAGCCTTCCTTCCGAACAAGCAACATAAAACTGAATAAACCTACAATAAGATTGCCCTTTTTCTGTTATAAACTTGACATTAAGCCTGTCATGTTCAATGACAACCTAACAGACCTCATTCTTTACCCTTTGGAATTTGAAAGATTGGCAGATGCCATGATTTCCTTAACATAAAAGACCTTATAGATAATGTTGGCTGTGCTTACTTTCAGTTTCTGAACTTCACTCCCGTACTTTTAGAATCATTGGGTGAGATTTGCAAATCGGGCTGGAGATTTGCCTTTGGTCAATAATTGCTTCTGACCGCTTGGAAAATCTTTTCCTGACAATAGGAGGAAACGTGACTAGAGCAGCAATTTTTTTTCAAACGATTTGCTTTACTAGTCAAAATATTTCCCTACATTCATAATAATGAGATGCTTTGCACAAAACAGCTCATTATTATGAAAGAAGGGCGAATTACTGTAAAGTTTGAAAAGCTAAGCCAAGGCAGAATTTTACTGTGTTGGCTCTACACAGAATACAGAAAAGCAGCCCTGTCTTAAGTTTAAAACAACCCTCTTCCTACTTCAAAAAAAAATATTTTATCCAATATAGACACAATCTCTCTGTTCGAGAATACAGAAAGCAGCAAGGATAAAACAACCTATTTCCTAACAATGAGCTGGTGAACTTTTAACAATTGTGTTGAAAAAGTACCTTTGACTGAAGAATTGTTTCAAGGGTTTTGACTTTTTAGAAGGGGATGGATTCATTTTTGGCTCTTGGTGGTATTGAGCGAGATGGGGGGTTGAAATACATTTGAAGTTTACAGTGAATACTATGATAAATACTAGCTAAGGCCCATCTTTTTGATAGGTGGTACGTGTGTGTGTGAGTGAGTGAGTGAAAGAATGACATAGATAGATACTGTTACCACAAAACACTTGTAGAAACTGTGAGCCCATCACCAGTGGTTCATCTGGCCAGGGCAGAGGCCAAATTCTGCCTGCATTTGAACAGTGTCCCCTAGACTCAGTGGTTTACTGGGCCCCACAGGAAATCATTCCTGCTGTTCACATTTATGTGGGAAAAAGTAAAGTGGGACATTTGGAAACCCTATTGTCTGAACACTTCAGCCATTAAGAATCAAAACTCCTAGCAGTATAGCACCATCCTGAGCTCTGTTTCTTAATGATGGACTGTTGGGACTAGCTTTTAGATACACTGCCCCTATTCACTCATTCCCTCTACACGTTTACCGAATGCACAGAAGGGGGAATGGTATCACACCCACTCATCTTCACACATTCCATGAAAACAGGAAAGTGCGGTTATGTGTCTATGATTGTCTGAGCATACTGTAGGCTCCTCTACGTCAATAGGTATCCTGCATGATGAGAGCATTACAGGCTTCCTACTCACATGGAGGAGACTATGCATGGAATGCAGAACAACTTTAATTGTTCATTGATTTAATTTAACTTCCTTCCGCTGCACACATGATCCATACATTTAGTAGACACATGGGGGGGCGCAGATGAATAGGACTATTGTAACTAACCCTGAAACCACAGGTCTTTTGGCAGCTTTCTTATCACCATTTTAAAGCTTTCATTTCCCAGTCAAATAATAATAATAATAATAATAATAATAATAAATTTAATTTATGTGTCGCCTATCTGGCCAATGGCCACTCTAGGCGACGTACATACAATAAATATGGCAGAATACAATATAGAAATACAGTGAAATATATAAATTATAAGAGCAAACAATACATAATAGGAGGCATTTAAAACAGAAGAATATTAAGCCTCCCCAGAAGTCCCAAAAGCCTGCTGAAAAAGCCAGGTCTTTAAGGCCTTGCGGAACATATTCAGGGAAGAGATGTGCCGAAGATCTTGTGGGAGGGAGTTCCAGAGGGTGGGGGCCGCCACTGAAAAGGCCTTCTCTCTAGTGCCCGCCAACCTAGCTGCTTTGGTTGGCGGGACTGAGAGAAGGCCTTGTGTGGCCGATCTTGTCAGGCGACATGATTGGTGGCGTTGTAGGCGCTCCTTTAGATAAACTGGGCCGAGACCGTGTAGGGATTTAAAGGTTAAAACCAACACCTTGAATTGGGCCCGGAAAACAACTGGAAGCCAGTGTAGATCGAACAACACTGGCGTGATGTGGTCCCGGCGACGACTGTTTGTGAGTAATCGAGCCGCCGCATTTTGAATAAGTTGTAGTTTCTGGACCGTTTTCAAGGGTAACCCCACGTAGAGCGCATTACAGTAATCTAATCGAGAGGTGACCAGGGCATGTACTACCAGTGGGAGCTGATGAACAGGAAGGTAGGGTTGCAGCCTACGTATAAGGTGTAGTTGGTACCAAGCTGCCCGGCTCACAGCCGAAATCTGAGCCTCCATGGACAGCTTGGAATCAAGTACAACCCCGAGGCTGCGGACCTGGTCCTTTAGGGGTAAACTCACCCCATTGAACTTCAGGTCAACGGTTCCCAACCTTCTCTTGTCCCCCACGAGCAGTACCTCGGTCTTGTCGGGGTTCAGTTTCAGCCTATTCCTTCCCATCCATCCACTCACGGACTCCAGGCACTTGGACACGGTCTCCACAGCCAACTCTGGTGAAGATTTAAATGAGAGATAGAGCTGAGTGTCATCCGCATATTGGTGACACTGCAGCCCAAATCTCCTGATGATTGCCCCCAGCGGCTTCATATAGATGTTAAATAGCATGGGAGAGAGGATAGAACCCTGTGGCACACCACAATTGAGAGGCCAAGGGTCTGAAACCTCCTCCCCCAATGCCACCTGTTGGTACCTATCAGAGAGAAAGGAGCGGAACCACCGTAATACAGTGCCTCCTATTCCCAATCCCTCTAGGCGATATAAAAGGATACTGTGGTCGACAGTATCAAAAGCCGCTGAGAGATCGAGGAGGACAAGGAAGGTAAATTCTCCCCTATCTAATGCCCTCCTCATATCATCTACCAGAGCGACCAAGGCTGTTTCAGTTCCGTGACCAGTCCTGAAGCCCGATTGGTATGGATCTATGTAATCCGTTTCATCCAAGTGTGTTGACAACTGATTGGCCACCAAAATGTAAGACCAAAATGTAATAGTATTACTGTGCTTATAGTCATATCCCCTGCCTAAGGGTCCCAGTGCTGACCCAAGGGGGTCTTTGATTCAGATTATGCTCCCTGCTCAAGGGCGAGCTTTCAGCACCCCTTTCTACACTACCCTGGCCTGAGGATGTGGCTTTTCCATCATCCTCTGCAACCTCTCCTACTCCCGCTCTCCATGCAGGAGAATGTTACTGCAGAATAGGCTGCAGGCTCTTTAAATATTCTAGACAGTTCTCCTTGTCTGGGGAAGGGCAGAACCATTGGAAGGTCATGCCCTGCCAGCCTTTAAAGCTTCAGATGAATTTCTTAGCCTTTACTTAGAGTAACAACATCTTCCCAAATTCAGCTAGCAGGTCCCTTAGAAGCTGCCAGGATCCTGCCTTGCCCAAGCCCAGATCTGGTGCTCATTACCATTTCCCTTGAGGGCTCTGATCCCCAGCAGAACAGGATACTTTCATTACATAACAAAGGATGTCGCTCAGGCCCGGCGCCAGTGGATGGCCAGGTTGGACAGTAGCCAAGGACCCTTGCGGCTGAGAGGGGCTCCTGCTTCTGGGGTTGGGCACGCCACAATTTGTGCTAGCATCTGGTTGTGGAGCGTGCACCCTGTGACCTGATACTGATGTGGATTGCGGAGTGGGAGCGACTCTCCCAGGCAACATACTGCCACAGCCAGCACAGAATATCTGGACCACTTCTCACATTGCACTGCTGCCTCTGGGGGCTTAAATAGGCCTGGCTGTGTCAGCGTGCTGTGCATGCATGTCATTATCCAAGATGGTGGTGTGCTGATGCAGCCTATTTAATTCACCATTGGTGTCTAGTGCCACCTTTGAGGTGTAATCTGGTGCCAGCCCTGATGTCACTAAAAGTGCTACTGTACATGGTACTTAAATAAGATACACATGGTAGAGATTGAGGCCAACAAGTGAAACACTAATTCCTCTTTATCTAGCTTAATGAATGCCTGAAAAAAGTTGTATCATAACGGATACTGAAGATACATTCAGACTTCTTGATTCCTGCCCCCCTTCCAAAATTAGCCTTTTTATTTTATTTTTAAACACCTTTGCAAATAGCATAAGCATCTTACCAATATAAGGTAGCATTATGCCCAGATAAGATTTTTTTAAGAGTGGACTTGTAACAATTCAGTGCTGCAACAGCGTCTTCCTCTTTTTCTGTTTACATTATGCATATCAATCAGCAATTTCACTTGCAAATGAAGGCTGCAGTACTGAAGCCACATTTGAACTCATAAGATACTAATGGGACGTCACATGTGGCTTCTTGACTGCAGCCCAGATGCTTAGGCAAAGACCTGCTTTAATATATATAGGTTTTGCAAGATCACATCAAGGTCAGCTGTACAATGATTAGTGATGGAAAGATCTGTCAATTTTGGTTCTCTCAGTTTCTTATTTTTCCAGCATTTTAGTGCAAATGTCTCCTAATAAACACCTTTTTGTTGGGAGTTTTGACTAATGTACACATTTTTGGAAGCCATTCCTCATCCTTTAATGCATTCTTGCATGCTATTTTTACTCATATATTCACTTTCATGCACACTTTCCCCGATATATACATTTTTGTAAACATTTTGCATTGCAAAATTCAAATAAGTGTGAATTTTGAAGGATGGCTGCGTTTCGGTTCTCACATAGCTTTGGAAAATATGAATTTGATAAATTCAGCTCAAAATGCGAACTAAATCGAAACTCTCACCCCATCTCTAACAATGATACAGTGGCATTTTTAGGCTGCAATCCTATACACACTTACCTGGGAATAAATTCCATAGAATTCCTTCTGAATAGACACGTACACAATTGCACTGTGAGAGCCTCATACCCTAAGCCAGCCTTTCCCAACCGGTGTGCCTCCAGATGTTGTTGGACCACAACTCCCATCAGCCTCAGCCAGCATTGCCAATGGTCAGGAAAGATGGGAATTGTGGTCCAACAACATCTGGAGGCACACTGGTTGGGAAAGGCTGGCCTAAGCCTAAGACTTTCTGTGCCAGTGAAACAATGTGATCAGACTAGGACTGAAAACTTTAAGCAGTACAGTGGGCATGTAGATTAATGAGATCACCATTAATTGATATAAGAGTGGGTACCGACTCTAATTAGGAAGACCAACTTTTTAATCAGTGGGTCTGAGAGTTGGGTGTCTAACTTTTGAGACTATTTCCATTGTGCTGCTGTAATGGGGGTGAGGGGCGGCTGAGCACATGGTTGGCTGAGAAGACATGGTACAGCTCCTTTCCTGAACCAAATAGGTTTGACCCTAGTCAGTTCTTGGATGGGACACTTCCTGGGGACTTAATGTGTGGTGCCTTGAGTTACATTAAAGAAGAAATGTGGTATATAAATGTATTTGATAAATAAAAAAATGGCAGGAGAAATAAATTATGAACGACGGCTTCTTTTTCTGAAAATGAGGTTGCTTTCGTGTTTTAAATTCTAAGAGTTCTCAAGAAAGGTACACACACCAAGGAGTTGGTCCTAATGTGCAAATTTATTTTCATTTAATTGGTTTAAAGAAATTAACTATGAACCTGGCTGGTTGTTAAGATCTTCTTTAAAAGCTTTTTTCAGTCACCTACCCACAATCATACTTTGGGCAAATTGTCTGGGCAGAGAGAGGATCTTTTTAAAAAAAAATAAATAAATAGTGGAACCCTGACTGAAAAATCTTGCCCAAAAATATTTTCCTGGTGCCTGCTCTGTATAATTTCAGGTGCCAGATTACAATCTTAAGCATCACTACGTAAAAGTAAGCCCTATTGAATTCAATAAAACTTATTCCTAGAAAAGTATATACAGGATTACCACTTAAATCCATTTTGCTTGCCTTTTAACAAGTAGTGAGGTTGATATTAGTGCTGCTGTTGAGATTTCATTGCTATGCCATTTTATTTATTTTATCACTGCATTCTGTGTTCTGCTTTTATGAATGCTATTGAATTTGTAATTTGTATTCTTGTTGTGTTTAATGATGCTTTAAGACAGCTTTGTATTAAAAAAAATAAAAGGTGGGATACAAATGGTTTAAACGAATGAACTAAAACATTGTTTAATTGGTGAACAGCCTGATATAAAATGTTATGTTACGTTGGCTTTCCTGTGATACTGCAGAGGCATCCTAGAAAGACAGGCTGATGTATATGCTTAAAATTAGAGTGCCAAGAAAGGTATCTATATGCTAATCTAATATTAGCACAACTGGTGGGAATATTTCTAAGCTCTCAAGGTCATCTCCAGTACAGATGGTATAACCTTTGATATTCTGAATTTCTTTTTTCAATCTAGAAACAGAATAACCAGAAATCTCTGTATTCCATTACTTACACAGATGTTCCTTGATCGTACTCTATCCTTCCAGATTCATTCCCCCTTCCTTTTGTGTTCAAATTATTCTTACGCTATCTTGCATAAAACAAGCCATCAGATTTCCCATGGTATATAAAATATGACACATACTGTAAGTTTCTAAATGTGGGCATATTTCTGACTTCCCCCCAACACATTGTAAAGAAATTTCAGATAGATAAAAATGTGATGAAATGATAGATGGTTATAACTTTTAAGACTTTGTGGCAGCAGGGAGTGGTCAGGTTTTTGTTCCCCTGCTCAGAAGGCCTGTCCACCCCTTCCTCTGTGCATCTGTTTTGCACATCTGAAAGTGGAAGAAGAATGGACACTCTGACCAAAACCAGCCTCTGAGGATCTTAGGTTATCTAGGGACAGATGAACCATCTGTCTTTGGTCTGTGTCACTCTGGGGTATGTTCATTCATAAATCTTTTCCACCATGTTTCCTCAATCTGTGATTTATTTTTATCTTATTTTTTAAAGTCTGTAAGAAATTTCACATTTTAATGTATTTTCCTCCCAAAATATGTTTCTAAACATATTTTATCTCAAAGTACACATTTTAACATGCTTTTCAGTTTTATTTATTTATTTTTAGCCAAAAAGTACATTGCAACTTTCAGAGAAATTCAAAATCTGATGGAAAGCAACATTTTCTTCCACACATTTGTCCAGGAGGTACAGATCATCTCCTGTTAAAGTCCTATGATTCCCCCCAACAGACACGTCAAAACTGTTAAAAATACAGGCAGTAACAGTTGGTGGAGCATCACACGTGGGCTCTGCTGCTTTTCCTCCTTCCCAACACAGCAAGTCGCTGCCACTGACTGAGAAGGGGAGGCATGAGGAGCTTGGAGAAGTGTGGTGTGCGGCAGTGTAGCCAATCCAGTATTCCTGTCGCCACACACCACACCACCCTGAGCTCCTCACATCTTGAGCCTCACCCTGTCAGTTAGTGGTAGTGACCCACAGAGTTGGGAAGCTAGGAGACTCTCCTGACCCACTGCTACTAGGCACAGGAGCCTGAAGCTGACTTCAAGTTTTGAAGCCTATGGTCATCCCTGCACTGATAAAAGAAATATTTGAGAGTCCCTCAAGTCTATGTTTATTTATTACATTTATATGGTACCTTTCTTCTATATGGAACTCAAAGTAGCAGCATATGTAGAGGTCCCAAGTAGTCAATCAAGACCTGCTTAGCTTCAGCAACATTTCATGTTACCTCTAAACTATACACTTGGCTATGTTAACAATAGGAGACAATATATGGCTCCATCACCCTCCGCAATAATAGCATAGTGCAGCCTGGGCAAAGTGCAGGTGGCTTTTTGCCAAATTTGTCAAAATTAAGTGGAGGGAAATGAAATTCTCCAACAGTTTCAGCTCACTTAAGCTGCAGTCCTCCTATACATACTTAGCTAGGAATAAGAACTCAGTAGGGCTTACCTCTGAGTATAACACGTAGGATTACCCTGTTAATGTTGAATGAAACTCTGTTGCTTAGGAATTGGAGCCAAGCTCATAAAGGAAGCAACAGGCTAAGAGAGGAGGGCTGGAAGGAGCAGGGGTCACCCATTGTTTCCTTCAACAATATTAAAATAGCATTAAACTGGATCCATTGTTGTGCCCAAAAGTCATGAATGGAGAAATTGCGGAGGCCATTTTACTGAATATTCTCAAGGGGAAGATTGAAATTATCCAACAGCTCAGGGCAGCTTGAAAAATTACAAGCTTTCCTAAGAAAATCTGCCTCAGTCCTAGGGTGCAACAATATAATGTATGCCACAACAAGCTAGTATTAATAAATTACTTTAACGGGCAAATCTTAATATAATCCATGCACATTTGAACAGTTCTGGAAGAATTCAGCATTGTTAAGCTGTAGTAACAAGACGTGTCATGAATAGGGGAATCCTACAACAAACCACATTTTCCACGTCATGCTGATGTAAGTATGGATTGAATAGCAGAGCATGTGCCTTGCAAGCAAAGGGCCCCAGGTTCACTGCCTGGCATTTCCACACAGAGCTGGGAAAGATACCTGCTTGAAATGGAGGACAACTGCTATGAGTCAGTAGAGACTGGTAGTCTTCAACCTTTTCAGGTCTGGGCTCCACCTTTAGCCCAAACTTGCATTTGGAGACCCACTTCTTAATTTTTAATATCTTTTTGTGTGATGGTAGTGTTGCTCTTGCAACTCACCTTAGATTAGGCTGAGAACCAATAGTGGGTCCTGGCCCACCAGTAGAAGTCCAATGGTGCAGGCCAAGAGCAGCTAACACAGTGTCCTCCTGATGTTGCTAGACTCCAGCTCCCATCATTCCTGACCACTGGCCAAGCTGGCTGGAGCTGATGGACGAGGGAGTCCAACAACATCTGAAGGGTACCACCTTGGCTACCCATGATGTAGACAACACTGAGCTAGATGGATCAATGCCTGATTTGCTATCAAGCAACTTCCAATGTTCAATTAATCCCTTCCTGAAAGCAGCCACGACTGGAGAATTCTATGAATGTGATTTAAATGTATGAAGAGTTAATACCAGATTGTGATTGTGATTTGCTTGTGATTATACCAGAAAGACAAAATTATTGTCTGAAAAATACTGCAAATGGAACTTCAAGAACATCTTGTGGTTACTGTTTGTAGAACATATCCCCCTCTCCCAGCTCAGCTTTTAAAAATAAACTGTACATATCACTAAGCAGATAAAAATTTTCAAAACTCTTATCTCCCTGTTGTTTCACTAACATGTTAACCTACTTACAGCAATTAGTGCTTCATTAGTAAGGCTAACTAACTGTTGCTATGCCCTGTAATGATTTGCCAGGTTTTCTATATACAAGTGCATAATCAATGTTTTCCAATTACGGCTATAGTGCAACCACTATTTCAAATAAACTAGATAATAATACAAACCCATTACTGAATCTGAAGTAGCAGAGGCATTTAATTGCCAGGCAGTTCTTCTCAGATTTTAAAATTTTTCACACTAATGAAGTGTCATACAAAAAAGTTGTATTGATTTTTCCACCACATGGCTTCAACCACAAATATGTAATTATCCCTTTTATATCTAGCAGGGGGATTAAAATAATCTATAGTATATAGCCTTTACTTATCCCTGATGGGTTTAGTAGTACTTTTACCCTTTTCAAAATATGCAGCATTTTGATGAATGAACTTTCAGTAAAATGTTGCTTTATCTGCTTCATATCTTTAGTGTGTGTGTGTGTGTTTAAAGAAAAAAACTAGCTGGTGAACAAGCGATAGAATTTTAAATCCTAGCTTCCCTAAAGCTATCAAATACTGCAGGGCTATTCAAGTCAGTGGGAATTTTCACAGTGGTTAAAATTGCATCAAGGCCACAGACGGTCAATATTCTGTACATTTACTCACAATTAGTTCATGTTAACATTATTCATGTAACCAAAGTGTTTGAAGTATGGCTCATATTCTAAAATTACAATGTGATATCCAACATTAATCAGACTCAGAGTAGTCCTATTCAAATCAATGGACTTGATTTTAATGGATCTACCCTGAGTAAGTCTAATGTTGAATATTGCCCGTAGACAGAAGTTGTGAAATTTAGAATGAGCCTTAAGAATGCACATTGTGTTTTATGTAATTTAGCCTTTTTCTATTTACATAAAGGAACTCTTTGTTCAGCTCATGAATCTACACATTATCTGTGCAAATAATGCTGTATTTGGTTAAACAAAATTCAACCCTAATTCTTTGCTTACAGGTAAGAACTAGTGTCATGAACATAATGGTGGGTATCATTCAGAAGAACCTCCCCCTCAGCTATGACATTATCCAGGTGACCTTGGGCCACTCACCATCTCTCAACGTGACCCAGCTCACAGGGCTGCTGTGACGATAAAATGGAAGAATCCCCACATATGCCATTTTTAGCATGCATAAACCCCTTTGCTGAAAGGTGGGATTACAAACGTGGATATAAAAATGTGTCTGACATTACATTTTCTGTTTGTTTTGCTTCCTCAAAGAACAGGTAACAGAGCTAATGGGTAAAACTAAGGAAATCCTCAGTATGTAAAAGAATTAAAATGGGATTTCATTGTTAACATGCTGAAAAATTTGGCTAGATCAGATTTTTTAATATCAGTTTTACTAGAGTATCTCATATAGTGAAATCATTATTCAAGTGTGGATCTTTATGTAGCTAGAATGGCATCATCTATTCACAAGAGGGAGGTATCAGTGGACTCAGGGAAATGTAAACATTTGCAGACATACAAAAAAAAAAGACGTTAGGGGGAAAAAACCCAAGGGTTAAAACTGCAATACCAAACAGCCAATGAGGACTGAGCATGTTCAGTGGCATGGAAGGTTCATTGACCGTGGAGGTGAGAATGGAAAACTAAGGATAGAATGGAACGGGGTGTCCAGGATAGGCATGACTTGCTGGAACAGGAGCACTCTACTCTGTAATGGTTGTATTCAATGTAGCGCTAAAGTGAACATTCCATCAGCGCAAGGATGTAATGGAATGTTCTCTACCTCTCCTCCCCCTGCATGGCCTCTAAATCTGTTCTGGGAGTTTTCCCAACCCACTGGAGCTGATTTGGGGACGACACAGGGTATGCACAGGGGCAGGAAGAAGGAAAATCCAATTGCTCAAGTGGAAATCCTTACGCTCAGGCAATTAGTTAGTTGAATACTGTCCTAACATTTTCTGCAGATACAACTTGACTATAAGATAATTTGCACACTAAAAGAAATACATTTTATAGCTTGTATTTCTAAAACCCATTGTACTAGCACAGTGCCTGACAACATCATAGTATCAGTATAACACCAGCTTAAATATGTTTTGTATTGCTATCCCAGAGTTGTCAATGATATGCTCCATACTTAGGATTTATGTAATTGGTTTATATGAAGCATTCCCCTTAATATTAGAATGCCAGAAAGAATATACCTGTAGATTTTCCATCCCAAACTAATCTACTTGTAGCTGTTAGTTTTTCTTTTTCAAATATGAGTGACTTCGTGGCAGATACCTCAAAGAAAAACTCCTGGGCGAAAGGAAGAACTACATTTCAAGCTATACATACATTAAAAGGTGAACATGTCAGAACACCCTTGAATTCGTCACAGTAAACCATGGCGAGCCAAAATCAATTTTCATGGTAGCTGGGATTTATACATGTACTAGGAAATTTTTGTAGACACTAACCTGACATGTAACTGGTACAATATGGGAGTTAATCGGGGGGGGGCAGAGGGAAGTAGCAACTGTGCCACAGCTGGACTCAGCCCAAGGATGTGACCTGGACTAAGCTTCAACTCCAGAAACTATTTGGAAAGCCATCCTGGAATATGAGAAGGAATAATGTTGAGGAGTGCATGTTTGAGGGAGTGAAAAAAGGCCACCAATACTTTTGTGGTTTAGGGATAAGGACTTCCAGAATTGACCATATTGTTGGAGGTGTCCAGTCTATCTTTTCTGGGCAAATAGTGAGCTTTATAACAAGCTTAATATGTTGACAAGTAGAATAAACTTACTCCGTTTCCAGTCTGACTTTTGCGCTGATAATTAGATGGTTTTAACAGAGCTCCACATTCCCTGACTTCATTGCTCCGCGGCCATTTCTCCTACTCCTGACCATATTGCCTTTGTTACTACAGTTGCGTTAATTTGTTTACATCTGAGTAGACACAACTATAGGGTTTCACTGTTAATTCATTTTTGTTTTGTTGCTGCAGAGATCATGTAGTTAAGCTTTAATTCAAAAGAAATGAAGCCCCACTTACCTGCGCAGCATGGATAAGCGGGGCATAGTTGCGAGGAGGGAGCGATGCTGCCGCGGCCATCTTCGTTAAGGGCAATGTCGTGTGTCGCAGCGTTATGTGTGCATGACGTGCGGCAGGGAGGGGAGGGGCCATGGGCCTATTTAGGGCCAGGCCGCCCCTCCTACCTCCTCTTTCAGTGAGCAACGAGAGGACGATGAGGGACATAGCAGAGAAAGCTGCAGGACAGTCGGCGTTGGTTGGGCCTATTAGGCCTAATTGGTTACCCCCAGAGGGGGTTTTGGGAGCCCCAACAGCTGTGGGTGGTAGCGTTGTGGCGTGGCTGCGACTGGGGCAGGCCTCGTAAAGGGACCTGACCAGTGGGCCTCGTAGTGGGGCCCAGCAGCGGCACGTCCGATACCCCCCCACCTAGCAGTTGTGGAGGGGTTGATTGAGGCTTTTTATTGAGCAGCGCGACGTTAGTGCTGCTGCTGGTTAAAAGAAAGACATAGGAAGTTTAAAAATAAATGAGACTATACTGGATATACAAACAAAATTAAATATAGTCATGCTAATACACTGGTTAAAGACAGACTCATGCACATAAAGGGAAATTCCCCAAAGAATCCTGGGAAATGTAGTTTACCCCCACAGGGCTACAATTCCTAGCACCCTTAACAAACTACAGTGTTCAGGATTCTTTGGGAGAAGTCGTATGCTTTAAGTGTATGCCGTGGAGGTGACCCCATTTTTCCACTCCAAATAGTCCTCTCCAAAACTCCTTCTTTCCATGATAATGTTGCTTCTATTTAATTTAATTTTTGTATATTGTATTGTTTATATTGTGTATTATTGTATTTTTATATCTGTGTTTATTTTTCTTGTAAGCCACCTTGAGGGCCTTTGGCCGAAAGGCGGGGTATAAATAAAATTTAATAATAATAATAATAAAAAATTAAAAATAAATCAGAATAAAAGGGACGAACAAAAGAAATTGTATCTAATCCTTCTAGTTTAAATTCCCTCTGAGCACTCTCCCCCCAACAGGTTCAGCTTAAGAGCTTGGAAAAGTTACTTTTTTGAACTACAACTCCCATCAGCCCCAGCCAGCATGGCCACTGGATTGGGCTGATGGGAGTTGTAGTTCAAAAAAGTAACTTTTCCAAGCTCTGTTTATATTATTACAGGGTGGATGCATGATGTGATGGCAGAGCCCTTTCGTGAGGCTTATGACTTCTTGCTAGGCCCTGTCATAGGTACAACTTCTTGCTAGGCCCAGGCATGTATGAAGTTTGAAGTACTTAATTATATGATTATTATACTACATACTAGTATATTGGTGGGGCCTAGTGAGCCTTTTTAGCCTTTGGGCCTTTCATAGTTATATGATAATAAGGGTGGAGATAACAGTTTGCTAGAAAATGTCTAAATCGCTGTATCTTAAGTGAGCGATCCTTTTGCATTCCAAGTGTTAATTTCAGGCTATTTGTTCACTCTGAGACAGAAGAGGCATTTACTTGAATTTAGTTAGGAATGGAAAGTTTAGCAGATGGTAATCATATTGATTGGGGAATAGGAACAAAGAGGAAAGCCCGGTTTGCCTAATAGAGATCCCTCATATTACAGGATCTTAGACTTTTATTGACATAGGGCTGCCTTTTAAGGTCCAGGCAGACTTTTCCCCCCTTTACTGAGGATTGTGGCACCAACAACGAAACATCATTACCTGAAATTACATTTTAGTTAGGACTTCTGATATCATTACCTGGAATTACATATAGCGTGCAACTGTTGCATTGACTCATCTATTTTGATATGTGTTGGAAAACCTGCTATAGTGCAGCCACATATTGGTGATAGCAACACATCTTCAGCATCTGCTGCTCTTGGATTTATGATATCATTTACTAGAAAGGGATATAGGATGTTAATTTTGCATTTTGGACATCTATTATGATAGGTGTTTGGAAGCCTAGGGGGAGGCCACTGCAGTGGGCCAAATATGGGTGGCAGCGCCATATCTCCAGTATCTGTGCTTTGGGGAACTGGGTTAGCTGCACTAAAATGGTGGCTGGGAAAGTGTGCTTACTCATAAATTATTTCCTTTCTTTATGTGAAACAGGGAAATATGAGGCCAGTGGCCCTCACAGCAGTGAGGAGAAGCACCCAGCAGTAGCTGCTCAAGGAAAGTGTTCCTCCCTGTTACTGGAACCTTGCTTGCAGACTGCCCAGTTCCTGGGGAGGTTTGTTTTGTTATGGGGTTTTCTTTCAGTTTCTGGATCCCATATTGTAGTCTCAGGGCTTGCCTTAAGGGCCTGCGCTCTTAAATTTGTCTTGGGCATAGACGCAATGGCAATCAGTAATGGCTTCCTACCAGTTAGTTAATGCACTGCCTATGGGAAAGTATGACATCTAATCTGTTTTTTCATGTACTGTGGGGATACAAGGGGATTTATAACTGCTGGGATTTTGCCTTTTCAGTCAATTCTATGATGTAGAGCATTACATATAGGCTGCTCTATTCTCGTACGGAGCGCTTCAGCTCCTTCCTTGAAGGGGCTGTCGGGACGAGAGGGTAAAAAATTTGGATGCATGTTAACACCTGATGTCACAGATTATGGAATGGCTATGTAACTGGTTCATCTTAATGGCTGTGTCAATGGACCATCGTGCCCGGTGTTAACCATCCTGGGCATACCACCTAATTCACCACCAATCATACTCATGTGGTCAGTCAGTAAGGGCTTCATGCCAGTTAGGCCAAGAAAGTGTTTCTTGTCTGCCCTCCAGGTATTAGAGATCGTTTCCGGTGGTTTATGAGGTCGTAGCAGGGCTTCCACAGCCTTACTACAGGTTCAGGTTTGTGGCTGTATAATAATTTAATGCTTGTTGTGATCAAATATTGATCAAGAAATTAGAGCCAAACTGCAGGTTACATTTTATATTCTGGCCCAAATCATTTGGTCTAGTTTTCCCACACTCCTGGAGAAGAACTAACTAACTTGCTGTAGAATTACGTGACATAGCTCAGGGCTAGAGCCTCTGAACTGCAGGCGGAAGGTCCATAGCATCTCTAGGTAGGGCTGGGATGTAGAACTGGAAGTCCGTGGATGCATCGGGGGTTTTGTGCTGGCTGCAGGCTTGGACTTATAGGCAGTGAGGCTTGGGAACTCTCCCATCCATTTTAGTGGGATAACATGGTCATGGGACAGGTCTGTGACTTCCTTCTATTTCGGAACGGTAGGGTTATGGCCCTTGTCTGTTCCTTTGTTCTCTAGTGCCCAGATTTTAATGTTTTCTTTTGGGGCATGGTAAGGTAGACTCAGGTGGAGCGGTTCAGCTGTGCTGTGCAACCGCACATTGGGAGATTGGGGAGCAGAGTCAAAGATAGCCATAAGCCGGTCTGTCGCCCCAGCATGCTCCACAGCTATCAGAATGCAGGAGGGGTTTTTCCCAGGACTTCTGGGCCGGCAAGGGCTATGCACCAGAGTGGCCTATTCAGTGAGTCACCTGCTGGGATTGCCTAGTGAATGGCTGGAGACTGGGCCTCTCAGTCCAAGCACTTCGAGGTAAATGCTGATGATTTCCCCACTTATTCCAGGGACTTTAGAGTCCGCCATATGTTAGCTGGGTGGGCTAGAGAACACCCTGCCACTCTCGATCCCCGTTGCCCTTTCTCACGGGACATTTTATTGAGTATGGTGGGCCAGTGAAAAACAGTATGCTCCTCAAGCTATGAAGCCAGACTATTCCAGGCAGCAGCCCTTATGCTGGTTTTTGGAGCTTTTAGGATAGGTGAGGTGGTGGCCGGGTCCAAGGGAGATTTGTCTCGACGGGCCCTCCAGCAATCAGATGTCTCCATGGAAGGGAGTTGTACCTGTATAACATTGATGGACCGGCAATGTTGCTGGACAGGGATGGAGCAGCTGTGCACCCTATCCTGGGCTTACAGTTAGGCCTCAGTCAATGGGCTTCAGTGTGGTGGCTTGGCTGGCGAGGAATACTTTGGGACGGGCTCCTACCCACTTTGTTCCAGCTTGGTTCAGTGCAGACATCTCTGCATGTGGTGGTCATTCCCTGAGTTGGGAATGACCTCAGTATTTGAGGCAAGGCCCTCAGGTGGCAGGCATGTGCAGACATGCAGTTCGGGATGCAACAATGGCCTCGGTTACCTAAGGGCATGGTCCTCAGTTTGGCAGGCATGTGCGGACATGCAGTTGGCGAGGCAACGGAAGGGCATGACCCTCAGTTTGGCAGGCATGTGCGGACATGCAGTTCAGGAGGCAACGGAAGGGCATGGCCCTCAGTTTGGCAGACATGTGCGGACATGCAGTTCAGGAGGCAACGGAAGGGCATGGCCCTCAGTTTGGCAGACATGTGCGGACATGCAGTTCAGGAGGCAACGGAAGGGCATGGCCCTCAGTTTGGCAGGCATGTGCGGACATGCAGTTCAGGAGGCAACGGAAGGGCATGGCCCTCAGTTTGGCAGACATGTGCGGACATGCAGTTCAGGAGGCAACGGAAGGGCATGGCCCTCAGTTTGGCAGACATGTGCGGACATGCAGTTCAGGAGGCAACGATGGCCTCGGTTACTAAAGGGCATGGCCCTCAGTTTGGCAGGCATGTGCGGACATGCAGTTCAGGAGGCAACAGAAGGGCATGGCCTTCAGTTTGGCAGGCATGTGCGGACATGCAGTTCGGGAGGCAACAGAAGGGCATGGCCCTCAGTTTGGCAGGCATGTGCGGACATGCAGTTCAGGAGGCAACGGAAGGGCATGGCCCTCAGTTTGGCAGGCATGTGCGGACATGCAGTTCAGGAGGCAATGGAAGGGCATGGCCCTCAGTTTGGCAGGCATGTGTGGACATGCAGTTCAGGAGGCAACGATGGCCTCGGTTACTTAAGGGCATGGCCCTCAGTTGCAACGAAAGGGCATGGCCCTCAGTTTGGCAGGCATGCATGGCATGCAGTTAATAAGGCAACGTCGGCCTTGGGTACGTCTGCTTTGGTCAGACATACTCCCGCGAAGGGTTTGGCGTGGTGTCTGGAGCCCGATAGGGATGGACCAAGCGCAAAAGAAGGCCAACCAGCAAATTCGGTTGGCTATTCTGGGGCAGGGGGGGTTGGCTATTTCACACCCTGCATTCAGCATTGGATGGGTGAACTGTACAGGGCCGATGGCGTTCACCTGTCTAACGCAGGTAACGTCTTTTTGGCAGACCTGCAGAGGTGTCTGCGAGAGGTGCTTCTCGGCAGTGGGTAAAAGGGGACTAAATAGAGATTTGTCCCCTTTTTGTGGCGGGAAGGTGCGGAAAGGGAAATAGGTAAGGACAGCTCGGTGGCCCCCTTAGGCACCTTTGGAGGTGACTGACAGTTCCAGAGGCCTGTCTGTCAGAGCTTTGCGGCTTGAGGGCAGGATATGGGCTGCTTTTGGGGCCAACTTAACTCATCCACCCGAGGGTTGTGCGGCCCCGGGGGGTGGTGACCTGACAAGGCCCCCCTACTCACCTACTGGGTGTGGCTGGCGGAAGGGGTAAGCAGATGGGGCTTGCCCTTGTCCCAAGCAGGGGCTGGTCGCCCATGAGCTGTATGGCAAGATGCTTGCTTATAGATAGTTCCGCACCTAGGTTTCCCTCTGCAGGTCACTTTAAAAGGTGTTTTTGTATTAAAGTGGCCCTTGTTTATTAAAGTGGCCCTTGTTCAACCCAAGCTGGTGTGTCCTTGTCTTATTTCGCCCCTTCACTTGCAACTCTGTTGCTTGTATTAGCATATATCTCAAACAAAATCATTTGCTATTATGATATAGTTAACTTTGGTACTGTTGAGTATATCATAGTGAAATAAAATCAATAGATATATCTTCATTTTTTATTATATACAAAAATAAGCATTTAGTCTGCAATCCTGCACTTACTTGGGAGTAAGCCCCATTGAACTCAATATATGATTCTGCTGCTTGGCATTTTTAAATGAAGCAAGCTGGGCTCGCAGGAGGAAATAATTTTGCCAGATGTAATGATAATTCAACCTGACGCTGTTCAACCTGAGATGTACACACATCTTTTAAAACATTTCTCCAGTTCATAAATGGCTATTACCTTAACCGCTGACATGAAGGCATCAGAGTTATATTATTGACGAAACTTTCAGCTCCTCATCTGTTCACTGAATGAGCATCATACAGCTGTCAGGAAAGGCAAAGCACAAAACTGATTATCGCTTCTGACATTTTCCTTTCACCGTTTATGAAAACAAAGCATCTTGAGGTTTCTTGAACCCAGGAGTGGCAACTGTAAAAGATATCCCACCTTAGAACAGAGAAGCAGCTTCCATTTATTTGTTTTAAAGACTGTCTTTTATGCAAAAATTGTTTGCTAACAATACATTCCAACTGCATATGTGATACTGCTGGAATTGGAAAAATGTATGTTAGAATGTGGGACAAAAGATCAGTTCACAGGATTACACATTAAATAACAACTTGTATATCATTTTTATGGGGAAAATTTTGATGTCTGGGCATGTGCTCTTCTCTTTCCTAGGAGGGAGTATTCTCGTGGAATTTGACCCCTTTCTCCTACAGATCCCAAGAGACCACCTGGTGAGCTACCCTCTCCAGTGAGTTTGGGCCTCTTGCCATCCTAAGATCTATTCTGCGTTCTGTTTATTAAGAATCATTTGCCTAGTCAACTCTGTGTTTCTGTAGTGTACCTGCCCATGGCTTAAGATAATCAGCTCTAGTCTTCTCTGCATACCTGGAATGAACAATGTTAGACTGGCAGGCATGTGGGAGAGGGCTTTTTCAGCTCTGGCCCCCAGGCTTTGGAATACCCTACCCCAAGAAGTCTGCTCTGCTCCCTCCCTGATGGTGTTTCAGAGACGTCTGAAAACCATCTTGTTCTGGAGAACCTTTGGGAAGGACTGAAGGTATAGCCTGAAACTGATTTTATTTTTGCCCCCTTTTCTAGTTTGACCTCTTTAGTCCCCTTTTAATATCACTCCCCTTGAATTCTTAACTATATTTTATGTATTTTTATTTATTTCAATGTTTTATTGTCCTTTTATTTGTTGTGTACCACCCTGATTGTGAGCCGACCCGAGTGTCCCATTGTGGGGTAAAAGGGCGGGATGTAAATATTTTAAACAAACAAACAGTAGTGTAGGGACCCTACCTATCTACACCATCCTTTCTTTCCCCTCCTTGACTCACCACCAGAATGGCTTGCCCCACACCTCCTCCTCTCATCCTTCTACCTAGTTGTGTCCTCCTTCTCTGAGGCAACACTTGCCAGCTACCTTCTTCTCTGTTGTCTGCTCTTTCTCCACTGCACTTACTCCCTTTCTCTGCCTCCAATCTCCACTGTCTTCTCGCTTCCTACTGTATCTCCTTTATTCTGGGCTGCTTCCACTATCTTCCTCTGCTGCTTGTAATCACTGTCTCCATTTTCTTTCTGTCCCTTTCCTGCTTGGGAGCTGCAACTGATGCTCCACCAACTACACCTTTATCCTCCAGCTGGATGGGCGGCTTGCCCAGCCCCTTCTGGTCCACCTGGCTCACTGTCTGGTCAGATTGCAAGGCTGCAGAATGGATGGAGGAGCTGCTGCAGAGACTGCTTCTTCCAGCATCAGTATTTTAGAGTTGGAAGGGACTTGGAGGTCACCAAGTCCAACTTCCTGCTCAGTGCAAGATCTTGAAACTACAGCATCCCTGACCAGTGGCTTCAATGCGTTTGGCAAAGGAGAGCCCACCATCTCCCAAGGTGGTCTGTTCAACAGTTCAACAGTCCTAATGTTTAGTTGAAATGTGCTTCCTTGTCTTTTCCACCCATGAAGTTTAGTCCTGCCTCTGGAGTGACAGTCAACAAGCCTGCTCCATCTTCTGTATGACTGACAGCCTTTCAGATATTTGAAAACTGCTGTCATGGCTTCTGTCCATCTTCTCTTCTCCAGCTTAAACAAGACCAAGACTTGTGAGGAACTGTTTGAAAGAGCTGCCCATGTTTCCAGACTGCTCACCATCTTGGTGGCCACCCTCCTCTGGACGCACTCCAGTGAGTCAATGTTCTTAACATTATAGTAAAGCATAGTCATTATTTCTAAATTTGCCACTATGCAAAACTCTGCATGCAAATTGTATGCCAATCTGTGTTCTCTTTCGTTTGCTTGCTTTTAAAACTCACCCTCAAAAGCAGAAACAACTTCAGGAAATCCTAGACAAGAGTGTTTTATTGGAGCAGTTGCAAACTCATTGATGAAGTAGATGCCTTTGGGGCCCTTTGTATTTGCCTCATGAGGGATCTCACAGCTCATATAGGCTCTCTGTGTACTCCTTTCTCATCCTGGTTTGACAGAGAATGGAAATACGCCATTGCTTTACAACTAAACTGTCATTTGTTGCTACTACTGATAATGTTTTATAGGTGTTTTTAACGTTCTATTGCCTGTTTGGCACCGTTTTGGCAGGAAGGGTGGGACATAAATTTAATGAATAAATGATGATGAAGATGAAGACGATGTTTCCTCTTTTTTGTCAATGCATATATGGCCATCCTAAATGGGTAGGGAAAGGCAGCAGCAGAAAGCGCTGTCTGAAGCCCTGTTCTCAAGGGTAAAAAATGCCTCCCTGGATCATCCAGGAAATGCAGGCATTTGTAGGAAGAGATGGTTTGCCCACAACACATTGACCATACATAGTTCTGTGAATATACAAATGGGCCTTAAAGATGTTAAGGATGTTCTTTTGTCCATAATACAGCTATTATCTACCAAAACAAATACATTCCTTGGGCAAAACAAATAGCTGGATTACTGAGCCTCTTCCTGCAACATACTGAAAAAGACAAAGCCACACAGATTCCCCCACTGGAATTAGGCATTTTAGCTCTGCTGAAACTCAAGCCCATCATGTCACTAGATTAACAATTAACCTTCTGCTTGCAGTGAAAAGTACCACACTCATTAAAGGGATGATTAAAGTTCCAATGGATTAAGAAATACTATGAATTAAGAAGTGGAACTTTGTATTGCATTGTGGCCAGATTGCAGTAGAATTTTTTTTTTTTACATCTTAGAAATTGGTGTGTGTGTTTATAATCTTCATTGGAGCCATTCCTTTCGGCATACTAGGGATTTTAAAAAATAAGACTCCATTTTGTGATTATACATTTTGTGAATAAAATCTGACATGCATAAAGGAATGGCAGATACCATAATAATCTCAGCATATGGCAGCTGTGAGGGACAGCATAGAGTATAAACATTATGCATATATGCAATCGTAGCAATAATTTATTGCTAAATTTGATCTAAAAAGTCGCATTCCTCAGTGTCCCCTTAATGGTGTTTGTATATATATGCATGCTGCAACATTTTTCAACAAGAATTATTTTCTATATATGTGGTCTTCAGTGGTGTTCCAGAGAATCCAAAGATTCTGTGCAATGGTATTTGGTGTTTGACAGTTATCAGCTTCTGAGGTTTTATATCTGGTATCTGACAAAGAAATCAAGACACCCCAATCTGTGAATGTCCAGATGTTGCAGGACTCCAACTTCCATCAGCCCCAGTCAATCTGTGGAAAACCGAGGTTAAAAATAAAGAGTCAAAATTGGGAGTAACTGCAAAGTTCATTGAGACTGGGGTGGGCAGTAGTCAGGCATGATGGGATTTGTAACCCAGCAGCATCTGGAGGGCATATGTGTTATCACCAAAAGTGCTAAGTAATGTATCACATCAGTGCCAGGATTTCTGCTTGCACAACAGAACTTCCCACTTCTCCTTCCCCTGCACGCCCCCCTAAATCTGTCCTAGGGGTTTCCCAACCCTCCGGAGCAGATTTGGAGAGGGCAAATGGTGCATGTGGGGGGAGCAGAGGAGGGGAAATCCCCACTGCATAAATGGAAATGTTTGTGCTGGTGGGATGCATTAGCTGGATACCTCTCCTACACTGGATACCTCTGATCTAGACCTATCTCCTAAAATGTCAGCAATTCTGTAAAACAGGATGAAGCAACTTGTGACTTGATCACCAAACTGAAAGAAGGTCTTGGGAGTTCTAGTAAAAAACAACAACAAAGCAGAACTGACAAGCCTGAAGTCTGCCCACCTCTGCCTCCAAGCTAAACACATTGACCTCTTTCACCCTTTGCCCATAGGTCATGCATTCAAAAACCAATTTGAATGGTTGTTGTTTGCTTCTGGCAAAGTGCCCTGCCTGGTCTAGATGAACTTCATGATTACTCCCAATTCTGACTTCCTGTTTTTAACCTCCATATTCCACAGCTTCTGGTTCCTTACTCATCTTCATCTTTCTCGCATCTAGAGTTAAATCAGCCAGTGGCTAGGGCTCCAGTGTTTAATCTTGCCTTGTTGCCAAGGTTGCTTAAGTTCATCAGAAGGACACTAAATAGAATTATTTACCAATATTCAGTATTTTTGCCACAAATATGCCCATGATGCATATTGGAAGTTGGAATCTGCGAGAGTAAAGAGATTGCATTTAAATATTCGGGATCTATGAAGATGCCACAGGGACAGAAAAAAATCCCACATAGGGGGCATCATTACTGAGAATTCCCCCTAAGTTCGATTTTCCTGCAGCATGCCAGGCTGGTATGGGAAATGGGAGGTCTCTGCATGCCTTCCATATTCAGCCTTGATCAAGCTGGGTGCCAGGGAGGAGAGGAGACATGGAAAATGTGCATCAGCCCTGCCAGTCCCCACAAACAGCCTGGTACCCTCATGCTGCCAAGGGAAAGGAGGGAAGAGAGAGCTCTGTTATGGGGCACCCCCTGCTTGTCAACACTGTGTCCCCAGTGGACTAAAGTAAGCCTAAACTTTGCTTTTGGAGTAATGCTATAGCGTTACTGACTATAAATCAAACTACCTCAATATATTAAAACTCTCACTCACTCACTCACTCACTCACAAAAACCAGTTTTCTGCCCATGGCTGGTTGTTCATCCCTCACCCCACCCCTTTCAATTGGGACCATGACCACAGCTTCCAGCTAGCCAGCTAGCAAGAAAAAAGCCCATGTAAGAAGCAGAGGTAAGAGGAGGGAGGGACAAAGTCCTCATAAGATTGAGCTTCACAAAGGGGGGTGTCCCTAAGCTATAGCACCCTCAACACAACATTTAATCTAGTCCTTTTGGTTGTTGTGCATATTTAAGCATACTGAAACCCATTGAAGTTATTCGTCAAAAGAGAAACCCAGTCCTATTTCCAGTCCTACTGCGAAATTCGATTGGATCACTTCCTGCAAGGGGCTGCTAAACAATTTGTACACAGCGTTTCGGAATCTGGCCCTGTGAGGTTGCCGACTGCCTAACAGCTGGCAAAGGCCAGTTGGCTCTGATGAATGGGAATTAGAAGTCATACTCCAGCATCCCTGCAACTTGTTCTTGTGGCTCTGTGTGGACAGAAGACAGAATTATTTATGCCAGCCTCATGTCCCCCCCAACACCCCCCCTCCACTCATGACTTTAGTTTTGATATCACATCATGATTCTGAGCTTGGAGCACCATAAATTTTCTCCAAATGTGTAGTAATTCCTTGGTGCAGTCGAAAGTTATGATTCATTTATACTGGAGTGACAGCATAATACCTAGGTGTCAAAATCTATTAAAACTGTTCAATGTCTTCTGTTTATTTTTAGAACCAATTGAGACTTAACTGATGGTGAAAAATATACAGTCAAGTGTGTTTACTTCACCTTTACAAAGAATCTGTTATAGTCCCAATTAATTTGTTATTCCTGTCACAACAGGTACTAGATACTTCAAAACTGTCATTACCGTTTCTGACTACTTTTTTTTAGTTTAGTTTAGTTTTTGTTGTTGTTGTTATTCACAAAGGCTTTCTGTTTATTTTTAACCCCTTAGTAGAGACTGAAGGAATGGCTTCCACAACATTTTAATGCTGCACATCACTTGGCAATATAATTAAATGTTGAATGAATTAACAGACCTCGTAAGCTGCTGAAGCAGACTGCCATTGGATTTTTTGGCTCTCCCTGTGACAATCAGGTGTTGTTTTCAGTGCTGGATTTAATGACGGTCCGGAGGAGCATCTTTCATATGCACTGATATGACGGGCCAGATGGAAAACATTTGAATTAAAAATGTACTACACGAGGCGGCCATAAGCACTGAGGTAGTTTTCAGTACACATCCAGAACTAGCTTCTTGTTGCTATTAATTAACAGCACATTCCTTCAAAGGAGCCCTCCCCCTTCAGTATAAGGGTTTTATGGGAGGAAAATAGGCTGCATACATCTTCAAACCAAACACCATGTACTTAGGAGGTTCATGTAATCAGCAGAAATAAAAAGCAATTTCGGCAAGGCAATTGCAAACATAACCGGTGAGATGAGTAAGTGTGTGCAAATGCATATGTGAAGGCATTGTAAAAAGAAAAAGAGGAAAGGAGCAATTATGATGTGCAATTGCCAGACGCTTTCCCATAAGCGAAGAGAAGGAAAACTACAAAATTGATGTAGAGAATTTAAAGCAAGGAAATAAAATTGCAAGAGATGCTAAAGATCCAGCTTCTCTGTTAATAGGATGGCTACCAGTCAGGGGCATTTTCAAAATACTACTAACAATCTTTTGATTATTACATTGTAACTGCCCTTTGCCTAATCATCAGGACAGTTAAAAATGGCTTTCAAATCATGAAAACATATGTATCCAGTGAATTCAACCCATTCATGAAATGACTTCTGTTTGCATAACAGAATTTCCCCTTCCTCTCACCTCCCCACATGTCCTTTGTGGGCCCCCATCTGTTCTGGAGGGTTGGGGAAAACCCCAGAACAAACTGGGGAATGCAGGGAGAGGAGAAGGAGGGGATGTTCCTTTGTGCAGGTGGAAGTCCTTGTGCGAACAGGACGACCTTGTGGATATAACTCATGGTTTTCCCCACTTTTCTGATACAGGAAGAGAGAAATGAGCCTATATTAGTTATCACATTTTTGTCCCCTGCCTTCATCCAGTGAAATCAGGCCACTGAACACAGGCTTATCCTATTTTAATCTCACAACCACCCTGTGGAGTAGGTTAGGCTGAGAGATAACTGAGGAATGTTAACCTGGGTCTCTCTGTTCTGAGTCCAGCATTCTACCCACAACACTGACTTAATGGATGTGTTCCACATGCATGACTGTTAGAACTAAGGGTACTTTCAGAAGTGACACTAAGAATGGTATTTGAATTCCATATATATAGTCATCATGTGCATTTGATTTAAAAATGACTCTGTTCCACTTTCCATCTCTCATTACATTCAGAAGTAATAGGCTGGAGACTAAAAAGCATTCTTGCAGTCCAATCTTAAAACACGTTTACTGAGATCAGTGTTTTTCCCCTATTTAGATAGCAGATGACATGTCCCTTTTGAAAACAGCCAGAAAAAAGCATTTGGGTTTATAGTCTAGTAGTCAAGAATAATGAATATAGAATATAATATTGTGATTTTGTGAACAACCCTTCCCACAGCATTTGTACTGTTGACACAACTGGATGGTTTATTTAGGAAATATTTTATATTGTTGGGACAAACATGAAGAGAGGTGTAGGGCTGAGAAGAGCCACCTAAGTACAGGGACCCATGGAGCCGGGCTTGTGGCCTACTTTTATCAGGAAATGCCTTGCTCTAACATGACTCTTAAGTGTGGGCTCATTTTTCATGTATTTATTTAGAATATTTCAATTCTGCCTTTCTGGTGCTTGAGTTGGCTGGCTCACAGCACTTAAATGAAGTAAAAGTCATCAAGACAAATAAAACAGAAGAGGACAAAAACATAGAACAGATTAAAACCCATCACTGCCAACTTGGGATGGGGGAGAAATTCTATTCACATTTCAAGCCAAATCTATCAAATCCGCACTTTCCAAAACAATATGAGAACCAAAACATGGCCATCCTTTAAAATTCACACTTATCTGAATTTTGTGATACAGTTCTCCAACCAGCGTTTACAAAAATGTATATTTTATGAGGAAATGGGCATAAAAATGAATATATTAGTAAAACATAACATTCAAAAATGCATTATGTTTGGTGGAATTGCTTGCAAACGTGTGTACATTAGTTAAAACTGTATACAAAATTGTACTTATTAGCAGAAATCTGCACTAAAGTGCTGAAGAATTTTCATGAGGATTTTATATTAAAATATTACAAAAAGTTGCAGAAATGTGGCAGACTGAATTTAAGAAATGAGAAACTGAGAGAACCGAAATCGACAAATCTTTCCATCCCTAGTTGTAAATCAAGCAGCCTCCACAAGCAGAGGAAGCAAGCCCCTTCAGTGGCACCATTGACCAAAAACCCTCCTCAAAAGGTGGGTCTTACATCCCCTCCTGAATGCCCCCAAACACATGCTCAGTTGGCCTTTTGAGAAGCTATTCCAAAAAACCAGGTCAGACCTGCTTCTTTTGGTGGCCATATTTGTTTTCCTCTGTGATATAGTATACCAACTCAGGTACACAATGAAGATTTTAGTGTGTGTATGTGTGGGGCACTTTTGGGAGGCAAGCAGCAGAAGCATGTAAGGCCTGTGATAAAGTAATTATGAATAAGCAAAAGTTAATTCTCATTTAAAACAAAGGGACTTAAATTAGCTGTGATGAATTCCATTCATTTCAGTGGGTTGTAGTCACATGACATAGGCTTCAATCCTAAACCCACTTACTTGGAAGTAAGGTCCATTTAATTCAATAGGACTTTCTTCTAAGTATACATGGTTAGGATTGTGCTGTAAGACTGCAGTCCTAGGCATAGTCTGCCTTGGTACATATCAAACATATTAGGGCCTGCTTCTGAGCAAACATGCATAGGATTGGATTGTACTTGGCTGAATTAGGAGCCAATTGATACTGCAGTAAATGAAGGCTAAGGAGGGGAAGTTAGGAAACAAACAGTCTAATTTCAAATATGCAAAGGGAAGATGTCCCTCCAGGAGGGACATCTTCCCTTTGCATATTTGAAGTTAGACCAGCCAAACCACTGGAAAATGGCAGACATAATTTTTCAGAGTGGGGGGAATGGATGATAATTCATTTCCCATGCATGTGCCTGTGTGTTAACTGTGACCAAGGACAGGAGTTGATGTACCCTCCCACTGACCCAATGGAAAATATGTTATTCACATTTCAGATGGGCTAACCTTATTTGATGGGAAATGAGGCATTATAGGTTTTTATACATTATAAGATTTTTATTACAATTTGGATGATTATGCTCGATAGCTCTAACTATGTAAAATTAAGCACAAATAGCTTAGAAGATTTTGGAGTTAGAGATGGAGAATGACTATTAGGTCTCCCATGACCTTTTTTATGCCAATATAACTGAATTTCATCAAGTATATTTTCTAGTATTTCAGACTCGTACAGTTTTAACTGTCTCAAATGACTGCTTCCACATTCTAACAGGACTTGCACACGCTGGCAAAATATCTTTATATTTTTGCTAGAACCATCCTATTATTCTCAGTTATGTCTCTTTACACAACTTCAAAGAGTTGCAAATAAGAAATGAAAGGGGGGGGGAAAGAATCCACAGGCATGCTATAAAAAACCCCACAGGAATACAAAACAGATATTCAATGCTCTATTAATGCAAGACTATGCCAGCTTTTGAGTCACAAAGAACTCTTCATAGATCAGAATTAAGTACATGAAATAGATACTTAACTCTCAGTTATAAAGTGAGCAGGATTATTAATGATCCAATTTCACAGTCCATTTCAGCTGAAGTCCTTGGATTTAAGCCATTTGAAGTCAGCATGACTAGGTTTAAATGTCAGTACTACTAATGACACTATTTTAGTCAACACAAATGCAATTTTGTATATAATTATATGTAAATGATTTCACAACACACCATGAACATTTTTTTAAAGATACCACCTTACCTAATTTGCATTTCCTGCAGCTAAGTTTGATTTTACTGGGATGCATTCTGGATAGGGATGGACCAGTGGAGTGGGACGGACCCCCAAAGAGGCAGACCCCTCCACAGAAACGTTGTGGGTGGTGATACCACTCCACAAGAGTAACTGAGTACTGGGGATGTTCTTTTGTCCCCCCTTCATCAAAATGCTCAGGGTGACCTTGAGATAAAAATAAAATCGAGGAAGCATCCAAACTAGGAAATGTTGCAATAATGGGTGACTTCAACTATCCTGACATAGACTGTCTACATATGCGTTCCAGTCATGACAAAGAAACAAAATTTCTAGATATTCTAAATGACTGTGCCCTAGAACAGTTAGTTATGGAGCTGACCAGAGGGATGGCAGCCCTGGATTTACTCTTAACTGACACCTAGGACCTGGTAAGAGATTGTTGTCGAAGCAATTGGGAACAGTGACCATTGTGCTATTAAATTAAACATAAATGGCCAATTGCCAAGAAAATCCAACACGGTCACATTTGACTTCAAAGGAAGAAACTTCCTAAAACTGAGGGGATTGTTAAACAAAAATTTGAAAGACAAAGACCAGAGGGTAAAATCATTCCAAAAAACACAGGAAAGATACCACAAGGGCCAAAAGGACACAAGTGTGTTTAACGAGCAGAGTGAAAAAAGCTATTAGAGGCAAGAAGGCTTCCTTCAAAAAATGGAAGTCTTGCCCGAATGAAGAAAATAAAAAGCAACACAAAGTCTGACAAAACAAATGCAAGAAGACAATAAGAATGCTAAAAAAGAATTTGAGGAGCACATTGCTAAGAACATAAAAACCAACAACAAATTCTTTAAATACATTCAAAGCAGGAGACCATGTAGAGAGGCAATTGGACCCCTCAATGACAAGGGAGTCAAAGGTGTGCTAAAGCAGGATAGAGACTGCAAAGAAGCTAAATGAATTCTTTGCAACTGTCTTCACAGTGGAGGATATAGGGCAGATCTCTGAATCCGAGCTAACATTTATAGGAAGGGAGTCTGAGGAACTGGTGAAAATAGTGGTGACAAGGGATGAAGTTCTAAGGCTTAATAGACAAAATAAAAGCTGACAAATCGCCGTGTCTGGATGGCATCCACCTGAAAGTCTTAAAGAACCAAATATGAAATTGCTGATCTTCTAACAAAAATATATAATTTGTCCCTCAGATTCACCTCCATACCTGAGGACTGGAAAGTGGCCAATGTAACACCAATCTTTAAAAAGGAATCCAGCAAATTACAGGTCAGTTAGCTTAATGTCTGTCCTGGGAAAACCTGTAGAAAGTATTTTTAAAGACAAAATAACCAAGCATATAGAAGAACAAGTTCTGCTGAAGCAGAGCTAGCATGGCTTCTGCATGGGAAAGTCCTGTCTCAACAACCTATTAGAATTCTTTGAGTGTTGAGATGATACTGTGGAAATCAGAGCTTGGAAAAGTTACTTTTTAAAACTACAACTCCCATCAGCCTCAGCCAGCATGGCCACTGGATTGGGCTGATGGGAGTTGTAGTTCAAAAAAGTAACTTTTCCAAGCTCTGGTAGAAATAGCGTACTTAGACTTTCAAAAAGCTTTTGACATGATACCTCACCAAAAACTACTAAGTAAGGTTAGCAGTCATGGAATAAGAGGAGAGGTCCTCTTGTGGATCAGGAATTGGTTAAGTAGCAGGAAACAGAGAGTAGGAACATATTGACAATTCTCCCAATGGAGGGATGTAGAAAGTGGAGTGCCCCAAGGATTGGTATTGGAACTTGTGCTTTTTAACTTGTTCATAAGTGATCTAGAATTAGGAGTGAGCAGTGAGCTGCTCAAGTTTGCTGATGATACTAAATTATTCAGTTTTGTTAAAACAAAAAGGGATTGCGAAGAGCCCCAAAAGGACCTCTCCAAACTGCATGAATGGGTGGGAAAATGGCAAATGAAATTACATGTAAACAAATGTAAAGTTATGCCTATTGGAGCAAAAAATCTTAATCTCACATATATGCTCATGGGGTCTGAACTGGCAGTGATTGACCAGAAACAACACCTTAGGGCCGTAGTGGATAGTTCAATGGAGATGTTGACCCAGTGTGTGGCAGCTGTGAAAAAGGCAAATTCCATGCTAGGGATCATTAGGAAAGGTATTGAAAATAAAACTACTGATATCATAATACCATTGTATAAATCTATGGTGTGGCTGCATTTGAAATACTGTGTATAGTTCTGGTTGCCTCACCTCAAAAAG
The DNA here is from genome assembly GCF_030035675.1 of Rhineura floridana. Classification (NCBI taxonomy): domain Eukaryota; kingdom Metazoa; phylum Chordata; class Lepidosauria; order Squamata; family Rhineuridae; genus Rhineura; species Rhineura floridana. The sequence goes on along the minus strand of NC_084481.1, from coordinate 41,451,004 downwards.
GATTTTGTAGAGCTGGAAAAGGTTCAGAAAAGAACAACCAAAATTATCAAGGGGATGGAGTGACTCCCCTATGAGGAATGGTTGCAGCATTTGGGGCTTTTAGTTTAGAGAAAAGGCGAGTCAGAGGCAACATGACAGAAGTGTATAAAATTATGCATGGCATAGAAAAAGTGGATAGAGACATGTTTTTTTCTGTCTCTCATAACATTAGAACTTGCAAATATTCAATGAAGCTGAATGTTAGAAGACTCAGGACAGACAAAAGAAAGTACTTTGTCATGCAGCACATAGTTAAACTTTGGGATTTGCTGCCACAAGAAGCAGTGGTGACCGCCAACTTGGATGGCTTTAAAAGAAGATTAGACAAATTCATGGAGAATAAGGCTATCAATGGTTATGAGCCATGATGGCTGTGCTCTGCCACCAGTCAGATGCAGTATGCTTCTGAAAACCAATTGTCGGCAGTACTCAGGTCCTGCTTGTGGGCTTCCCAGGGACATCTGGTTGGCCACTGTGAGAACAGGACATTGAACTAGATGGGCCACTGGCCTGATCCAGCTCTTCTTAAGTTCTTATGATACCAATTTCTGATATATGTCCAGTTCACCTGTGCTTATTTATGTGCTCATTTATCAGTCCATTCCATACTGTTTCTGCATTAATCTGCATTTTTTTAAAAAAGTACAAAAATGAATTATTTTTGTACATATTTTTCACAAAAATACATTTTTGCACGCCTTTTAACCTAACAAACACATTTTAGCATACTTTTTCTTAAAAAAAAATTGAGAACTATATCTCAAAATGTGGTGAAATGAGAAAGCTGACAAAAACTGCATTCCCATCTGCAGTCAGGGAAATGTGAACCAAGTCAGTTACCTTAAACATGCATCAACCCCAGCCAGCATGGCCAGGGATCAGGGGTGATAGGAGTTGTAGTCTGGCAACTTCTGGAGTGCCACAGGTTTACTGTCCTTGCTCTAAACCAGGTGTTCCCAAACTGCTGTCTGCAGACCCCCAGTGGTCCACAAGCAGGGCTGGTGCCAAAGATGAGGGTGCCCTCACCCACCAACATCCACCATGCAGCCAATGCAGGGTTAAATAGGTGCAACCACCCCTCCTCCAGTGTTATCACATCATCATGTTAGTGTGCTGCGTGCACACACCTTCACATACACTGACATGGCAACTCAGGAGGCAGGGTGGCTGGGCCTATTTAAGCACATGCTGGCTCTTTGGGGTGTTTTCTGGGAGGGTGGATCTACACCAGCGACCTGCACCAGCGTCAAGTCCCTGGGTGCACATCAACTCCTTACTCCAGGCCGCAAATCATGCCCCACGACCTGGCACAGATCGCGGAGCTCCACCATCCCAGCCTCAGCCGTTAGATTTAGGCAGGGGCCCTGGGGCCCATACCCTCCTTGCTGTCTGCTAGTGTCTGTCCAAGAGTTTAATTCAGGTGGTCCGTGGTGTGTCTGTGAAGAACTGTTACAATTTGAAATCTGTAGAATTTTACAAAATTCAAATTGTAATGCAATATGAGAAATAAAAGAAGCAATAAATGCAATTAAAAACCACACTGTGTCTAGCACAACATCTTACAATTGGTACAACAGGGTGAAAAAAATAATTAAATTGTCCACCAAGACCCTCAGAAAATTTCACGCGGTCCATGGGGAAAAAGATTTGGGAAGCACTGCTCTCAGTTGCGTTGGACATTATTATTTTAAGGACTGAATTTATGATCTACCCTGGAGGCCCTGCTCTCTGGGCCCTCAGTGAGAAACAGAGCCTTCTCAGTTATCTCTCCTCACTCTTTTTTAAACAGTTTTTTGCTGTGCAATTCTATTACTTGTCCAAGTTTTTTAAACTGACTGCTGTGTTAAATCATTGTTGTTTGAAATTGTACTGTTATTAAGTTGATATTTTGATAGTTGCTTGACTTTGCTTAATTGAACTAACTGTATTGGGATATTTTTCATGATGTAAGCCACACTCTGAGGAGCAGAAGAGCAGGCTAGAAAGATGATGGGCAAGAGGATCGAGCAATGGGAAGTGTTGGTTTTGTAATAAGAACATAAGAAGAGCCTGCTGGATCAGGCCAACAGCCCATCTGGGCCAGCATCCTATTCTCACAGTTGCCAACCAGGTGCCTATGGGCAGTCCATACACTAATAATAGTAAGGGGATTTTATCCACATGTGGTGGGGGTGCAGGAAAGCAATACAATACTGGAAGCTGGTTTTAGAGGTTATAAATGAAATGTTTAAGATAAGATTAACTTAAGATCCATTACTATGTCTTTTGAATTACGTGAACAATTCAAGAATAGCCAAGACCATAAGAACCCAGAAATTATAGATTATATATGCTAAGCGTGGAAAGAAAAGTGCAGGTGTGATAAAAAGAAACTAATTAGAAGAACATGTGAACAAATATTAAATTAACAATTATGTGAACAAAACAGGAGGATTATAAAGGAAAATTTCAAGAAAAGAGGACAATTGTTCAACTTATAAGAAAGGAGCTAGGTTAGGTATCACTGGTGATAGGGAGGATTTAGATTTGCTTAGTTATTATATAACATAATGAAATTCATTAGAAAAGCCTTTTTATGAAATATGAATTATTTAATATTTATTGATCTTTAATAAGCAGTTGTTTATTATTGTTGTTATTATTTATTAAACTTCTATCGCGCCCTTCCTCCTAGAATAGGGTTGCCAGGTCAGAAGCATCCCAAACCCTGAGATTTTGGGGGCAGGCCTGAGTGATGTCATGGGGTGGGTCCAAGGGTTGTCATGGGGCAGGTCTGAGTGATGTCACAGGGCAAGCCCAAGTGATGTCATTAAGTATGATACATTAAGCATCAGCCACAGTTGCTTTTCATACAAAAACATTTCTCTGATTGGAAATTAAGATAGAAATCTTAGCTAAAAGATGGAGCTTGGGTAGGGAACATTTAATCTAGCCAACTCACTTCTGGCAAAAAGAGTTTAAGTGCCCTCAGGCCAGGCCAGTCACCAGAAGGCCATTGTAGGAAGAAAGAAGCCTAGCATTGTAGAGATGTTAGATGGGAACACTCAGGAGTAAAGATGGATGCACCCGAAGGGCTGCAATTCTAAACACATTTACTAAGGGACTAAGCGCCATAGAACTCAATAGGACTTACTTGTCAGTAGATATGGTTTGGATTGTGTTGTTGGTAAAGCTTGACTACCTTTTAACATCCAAATTTCTTTACAGATTTGACCCTTCACTTCAGAAAGAGGTCTGAGAAATGAGTAAGAAGATTCTCTACCCTTTTCTGTCTCCCCTGTGGGCTGCTATAAACTCACCTGACAGCCAACCCAATTCCAGTGAATATATTTGACAGAGAGAAAGCACACATGGTTTGGTCTACCTTCATAGGCAGCAGTTTGGGAACAACAATTGTAGCCACACTGCCCAGTATGTGAGTTCTCTTTTACCACTATTGGGCAAGAAACAAACAACAAGGTGCATCATCAGTGGGTTTAAGAAGGTTAAGCCAAGCACATTGAACCACTGTTGTTGCTTCTATGGATGAAAGGGAGTGAGGATAAAGGTAAATGAAATGCAAATAGAAAAAGAAAAAGAAAAGATAGTGATGATTTCTTAAATGAAATGCCATACTAACCACAAATTCCTATTAGTAATGCAGAAAACTAAGCATCCCACAACCAGTCAGGATTCCTAACCAAAACCCAAAACTAAAAAAATCCTGGCAGCCAGTCAGCCAAGGTCACAGAAATCCCCATGCAGCACAACCTGACTCAGGGCTGCAGTTAGTGCAGAATGCTGTGGCATGATTGCTGATATGAGGAGACCCTATCAGCACATAATAGCTCTGCTCTGAAGTCTGGACTGGTTGCTGATCTGCTAACAGGCCACATTCAAGGTGTGCTTACAGGTGCCACATAGTAATTGTTCTGCTCTTGTAAGAAACTGATCCTTTAGTATGGCAGCATCTATGCTTTGGAACTCCCTGCCTATTGACATTAGCAGGTGCCTTCATTGTACTCTTTTTGACACCTTCTAAAAATGTTTTTGTTTAGGCAAGCCTACCCAGGCATGTATAAGCTATTCTTTTTATCTATTTTTATCTCATTGCTGGTTTTATTATTCTGAATATTTTAAAATACCTGTCTTTAACTGTTTTTGCCAAAAATATTTTTGTTTTAGTTCTTTCTGTAAACTGCTTTAAGATTTTTTTTACAATAAACTGGTATATAACTGTTGCAATTAAAATACATCAATATATTTTAGAGCAGAGCTTGGAAAAGTTACTTTTTTGAACTACAACTCCCATCAGCCCAATCCAGTGGCCATGCTGGCTGGAGCTGATGGGAGTTGTAGTTCAAAAAAGTAACTTTTCCAAGCTCTGGTTTAGAGTCACTGTGGCCCTTGGGTCTCTTTCCATATTTAAGACCAAAGGAATCTGCCTTATACTGCTGAAGCCATTTGGTGTCATCTAGCTAAGTACTGATGACATGGACTAGCATCGGCTCTCCCGGATTCCAGACAATAGTCTTTTCCGGAAATTGAATTTTGGATCTTTGCATACAAAGCATATGCCCTACCAGTGAGCTACAACCCTTCCCCTGTGTAAAAAAAACTTTTAAAATTGTTCTTTTCAATTCACTAATGAATGCACATCATACCTCTTGCAGATCCACACCATTCATTTAAAGCACATTCAACACATATTTGAAGCATATGAATCACACCACAGAATCATGTGAACACCCCAAGGAAGAAGGGTGAAAATGTAGGGGAAATGTAGAGTACAACCATAGTGTGAAATCAGATATAGGCATACCCCGCTTAACGTCGCTTCACTTAACGTTGCCTCGCTCTAACATACATGCTCCATACGTCCCCATACTCCGCTTAACGTTAAGCTGTTGTGCAACTGTTTATACTTGTTTTTTATGGTTATTGGATTTTAAAGGGATTTGTTTCTTATCGCGAGCTGCCTTGATTTCCAGACTGCAACCCTACCTCACAGCGTTGTTGGAAAGACTCCATACACACACACTGGAGATGTAAAAATACATACATCCCATATAATAGTTTATTGTCAAAACCAGTTGATCATTGCAGAACATTTTAAAAAAACCATCAGTATTAGTTTCCTAAATAAAAACAGTGATATCTAAGTAAGCCCTTCCCAATTGCTTTAAAAATAGGATTGGAGAGGGAGAGAAAGATATACAACACAAACACAATTCTTTGCTATGTTCACTCAAGTGTCCCATCAATTTACAGCACAAGCCTAAACCATGTCTACTCAAAAGGAAGTCCTATTGAATTCAGTGGGGTTTACTCTGGGTATGGGGATTAGCATTGCAGTTTTACTCCCAGAAAGGCATGTACTGGATTAAACCTTCATATTGGGAAGGTTTTCAAAACACTGCCCTCTTCAAAATTTAAACTTGTCTGACTCCTACACACAAGAGAGAAAAAGACTGAAAGCTATATACTTACTCAATTTGTGAGATTTTCAGAAAAGCAGGAAAAAGCAAGTTTTCTGAGTTGCAAGGAAAAAGCAATTTTTTTGACTCTCTAGTTTTTTGGCTCTATAGTTACTGCCTTGTCAATCATAACCTTGACTTCAATAATTGGCTACAAACCTGAAAGGGTGGAATTAGAATAGGAAGCTATGAGTGAGTTAACTGAAGTTGCGGCCGGGCGGCTGACGTTTTGGTGTATATCTTGGGAACCAGACCACCTAGAAACTTAATTTTTTTTAAAAAATGAAAGCTGAAAGTCCGGAGATTAAGGTGAGTTACTGGAGACCCAGAGACGACCCCAAAAACCCGAAGTCTCCAGCTGAAAGCCGTAGATCTTGTAACCCTATCCTAGAAGGAGCCTCGGGCGGCAAACAAAGGCCAAAACTGTAAAAGCATCTTAAAACATCTAAAACAGTTTTTAAACGAAAACATCTTAAAAACATATTTTAAAAGATCTTTAAAAATATCTTAAAAAATAATTCCAAAACTGTTGTAGACTGGGATAAAGTCTCTACTTAAAAGGTTTGTTGAAAGAGGAAGGTCTTCAGTAGACACCAAAAAGATAACAGAGATGGCACCTGTCCAATATTTAATGGGAGGGAATTCCAAAGAGTAGGTGCTAAACACTAAAGGTCTGCTTCCTATGTTGTGCCGAAGAGATCTCCTGATAAGATGCTATCTGCAGGGCACCCTCACCTGCAGAGCACAGTGATCAACTGAGTATATAAAGGGTAAGACGGTCTTTCAAGTATTTATGCAGGTATTTATATGAGGTATTTACATAGAAACTATTTAAGAGATTTGTGTATGATGCATTTTAATGTGTGAAATATTTTAATGAAATCTATGGTATTTGATATAATGATTGATTTGATATTATTTTTTAAGGAATATAGTATATAGATAAATATTAAAGAGATCCTAACTATCCAGCAAAATATTGTCCTCACAAAGATTGCCTGCTTGGAGATACAAGCTGGAGTACATTTCTAAATTGTAGGTTGGAGTGTCTGCTGAGAAATACTGCTCCACTCCCCCATGCAGTCTGGATAGGTGGAGCATAGTTGCGGCTGGGGGTGATGCTGCTGCTGCCGCCATCTGTAAGATGGGCAGCATCGCGCATCACATGTATTATGAATGCATGATGTGCTGTGTGGAGGGGCGAGGCTTAGGGCTTATTTAAGTCCATACTGCCCCTCCTATCCTCCTCTTGGTGCACGACGCCCACCCCACCCTCCCTCATTTATGGTGTGTTCTGGGTCGCTTTGGGGCTGAGTAGGAATTTTTATCCTGCCCACCCTGGTTGGCGGGCAGGTTTTTTGCCTGCTCCACACTGTCAGGGTGGGAGGGAATCGGGTTAGGGGGTGTCATGATTAATAGGTGGTTTTGGCTAATTTGGCTAATTTGACATGGTCTAAAATGTTAATGGCCTGAATGGGGCAGTTTCGTTATGGCATGGGTGTGGTAAGGTGCAGGAAGGGAAGTAGGTAAGGGCACCTTTGGAGGTGATTGGTGGTTCCAGAGGCCTGTCTGTCAGGGCTTTATGGCCCGAAGGCAGGATATGGGCTGCTTCTGGGGCCATCTTACCTCATCCACCTGGAGTTGTACGGCCCCGGGGGGGGTGATGTGGGAAGGCCCCCCTGCTCACCTACAGGGTGTAGCCAGGGTAAAGGGTAAGCAGATGGGCTTGGTCTTGCCCCAGCAGGGACTGGTCGCCTTAGAGCTGTATGGCAAGATGCTTGCTTATAGACAGTTCCCACACCGAGGTTTCCCCTCTGCAGGTCACTTTAAAAAAATGGAAAAATTAAGAAAAAAACTAGGTTTTTTCTCTTTTTTCCCCCTGAAGCCTTTTTTTTGTTTTTTTCTGAAAAATTGGAAAAATTGGGGGGGGAATGAAGAAAAAATGGATTATGGAATGTTTTATTTTAGCACAATGAATAAAATGTTTCACTGAATCTTGGTTCCCCCCTTTTTCTCAGTTCTTTTTATGGGAATGGACACTTTATGTCTGTTTGACACTGTGGAGGACTAGCGGAGACATAAATAATTTTCTTTGTTATTAATGTTGATGGTTTCTTTGGGTTTTTTTTAACTGTTTTTTGCCTGATCCTCATAAACTGGCAAAACAAAAGAGGTTCCTTACAGTTCAGGATCTTGTAGGTCCATATGTTACCCAAAAAAGGGGGAAATTTTTAAAAAGTAAATTCAATTTGTAATATTTGTTTGAATAAAATATGCTTTTAGTATACCAAATGTGATACGTTTATGCCAAACCAACTTTACATAATTACATTTGATGTTCCTGAAGTAGCAAAGTGACTTTCAATCTGTAAAAAATGCTAATATTGCATTTTTTCCATTTTTCCAAAAATTTCCTTTTTTTTCTGAACCCCCCCCCCGAAAAAAACAGCGTTTTTTCATGGCTTCAAAATTTCCAGAAATTTTACACCTCTATGCTGGAGACATACATTCACATATAACCTCCATTCAGGAGTCATCATCACAGTTCAATATTCCAACCTGACAATAACATTAAAGTAGGATGTGAAGCAAGGCTGTGAGAGTGGTGGCCTAGGGAGACAGGGTGTGGCTGCTACGGATGTAGGAGAAATTCAGTTCCGCGTCTGAGCATAGGTTGAATAAGGCATATGCTGAAAGAAAAAAGAGTCAGACCTTGCAGGCTGAAATGCCATTTAAGCAAGTTACACACGGGAGCAGGAAGACAGACAACGATGTCATTATACATCACTAGTTTCATCCTGCAGCAAAATTACCTAGTTCATACTTTGCAAAGTAATATGTAAGCAGCCATCCTTAAAAATTCACACTTCTTTCAATTTTGCAATGCAATTTTCCATCAATGTGGACAAAAATGTGTATATTAGGGAAAGTGTGCATAAAGTGTGAAAATATCCAAAAGATCGCGACAGCAGCTTCAGACGCTGTGGACGGAGCTCCGTAAGACAAACATTTTTAACATCTTTAACATCTATTTGGGGGCCCACATGTGTACAGAGAGGAATAGTCCTCACCTCCCCCCTTTTACAAGTCTGCCTCCCTACCTTGTGACGCGGGTGCCGGGCGACGAGGTGGTGAAGAGCATCACAGTGTAGCCGCAGGGAGGGCCCGGAGGACGCCTGGAGGAGTTGTTGGGGGGTGTTGGCCCGGCGCTGGCTGGAAAGTGAGAAGGTGGCCCGGCGGCGGCCCGGTGGCGGCGGCGGGGACAATTGACTCCGAGGAGGCCGCGGGGAAGCACCGGACTGACGCTGACTGGGAAGGGCTGTGGAAGCAGCCGGAGCTTGAGCTTGGGCATGACCTGTTCCCTTCCCAACCCGGCAGCTGCGAGAAAGCGCCGCGAGGGAGCGGTCCAGCAGCGGCGAGGACGACAGGGCTGGAGAGATCATTGGGAGCATTGGGCGCGGCCTGCCTCCATTCCAGCCCGATGGCGGCGAGAGAGAGCCGCGGAGGAATGACCCGGCGGCGGCGAGAGAACGCCGCGAAGGAGCGACTCGGTGGCGGCGTGAGAGAGTGTGGAGAGTGGCTAGAGACTGGGCGTAGCCTGTCTCCCTGCCTGAAACAATATTTCCAACGGCATTCTGGCTGGCGTGGACTTGGACTTACGAGCTTTCCATCACCAAGGGCTCTGCTAGTTGTGGATTGGGTTTTTTGGTTGTCTTTGTCTGTTGGATTTTGGGTGTGTATGTGGTGAGTGTGTGTTTAATATATGGTGTATGTTGTAAGTGTGTGTGGTGACGTTTTTATATTATGTGCCTGGGAAAGAGGAATCACAGTCAGGAAGAATTTGTGGGGGCCCCAATAGGCGTAGTGACGGGTAGAGGGAGATATCACGTTGTGTGGAAGACAGGCCAGGTGAGGGGAACGCGGCCCAGGCAATTGACGGCTGTGCCGTGTTCCGGTCTTCCACACATCCACAGGTATGCGGGATGCCCTATCAGCCAGCTCTCTGATCTCCGGATGCTGCTTTTTAATGCCAGATCGGTACATAATAAGACCACCCTCATCCATGATTTAATTGTGGATGAGGCAGCCGATCTGGCATGCATAACTGAGACCTGGGTGGGTGAGCAGGGAGGAGTTGGTCTCTCTCAGCTGTGCCCACTGGGATACTCAGTACAGCATCACGGTAGATCTGAGGGCCGGGGAGGGGGGGGTTGCTGTGGTCTATAGGAATTCTATCCCCATCTTCAAGCACCATGTCCATGTAACTACTGGCCTTGAGTGTCTGCATCTTGAGTTGGGCCAGAGGGACAGATTAGGGATTCTGTTAGTGTACCGCCCACCCCGCTGCCTAACAGACTCCCTGACTGAGCTGATGGAGGTGGTCTCGGAGGTTTTGTTGAGATCCCCTAGACTACTGGTACTGGGTGATGTCAACATTCATGCCGAGACCATCTTATCTGGGGTGGCTCAGGACTTCATGGATTCCATGACGACCATGGGGCTGTCCCAATATACCAGCGGCCCAACCCATGTGGCAGGACACACTCTGGACCTGATTTTTGCTACGGGGCATGATGATAGTGATCTGTATATAGGGAGCCTTACATCAGCTCCTTTGTCATGGACAGATCACTGCTTGTTGAGGTTTAGACTCGTGACAACTTTCCCCCTCTGCAAGGGTGGGGGACCTATTAAGATGGTCTGCCCCCGGAGGCTGCTGGATCCTGATGGCTTTCAAAAAGCTCTGGGGAGTTTTCCGGCTGATAAGGCTGGCACTCATGTCGACACCCTGGTCAATCTGTGGAATGCGGAAATGACCCGGGCAGCTGACATGATCGCTCCTGTGCGCCCTCTCCTTTGTAGAGCTCATACAGCTCCATGGTATACTCCGGAGCTGAGGGCGATGAAACAATATAGGATATGGCTTGAGTGCAGATGGAGGCGGACTCCTGACGAATGCAACTCTGCACTGGTGAGTGCCTATAATAAGATGTATTTTGGGGCAGTGCAGGCAGCAAAGAAACAACACATCACTGCCTCTATTCAATCTTCTATCTCTCGTCCGGAGGAGCTTTTTCAAACTGTCAAGGGGCTTTTACATTCTGCCCCTAAGGACGTGATTGAACCTTCTAAAGCACGCTGCGACGAATTTGCCAAGCACTTCCTGAATAAAATCTCTTGCATCCGTCAGGACTTAGACTCTAATGTTACAGCAGTTGAACCAAATGAGGTCTCCAGAGCACAGTCTGGTCATATTTTGTTGGATGAGTTTCAATCGGTGCAGCTTGAAGACGTGGACAAGGTGCTTGGACAGGTGCGTGCAACCACCTCTGTATTAGATCCTTGCCCCTCTTGGCTAATAAAAGCTAGCAGGGATGGCACTGCTGGCTGGGCCAGGGAAGTGATTAATGCCTCTCTATGTGAGGGGGTGGTCCCGAACTGTCTTAAGGCGGCGGTGGTGACACCACTTTTGAAGAAATCTTCCCTGGACCCTGAAAATTTGAATAACTACAGGCCGGTAGCAAATGTGCCATTCCTAGGCAAGGTTCTGGAAAGGGTGGTTGCATCCCAGCTCCAGGCTCTCTTGGATGAGACCAATTATCTGGATCCATTTCAATCGGGTTTCCGGCCCGGTTTTGGCACGGAGATGGCCTTGGTCGCCCTGTATGATGACCTTTGTCGGGAGAAAGACAGAGGGAGTGTAACCCTGTTGATTCTCCTTGATCTCTCAGCGGCTTTTGATACCATCGACCATGGCATCCTTCTGGAGAGGCTTGCGGATTTGGGAGTTGGAGGTACTGCTTGGCAGTGGTTCCGCTCCTATCTAGCAGGTCGTCTCCAGAAAGTAGTGCTTGGGGAGCACTACTCGACACCCTGGGCGCTCCAATATGGAGTTCCGCAGGGATCAGTTCTGTCCCCCATGCTCTTTAACATCTATATGAAGCAGCTGGGTGCTGTCATCAGGAGTTTTGGAGTGCGTTCGCATCAGTACGCTGATGATACACAGCTCTACTTCTCCTTTTCCTCTTCTTCAAGTGAGGCCGTCAAGGTGCTAAACTGATGCTTGGCTGCGATAATGGACTGGATGAGAGCGAACAAATTGAAGCTCAATCCAGACAAGACTGAGATGCTGTTAGTGAATGGATCACCTGACCAGATGATGGATGTTCGACCTGTTGTGGATGAGGTTACACTCCCCCTGAAGGAGCAGGTGCGCAGCTTGGGAGTCCTTTTGGACCCGTCCTTGTCACTTGAGGTGCAGGTGGCCTCGGTGGCACGGAGTGCTTTTTACCAACTTAGGCTGGTGGCCCAGCTACGCCCATATCTGGACAGGGAACATCTTACTTCAGTTGTTCATGCTCTGGTAACCTCGAAATTGGACTATTGCAATGCACTATACGTGGGGCTGTCCTTGAAGACGGTTCGGAAACTGCAGCTCATGCAGAATGCAGCGGCCAGATTAATAACTGGGACGAAGCGGTCGGAGCACATAACACCGATTCTGGCCCGCTTGCACTGGCTGCCTATATGTTTCCGGGCCCGATTCAAAGTGCTGGTTTTAACCTATAAAGCCTTACACTGCACGGGCCCGCAATACCTGATGGAACGTCTCTCCCGATATGAACCTACCCGTACACTGCGCTCAACAGCGGAGGCCCTCCTCCGGGTGCCTACTTATAGAGACGCCCGGAAGGCGATTACAAGAAAGAGGGCCTTCTCGGTGGTGGCCCCTGAACTTTGGAACACCCTTCCTGACGAGGTTCGCCTGGCGCCTACGCTACTATCCTTTCGGTGCCAGGTGAAAACCTTCCTCTTTGCCCAGGCATTTTAACATGTTAATATTTTTTTAACATTTTTAAAATTTTAGTATTTTGTACTTAATGTTCTAACAGACAGTTAAATTGTAATCTGATGACCAGGTTGTTTTAAATTGTATTTGCTGTGTTTTTACTTGATGTGCACCGCTCAGAGAGCTTGCTATGGGCGGTATAGAAATTGAATCAAATAAATAACAAATAAATAAACATACAAAAAATGAATTATTTTGGCAACATTGCCTTGCAAAAATGTTTATATTAGGATAGTGGTCCCCAACCTTTATGAGTACGGAACCCCCTTTGTAAGCTCAAAAAAATTCATGACCCAAACATTCTTTATTGTTGTAATGTTACTCTGTTCATGAAGTGCTAAATAATGTCACTTTTTTCATAACAACCGATATGATGATGATGATATTTGTTACCCGCCCTTCACCAGAAGGTCTCAGGGTAGGTTACACAACTTTTAACAAATTTTGTAGGGGCTTTGCACATCCCACCCACCGGGACTCCCAACTCCAGGAACACCCAAACACACACACACAGGGCTCCCAAAACACACACAGGATCATGAGCTGCTTTAGAACCTCCCTGATGTGCTAATTTTCTATTTGCAGAGAGGTGTTGCTTTCTTTTCTTAATGCAAGGATCCAATCAAATTGATATCCCCCCCACACACACACACATAGTCTGAACATGTACAGTCCTGTCTCCCAACACCAGTGGATTACAGTGTTGGACTAGGACCCCAGTTCAAATTCCCACTCAGTCGTGAAGTCCACTGGGTGACCTTGAACCAGTCACAGTCTTTCAGCCTGGCCTGCTTCACAGGGTTGGTGTGAGGATACAAGGGAAAGGGGGCAAACCATGTGCACCACCTTGACCTCCTTAGAGTGGGATATAAATGCAATAACAAATAAATAAATAAATTTCAGCTGCAATGCCTGAACCCCTGTCTCAGCCAACCTGCTGAGCTTTTAAAAAAAAAAATCAAGAAGCAGCAATGTGGTGGTGGTGGGGATGCTAGATTGTGAGGACAACAGGGTGGATAGATTGAGGAGGGGGTTAGTCCTTGGAGGAAAGGTGGGATAGAAATGCTATAATAAATAAATTTTAGCTGCAGTATGCAGACCTCAACCTCAGCCAACCTGCTGAGCTTTTTAATAATAATAATAATAATAATAATAATAATAATAATAATAATAATAATAATAATAATAATAATAATAATAATCAGCTGCAACACCTGAACCACTGCCTCAGCAAACTTGCTGAGGTTTTTTAAAATAATAATCAGGAAGCAGCAATGTGGTGGTGGTGGGTATGTTAGATTGTGAAGACAACAAGGTGGCTAGATTGAGGAGGGGGGTTCGTGCTTTTAGGCCTTGGGATGATAACCAGAACTGATAACTTGGCTTGGGTGCACTTGGAGAATGAGAGAGGAACAGGAGACACACACACACACCTGACCTTCCTGCAAGCATCTGCAGGCGTACATGCATTCGGGTCCATGGGTTGACACTCTCAACCGCTGCAGCATCTTGGAGAGGGGGGGGCAGAATGTAGTAGGAAGGCGGGGACACTGGGAGATGGGGGCGAGCGAGTCATGAGCTTTGTCAGGCTAGCCAGAGGTGAGATCTGAGCAGCCTCACGAATAAGAATAATTTTTTTAAGGAGGTGGTAGCAAAGCAGGAGCCAAGAAAGGCAGGCAGACTGGCTGCCAGGAAGGAAGGGGGAAAGCAGTCTTTCTTCACATTTTGCTTCAGCAAAAGTCCTCCCCTCTCGTTCTGAACAAGGGTGTGTGTTGTCAGCAGCAGCAGTGGGGTGGAGATGGGAGTCAGTGATAGTGACCCCCTCTTCTTCCTAGTAGCTCCGCCCTCAGCCTCTTTCGGCATCTGCCATGTGTTCTATAGGCAGACGCCTGTCTTCAGCATGCCTGAAAGATGATCTGGCGCTTTAGCAAAAATCCTCCTCTCTCATTCCAAACAAGGAAGGGGTGCCGTCCCTAACAGCAGTGGGAGCAGACAGTGTCCACAGAGTGAAGAGGTTTTTATTTTTTTAAAAACTATTTCATGTATTTGCTCTTCCCAACACCTCTGGGGGTCACAGCCCCCAGGCTGGGAGCCACTGTATTAGGAGAAATATGCACTATGGTGAATTTTCATGAGGTTTTTCAAATATAAAATAAATAAATAAATTGCAAACTTGTGTGAAAATGTAGAAAACTGAACGTGACTGGAAAAACGAGAACCCGAAAGAAGCTGAAATTGACAGATTTGCCCATCCCTAGTGACTGGGAAGGGTTGTGGTCTGATGAGAAGTCTGGAAGGCTGCATTTCTCCCTCAGGCCTGAGGTTCCCCATTCCTGATTTAGCATATGTTTATTCCAGTTGTATTTCCTGAGATACTGCCCAGGGCACATTTGGAACAACTGATGTAGCCCATGCTGAATTCTGGCTCAGGTTTGCTCCCCAAAATAACAGGAACAAGTTTGACAGTATTATGGAAAACGGAACAAATCTGGTCTGCAATTCTACTCAGTAGAATTTGTTTAGATAAGTTGACTAGTTGTTAACTGTTTAAGCTTAAATTTTAAAAAAGGCAATTTTGCATGCATGCATGTATGTAAAACAATCATTCTCCAAAATGAGTATCGTTTTGAAGACGGGCAAGCAGAGAAACAATTTGTCATTGCTGATCTTCAGGACCATTTCCTATAATGAACCCATATTATTTTTTGCAACTTTGAATATTCTTTGTACTCTCCAAACATCTTTAAAGAAGTAACCTGGGCTTATTTTTCCCCTTAAAAACACAGAGCCTTTATAAAGCTTACACTGTAAGAAGCTTCTAAACAAGCGACAGGGGTTGTTGTATTTTCCTCCCTCTGTGTGTGCAGTTATGGTCCATCATTATTAAATGTCTCTTGTTGGATGGAAGAGGTGCTTCATCACAAACAGCCATTCATCAGCACTTGCCAAGCCAGCTCACATCTGACCTCTACAGTAATAATGCTGCATCAAGTAGGCCAACTACCCAGTTTAGCAACAGAGCAGGGAGCATAAGCCGGCTTCAAGATTAAGTGTAGTGTTTCAGGTTTCCATTCCCAGGTGCAATGCGGGCTGATGTTGTATTGATTGCAAAAGTTTACCAGTAAGTATCACAAACAACAATAGCCAGGTCAATGATCGGTGATGCCTGAATATGAATTCCCTTGCGGAAGCCGCATGCACACTCTGGGCTAAGGCACTATTATCATGATGCCTGAGCATAGGTTGAAT
The DNA here is from genome assembly GCF_030035675.1 of Rhineura floridana. Classification (NCBI taxonomy): domain Eukaryota; kingdom Metazoa; phylum Chordata; class Lepidosauria; order Squamata; family Rhineuridae; genus Rhineura; species Rhineura floridana. The sequence goes on along the minus strand of NC_084481.1, from coordinate 41,435,410 downwards.
AAGGCTTATGCCGAAAGAAAAAAGAGTGAGAGCTTGCAGGCTGAAATGGCATTTAAGCAAGTTACACACGGGAGCAGGAGGAGAGACAATGGTGTCATTATACATCACTGGTTTCATTCTGCAGTAAAAAAACCCTCAATGTTCCCAGGTTCACAGGGCCTTATATTTAATGCACTTAATACTCCCAGGCACCAAAAGGTATAGGAGCATAATATAGAGTGTCATAACTCCAGCTCTTTTATGCTCACAGCATGGATGACATCCAGTGTCAGAAATAATCAAGAACATGAATGAAGAATACTATTTCACGTGAAATTGGATTGTTTGCATTCTAGTACCAGTCTTGGGATAGTAAACTCATGGAGAATGATATATGAGAGTGCTGTCCTGTTCAGGTGCTCCGGTGAACAAGTGATGGCATAAAATGTGCAGGGGGCATAAAGGTGAAGAGACTTCTAAGCACTTTCAGTAAAACACACTTAGAAGCCTCCTTCAGATCTCCCTGCTCAGTGCCCACTGATGGTCCCTGAAGAGTGATGATCCCACTTTGGCATAGCTCAATTCCCTTTGCTCTCTTTCCCTTCCGGCCCTACTCCCTGAAATGCCACTATGGGGCATTTTCACAGTTTGTGTTAAGCAGGAAGGTCTGAAGGGGACTTCTAACTGTGTTTTGCTGCATGGGCTTAGAAACTTTCCTGAGTTTGGGAACCCTGTTTTATCAGCGTGTCCAGTTGTGAAGAGGCCTCTCAGCATGTTCAGTCAAATGCACTTAGATCTTGTTACTCGCATCGCAGGAAGGTTGGGGATGGAGAAGGCAGGGATGGTGCACATGCCCCCTATGAACTTTATGCCCTCATATTGTCAGCTGAACATCTGAAGAGGGCTTGTGACATCATCACATTCCACATTTTTGCTTGAGAGTTCCTGATCATGTGTTCCTATTCCTACAATTACAGAAGTTACATCAATGTTCCCCTGAAGGCTGATGATCCCACTTTGGCATAGGTGAATTCCCTTTGCTTTCTTTCCCTTCCTGCCCTACTCCCTGAAATGTCACTTTGGGGCATTTTCAGTTTGAAATTGCCCCACATTTCCATTCCAGCAATATGGTACCATAAAAAAAAAAAAAATTAACAATTTAAACATACATTGGCAAGTAATGGAATCTGAACTGAGCTTGCCCACAGTTTTACAAATCTGAAATCCCAGCTACTGTGTTCATCACTGTTATAAAAAATCATGTCCCTCATCCATAATAAGAATCTTCCTTATTAGCGTTCCACTGTATTAACATTTTATATTTAATGCCTAACTCAGAGTGCCCATTCTGCAAAGGGACTTTTATAGAGATGTTATCCAATATTACTACTGCGACATTAAAAGGACATTTTGCAATCATTTTTACGTAGAACCCTTTATACTTTTCCCTTCTCAGTAATTTGCAGTGAACTGGCATGTCCCAGATACACTGAGTTAACATAAAATATTATTTTGCACAATTTAAGTTGTGAGCAAATGCATGTTAAGTAATTATTAACTTAAATACTGCTTTAAGATCTTCAAGCTGCTGAACTAACAATAGCAAGTCAATCTTCCATTCAGCTTTTTAAATTTGGGTAGTTATTTTTGTTTGAATTTATTACCTTTGGGATTTATTATCAGGTTTTAAAGGGTGATACATAATGTTATGGACTGCAGTTGAACAGTCACCTCTAACAAAATGGCTTTCATATGATGCATTCTACCACTGACTTACACTGGTTTAACAGTAACCTTAGGAAGATTCACATGACTCCTCCCCCCCATATTGAAATAATGAATGAGAGACGTTCCCGGGCCACAAGGACTCACCCTGCTCCCCATCTCTGCACACCATGGCCATGTCCCTCACTGCCCATATATATGTCCAGCAAGGGAAAGAGCTCTATGCATGCATTATTGATGCACATATATGGAATTCATCCAAGTGATGAAGGCTGCTCAGTCACATCTCCTCCTTCATGCTACACATGTCCATTGATATGTGAGTAGGACCTTTCCCATGCTAGCAAATTGCTCACATGGCAATATTTTTTGTTGTGGGTGTGTGACTACAGAGTGCACTGGGGTGGGGCTAGTCCTATGGCCCCATGGGCTTCCTCACACATTTGTTCAATGTGTATGCACATATAGATTCATGTGATTATCTCTATTCTTCCCTGCTCACACCCAGAAACAGCATGATTACAGGTGGAAGACTGAACAGGAACTGATCTGGTTGCACCACTGACGTGGGGATTTCCCCTTTCTTTTCTTATGAGAATGAAATTAATTGGAGAAATAATATTAAATAAATGGAAAGGGAACTGATGTGGGCATGGGTAGGGCATGAGTGGGAAATAAATTTAATGTTGCTAAGGTGTGGAGGCTCCATGCTGAGGAGGTAGGAACTCTACCCATCAGCTACTAGAAAAACAGAAGACCAGCCATTGTCTTCCTTGATTCGGAAAGGAATAGTTTGCAGTCAAAGTGAAAAACCTGTTTTGCAAGCAGAATATTGAATCTGTCAAAAAAGAATTTTAATACCAGGAAAACAACTTCCACTTTATAAATTACTGCTCATATTAGTGCATATTACCCTTTTGATGCTTTTATGAGCCTTCAGAGAGATACTATTAGCATCATTAAAATTCAGCCTTATTGCTGTAGTGCTCATTGAATTCACTATAAAATCATTCAGTATCTCTTATTGTCACCTTGTCTGTTTAGACTGGAAGACCATAAACCAGCATTTTAAATTTTGCACTGAAACTTGTAGGGGTGTTGTTTTTCAGTACAAACTCAATAGATTGCAAAGAACAAATGAGATGGAAATTGGAGCGAGATTTTATATATTGCTCTTTGGAATAGTTTTGGATTTCTGCATGTAAGGTAAAAATCTAAATGCCAACAATATGTATGTTGACAGAAGAGTGATTGTTACAAAAAGTTGTCTAGGTTATAAGAGTAATCTTATTAGTGTACACAAAGTACTTGGCAGGAATACTCATTCTAATTCCTATATTTCCATTTAAAATGAGGTTGTGGTTATACATGTTTAATTTACTGCTATCACTTTTCAACACAGAACCAGTGACAGATTCAGTGTTATTAATGTAAAATTACTGGTTTTCTGTTGTATAGGTGTATTGAAGCATCCAATATCAATGTAACAATGCAACTTGAATTTCTGCAATTTTCTTTTCAAAAATTTTCAAGCTAAATATAAACATGGACAATTTTCCCTTGGTAGATCCAATATGGAGGTTTAGGGATAGGATCTTCCTATCCTGGCCCAGACAGATTGTTTGCCAAATTGATTCAGAAAGATTGTGTATCATTGCTGCTCTTCTAAGCAGGATAAAGGTTTTGAATAGGATCCTAGGCTCACCAAGAAGCTTTATTATCTTTATATATTAATTTGTACAGCCCTATCACTGTACATGGCACCCTACTTTCATAATAATCATCCCCCACCCTCAAGAAATCTAAATCTTTAAGAATGCCCTGAGCCCCAAGCTCAGATAGAGAGAGATCTATTAATGGCATGGTCATATATACCTTCATCCAGTTTTGAAATGCATTGGTGAAATTAGAGTGATCTACATAAGGTGTCCAATGGCCCACTTTCCTTATGAGAACTCAGTTACCCAGGCCACTGTCACAAAGAGTAACTATGGCTGCAGGGGGGATGTGTTAAAAATCTTAATTGTAAATAATAGGAAGCTTAAAGTGAGCGTTGTGCAGCTAGACTACTCACTGATTCACAGAACTGATTTGGGAATTCCCCACATGTGTGGAGATCAATTCATGCAGAACCCTGTCATGTGCTATTGGATCGTATTGAAGATGCTTCCAAAAATAAAATATTTTCAGTGGTATTTTGTTTTATTCCATAATATATGGATTTGTATGAACTCATCACCCTACCCATTATATACTGTAATTATTGCAACAGAAGCTGATGATAATAATAACTTCCCTAAACATCCAAGGAGATTTGTTCTGGACAGGGCCATCTTGTTAAATGCTGTGTTTGGAATGGTATTCCACACACAGTTGGTTGTATCCAACTAAATTATACTCAGAGTGGACCCACTGAAATCAATAAACTTAAGCTAGTCACGAGTAGTTTAAGGTAATGCATTTCAATGGATCTACTCTGAGTATGACTTAGATGGATAAAAGCCGGTGCTTATGTGGTATACATAGAATATTTTTTCTATTAATTAGTCTATTTTAATACCAGAATAACTATTTAATTACTGCAAAAATAACCACTGTAATTCTAGCAAATACAAAAATTATTCACAGCAAAGAAGGCCTCCCAGATGTTGCTGGACTCTGACTCCCTTCAGCCCCAGCCAGCATAGCCAGTGGTCAGGGACAAAGCCCAGCAACATCTGGACGACTACAAGTTCCCCAGCCCTGACCTAGAGTATATGTCCAGATCATTCATCTTCAACTAAAAGAAAAAGGGTGACAGGCATACACTGGGGATGGGGTTTGCTAGCAGGCTCCTATCCACCATTTTTTTGTTCCTGTTTGTTTTCCAATTGCTGATCAGCTGGGTTTTTCTAAGCAAAAAAAATATGTATTTCCTAACGAAAATGCTTATGAAAATGCTTATGCTGTAGATACTTATGTCACCTTTTCTTTTTTCTATTTATATATCAATTAGGCAGATAATCACCCATTGAGTCTGTCTCTTGCCTTAGGCTAATTGATGTGATGCTTAAATATGATCCCCCTCATTTTGCTATTCTTGTTGTTTTGCAGAACTTTTGATTTTTACTGTTGAAAAGACTATCACAACTGCTTATTTTAGCTTCTATTGTTTAGGGAATTTATAAGTAAGTCACTCACTCACACATAATATAATCAGTCACACACACACTATACACAGAGAGAGAGAGTGGCAGCAGAGATTCAAAAGCCTGGGGGGGGATCCTGTCCAAGTCTGCTCTGTGCTACAATTTAGTAGGTGGGAGGGGGAAAAGGATGGATTGTTGGCCTTTCTGGGAATTAACAAAACAAAGAGAAAATTGGCGGGAGGTTAATAGATGTAAATGACGATTGTTATCACTTAGACAGCAGTTAAGAATGCATCAGCTTAGAGGAAAGCCAATTATGAAGACAATAACATAAAATTTGGAGCAGATTTTTTTCTTTTAAACCATGCCAATGACAGCCACAACCCAGTGCAAGAAATCAGTGCCAGTCCAAAAACAACGCAGATTGTTGGATTATGTCAAAATCTAGTAATGTCCAATTTAGTGGATATTCTCCCCCATCCCTAGCATACACACATATAAAGGGAAGGAGGGAGAGAGAGCAAGAAAGGTAAAGAAAAGCCAGAAAGATCCCGACTGATTGAGCAAGCAGATTTGCCAGTAGTGTGATATACATAAAACCACAGGGTTCAAAACAAAATACCATGCAATACCTAAGGCAGCTCCTGAGGTCACTGATTCCCATAATCCAGATCATAATTTGACCCAAACATAAGAACATAAAGAATTTTCTTACTGGATCAGATGAAGGGTCTATCTGATCCAGCTCTTTGTCCCTAACAGTATTCAATGGATGGTGGTAGGACAGAAGCTCTTGAGCAAGACATGCAGGAAACAGACCTCCATCACCCAACAACTGGCATTCAAGGATGGTGCCGCTGGACTGGGAGGTTCTGTTTAGCTGTTATGTGTAATAACCACAGACGAAACTTTGCCAAATTCCTTCTTAAAGCTATCTAAGACAGTGACTGTCAGACCCTGTGGCAATGAATTCCATAAATTAATTGTGCTGCGTGAGGAATTACAATCTTTTGTCTGCCCCCAGTCACTTGCCAGTTGGATGAACTTGGGCTCAAGTATAATGGAAGAGAGGGGGGAGGGGGTAATGCTACTCACTTTTTCTACACCATGCATTTAAAAGACAACACACACATATAACTCTCTAATGTCTACACTTGATTTTTTTCTAAACATAAAAAAGCCACCCCACCCCACCCAAGATTGTTGCCTGGTGAGTCAGTGTTAGTTCAGTGAATGTGATGTTATCATGCTTTGCATAAATTGCTTCACACTCTCATTGGATGGGCTCTTGTTCTACCTTTTTTGTTGTTCTCTTCTATTTCAATACAAAACTATTGTAATAGTTTTCTTTGTCCCTATGTACTAGTCACTGTATTATTGCATTTAGGGTTCTGACCATGTTTCTATCTCCTTTTGCTTTTGCTTTCCTTCTTTCTTTAACCATTTTAAGAGTTTCATCAGACATCAAGTGAGGTCTTTCTCTCTTTTTAACTAGAGGTATTGTCTTTTTGCATTCTTCCCTGATAATGTCTCTGACTTCATTCCATAGTTCTTCTGGTTCTCTATCAACTACATTTAAAGCCTCAAATCTGTTCCTTATTTGATCTTTATATTCTTCTGGGATGTTGTCTGAATTGTATTTTGGCATTATGATTGCTTTGTTGTTCTTTAGCTTTATTCTGATTTTTTTTTTACAATAATTTTTATTCAAATTTTCATAAAACATACAAAACAAAATCATAAAACATTCAAAGACAAAAAACAAAACAAAACAAAAATAATTAAACAAAAAAAATAAAATATTGACTTTCCATTTGTCACAGATCAAATCAGTTATAAGTCTACAATATATAACAATCCTGTCTCTTAAATCATATTCTAAAATCACTTTCCTCCAGTAGTTATCTTAATTAATCATCAAATCTCATAAACATTACTTTATTCTTTCCACAAAAAGTCAAAGAGAGGTTTCAATTCTTTAAGAAATATATCTATCAATTTTTCTCCAAATAAACATGTCAATTAATCCATCTCGTTAATAATTATAATAATCTTATTGTCATAACCATAGTCCAAATAAACATTTCGATTAATCCATCTCATCAAAATCTGTTAGGTTCAATAATTTCAGTAGCCATTATTCCATTATCCCTATTAGTTCCATCTTCCATCTTCAATAGTCCTGTTAAGTCCAGTAATTTCAGTGTCCAATCTTCCATTATCAGTATTCCATAATAATCTTGCTGTCATAACCATAGTCATATAATAAGAGTCTGATGGGAATTTCCTCTATCCCAAATATTTTCTTGCCATCCATTCTGAATAAGTTGCTGAAATACTGTTGTAAAGTCATATCTCTGTTCTTCTTTTTTACAAAATGCACTGGCTCATCTCTTGAGAGTTTTTCCATTGTCACATGGCTGCAGTTAATTCCATAGATTTTCTCTATATCAAACTCCATCACGTCATTCCAGTCCAAAAGATTATCCAAGCCATTGATAACTTTATCTCTAATATCTTCATTAATTTCTTCAGAGATAACGTTAAATTCCAAACAGTAGATTTTATTTCTAAAATCCATAAACTCCAGATCTTTTTCCAATTCCACATTTGTTCCAATCTCCAGGGCTTGTATCTTCCCTTTATTTTTTCTTTTCTCATCTCTGATCTCATTCTCCTCTCTCACAGGATCCCCTATTTCTTTAAGCTCCTGCGTCATTTTGCTCAGTTCAATTTTCAGCTCCTTACTACCCTGTCGCAGGGTTTGTTTCGTTATCTCAATCTCATCCATTATTTTCTGAAACATAGTTACTTCCAGATTCTCAGCCACTTTCTTGATTGCCATTTTTTAAAACCACGAAAACAAAGCAAAACAAAAATAAAGAAGAACCACTTCTTATTTCAGCAACAATTGGGTTAATATTCCAGGCTTGATGACATCACAGTATAAACAGAGCAGCCTGCCTTATCTCTCTATGTTCAAGAATGCAAAACAAATTTAGTTCCCAGCATCAAAACAGCTAGTGGCGTCGTGAAGAAGCAGATTCGTCAAAATAAAATAGACCAAAAAGAGAATAGTCCCAGACAATATAATATTCCTCGGAATAGAAATCAGGAATAGAAATCCCTCTTCTGTTTATATCTTTAGAATGCACTTCCAGGACAGCTTTTTGCGACAGAAACAGAGATAAGCTGTTAATTTCGTGAATAACAGAGAAGAGTTATAGCTCACCCAGAAGTTGTCCAAAGCCGATCAATCTGACAAATCTCCTTTGGCTGCAACAATTTAAACCAAGTAAAAAAAATAATAGAAAGAAGGGTGCTTGCCTGTTAGTCCGTTCTCTCTTTAAAGAAAAGATAAACGTATCGCTTAAACAGATAGAGCTTGTTCGGAAGTCCGTCCGGCATTGTTGGCTGGACCTTATCTCATAAATTAATGAAATCCAGTCCTCCCAACAAAAACAGGCTTTTGAGGTTGATCTCTACATTTCTCCCTGCCCGGGAGAAATTTCATCAGTCAAAAAAAAAAACGTTCTGACTGATTTATATCTGAATAAGCTTCTTTTGAGGCGGGAGCCCGTCCCAAAAGCAGGCACAAGCGAAGTCACCCTTCCCGGAAGTCAGCTTTATTCTGATTTTTGATATTACCAGTTCATGATCTGTACCACAGTCTGCTCCTGGCCTTGTTTTCGCAGAAAGTATGGAACTTCTCCATCTTCTGCTACCAATTATATAATCAATTTGATTCCTGTATTGACCATTTGGTGATGTCCATGTGTACAGTCGTCTTTTCAGTTGCTCAAAAAATGTGTTTGCAAGAAACAAATTATTGGCTTCACAGAATTCTGTATGTCTTTCTTCTGCTTCATTTCTTTCTCCTAAGCCCCATTTCCCCACAATTTCTAGTTCTTCTCTGTTCCCTACTTTTGCATTCCAGTCCCCCATGATTATCAGAACATCTTGTTTTGGTGTGGGAAAATTTCTTCCTGTACTTCTGTATAATATTTCTCCAATTCCTCTTCTTCTGCTTTTGCCGTTGGAGTGTATGGTTATATATGGTTATATTAATTGGTTTTGTATTTAATCTTATTGATATCATTCACTCAGACCTTGTATTATAGCTCTTAATTGCTTTTGCTGCATCACTTCTCACTATTAAAGCAACCCCGTTTCTTCTTAATCTCTCATTTCCTGCATAAAATATTTTGTAGTTTCCTGACTGAAAATGTCCCATTCCTGTCCATTTTAACTCACTCACGCCAAGTATTGTAATGTTGATGCATTCCATTTCTTGCTTGACAATTTCTAACTTTCTAACTTTTCATACTTCTCACATTCCATGTTCCTATTGTGTAAGTCATAGAATCATAGAATAGTAGAGTTGGAAGGGGCCTACAAGGCTATCAAGTCCAACCCCCTGTTGAGCCCAGGGATGTTGAGCCCAGCCTCCCTCCTGAGGATCAAGTAGGGGGAAGGCATGAGTTGCAGGCGCCTCAGCTGTCAGCGGGCATGGACGATCCAGCTGTTGTTGAGTCTAGCCCAGACCTTGAGAAAGAGAGCGAGCTAGCCGCCCCGCCAGTTCCCACGGATGGCCCTGCCCCTCAATGGGACAGTGCTCAGCCATCAAGCACCCCCACGGAGCCATTAGGGGAGGATTCCGAAAGAGCAGTAACTCCTCCTGTGCCAAGCAGTATCCTAGAGATGCCCGATGCTTCCCAGCCCTCTGCTTCCCCGCCTGCAGATGAGAACCCTGTTTTGTCAGATGAGCCCATGGAGACTCACCCCCCTTCACCGCGCTCACGACGTAGGGAGAAGCGGACAGGGCAGAGGGCGTGTGTGCGAAGGAGTGAAAGGTTACGCTCCAAGACCTCTCCTATTTAAGACTGCCGCGCTGTGAATGGGGCGCTGAGTCAACTTTCATCACACGTTGCAGAGCATGTCTAGAGGGTAGTTAGGGACTTGTAGTGAGTTAGCATAGGGTCTTTTCTATGAGGCGCTCAGCCTTTGATGTATCCATTACGTTAATAAAGCAACAGTTCCTTGCATCCTCGTATCCGACTTGTGGTTCCTGCTCTGAACCGGACAGTTTGACTCAGCCATCATCCCTCCTCGTCTCTGCTCCCATGATGGACAACATGGACGCGAACGGGGCCATTGGGGGAATCCCAGTAACCGTGGAAACTTTGTACACCGATCTCCAGAATCTCTGCATGGCTACGTAAGCCCTGCAAGCGGAAAACCAGACTCTTCAAACAGCCACTCAAGCCTTGCAAGTGGACAATCAGAATCTCTGAGCCCTGATTGCCCAGATTCAAGCCGCGCCGCCCGGGATGGCGGCGGCCCTGGCCCCAGTAAAGTCTCCTGTGGGGCTCCCTGCTCGTTATGGGGGCCAGAACGACCAGTTTGCCACATTCCTAGCCCAATGTGAGTTATACATCCATGTGCGACAAGCTGAGTTCCTGTCTGATGACACTAAGGTGGCATCCATCATTAGCCTCCTGGAGGGGGAGGCAGCAAAATGGGCTACCCCGTACTTGATTCGCAATGACCCTGTACTGCGGCAGTTTGATGCCTTTAAGAACGTGATGTCTGAGATGTTTCATGACCCGCAGAGGAAGGAGATGGTTGCCCACCAACTGGGAACCCTAAGGCAGGGAAAGGGCTCAGTGGAGGCATATACCAACGCCTTTCGTGTCTTGTCCCAGGAAATGGATTACAATGACCCAGCCTGGATGTACTTTTACTGGAATGGACTTAGTTCGGAAGTTTTGGATGAGCTGGTGCACGCTATGCCCCCCGACACGCTGAGGGGCTTGATCCAACTGTGTATGCAAATAGACAGCCGCCTGGAGGGAAGAAAGCTTGAAAGTTGGATGGACTCCTCTCGTGCACAGACCACAGCCCCTCTTCCCTGGGTGCACCATTCACCCAACGTGGGAGCCCCTACCCCATTGGAGGAAGAGCCCATGCAGATTGGGGGAGCTAGACTGCGACTGTCGGAGGAGGAGAAGGAGAAGCGAAGGAGAGAAGGATTGTGTCTGTACTGCAGGAAGGCCGGCCATCTTGCCCAGAACTGTTCGGCCAAGGCCGGGAAGCCCCAACTCCCAGAAAATTATACATCCCAGCTCTTGTAGAGGCCAAAGAGTTGGGGAGCAGCGTCAACACTCGGCCTCCGCCACATCCCCTTCCATCCCAAGGCACTCTACTGATTCCTATCCGGATCACCCTGCCATCAGGGCAAAGTTTCCAGGCTCAGGCTATGATCAACAGTGGGGCCTTCTCTTGTTTCTTGGACAGGGACCTTGCACGGAAGCACGCCATTCTGACCAGAGAACTGCCCCGCCGTTGGAAGTGGAGACCATAGATGGACGGCCCTTGAAGTCAGGAGGGTTACCCAGGCGACGGAGAACTTGGTGGTGGACATCCCGGGGCATCGGGAAGGGATGTCGTTTTATGTAGCGTCCTTGCCTCGTTTCCCGGTGGTGCTGGGAATGACCTGGCTGGTTCAGCATAGCCCCACCATCTTTTGGGAGGAAGCCATAGTAGTTTTTACCTCTAAATACTGTCATCAGCATTGTCAGCCCCCGGAGGCACTGGAGATAGCGGCAGGAGCGCTTCCCCCAGAGGAAATAACATTACCCACTAAATATGGGGAGTTCCTAGATGTATTCGATAAGAAAGAAGCAGACCAGTTGCCTCCTTACCATCCCTATGATTGTGCCATCAACTTGATGCCTGGGGTGCGCATTCCCACCAGACGGATCTACCCGCTGTCTGAGCCAGAGTTGGCTGCCTTACGGGAGTTTCTGGATACCAATTTAAAGAGAGGCTTCATACGCCCGTCACAATCCCCTGCTGGGGCGCTGCTGTTGTTTGTCAAGAAAAAGGGGGGGAGCTCCATCCCTGTAATGACTATAGAGCCCTCAACCAAATCACGATCCCCAATAGTTATCCCTTACCCCTCATCAGGGAGATGCTGGAGCGGTTGAGGTCCTCCAAGATTTACACAAAACTAGACTTGCTTATAATTTGGTGTGCATCAGAGAAGGGGATGAGTGGAAGATTGCCTTTAAGACCCGATATGGACAGTATGAGTATCTAGTCATGCCTTTCAGATTGTGTGGGTCGCCCAGAATCTTCCGGAATTTCATGAATGACATCTTCAGACTATGTGGACTGCTTTATGATAGTGTATTTGGATGATATCTTGGTGTACTCAGACTCCCCTGAGGAACATGAAACACATGTGCGCGCTGTGTTGCAGAGACTGCGAGATCACCGTCTTTACGCTAAGTTGGAGAAATGTGGGTTTGATCTAACCACTCTGGACTTTTTGGGGTATCGCATCTCTCCCATGGGAGTGGAGATGGACCCTGTGGAGGTCCGTTGCGTTCTTTCTTGGCAGCCCCCTAAGACGAAGAAGGATTTACAACAGTTCCTAGGGTTTGCCAACTACTACCATCACTTCATAGCTAATTACTCCAAGCAGACCACCCCCCTCACAGATTGCCTGAAGGGCTCAGGACGCAGGAAGCCTTCGAAGGACTGAAGCAGAAGTTTGCCTCAGAGCCCATCTTGCAACATGTGGATCCTAGCCTTCCATTCATGGTGGAGTCGGATGCATCTGACTTCCCGATTGGAGGGGTCCTTCCGCAACCAACTAGAAAAGGGGGAGGGCTGGGCCTGTGCTCTTACTTCTCAAGGAAACTCACTGATTCTGAACAGAACTACACCGTGTGGGAAAAGGAGCTACTGGCCATTAGAGACCCCTTCGAAGCCTGGCAACATCAACTGGAGAGGGCTCAGCATGAGATCAAGGTGCGCACAGACCACCGTAATCTAGAGAGCCTACACACAGCTCGTAAACTCAATCAAAGGCAAGTGCGCTGGGCTCAGTTTTTCGCACGTTTCCATTTCAAAATCTCCTACATTCCCCAAGTGCAGAACAAGCATGCCAACGCTCTGTCGCGCATACCAGAGTACCTTGAAAACCTCAACCCCAAGCCTTTACAGTACATCATTCCTCCCAAGAAGGGGGTAGTTGGGGCTTGCCAGAACTCTCGGGAGTCGGAATTGCGTGAAGCTCAAAAACAGGATCCATATGTCCAAGAGTGGCTCTTGGATCTAGCTACGCAGCCTGAAGCAGTTCAGAGGGAGTTCACTTGTAAGGGTGATATCCTATACCATCAGGACTCTATCTATGTACCCCTGGGCGAATTGAGAGCCAAAGTGCTACGTCAATGCCACGACTCCCCCACAGCGGGGCATTTCAGAGTTTTTAAGACTATTCAGTCAGTAACCCGGGAATTCTGGTTCGATCCTGTCCCATTTGCATGAGAGCCAAACATGCCGTTGGACGGCTCCTGGAACCCCTCCCCACGTCACAGGGACCTTGGCAGATGGTCACCATGGACTTTATTACAGATCTCCCTTCCTCTCAAGGGAAGACCACAATTCTAGTAGTAGTGGATACCTTCACGAAAATGGCTCACTTCATTCCATGTTCCAGACTCCCAAACACCCAGAACACCGCCCAACTGTACGTCCAACACATATACCGGTTGCATGGACTGCCAGACAGCTTGGTCTCGGACCGGGGAACCCAATTTACTGCCTGTTTTTGGCAAGCCTTGTGGCACCTACTGCAGAGTGAATTAAGACTGTCATCCATACACCACCCCCAAACTGATGGTCAGACCGAGAGGGTGAATGCAGTTTTGGAACAATATTTACATTGTTATGTGGGGTACCAGCAGGACAATTGGATGTCCTATTTGCCTCTAGCTGAATTCGCCTATAACAATGCAGTGCATTCGCACATGCAACAGACTCCTTTCTTTGCCAACTTGGGATATTATCCTAGAGCTTTCCCAACCCCTTGAAACCATCCCTCTGTCCAAGCAGCTGAGGAGTTTATGCGGGAACTTCAAGCCATGCAGCAGTTGCTAAAGGAACAGTTGGACCAGGCCAAGGCGGATTATAAGTGAGCAGCTGACCAACATCGACAAGAGGGTCCCACCGTCCAGGTGGGAGACAGGGTGTCGTTGTCTATGCGTTATTTGCCCATGACTGGACACTGTCAGAAGTTACAAGGCCAGAGGTTGGGACTGTTCGAGGTGGAAGCGCAGATCAACCCCGTGGCTTACAGGCTCAAGTTACCCCCCACTTTCAAGATGCATCCAGTGTTCCACCAGGCACTGCTGATGCCGGAAGCTCCCCCCGATCTGCATCGGTCGCAGACCGAGCTGGCCCCTCCGCTCTTAGTAAATGGAGAGGAGGAATATGAAGTGGAACAGATACTGGACTCGCGGAAGCACTGGGGGCGCCTCCAATACCTGGTTCATTGGAAAGGGTGTGATCAGACTGAACGTTCCTGGGAGTCAGTGGGGGTCATGCATGCACCGGAGTTGGTGAGAGACTTCCATGACGCTTATCCAGAGAAGCCCTGACCGAGGGGTTGGGGGAAGGGGATACCTGGAGGGGGGAATGATGTTGAGCCCAGGGGTCTTGAGCCCAGCCTCTCTCCTGAGGATCAAGGAGGGGGAAGGCATGAGTTGCAGGTGCCTCAGCCGTCAGCGGGCATGGACGATCCAGCTGTTGTTGAGTCTAGCCCAGACTTTGAGAAAGAGAGCGAGCTAGCCGCCCCGCCAGTTCCCACGGATGGCCCTGCCCCTCAATGGGACAGTGCTCAGCCATCAAGCACCCCCACGGAGCTGTTAGGGGAGGATTCCAAAATGATGAGCCCATGGAGACTCGCCCCCCTTCACTGTGCTCACAACATAGGGAGAAGCGGACAGGGCAGAGGGCGTGTGTGTGAAGGAGTGAGAGGTTACACTCCAAGACCTCTCCTATTTAAGACTGCCGCGCTGTGAATGGGGTGCTGAGTCAACTTTCATCACACGTTGCAGAGCATGTCTAGAGGGTAGTTAGGGACTTGTAGTGAGTTAGCATAGGGTCTTTTCTATGAGGCTCTCAGCCTTTGATGTATCCATTACGTTAATAAAGCAACAGTTCCTTGCATCCTCATATCTGACTCGTGGTTCCCGCTTTGAACCGGACATCCCCTGCTCAGCGCAGGAATCCAAATCAAAGCATTCCTGACAGATGGCTGTCCAGCTGCCTCTTGAATGCCTCCAGTGTCGGAGAGCCCACTACCTCTCTAGGTAATTGGTTCCATTGTCGTATGGCTCTAACAGGAAGTTTTTCTTGATGTCCAGTCAAAATCTGGCTTCCTGCAACTTGAGCGCATTATTCCGTGTCCTGCACTCTGGGACAATCGAGAAGAGATCCCGGCCCTCCTCTATGTGACAACCTTTCATGTACTTGAAGAGTGCTATCATATCTCCCCTCAATCTTCTCTTCTCCAGGCTAAACATGGCCAGTTCTTTCAGTCTCTCCTTGTAGGGCTTGGTTTCCAGTCCTCTGATCATCCTTGTTGCCCTCCTCTGAACCTGTCATACAACTCTGGACTCTTCTTTCACATCTGTGTGCATCAGCCTCAGGGTTTCCTTTCAGCTTTGACCCAGTGGCGTCATTAGTCATAGCACTACCTGTACCTGTCCGTTGTTCTTCCCCAGTAGCTCGCTGAGTGCCATCTGATGTGGGGGTCTCATCTTCCAGCGCTATCTCGTGTTGCATTTCAAATACTCTGTTCATAGGATTTTCATGGTAAGAGGTATTCAGAGGTGGTTTACCATTGCCTTCCTCTGAGTTTGGATGCATCTTAGTCTGGTGTCTCAACTTTGACCATTCCTCCTTGGGTGCCCCTGCTAGAAATCTAGCCTCTTGGTCTAGACTCCTGATGGCATTGCTCTCGGCTTCTTTGACACTCTCAAACCCCCTCACCACTTTAAGGTATGCATCCTAGAGGAGGTGAATAATCAACAGGGGAACACACTGACTGACCGAGATGAAATAAAAGGAAGATGGAGCAATACACTGAAGAACTATATAAAAGGGATGCATGGATGACAGATTCATTCATGGGGAAACTGTATGATGAAGAACCAGAAATTTTAGAATGTGAGGTGAAAGCTACTCTTAAAATACTTGGAAGAAACCAATCACCAGGAACAGATGGCATACCAATAGAGTTGCTACAAGCTACTGAAACTGACTCTGTCCAAATTTTGACAAATATTTGTCAAGAAATATGGAAAACTAAACGATGGCCCACAGACTGGAAGCATTCAATATATATCCCAATTCCAAAGAAAGGGGATCCCAGGGAATGCAGTAATTATCGAACTATTGCCTTAATATCCCATGCAAGTAAAGTAATGCTCAAGATTCTACAACAAAGGTTCTTACCATATATGGAGTGAGAAATGCCAGACGTCCAAGCTGGATTTAGAAAGGGAAGAAGCACCAGAGATCATATTGCAAACATACGCTGGATAATGGAACGGACCAAGGAATTTCAGAAGAAAATGAACCTGTGCTTTACAGATTACAGCAAAGCCTGTGATTGCGCAGATATTTTAAAAAATATGGAATGTTTTAAAAGAAATGGGGGTGCTACAGAATCTGATTGTCCTCATGCACATCCTTTACTCTGGACAAGAGGCTACTGTAAGGACAGAATATGGAGAAACCGACTGGTTCCCAATCGGAAAGGGTCACATATATTGAATGCTTCCAAGCCCCCTCGCCACGTTAAGGTGTGCATCTTAGAGGGGGAGAATCAACTGTACAAGCACACAATCTCACAATCTCTGTTCCAGAGAAAGGCCCTGGGCTCTGATGGCTCTACCAGCAAATCCCACAGTCCCTATTTTGGCAGTACATAAGTTTGCATAAGAATAGTTAAATAAAATGCATTATTCTTTTTCAACTTTTTTTTAACAAACTAGGGAAGAAATGCCCCCCAGACATGCACACACACAATATTCCAGCTCCCAGTTGCTTGGGCTAAGGTAGTAAGGTCTCATTAGGCTTCCTGGGCCTCGAAGAGCCAGCTCACTTACTGCCTTGGACTAGACTAGGCTGCTGCACAGTCTAGGTCCAAAAGCATAGGCCCACTAGATGTACTAATAACATCCACCACTAGGGTCTTCTGGTTCAAGAGATATACACCAAAACATCAGCTGCCCCCCCAACAACTTTTGTTAAATGAGCTTATAGCTGGCTGCTCTAACCCTGCCCTTTCAGGTTTGTAGCCAATAAGTAAAGTCAGGGTTGTTTTTGACAAGGGATTTGTTGACCTCCAGGCAATAGCTAGAACCTATTACAAGGCCAAAAAATGAACAGATTTCAGAGCAGAGGTATTATGTGCTGACAGGATCTCACTCATGTGAGCAATCGTGCCACAGCATTCTGCATTAACTGCAGCCCCCAGGTCAGATTGTGCTGCAGGAGGATTTCTGTGACTTTTGCTAACTGGCTGCCAGGATTTTTTTTAGTTTTGGTTAGGTAACCTGACTGGTTGTGGGATGCTGAGTTTTCTGCCTTACTCATAGGAATCTTGTTGTGGTTGGTATGATATTGCATTTCGGAAATCATCACCATCTTTCTAGTCTTGTTTTTCTATTTGCATTTAATTTACCTCTGACATCACTCCCTTGCATCCATAGAAACAACAACAGTGGTTCCATGTGCTCAGCTCAACTCCCTTAAACCCACTGATGATGCTCCTTGTTGGTTGCATGGTGGTTTGTTTCTTGCCCAATAGTGGTAAAAGAGAATTCACATACTGGGAAGTGTGGTTTCAATTCCCAAGCTACTGCCCATGAAGGTAGACCAAACTCTATGTGTTTTCTCTCTGTCGATTATTACTCACTGGAATTGGGTTGCCAGGCCTGGCTTCCAAGAGTTCTTCTGTATATTTAAAAGTTGTGCAGGGGGAAGGGAGAATTCCACCTTGTGGTTTTTCCCATTACAGAGTTGCAAGAACACCTGCACTTGGCTGAATTTCTCTTCTCCTAAAGATACAGGATCAGTCTTAGGCCATGGACCTGGCAACCCTAATATATACATATATATAGGGAGTGGTACTAAAGGGGACTACAAGGGTAAAATTTAACGTAGAAGCTTCTGTTTGCTGGTAACGTCATGTGAACCATGCAAATTCAAAGGAGATGTGAGTAGCACCAAACACACAATAAATGATGAGCCCAAAGATGTGACTGTGCATGTGTGGTTAACTGTATATTCAATGTGGGCTAAACATTCCCGGAGCAGTTTATTTATAACACTGCAGCTTTGTGAAACAATTTTAGCAGCTTTAGATTTCAAAAATTCTGGGATTTTGGGTAGAGTGCTTCCTACCCTACCCCCATTCCTGAGGAATGTAAAATATACCTAAGGACTCAGTGCCTCTGAGTGTGTACAGAGTATTATATGCAGCAAGAAAGAACCAAGAGGCACCTTAAGAAGTCATTTATTATGGCATGAGCTTTTACAACTTTCTGATCTACACCTCACAAAAGCATTAGCTGCTGCACATGTGGGCTGTAAAGGCCAGAAACACCAAGAAAGCAACATCTGTTCTGGCTTTATATTTTCTTGTTTTGGCCACTGGCCAGAAGTAGGAAATTCTAGTGAGCTGGTAGCCTTATGTGTAAGACAGGTGGGATATAGGGTTAAACCTACCCCACAAACTGATTCTTGCATTTTAAACGTGAATATTTTTGACAAGTTTCATTTATCCCACTCAAACTGTTTTAGTAATTTCGTAGATCGCATGTGACCTCATCCTACTAGACAGGCCCTTAATCCTTGCTGTAATGTTTTCTCATTAGCTGCTCAGCACCAACCGCACCAGTTGCAGCAACTACGCAGCAGCCTCAGGCACCACTGGAATTAATTACTGGGAGAAACACGGCTGTTTTGGAGTTGTCATCTTGAATTTATCACTTGCCACTTAATGGAACTCATCTGACCTAATACCTCTGCTGTGCCACTGAGGGCTTTGGCTCCAGATCCACTGGAGCAATAGCAGGGGTTTTCTGTACGCCAAATGTGCCTGTATATCTGAGCTCACATCTGCTTGAGGCCTGCATACAATCCTATCCTGGAGGCAAAGCATGCTAACAATGCCCCTAGCAAATTGCAGATTACCCATCCGTCATGTTACATCTGAAGCTGGGAGTGATTTGGGGGGAGGAGGGGTAATAAGATAGAATTTTCACTATTTGGAGATGATAATCTTTCATTACATTGAATGTAACAAGGCTCCCCGTTTGCTTCACTGATGTTAGCATTTTCTGGCAATAATGAAATGGCCTGTTTATGTATAAATGAATAAGTGGCTCCAAGGGAAGAAGAAGGGGGTGTCTTGTAAAGTTAGGCCCATGGCTATGTTTTGGTGGGTTTTTTTTCCAGAAATAGTTCATTAAAATAACTCACACAAAGAAGTACATTTCAATTGCAATTCTACATCCACAACTATGGCCTGCCCCAGGCCCCATCCGCACTATACATTCAAAGCAGTATCATACCACTTTAAACAATCATGGCTTTCCTCAAATACACCTGGGAACTCTTGGAATTGTTGCTCTGTGAGACGAATAGAAGTCTCCTCAGCTCTCTGCACCCTTAACAAATTTCAGCTCCCAGGGTTCCTTGGGGGAAGCCATGACTGTTTATAGTAGTATAATCCTTCTTTAAATGTATAGTGCAGATGGGCATTTCAAGTTACTTCCTGTTCATATTTTCTTTCACATTCTTCACCTTTGTCCCTTCTAGAATATGGAGGACATGCCTATTATCTGATGGGTATAGTAACACAACACAATACTAAACCCGTCCTGCCTTCAATATGCCAGGTCATGTCTCGAACAACAACAATAATTAAGGATAGGATTTTATAAATAAAATCAACCCTTTGTACATGTCCCTGGTCCATAATGGGAGACTGAAATTTCTGTGGTCCTACTCGCAAGGCCTTGATTTAAATGTTTATGGCGTTATCTGTGCAGAGTAATATTTTACTACTGCTGACAAGCAGGAATGACTCCTTTGTGTGGGAAGTCATGAACATCCTAATGATAAAAAGATAAATAACAAAGGTCGGCTCGAGTTGCATTTTAATAATGAGGATTCTCAAACATTTCCCTGGCAGCCTTTCCTCTAGCTTCACCACTCTACAAGCTCAGAACAGTAAAGTTAGAGAGATGTATAAGACCATATAAACATTAATAGTTACCCTATCGTCTTTTAGAAAGGCTATTTATAGAGAAAATACAAAATGTCTCCCTGAAGTATACTTAGACGTAAGCTACCATAATCTTCCTGCTCATGCAGCAGGAAATCTAATATACCAGCACTATAAACCTGTAGGAAACAAAGGTTTTATGCAGTATTACTGGGGCAGGCATTAAAATACCACAAAGTTATTTTTAAGAGCTAAGAAAACTGAGGGCCATTTTTTAACAGAATGATAATATTGTAATAGGCTAAACAGGCTGCAAAAGTTTCAGATTCCTCCTGACAATTTTACTTTTTGATTCTATTTCACTCCACAGTCCTGCTGGGATCTGTGACATAAACATTTTCAGAAAGATCTAAGATGGCAGTCTAGAGAAAGAAACATACCGCTTCACCCAAGCCCCCCCCCCCAAAAAACACAGTAACATCCTCCTTCCACACCCTCAAGTTTAAAATCCGGTTTGAGGATTTGTCATGAGAGTCCCCAATAAGGAAACTACCCTGGTACAAGTATGCTAATTATTCCTCCAGGGAATTTGGGCCTAAGCTACATACTTTTGGAACCTAAAATACATAGCATGCTCCCCAGGATACATTTGGAAAAATATGGGAAGAATTTATCAAGACATTTGATGAATCTCAGCACAGGAGCAGACAGAATAATGACCTTTGTCCTTGTTTAAGGAGCTTTTCCCTCCCCCTGTGCTCTTTCTCTGATCTATTTTTCCTTTCATTCTCATTTTTCTATTATGCCTCTCCTCTGCTGTCTCCTGCTACATTATCACTCCTTTCCCTTCTTCCTCTCCCTTTATCAGGTTTTGATTACAGTTTCTCCAAAGATGATATTGGGCAGTGGTGGACTGGGGAGCAGGTAACAATTGAATGAGGATGCATGCTAGCTTCTTTAAAAAAGCTAATCAATCAATAGCAAATAAACACATAGGGTGACATCCAATGTCATGTGAGGGGACTTCCACCCATTTGGTGGGATTCCCTGTCCCAATCACCGCATGGGGACTGCATGGGAGAGCAAGGGAAAGTCCCATTCACAAAAAGAGGTTAATTTTGGTATGGTGTACTTGTATGGTTCAACATACTGAAATGTTGGATTACGGCCTGGGAGACCAGGGTTCAGATCCCCACTCATTCATGAAGCTTACTAGGTGACCTTGGGCCAGTCACATTATCTCAGCCTAACCTATCACACAGGGCTGTTGTGAGGTTAAAAAGGGGAGGGAGGAGAACCATGCCCGTCATCTTAGCTTCTTGGAGGAAAGGTAGGATATAAATGCAGTTGTTGTTTCACTGGTGATGTCACCCACAACTAATGTTTTATGCCTCTGGATATGATCTGCACTCATCACAATAGACCTATTGGTCCATGTTACCTAATTTGCACTAAGCCCCTGACTCTACCATCCACACTCCTTCCTAAAGCACTTAATAGGTGCAACAAGAGGGTTTTTTTTTCATATAGCCAGGTTGTTAGAGAAGAGATAGGACCCATTTGCTCACTTATTAAGAGTCACTTTATTACTCTCAAATAAATAGGATAGATTTATTGTTTGGAAATTTATCCTAAACATGTTGCCTAAATTAAAGGATGTAAATAGACAGGACCTTCTCTGTTATGGCATGCAGGTTGTGGAACTCTGTCTCTTTTTAAGCTTTAGGCATTCAGTTAAGACTTTTCTATTTTGTCTAGCTTTGAATCTGTTAAAAAAAATTAAAAATCTTGTATTTTTCCTTGATGTTTACATCAGGGTTTTATTCTCAGATTTATTGTATTTTAACTGCTTTTTATTGTATTTTTTTCTATGCATTTATGTGAGTCACTTTGGTGAATCCATTTATCTCATAAATATCTTTATGAAAAATTATAAATAGGGAAAATTCTGGGTAGAATATAATTAAAGACTAAGATTATCATATGATCAAAGAACTCTTAGACTGCAATCCTATGTACGTCTACTCAAAAGTAAATCTTACAGAGTTCAATGGGGCTTAGTCCCAGGTAAGTGGGTATAGGATTGCAGCCTTGGCTGATACATTCTTTGACATTTAACTTATTATTTATTTATTTATTTATTTTATTTTATTTTATTTTATTTATATACCGCCCTAAGCCTGAAGGCTCTCTGGGCGATGTACAAAAAGATAAAAACAAGCAATGTATAAATACAATAAATACAATAAATCAAAAAACAAAACAAACAAATAAAAAAGAAACCAAACAACATCCAGGATACAAAATAATAATGAAAATGCTATTAAAACACACTTTAAAATGCCTGGGAGTATAAAAAGGTTTTCACCTGGCGCTGAAAAGATAGTAGCGTCGGCGCCAGGCGCACCTCATCGGGGAAGCTGTTCCACAGTTCGGGGGCCACCACAGAAAAGGCCCTGGTTCTAGTCACCACCCTCCGAGCTTCTTGGTGGGATGGCACCCGGAGGAGGGCCTTAGATGTTGAGTGCAGTGTCCGGGTAGGTTCATATTGGGAGAGGCGTTCCACCAGGTATTGCGGTCCCATGCCGTGTAGGGCTTTATAGGTCAAAACCAGCACTTTGAATCTAGCCTGGAAACAAATAGGAAGCCAGTGCAGATGGGCCAGAACAGGTGTTATATGAGCGGACCTTCTGGTCCGCGTCAGCAGTCTGGCCGCTGCATTCTGGACTAGCTGTAGTTTCCGAACAGTCTTCAAGGGCAGCCCAACGTAGAGCGCATTGCAGTAGTCCAGTCTAGAAGTTACCAGAGCATGAACAACTGAGGCGAGGTCATCACTGTCCAGATAGGGACGTAGTTGGGCTACCAATCGAAGATGGTAAAAAGCATTCCGTCAACTAATCTATAAAATGTATATGATTTGAAGAGAAACCAGAGTATATCTGTTAAATTTAATACATGTTCATATTATGAAACACCAAGTATGGTTTTATGAAACTGCAAGTATTTCTTGCTTGTAGGCTTCACATGGGCATCTGGCTGGCCACTATGAGAACAGGATGCTGGATTTAATGTGCCTTTGGCTTGATCCATCAGGGCTCTTCTTATGTTCTTATGTTTGTTTTTATTTATGAATTAAAATATTCCCCACTTTTCACCCCTCAATGCATAGACTGCACACAGCTCACAATATCAATTAAAACAATATACAGCCCATAAAACAACAGAGACTAAATCAAACTGAATATCAGAATACAGATATCAAAATTACAGAATGGGGGAACTAAGCCAAACCAACAGCATGGTGAAACAAACAAGTTTTAGCAGTGTGATGGCACAGGCTGTACCTTGCACCTTGCAAAGAGAGGCATGGTGGTGGCCAAACCAACCCCTCCTTTTTGTTAAATTCATCACTGCCATCAAGTAGATACGTTTATTTTTTCTAGCTGTCCCACCTAAATAGCGCTTTAACCTTCTGGACTTTCACTGGCCCAACCTGCTCCCTATACTGAATAGAGTGTTATGGCACTTAGGTGTGAGGTGAATAACGAGGCCTCAGACCAAATCTTTTTTTTAAAGATGTTTTTATTTAAAGATTTAATAACGCAACAAGTTAAACAGTTTCTGAGAAAATGATTTTAGAAAAAGACTAATTTACAGTTTGTATAATTACCCATATGAGCAAATTAAAACAAAAACCCACATCTAACTACATTTATTGGCATTTTCCAACCAAGCTAATGCTAATGCCGTGGTACAGATCATGAACTGGTCGTATCAAAAATCAGAGTAAAGCAAATGAAGACCAACAAAGCAGTCATAATGCCAAAATACAATTTAAATAACATCCCAGAAGCATATAAAGATCAAATAAGGAACAGGTTTGAGGCTTTAAACTTAGTTGACAGAGAACCAGAAGAACTATGGAATGAAGTCAGAAACATTATCAGGGAATAATGCAAAAAGACAATACCTCTAGTTAAAAAGAGAGACCTCAATGGATGACTGAAGAAACTCTTAAAATGGTTAAAGAGAGAAGGAAAGCAAAAGCAAAAGGAGATAGAAACACCATCAGAACCTTAAATGTAACAATACAGTGACAAGTACGTAGGGACAAAGAGAACTATTACAATAGTTACTGTATAGAAATAGAAGAGGACAACAAAAAGGGTAGAACAAGAGCCCTGTTCCAAAAGATTAGAGAAATGAAAGGGAAATTTAAACCAAGAGTAGGGATGTTGAATAATCAACAGGGGAACACACTGACTGACCGAGATGAAATAAAAGGAAGATGGAAGCAATACACTGAAGAACTCTACAAAAGAGATGCCGGGATGACAGATTCATTCACAGAGAAACCGTATGATGAAGAACCAGAAATTTTAGAATGTGAGGTGAAAGCTGCTCTCAAAATACTTGGAAGAAACAAATCACCAGGAATAGATGGCATACCAACAGAGCTGCTACAAGCTACTGAGACTGAATCTGTCCAAATTTTGAGAAAAATTTGTCAAAATATGGAAAACTAAACAATGGCCCACAGACTGGAAGCATTCCATATAGACCCAATTCCAAAGAAAGGGGATCCCAGGGAATGCAGTAATTACCGAACTATTGCCTTAATATCCCATGCAAGTAAAGTAATGCTCAAGATTGTACAACAAAGGCTCTTACCAAATATGGAGCAAGAAATGCCAGACGTCCAAGCTGGATTTAGAAAGGGAAGAGGCACCAGAGATCACATCGCAAACATACGTTGGATAATGGAACAAACAAAGGAATTTCAGAAGAAAATCACCCTGTGCTTTATAAATTACAGCAAAGCCTTTGACTGTGTAGATCATGAAAACTATGGAATGCTTTGAAAGAAATGGGGGTACCACAGCATCTGATTGTCCTGATGCGCAACCTATACTCTGCACAAGAGGCTACTGTAAGGACGGAATATGGAGAAACTGACTGGTTCCCCATCGGAAAGGGTGTGAGACAGGGGTGTATTTTATCACCCTATTTATTTAATCTATATGCAGAACATATCATACGGAAAGCAGGATTGGACCAAGATGAAGGTGTGAAAACTGGAGGGAGAAATATCAATAATTTAAGATATGCAGACGATACCATACTACTAGAAAACCCAGTAATGATTCAAAACAAATGCTGATGAAAGTTAAAGAGCAAAGCACAAAAGCAGGACTACAGCTGAATGTCAAGAAGACTAAAGTAATGACAACAGAAGATTTATGTAACTTTACAGTTGACAATGAGGACATTGAACTTGTCAAGGATTATCAATACCTTGGCACAGTCATTAACCAAAATGGAGACAATAGTCAAGAAATCAGAAGAAGGCTAGGACTAGGGAGAGCAGCTTTGAGAGAACTAGAAAAGGTCCTCAAATGCAAAAATGTATCACTGAACACTAAAGTCAGGATCATTCAGACCATGGTATTTCCGATCTCTATGTATGGATGTGAAAGTTGGACAGTGAAAAAAGCAGACAAGAGAAAAATCAACTCATTTGAAATGTGGTGTTGGAGGAGAGCTTTAAGGATACCATGGACTGCAAAAAAGACCAATGATTGGGTGTTAGAACAAATTAAACCAGAACTATCATTAGAAGCTAAAATTATGAAACTGAGGTTATCCTACTTTGGACACATCATGAGAAGACATGATTCACTAGAAAAGATAATAATGCTGGGAAAAACAGCAGGGAGTAGAAAAAGAGGAAGGCCAAACAAGAGATGGATTGATTCCATAAAGGAAGCCACAGACCTGAACATACAAGATCTGAACAGGGTGGTTCGTGACAGATGCTCTTAGAGGTTGCTGATTCATAGGGCCGCCATAAGTCGCAGTCGACTTGGAGGCACATAACAACAACAACAACAATGCTAATTGATTTGAATTCCACAGTTCAGTTTCTGAATCCCTTTGTGGTCTTTTCTAGGCTCCTTCTTGCTGCAGTGCCCAATTGTCTGCTCTACTTTCCAGTGTCACAGCTCTCTTAAAGTATTTCCACCCTTTCTCTTTCTTGCAGCTCTTCAGTCCAGCTTGTGGACTCAAGTTGCAGAGTCCACAGCCTTCTGACCAACTACTCTGTTTTCTAGGTTGACCTATATACTACATGTTTCTGTTTCTCCTAGGATGAACCCTTGACCCTCCCATCCAAAACCTCCTGAGCAAAACATCTCCTTCTAAACTTTTGACACAGGAACAGCTTCCTGAGCAAAACATCCCATTGTACTTTTAACCTTCCTGTGAACCTTCCTCGGCACAAAAGCTGTGAATGCAAAAAGCAACCATTTACAAACCAAGTTTTACAACTAAAAACCCAACACAAAATAGCTGGAAGTCCTATTCCTCCACAGGCAGCATGGTGAAACACCAATAAAAAGGGGTTTGATCTTGGCTTCCGGGATAAGGACTCTCACAACCTGTGCACAGCAACTACCTCAAATCTCAGCTAACTGGACCTCCAATGGGAATGGGACAAAAAGCAAAGCCTCTGGTAACAATTGCAGGTTTTCCTTTTTGAATAAAAGAAAGAAGTGCTGGACAACTTTCATTTAAACCAAGCATTTGATGAATAAAAGCTGACACTTACAATGGATATTTAATATTTTTCCTATGACAGTAACATACCAGAAGCAAAGTACCCTAAAAAAAAGATAAAATAATAAGTATTCCCTCATAGTTTGGGCCGACTGAGTCATCAGCTAAAGCAAAATATGGACTTATTGCATTTTGGAGGATAGCAGCCATAAGACTTACTTGGCAGCATTCTGGAACTAAAATATATTGCAACATTTTGAATATCCATGAGAGAAATGAAGAAATGTCACTTCTATCACGTTGGTCCAACCCAACAAAGGCACTTCACAGGCTATTATATGCATAGATCATCCCCTTGATCAGATTCCACACATCTAAAATATACTACACTAACACTGGTGGAGTTAGATAATTTAGACTCTAGACTTAATGGTCATATGGGGTGGGCTCTTTAGATGGAAGTGTGTATTATTTCAAAATGTGTTAAGTCCACCCTGTTGCATTGGGACACCCTTCTGCTCATTATGCTGAGTGGGTTCCTGGACTTCTACCTCAACGTCCAGCCCTAACATCACTCTACACATGCTCAAAGGTACTCTATTTTAAAATTACTTTATATATTTCAGGAGCAAGTCCTGGCACTGAAAAAATTAAGGTCAGGGTCTAAGCCTTGTTCACCCTATGTCTGGAATTCTGTGTTTCGCATGCTGTTCTACCTCTTGTTGCTTCTTCTAATCTCAGCCCTCCTGACCTCAATGCCCCACATCACTCCTTCTTTCATGTTATTTGCCACTCCATTCATTGCCAAAGGAACTGAATTTTCTACAAATACACAGTACGGAAATAAGCATTATACAAAATACGTACCAGTGTGAAACATTCCAGATATATTCTGAGCCCACATTGGTTGTGTGTTTTTGTGTTTGCTTTTGTGTTGCCTGTGAGATGTTATAGGGATTGTTGTGGTTTGCTCAGATTATCCACAGCCATGAATATAACCTTAAACTGAACTGAATTTAATTAACTGGTAACCCACATTGATTTGCATGCTTTAAACTGGTATATATATACTTACATATATGACCCAGTGCTCCAAAGATACCATAAGTTCAAAACATATTTATTACTTCACTATCTTGGCAACAAGACCCCCAACTCCTAGGAGCAGGTTTTTCCTCTGCATCTATTCCATATCTGAACATTCATCTTTGCAGTCTTTGTGGAGCAAATGTATTCTTTCAGAAAAAAATCCTTGGGTTTTATTATTTGAGAAGAGTTCTGCATTTATAAACAGCCAGCCTCAGGAAAACACAGAGCAGCCTAAGAGCAATTTCTTTGTGTTCATCATTATCAAGAGAAGAGGGGGTTTCGGCAAGCAATTGTCATGCAAACATAGTTGTAAGTAATAATGTGGCCTTTAATGACGGAATGATGGACCTGCCAAACACTAGCTCCTGCCGTACACTGCTTGCCTTTCCCTGCTGGAGAGGACAAAGATGCCCATCTGGGAGTTATTAACATATCCTCGTCAACTCACAACCGAGTTTAACATAATCCATATTTGTTGGAGAGGGTCCAACATCAGCTAGAGAACAGTGGTCACGTGATTCAATGACACATTTCAAGCAGCACACATAAAGCATGCTTGGGCAGCTAAGCAATTCCAAAATGCAAATGGCGAAAACACTCTTCTGACTAGATAAAAAGAACAAATCCCTTTTGGCAAGGAATCTTAGATACTCTTAACACTGAATGGAAACATCAGGCTGGGGAAAATGGACAGATACCCACTTCTTTCTTTCTTTCTTTCTTTCTTTCTTTCTTTCTTTCTTTCTTTCTTTCTTTCTTTCTTTCTTTCTTTCTTTCTTTCTTTCTTTCTTTCTTTCTTTTAAGCGTGCACTGCCAGAGTGAAAATAAACCTTAAACATATTCACTATCAACTGGCAAGGGCTATCACATAGAAGATCTGCACATGCTGAATACACATTTCTCTTAATTCAGGCATGCCCTATCCCTCCTTGTATGAGACAAGGAAATGTGTATTTTTAGGACCAATGGGTGTTTATTTATTTTTGTTTTTGCATTTTCTGTGCCACCCTTCATCAGAATAGATCCCAGGTGGGTATGTAACATAGTAAGATTTAAAAGGACAATAACGAACAATCCAGCAAGAAAATTAAAATGACACAGCAGGATCAACAGAGTAGAAAGGGCATACAACTAAAAAGCACAAATTACAATGCTTGAGTGCACACGCACACACACACAGACAAATTGTGTCTAAAGGACAATATAGGTCAGGATGGGTGAATCTTGTCAGTTTCGATTTCTCTGTTTTCATTTTTCCACTTCTCCCCACATCAGTCTTTTCAAATTATTATTAATTTAATTAAATTATTTAATTGTTATATTTTAAGTCCTCATGAAAATTCATCAGCATTTTAGTATTAATTTCTCCTAATGCACAGATTTTGTATGCCTAATAGACACATTTTTGCAAAGCAATTTTCCCTAATAAGACATTTATTTATTTATTTAATTTTTACCCCATCCTTCCCACCCAGGGTGGCAAACATGTCTGCAATAAAAATACAATTAAATTAAAATAAAAACATTTAAAAACTGTTAAAAACATCTGAAAACCAAGAAAAACACAATAAAACATGTAACAAAATCATGTGTCTAGGCCAACAGAAACAGAAATGTTTTCAACAGGCATCTAAAAGAATACAATGACAATGCTATTTTCACTAACAAGCCACAGACCTGAACTTACAAGATCTGAACAGGGTGGTTTATAAGAAATGCTATTGGAGGTCACCGATTCACAGGGTCACCATAAGTCATAATCGACTTAAAGGCACATAACACACAGGCATACATTTTTATGCATACTTTACTCTAGCATATTCATTTTTGTACTCATTACTTGAATGGAGAATTGTACTGCAAAATTCAGAGAACTGTGAATTTTAAAGGACGGTTATATTTCAGTTTGTGTGTAGTTTCAGGAAGTACAAATTAGATGCAAATTTAATCAAATTTGTCCCACATCATTAACTCCAGGTGGATTTCCTTGGGGAGGGGAGGGATTCCACAAACTGGGTACCACAACTAAAATGATTTCTCTCTGGTCACCACCCACACTTCTAATGATGGAGGGCACCTGGAGAAACGAGGATGTTGAGCATCTAGTTTGGATTAAAAATCAAGTGTTCTCCAAGTCATGCAAAAGGCTATTATTATCATTATCATTATTTTCATGTTATTTATTACAACTTCTGTGACAACCACAGCATTCTGATTTTTAACCAATAGTTTTACAAGGGTCAGTTTGCTGGTGATAGCCATGTATATGTTCTATCAGTCTTGCAAAACCTTTGTCAAAGAAACAACAACTACCTCTTGGGGGTTGATTTGACATCTCTAGATGTAGGTTGTAGTCTTCAAGATACGTGCTGAAGATGTCTGATTCCTCATCCACAAAGCAAATTTCACATTTCTCTGAATTTTACTATGCATTCACCAACCAAAAAAGTCTACCTTTCAAAAGTATGCAGAGTACTTTGAGACCTTTTTGTTGAAAAGTAGTAAATTAACTGAATAAATAGTTGCCAAGTTTTGCACCATAAACATGTGAGAGTGTAGGACAGGTATGGACAACCTGTTGCCCTCTCCAGATCTTGTTGGGCTACAACTCCCATCATTCCTGTCTATTGACCATGCTGACTGGGGCTGATGGAAGTTGGAGTCAACAATCCCCATTCCTGGCAAAGGGAATGCCATGCTGCATAGGTGGACATGTTTCATCTGTCTATCCATCTATCTCAGTACACTATTGCTGTCAGTTTGCAACCAGATGCCAGAGAAAAGATCATATGTTGGTAGAGCTGACCAACTTAGAACCCAGTATCCAGCCAACATAAGCAAAAACATCTTCTTGTATTTTAATCATAGAATTATAGAATAGTAGAGTTGGAAGGGGCCTATAAGGCCATTGAGTCCAACCTCCTGATCAATGCAGGAATCAAACTTAATGTATACCCAACAGATGGCTGTCCAGCTGCCTCTTGAACGCTTCCAGTGTTGGAGAGCCCACCACCTTCCTAGGTAATTGGTTCTATTGTCATACTGTTCTAACTATCAGGAAATTTTTCCTGATGTTCAGTCGAAATCTGCCTTCCTGCAGTTTGAGCCCATTATTCCACATCCTGCACTCTGGAATGACCAAGAAGAGATCCTGGCCCTCCTCTGTGTGACAACCTTTCAAGTACTTGAAGAGTGCTATCATATCTCCTCACAGTTTTCTGTTCTCAAGGCTAAACTTACCCAGTTCTTTCAGCCTCCCTTTGTTTATAGTATGTTTCATACTCGTTTAAAATTTTGATATGATCTGCTGTGGATGAAATGTCAGTGGCATATAGTAGCAGGTTATTTTTTTATTTGTTGCAGCTGTTGTATTTAAATTGTGCTCCATGAGCTGCTTTGAGCACAATGTATTTTGTGGAAAATGTGACATAAATAAATTGGCCATGACTATGATGCCTGCAGGCAAATATGAAACATAAGAAAAGAAAGGCAGGCTTCAACATGCTTGCTGGTGATACTGAAGGAGAAAAGTACCATCTTGTTTTCCAGTTCCAGATGATACAGGTGAAGAGAGATCAGCCTCCACCTCACAGGAAGAGATCATGCTGTTATCCCACGTGGGAGTTAAAATGTTGGCTGCCCTCAGAGACAGAATAGTGGATCAGATGAATGAACAGCTGGATGATCTGACAAGACAGTTTCTCTGTTCCTTGGGGATGAAACTCAGAAGCCCATTTTGAAACTCACTTAAAATATTTTCCCCTGCCTGAATAAGCAGCATGGAACACATTCAGATCCTAAACCCTTCCATGCTGGAATATAGACATAAAATCATATACGCAGTCTTCATCTGCATTTCATAAGCACTTTCTTAACAACAAAGGATGTGGTTGTCTCTTTGTGGCTTTTAATATGTAGCTATCTGTGCAAACACACCCTTCTCCTTTGCAAAAGAGCTTTGGAACATGCATCTACATAAAATGTGTCTCCCTCAGCGGAGTCTGGTGGCTCTGATGTTAGTGGGATTAGTAAATCTGCTCTGGGTTTTAGTTCGAACTTTCTTTTTTTTTATCATTAATTTTTATTCAAATTTTCAAAGACAAGAAACAAAACAAAACAAAAACAACCAAACAATAAAATAAAATGTTGACTTCCGATTTGTCGCAGATCAGTTATAGGTCTACAATATATAACAATCCTATCTCTAAAATTATATTATAAAATCACTTTCCTCCAGTAGTTATCTTAATTAATCATCAAATCTCATAAACATTATTTTATTCTTTCCACAAAAAGTCCAAGAGAGGTTTCAATTCCTTGAGAGATATATCTTTCAATTTTTCTCCAAATAAACATATCGCTTAATCCATCTAATTCAAATCTGTTAGGCCCAATAATTTCAATAGCCATTCTTCCATTATCTATATTAATTCCATCTTCCATCTTCAATAATCCTGTTAAGTCCAGTAATTTCAGTAGCCATTCTTCCGTTATCAGTATCCCATAATAATCTTGTTGTCATAGCCATAGTCCAAGTAAACATATCAATTAATCCATCTCGTCAAATCTGTTAAGTCCAATAATTTCCATAACCATTCTTCCATTATCAATATTAATTCCATCTTCCATCTTCAATAGTCCTGTTAAATCCAGTGGTTTCAGTATCCATTCATCCATTATCAGTATCCCATGATGATCTTGCTGTCATAGCCATAGTCATATAACAAGAGTGATGGGAATTTCCCCCATCACAAATATGTCCTTGCCATCAATTCTGAATATGTTGTTGAAATATTGTTGTAAAGTCACATCTCTGCTCTGGGTGCATCTCTGCTCTGTCACATATTTGTAGTTAATTCCACAACTTTTTTCTATGTCAAGCCCCATCACATCATTCCAGTCAAGAATTCTGAATATGTTGCTGAAATATTGCTGCAAAGTCTTATCTCTGTTCTTCTTTTTTACAAAATGCACTGGCTCATTTTGTTTTGACCTCCTCGGACAGCTCCTTGAAAGTTCGGACTAAAACCTGGAGTAGATTCACTGCCCTTCTGACACTGCCACCAGCGTCCACTGGTCTCCCTAATTGATGCATGCTCTCCTATTATGCTACAGCAGTACTGGAGAGATTACCTAATGCTAATTTTAAAAAATAATAATTAAGAAGCAACAGAGCTGCTCCATGCTGCCAGTGCAGCAGCAGTAGCAAAATAATCTTTATTGAAATTTCTTTTGTGAAAAATTAGTGCTGAAGTACTTAACCAGTTCCATTTACACATATTCTCAGACTGGGAAGAGGGCAGTTCCTAACGTAGAAAGGCTACCCATATCAACCACTGCAAAGTTAGGTTACATTTTGCTTCCCATGACAAAAGGCTCAAAGCAATTTACAAGAAGAATAAAATACAATCATAATAATACATAAACATATTAAAAACCTAGAGTAAAAACATCCAGTCCTGCCCAAACACATTGGGCCTGCCCAAATGCCTGGGAAAACAAAACACACCTTTGCTTGGTGATGAAATGATGACAAAGTTGGTGATAGGTGAGCCTCTCTGGGGACAGCATCCCAGGGATAGGGAGCTGCTACTGAAAAGGCCTGTTCACTTGTTGCCACCCTCCAGGCTTCATATGGAGGTATGCAGAAAAGGGCCTCAGATGATGATCTCAGGGTGTGGGCAGGTTCAAATGGGAAAATGTGGCCCTTTAGGTATAGAGGTCCCAAGCTGTATAAGGTTTTTAAAGGTCAAAAGACACATTTTGAGTTAGACCCAGAAACAAACAGGCAGCCAATTCAGTGATGCCAGAATTGGTCTTTTATGTTCATACCTTCTTGTCCCACTTATCAAATCTAGTTACCATGTTTTGCACTAGCTGAACCATCTTCAAAGGCAACCCCACATACAAAGCGTTGCAATAGTCTCAGAGCTTGGAAGATTACTTTTAAAAAGTAATAAATTACAGTTACAATTACTTGGCCCAAAAAAGTAGTAATTACTGTTACAATTACAATTGCTCTGAAAGTAACTGATTACTTTACTTTTTCTCAAAAGTAATCACTACAATTACATTTCAGTTACTTTTAAAAAAAAACTCCTACAAGGTGCTGGCCTTGGCTGCTGCACATCTAAGAAGCCTAAAACAATATTAAAAATAAACACACACACACAGGGGGTAGTAGAATAAAAAAATTATCCATAAGATTAACATAATGGCATAACAGAATCTCACATCCCCCCAAGCAATGAAGATACCCCAACTCTTGAAATCAAATTTTACACTTGAAATGCTTTTATAATATGTTTCTGTTATGTCTCAAAAGAACAAGATGCTCAAAGAGCATGTCAGACAAGGAATGTCTTTTTACAGTCATTACGTTGCCACCAGTACTGAACAGGCGTTCTACTGCGGCGCTTGAAGGCATGCCTGTGTTGTGCTGCAAAAAACACCGCAGCACACGTGGAAAGCCATGGAGTGATGACACTTCCCTGCTGGGAGACCTCAGGTATCTCACCAGTTCCTCCTCAGCAGTGTCCATTGCTGACTTCTTGCCCTGGGGCAGAAAGTTAAAGAAGTCATCTTCTAAGTCATCTCCTTCCTGGTCTTTATCTGAAGACTGATCACTGTCCTCATTAAGTACACCCATCTTTATTTCAGCTTTCAACAAGGCTTCCATTGTGTATCTAAGAAAGAGAGAGGATATGTTAAGACATATATGTTAGGAAACCATCATCTGCTCTTCATTTCCTGATGCTTGTCATGTCCCCTGGTTCAGGGTCCAGCCTGAGCCTGTGGATGATGACATGGAAGGTAGGAAGGTGACCAAGTCACCACACTCATGGGGCAGCACAGCAGACCCTTAAGGATTACCTGCAGCAACCCAAGGTTGTGATGAGGAGCCCCAGGAAGAAAAGGCCCAGCCCCTGCCTACCACCTTAAGCCCTCTGATGCCTCCCTTGAGACAACATTTCCCTTGGAGTAATCCACCCAAAGGGCTTCCCTAATGTTCTTACTTGTTGGTATGGGTGGTGGCCTGACATGATTCCAGCCAATCTAGTTTGAAGCGAGGGTGTACACAGGCTGCCAGAAGAAGCAGATCCCTGCCAGATCCCCACCTGCTTCAGCATTTTGGGAGGAGGGGTGTCATGCATTGGTTCAGGAAGGCCACGTCACCTTGCCTTGATTGCTTCTTCAATTGCTCTCAGCTTCTCAGGGTGTGCCCTCTGAGGAAGAAGAACAAAGCATGAATCCAAGAAAAAATGGAAGACGAACTTCACAATTTAAACATAAATAGACAATGGACACTCTTTGAGGACCAGCATGACAAAGGCTTACCTCAAAATGTTTCTTCACATTGGATGAGGGGGAAACAGCTGATCTCAGATTTTTGATCCTTGGAAGGCAGTAATTGCATCGGACAACAACATTTTTCCCACTCTGGCTCACAAATGTACAAGCTTTCTCAAAGCCAAACCATGGTACTTGCTGTTCTGCAGATGTGGCTGTGGGCAACTGGCACTGCTTCATGCCCTCCTCCTCCTCGTGCACAGGGCCTCCTTTCTGAACCTCACTTTCTAGTTTTGCCTCCTCAGGATCAACAAGCTGTGACTCAAGTGGCCGCACTAACTGACTGCTGCTCTCAGCAGCAAAACCTGCAACAGGCGTCTCTGTAATAAACAAGAGATAATGCTCCTATATGGGTGAACTTCAGCTGTGATGTGCCCCCATCTCTTCCCCATGCTGCAAGATCCCCCAGTCAGAGTGGAAGTAAGCAGGTCGATAGCACAATTAAAAGAGATCCTATTTGCTCACTGAATAACCCTGCCTGGGCCAGTCTAACCTACTATCTCACAGGGTTGTTGTGAGAACAAAATGAGACTAGGGTTCAAATCCCCACATAGCCATGAAGCTCACTGAGTGACCTTGGGCCAGTCACTGCCTCTCAGCCTCATGAAAACTCTATTCATAGGGTCACCATAAGTTGGAATCAACTTGAAGGCGGTACATATATTTTTTATTTTGAATATGATGATTATGATAATAAATATGCAGCATTTCAAATTAATTCTGTATGAGAAGTATTCCATGCCAAGCTTGGAAAACCAAGGATGAGGTATAAAATGTAGACAAAAATACTTTTGACAAAATGCCGTTTATATTTTATATATATGAGCCTGGGTAGGGAACATTTAATCTAGCCTACTTGCTTTCAGCAAGAAGGGTTAAGTGCCTTCAGGCTAGGGCAGTCACCAGAAGGCCACAGCAGAGACAAAGGAGCCTAGTGTTGTGGAGATGTTAGATGGGAGCTTTGGGGAGTAAAGATGGAGGCTCCTGAAGGCTGCAATTCTAAACACACTTACTAAGGGATTAAGCCCCATAGAACTCAACAGGACTGACTTCTAAGTAGATATAGTTTGGACTGTGCTGTTGGTAAACCTTGACTAGGGTTCTTCTGCAAAGACATCCATATCCAAGCAGGGTTGGCAACCCCCTGCCTGGAATACCCTGCCCTTATCTTTTAATGTGGCTGCTCCAAATGTTTTTACAGATTTGACCCTTTACTTCAGAAAGAGGTCTGAAAAATGAGTAAGAGTAAGAAGTATCTTTTAAAATTGTTCTTTTCAATTCACTCTTGAATGAACATCATACCTAGGGCAGATCCACACCATTCCTTTAAAGCACATTCAACACCCATTTGAAGCACATGAATCCCACCACAGAATCATGGGAACTGCAGTTTGTTAAGAGTGGTGAGAACTATAACTGTGAGGGGGAAATGACACTTCCCAGAATTCTTTAGGGGAAGTCATGCGCTTTAAATGCAAGTTGGATGTGCTTTACACATATTGTGTGAATCCGCTTAATAAATTTTGCCTGCATGTAAATTGTTTTAATTAATTTTTCAAAATGAAAATAAGCTATAAAGTGTAGTGGGTGACCATGGGCTACTCACCATTTCTCAGCCTATCTGCCCCTCAGGATGAAAACAATGGAGAACCATGACTACCCAAGGCATACTTAAAATGTAAAGGAAGTATTGTACAACCATAGTATGCAATTGGATACTTATAGGGACACAGCATGACAAAACTGGGTGGAAGTAAAAGTTCTACACTTAGGAAAAAGAAACCAAATGCACAGTTATAAGATGGGGGATACTTGGCTCAGCAGTACAACATGCAAGAAGGATCTTGGAATTGTTGTTGATCACAAGCTGAATATGAGCCAACAGTGTGATGTGGCTGCAAAAAAGGCAAATGCTATATCAGGCTGCATTAACAGAAGTATAGTTTCCAAATCATGTGAAGTATTAGTTCCCCTCTATTCAGCACTGGTTAGGCCTCATCTTGAGTGCTGTGTCCAGTTCTGGTCTCTGCACTTCAAGAAGGATGCAGACAAACTGGAACAGGTTCAAAAGAGGGCAACAAGGATGATCAGGGGACTGGAAACAACGCCCTTTGAGGAGAGACTGAAGGAACTGGGCATATTTAACCTGGAGAAGAGAAGACTGAGGGGAGATATGACAGCACTCTTCAAGTATTGAAAGGTTGCCACACAGAGGAGGGCCGGGATCTCTTCTCAATGATCCCAGAGTGCAGGACACAGAATAATGGGCTCAAGTTGCAAGAAGCCAGATTTCGACTGGACATCAGGAAAAGCTTCCTAACTGTTAGAGCCATACAACAATGGAACTAATTACTAGAGAGGTAGTGGGATCTCTGACACTGGAGGCAGTCAAGAGGCAGCTGGACAGCCATCTGTCGGGAATGCTTTGATTTGGATTCCTGCATTGAGCAGGGGGTTGGACTTGATGGCCTTATAGGCCCCTTCCAACTCTACTATTCTATGATTCTATGAAAATATTTATATAAGCATGACTATCAAATATGTTTATTTATATAACCTGTAAAGATATTTATAGTGCAATCCTATGTTTGTTTACTCAGAAGCAAGTCCCAATGTATTCAATGGGGCTTACTCAACCAGGGAAAACTGCAGCCTCAAGTGATAAGGAACTTGTTCTTTTAACAAGTCCTTTAAGTTGAGAGCTTATCCCAGTCTGCGTCTGTGTTGAAATTGCTTTTTAATATGTTTTTAATTTTTTTCTTAAAAAAAATGTTTTTAAAGCTTTTAAAAATGTTTTTAAAGATGTTTTGTTTTAATATATTTTAAAGTCTGTTTTTATGATTTTTAAAGTGTTTTTAGTGCTTTTGTTTGCTGCCCTGGGCTCCTACTGGGAGGAAGGGTGGGATATAAATAAAATAATAAAAATAAATAAATAAACTTCATTCATTTTTTAAAAAAATGAGTATTAGTTTCCTACATAATAAAAACTGTGATAAACCCTGCCTAATTTCTTTAAAAATAGGGTTGGAGGGAGAGAGATTTACAACACAAACACAAGTCTGCACTTTACTCACAATCATGAAAGGGCGGGGTTGCAGCCAGAGCTTTGAAAAGTTACTTTAAACTACAACTCCCATCAGCCCCAGCCAGCATGGCCACTGGATTGGGCTGATGGGAGTTGTAGCTAGAGCATGATCTGTTTAAAAAAAAGTTGTGCAGGGGGGGTTACGTTTTGGGGTATATCTCAGGAATTAGACCACCTAGAAACTTTTTTTTTTAAATTGAAGCGGAGAGTCCAGAGAGTAAGGGGTGGTAGCCAGAGAGCCGGAGCCCCCCCCCAAACCAGAGACTCCAGCCAAAAACACACACACCGGGGCATACACACACAAAAATCATCGTCACTCACCTCCACAGCTCTTCGCCATTCTGCCTTCCTTGCCCTGGCTTTTTCCTACGGCGTCCATTTTTTCCTCTCAGAGTCAGACGCTAGCAGGCTCCCCCTGCCTATTCATCTCTTCTATCGTGCCTCCTAACACAGATCACGAGGGAAGAGACAGTCTGCGCAGAGGGCCAATCAGTGTGAGGCACATGTCTTGTGTTAACCAATCACAGCCAGAAGCTGACTTCCCCTTGTTCCCACCCCCAAGTAACGTCCAACCTAACGTGGAAACGTTAAAGTTGAAGCTGAAAAGTAGGGAAATTACTATTTGTTCCGTTACTTGCCAAATGTAATGGAATTACCCACTCGTTATTTAAAATTGTAACGAATTAAAAGTAACTCGTTAAAAATAACGAGTTACTTCCAAGCTCTGAATAGTCTAACCTGGAGGTTACCAGAACATAGACAACCAAACCAGGACATTGTGCTATTGGCACTGGATTAGGACCAGCATGTATGTGTAGCTGTGCAGATAGATGTAGGTGTGAGGGGATTATCCCTGCACCTGTCCTATTAATCTGCCCAAACCTTTACCTGCCAAGTTCCATTTCTCATCACACCAAAGACAGGATGGGAACGTTTCACACATCCCCCTCCTGATGCCCAACAGTGTTTTCCTCCTTAGTTAATCCTGTCCAACGGGAACACAAGATCCTGACCGTATTATATTTCCTAACCTCTCTAGAGAAAGGCATCCGTGCCCCCAAATATCCAAGCTAAACAGGCATAGCTATGTTATACACATATTGGCTATGTTTGGCCATGTTGGCATGAGATAACTCCTGTTTCATACCAAAACACACACAGTGGCTGGGGCTCAGTCCTTCCCTTCTGTACATGTGAAGGAGGAGGAGAAGGAGTAACAGCATTGATGCTAGTGGCTGCTCCTCTTCACCAGGACCATAGCTTATGGGGCAGTCGCAGATCAGAGGCAGAGCATTGGCTTTGTATGCAGAAGGTCCCAGATTCAATTTTTGGCATCTCCAGATAAGAGAAAGACTTCTGCCTGAAGCTCTGGAGAGCAACTGCCAAACTGAAGTAGATGGCCCAATTATCTTTACTGGTATAAGACAGCTTTCTATGATCTCGGTTTGAAAGGAGCCTTGTTAAAGTACCCTCTGGTGGGCTCCTCCTATATGGGTGAGCTCAGGCAGGCTGACTTGGTGGTAGGCAGTTGCAGCAGCATTGCTCCAGTCAGCACCAGCACCAGACCTGGGAGCTGCCATTTTAATTTCCCACAGTGCTTGTAGAAATGCAACATGAGAGCCTTGTGGGAAATTAAAATGGAGGCTCTCAGACCTTGCCATCTGGTGCTAATCAGAATCGGGGGGGCTATGAGCTTAGCAAGTTCTAGTTGCTAGACCTGACTCCCTTGCCTCAGAGGTCCTCAGTGGGAGATGTTGCCTAGTAGGCAGGAACTGTTTTTTGACAAAATCAGGAATGAGGGCAAGAAATGCCACCTGAATAATCATGGTGCCATATGGAACACCATGTCATTTCTATTCTTCGTATTTATTTATTTAAAATATTTCTATCCTACCCTTCTACCTACAATAGGGCACTCAGGGTGGCTCATAATAAAATAATACGCAATAAAATCATAAAATACATAAAATACAGTTGAGAAATATAGGACAGTGATATTAAAAGGGACTAAAGAGTGAGAAATATAGGGGGGTGATATTAAAAGGGATTAAACTAAAGGGGGAGAAATAAAATCAGTTTCAGGCTCTACCTTCAGATTTGATTGCAATTTTTCAAATGATAATCTTTTGTAAGCTGCTTTTGTATACCCTCTTGGGGCTATAAAGCAGGATATAAACATTCTCAATAAATAAATAAAATATGAAAATGGGAGCTCTGTCAGAATGCCGGGGCCCCAGCAAGTCCAAGGATGCAGCAAGCTGATGCCAGGTCTTTTGGGGCAGCCACTGATGGGCCTATACACCACTTCTTGAGTTTTGCTTCTGACAATGTGAGTACATATACATCTGCCCTTTGGACAACAGAGCATCTGGCTTTGCAGTTGTAGCTGCTGCCTGGACTACTCCTTTACATTCTCCCATACTGTGTAGAACCCAGCAATGTGATGAGCAGTAACTCCACCATGTCAGTGGTGACAGATAGCCAAACTTGCAAAGTGAGAGTGAGCAGGATGGGCAAGGGCAGGTTCCATTGCCAGGGCATCAGATACTCTAGCACTTCTCAGGCTACTGTGAAGCCCAGATATCTCACGAGAAGCTGGAGAGGGACATGTGCAGCTTGGACTGAGCACTGATGCGAGGACTGATCACATGCCATGGTTTCTGGTTCTTGTAGTCTGAGAGTGCTGAAAGTTCTTTGTGAGCAATCCCTAGGCTCTCTCATAAAGCTACAGTTCCCAGGGTTCCATGAGACAAGGGAATGACCACCTTAAATCTGCAGTGTAGATATGCTTGAGAATTCTCTTTCAGGCCTCATGGAGAATTTAGGAGAGACTAACTGGCCTGCAAGTGGATACCCAAATGCACCATTTAAATGCACAGCATGTAAGGGTCCTAGGCATTCTATTGTGCCCTCAGTATCCAAGCTGTTGGCTATGGAAGAGATAGTGATTTGATTGTTATATGCCTTCAAATCGATTAAGACTTATGGAAACCCTATGAATCAGCAACCTCCAGTAGCATCTGTTATAAACCACCCTGTTCAGATCTTGTAAGTTCAGATCTGTGGCTTCCTTTATGGAATAAATCCATCTCTTGTTTGGCCTTCTTCTTCTTCTACTCCCTTCTGTTTTTCCCAGCATTATTGTCTTTTCTAATGAATCATGTCTTCTCATTATGTGTCCAAAGTAGGATAACCTCAGTTTCATCATTTAGATTCTAATGATAGTTCTGGTTTAATTTGTTCTAACACCCAATTATTTGTCTTCTTTGCGATCTGTGGTATTTGCGAAGCTCTCCTCCAACACCACAATTCAAATGAGTTGATTTTTCTCTTATCCACTTTTTTCACTGTCCAACTTTCACATCCATACATAGAAATTGTGAATACCATGCTCTGAATGATCCTGACTTTAGTGCCACCCTGGGCTCCTGCTGGGAGGAAGGGCAGGATATAAATCAAATAATAAATAAATAAATAAATAAATAAATAAATAAATTAACAGTGTTCAGTAATACATCTTTGCATTTGAGGACCTTTTCTAGTTCTCTCATAGCTGCCCTCCCCAGTCCTAGCCTTCTTCTAATCTCTTTACTACTGTCTCCATTTTGGTTAATGACTGTTCCAAGGTATTGATAATCCTTGACAAGTTCAATGTCCTCATTGTCAGCTTTAAAGTTACATAAATTGTCCATTGTCATTACTTTAGTCTTCTTGACGTTCACCTGTAGTTCTGGTTTTGTGCTTTCCTCTAACTTTCAACAGGCTACTTTCCCAGGCTATAGTCTGAAGGCACATGAGGCCACCACCTTGCTGAAGCTAATTTATTTATTTATTATATTTATATATCGCCCCATAGCCGAAGCTCTCTGGGTGGTTTACAGCAACCTAATGACATATGTATCAAAGGAATCTGGACCAGAACTCAGAATCCTTTTTCTGCACATTAGCAGAGAAAGAGACAAATAATAGATGTGCTATAATGATGAAAAAATCAGGTTTATTTTAGATGTTTATATTTACAAAAGAAGAAGAGGTCTGGATCTGGTCAGTGCCTGGTTGGGAGATCGCCTGGGAACCACACTGTATGTATGCCACCT
Source organism: Rhineura floridana (assembly GCF_030035675.1). NCBI lineage: Eukaryota > Metazoa > Chordata > Lepidosauria > Squamata > Rhineuridae > Rhineura > Rhineura floridana. The sequence goes on along the minus strand of NC_084481.1, from coordinate 41,393,308 downwards.
TGGGTTCCATGGTGAAAGAAAGGCGGGGTATAAATTTAACAAATAAATGAATAAAACAGCAGTCATTTCAAATCATTACTGGTTTCTGCTAGTAGTTTTCACACCTCCTTCATCTTGGTCCAATCCCGCTTTCCGTATGATATGTTCTTCACATAGATTAAACAAAGAGGGTGATAAAATACACCCTGGTCTCACACCCTTTCCGATGGGGAACCAATCGGTTTCTCCATATTCTGTCCTTACAGTAAGCTCTTGTCCAGAGCATATATAGGTTGTGCATCAGGACAATCAGATGCTGTGGCACCCCCATTTCTTTTAAAGCATTCCATAGTTTTTCATGATTTTTCAAAGGCTTTGCGGTAATCTATAAAGCACAGGGTGATTTTCTTCTGAAATTCCTTGGTCTGTTCCATTATCCAATGTATGTTTGCGATATGATCTCTGGTGCCTCTTCCTTTTCTAAATCCAGCTTGGAATTAGGGAAGTGAATTGTGAACCAGAAACACCTTGCTTCAAACCTTCCTCAAGCCATTCACTCACCAAATGAACTTAGACAAGCCACCCTCACGCCTCAGTCCCCTCCCCTCCCCTCCAATGTGAACATTAGGGATAATAATGGGAGACCTCCCCCAAACCAATACAATACAAATAGCGAGTGAAATTCACCCAAGACTGTAGCATGGGATAACAGGGTTCAACTCCTCCTTCCCAGATAATTATCATCACCTACCCGCCCTGGTGTCTATCAGCATTGTTAACACATGTGTATGTAAAATACAAAGATGCATTTAACCTCATGTCTACTTTGATCCTAACACAAGCCTTACCTGCCTACAGGGTTGTTGGAAGGATGACTAAAATAGTGAACATGACATTCTTTGAATATTTCAGAGCATTATAAAAATGCTAAATATGATTAACCAGTGTAAATTAAAACCTAAAATATATAATTTAATATGAAGAATGTCACATTTTTCTTCTAAATTCTTCCCACAAAAGAGGTACATAGAAAACAGTACATAGGACTGGACTGCACATAGCTCTTGCAACTTATGCCATTGAGTTTAATAAGAAACTGGTTTCCAGGCTTCTCAGTTGAGGAAGGTGCTGTTACAGGCTGCATATTGTTTGAATTATGTACTGTTCGTTTTTTCCTTCCTTATAGAAATGGAAATTATCAGTGAAGCACTGCATCTGAAAGGCTCTCGCTCTCTGCTGGTCCTCATTCCTCCTGGCCCTCTTGAAAGCAGGTGCTGGGGTTGAGCTTGGGTCTGATCATGAAATGCAGAATGTGTCCAATACATCAGCGTCAACTGTTGTTCCAGTACCTCAAGTCTCCAAAGCATGTATCACATTCCAGGATATTTTGCATTTGCCTCCCCACTTTAAAAAGGGGTGCAGGGGGTCAACCAGGTGTTCCTATCTCAAACAGATAACATGTCATAAACATATGTCCCATGCTGCAATATGATTTTGCAGTCTTCAAGTATTACATTGCATTGTGGTATATTTTATATTTTCCCTTGTTTCCTGAAAAGAGGTATGGGGATCAAACTGGGGTTCACACTTGAACCATTGAATTGTGTTCCAAATGTGCACACCCCTAAGGCTGCAATCCTATACCCATTTTACCTGGGAGCAAGCTCCACTGAATTCTTATGTATAGGATTGTTCTGTCAATCATCAAAAGAAATAACAGGTTGTGTTTTGTTTTACATCTTCCCTGCCCCCTTGTAATGTGCAGAGGGTCGAATGAGGCCCATACTTGAAATTCTATGGGTAGCTGATGCAGAAGTCTTGGTTGAGCTGAGCACTGTGGGGTAGAAATGTAAAAATAAGTGCAACACATTGTCCTGAACTTGCATGTGCCAACTTTCACACTGATGATGTTCAAGGAACAAACCACATGATACAGCATCTTGCATTTTCTTCCCAATCCCTTTGAAAATGGGTACGGACGTAGAGCTGGAAATCAGAAAATAACTTGAAATGTAGTGTTGTGCGCCCTAAATTTCATTGCAATATGACAATGTTCGACAGAAATATTACGTTACAGATAGGGATGAGTGAGAAATTCAGTTCAGTTCACATTTCAAGCTGAATCTCTCAAATTTGAACTTTTTGATACAAGGTGTGAACCAAATCATTGCCTTCCTTTGCAATTCGCACTTATTTGAATTTTGCAGTGCAGTTTGTCAACCAAACAATGTTTACAAAAATGCATATGCAAATGTGCATAAAAATGAATATATATGAGAAAAATAACATTCAAAAATACATAATGATGAGAAATTGCTGGGAAAAATGTGTACATTATTCAAAACTGCCTACAAAAATGTGTTTATTAGGAAAAATTTGCACGAAAACGCTGAAGAATTTTCATGAGGATTTTTAAAAAAATGCGAATTGCTACAGAAATGTGGAGAACTGAATTTAAGATTGGAAGAATGAGAAACTGAGAGAACCAAAATGGACAGATCTTTCTATCCCTAGTTACTTACAGACTATCCAATGGACAACCTAAACCAAAAGTCTTAAAGCCAACAAAGCACTCCTACTTGATTATGCAATGAAGAGATCTGAGTGTCTGTCACTGGTGGAAATGATAGCAAGTATAACTGCCCAAGATACAAGGCAAAGGGGCATAGGAAAGTGCTTTATACCAAGTCAGATGAATGGTCCATCTAGCTCAATATTGCTGCCTATCCTAGGTGGCAGTGCCTCTCCAGGCTGGAGATTTTCCCTAGCCGTATCTGAATATGACAGGGAGTGATCCTGGGACCTTCTGCATGCAAAGCTTCTGCTTTGCCATCGAGCTGCATCCTTTCCTCAGCATAAGGACAAAAAGAGATGACATGGATTTAGGGGGGTAGAGCTGAAAATCTGGTCTAACAGAGGGCTTTGTGCACATTTGCTTTTAAATGAGATTAATATCAATTGCTTTTCATTTGGGATTTAAGGTGAGAAAATATATGTATGTTTCCCTCCACACATTCTATAATGAGAGTGATAAACAAGTGTGCTGTAGCAACCTCTTTAGAAATGGGGTGAAGCTGTCTTATGAATCCCATTCCCATGATGTGTTTTCAGATGCTTATTGGCATAACCACCACATAGTTATTCATTATTGGGTAAATACTAACCATCCTACTGATTTCATACCTGAAATCTGCCATGGTGTAGAGTTGTGGTGCTTTAGGGACCCCTGATAGCATTTGACTGAGGAAAGACTATTACGATCGCAGTCCTGTTACACTTGCATTTTTTGGATGTGTGTGTTTTCTTAATAGAACTTTAATGAAGCTTTGAGTTGCTTTGTAGTATACTATGAGCTGTTCTGAATGCTGGTTTTACAACAGAAGGGCACCATCTGAATATTCTTAATAAATAAAGAAATGCCAGGGGCTTCTTGCTTTACAACTCTTGCTTTACAACCTGTTTTTATTGTTATATTATTATTTATTATAAAACAGTTGCCACTTTTGAACAGCCCAGGGGCCGCACGTTATTTGCCAACCACAATTTGCACTCCGCTCAGTAAATCCTTCAGCAATGTTGGGGATAATGATAATTTTAAAAATGAGCACATACTTATATTCACATACCATTTGTGCATACGCATGTGTGTGTGTGTATGTGTAGTGCAAACTGGACAATTAAATATCACTTCTACATTCAGAGCCTATTATACAGCCACGAGAGTATAATGGAGAATTACATTTTTGTATGTTTGTTGGTGTTCTTACTTTGCTCCTTTTTTGTGTTACTACTGTTTCTACAGAGAATCTAACCTAGAAAATTATATTTTTCTCATTATTCATTGTAGAAATCTGTGTGAAATTTATTTTTATTAATTTCAAAGCCTTTTTATTGGTCAATGTCATATGATGGTGAAGATAGCCTTTTTTGTTTCGTACTGGAGATTATGTTCTATTTCTATTTTGGGCACATTAACAGTTGAATCTGAAACTGCAGTTTGATGTAAAATCATACGGATTACAATATGTTGCTACTTAAGCAACGACTCTAGATGTTGGAAAAAACAAACTTGGCCTACCCAAGATGCATGTTTTCAGCCAGCTGTGCTTAAACTACTCCACTTAAGGAAAGGTGGGCATGGTCAATTAAAAACATAGAGCACACCTAGAATTTTGCTAGAATATATTTCACCTCCACTGTTTATCTTGTAAAAACTGAGACACTCCTCATGTCCAAACTATTCTGCAGAACAGTCAGTGCCATTATTCCACAACGTCACAAAAATTGCAAAGTAAATCAAAGATATTTAAAGTGACTATCTGAACAATATCAACTGTTTTAATATAGTTGCTTCCTCCCTGCTAAAACAAAAATCAGCACAGCACATGTCATGTTTCTGTTATTTGGGCTGACTGCAGGTGGTGCCACCACTCACCATATGCTAAAAGGCACATGTTACCAAATTCTTCCAAGCTACACAGGAAGTGGCTTGAACTGTGAAAGACCAACCCAAATGGTGTTTGCATTTTGACAAATTTGTAGGGCAGTACAGTATCTCAGAGAGGTAATCAGGTCTCCTGCTCCCCTGGTGCATTCACTGTAGCTGCCCAATTTCCCTGCTTTTTAAAGTTTGATAGAAATAACTGTTGGCTATAGGTACATTCCTAAACCACAAGGTTTTTTGCCTATTACTGAATTTACTTCTGGTTGCCAGATTCTAGAGGCAAGTGATGGCTGTCTTCATCTTGTTCTGCCTACAAATTCCAAGAGCCATCTGCTTGGCCACTGCTGGAGACTGGCAGAATATATAGAGTCTTGGCCAGATCCAGAATATGTTCTTCAGGAGAGCTTTGGAGATGTTGAACGTAAGCAAGTTTTTCACCTCTAGTCTTCTCATCAGGTTCTAGCCTTATTCATATTTATTTTAGCTTCCTCCCTCTCAGTGTCCCTTGAATCCCAAAGTCAGATCAGAATAATAAATCAACACATTTTCTTTGATTACTCTCTGAAGAGAAACCTTTGTTCTGGGATATGTGTCTTGTTTACAATGCCAAGTGTAGGTTTGATTTACTAGGGCATACGCATGTATGCATGTGGACACGATCGCTCTTGTGCACCCTATCCCATCCAGAGCTCATGCAGCCCCGTGGTATACCCCGGAGCTGAGAGTAATGAAGCAAGAGAGGAGAAGGCTTGAGTGCAGATGGAGGCGTACTCCTGACGGATGCAATTATGCCTTGGTAAGTGCCTCCACCAAACTGTATACAGAAGCGGTGAGGGCAGCGAAAAAGCGATATTTCGCTGCTACTATTAAATCATCCCTCAACCGCCCAGCGGAGCTCTTTAAAATTGTCCAAGGGCTTTTAAATTCTAGCCCTCAGGAAATTAGTCACCCGCTGTAATGAGTTCGCTGGGCACTTCCAAGATAAAATCTCATGCATCCGCCGGGACTTAGACTCCAGTATTATGGCAGTTGAACCTAATGAGGTATCCGGAGCACGGTCTTGTCCTTATTTATTGGATGAGTTTCAGCTGGTACAGCTTGAGGACGTTGACAAGGTGCTTGGACTGGTGTGTGCAACCACCTCTGTGCTGGATCCTTGCCCCTCTTGGCTAGTGAAAGCTGGCAGGGCTGGAACAGCCGGCTGGGCCAGGGAAGTGATAAATGCTTCCTTGAGAGATGGAGTGCTCCCTAGTTGCTTAAAAGAGGCAGTAGTGAGACCACTCCTGAAGAAACCTTCCCTGGACCCAGATAATTTGAACAACTATAGACCGGTAGCAAATGTTCTATTCCTGGGCAAGGTCTTAGAACGGGTGGTTGCTAGCCAGCTCCAGGTGCTCTTGGATGAAACCGATTATCTAGATCCGTTTCAATCCGGTTTTAGGCCCGGTTTTGGCACTGAAACAGCCTTGGTCGCCCTGTATGATGACCTGTGTCGGGAGAGGGACAGAGGGAGTGTTACTCTGTTGATTCTCCTTGATCTCTCAGCTGCTTTTGATACCATCGACCATGGTATCCTTCTGGGGAGACTCATGGAGTTGGGAGTTGGAAGTACTGCTTGGCAGTGGTTCCGCTCCTACTTGGTGGATCGTCTCCAGAAGGTAGGGCTTGGGGAACATTGTTTGACACCCTGGACTCTCCATTGTGGAGTCCCGCAGGGATCGGTCCTGTCCCCTATGCTTTTTAACATCTACATGAAGCCGCTGGGTGCGGTCATCAGGAGCTTTGGAGTGCGTTGTCACCAGTATGCTGATGACACGCAACTCTATTTCTCCTTTTCATCTTCTTCAGGTGAGGCTGTTAATGTGCTGAACCAATGCCTGGCCGCGATAATGGACTGGATGAGAGCTAATAAACTGAGGCTCAATCCTGACAAGACCAAGACGCTGCTGGTGAGCGCCTTCTCTGACCAGATGGTGGATGTTCAACCTGTTCTAGATGGGGTTACACTCCCCCTGAAGGAACAGGTTCATAGCTTGGGGGTTCTTTTTGATCCATTCCTGTCTCTCGAGGCGCAGGTGGCCTCGGTGGCACGGAATGCGTTCTACCACCTTCGGTTGGTAGCCCAGCTATGTCCCTATCTGGAAAGCGACAACCTCGCTTCAGTTGTGCATGCTCTGGTAACCTCTAGATTGGATTACTGCAATGCGCTCTACGTGGGGCTGCCTCTGAAGACAGTTCGGAAACTACAGCTAGTGCAAAACACAGCTGCTAGACTGCTGACGAGGACTAGGCGGTCTGCACATATAACACCTGTTCTGGCTCATTTGCACTGGCTACCTATTTGTTTCCAGGCCAAATTCAAAGTGCTAGTTTTGACTTATAAAGCCTTACACGGTGCGGGACCACAATACCTAGTGGAACGCCTCTCCCGATATGAACCTACCCAATCACTACGTTCAACATCTAAGGCCCTCCTCCGGGCTCTGACTCACAGGGAAGCCCGGAGGGTAGTAACAAGATCTAGGGCCTTTTCAGTGGTTGCCCCTGAATTATGGAACAGTGTCTCCAATGAGGTGCGCCTGGCGCCTACACTTTTATCTTTTAGGCGCCAGGTTAAAACCTTTTTATTCTCCCAGGCATTTTAACCTATTTGTGTTTTTAATCTATCTTAGGTTGTTTACTTGTTTAATACTATATACTTTACTGTTTTTGTGATTTTAGTGTATTTTATCCATGTTGTGCACCGCCCTGAGAGCCCTTGGGCTGTGGGCGGTATATAAATTGAACAAAATAAAATAAAATAAATAAATAAATCACATTAACTGCTAGATTTTGTCTGGGATATCAGCCATACAGTCTGGGTCAACATCCATTGGATTTTATGCAATGTGCACCTAGTTAAACATCACACTCATGCACCCCCCTGTGGACAGGGTGGGAAAGGACGGCAGGCTCTCTTCCTCAACTCAGGCATGGGAGCATCAAGCCAGGTAAAATGTATTGTGCAATCAAAACTTGAACTTGGATCTTCCACTTCCACACATCACTGTCCATTATCCCACACTGCAGTCCAGTTATTAACCATCTGTAGAAACAGACAGACAAAAATATGTAACTTCGAAGAAGATTAAATAGCATGAAAAAGTTTAGTATTCATGGAGACTTTAAGTATTGCAATCCTAGAGTACCAACAGAGGCCTCTCTCTTATTTAATGCAATGAGATTAATAACATACTTACTATAGATACAAATTCTATATACCTTCTATTTTTTTTCCCAATAGGTTTCGATGTTCTTACTTTTGATACTCTGACTCATATCGGGTATGACCTTTGAAGACATTATAGAAGAGACTCTCATAAGCCTGTCTTCCAGTCACACAGGATAGATTCCAATACATGTCTGTGCATGGGGGGGAGAAGGTAGTGTAAACAATGCTCACCCATTAAACTTTGGCTTAGTATTAGGACTGCCGTCCAAAGATTACATTTAAAGATAACATAAGTGTCACTATATTCTTCTGTTTAGTTCAGTCATGACCCTAATTAATATGTCTAAGTTAGACATGTATTTCTTCAAGTAATGGGTGGCTTTGTTTGGACAATTAGGCAGAGCTGACAAGGAAATTTTCCATCAAACTGGGTCATAAAAAGTACATTATTCAGCATTATTATGAGCAAAGCAGTATTTATTACCTGAACTTTACAATACACCATTATCAATCATTACCTGCCATTAAGGTATGTTAACATGAGATCAAAGGGACAGGGCCAAGTTAAACAAATAGAGATACACAGAAAAGCTTTCTTAAATGGCTCATTTCAAGGGAAGCAAGTACAGCTGAAGGTATCGTTTGATCTCAGCTCCTATTAACTAAAACGGTAACCAATGAAGAGACTTGCTGCCTTTGTTTTCCTTTCAAATAATAATACATAAACTCAAATGGTATTACAATGTATACAAACCTATTAGTTTTCTTGAAATGCAGCTCAATGGGGTACAATTGCCCCTGAAAGACCAGGTCCGTAGCCTCAGGGTCATTCTTGACTCCCAACTGTCCATGGAAGCTCAGGTTTTGGCTGTGAGCCGGGCAGCACTGTATCAACTCCATCTGATACGGAGGCTACGCCCCTACCTTCCCAATCATCTGCTTTCATTGGTGGTACATGCCCTGGTCTCCTCTTGCCTAGACTACTGTAATGTGCTCTATGTGGGGCTACCCTTGAAAACGGTCTGGAAGCTGCAACTGGTACAGAACATGGTGGCGCGCCTGATTAAAGGCAGCCGCCGGCGAGATCATATCACTCCAGTGCTAAAAGAGTTGTACTGGTTACCAGTTGCTTACCGGGCCCAATTCAAGGTGTTGGTTTTGACCTTTAAATGCCTATACGGTTTCGGCCCAGTCTATCTAAAGTAGCGCCTCCAGCATCATCAGCTATGCCGCCCAACAAGATCAGCCTCAAAAGACCTTCTCTCCATCCCATCAGTCAAAACAGCCAAACTGGTGAGGACTCGAGAGAGGGCTTTTTCAGTTGTGGCCCCCACCCTGTGGAACTCCCTCCCAAATGATCTCCGCCATGCCCCTTCCATGATGAATTTCCGCCGGGCCTTGAAGACCTGGCTCTTCAGGCAGGTTTTTGGGGTGGGCTGGATTTTATCTTCATTGTTTTTAGATTTTTAATGTCTAGGTATTATATGCCCATTTTGTACATCGCCCAGAGTGGCTGGACAGCCAGCCAGATGGGCGACTAATCAATTCAATAAATACATAAATAAACAGGCAGGGCCGGCCCTATCATTAGGCAGGATGAGGTGACTACTTCAGGCAGCAAATGCTAGAAAGGAATTATCCTGAACCCGTGACCATGCCCTTCTGTTGGAGGATAGAGATCTGCATGCTATGTAGCCTATCCTGTGGCCCCATGATTTGCCTGCTGCCCTTAGGTGGGGTAGCAAATAAAATCCTGTTAAGTAAGATTCAACTGTTGATTTGGTCGTATTCTGTATGTAAAATGTGGGGGAGGGGCACCATCTTGTCCTTCACTTCAGGCAGCCAAATGCCTTGGGCCATTCCTGAAACTGGGAAAGAACCTACTGAAGTCAGACTCAAACGTTTTTGCAATTGATTGACAAGTGCAGTGAAAACGCTTGATTCCAGTGAGGTCTATAGCAAGATTCCCATTGACCTTAATGAAACTTGAAATACCCTGTACCTTATGGATCAGTAACTGGTTAAAGAACAGGATGCAAAGTGTAGGAATAAATGGACAATTTAGGCATGTAAGAAGTAGGGTCCCCAAGGATCAGTACTGGGTCCTGTACTTTTTAACTTGTTCATAAATGACCTGAAGTTAGGGGTGAGAGTGAACTGGCCAAGTTTGCCAATGACATCAAACTGTTCAAGGTGGCAAAAACAAAATGAGATTGAGGTTCACTCCAAAAGGATCTCTCCAGACTGGGTGAATGGGCATTAAGATGGCAAATACTATTCAGTGAAAGCAAGTTTAAAGTGATGCACATTGGGCAAAAAATCCTATCTTCACATATAGCTTTATTGGGTCTGATTTGGCAGTGACTAACCAGGAAGGCATCTTGGAGTTCTAGTGGATAGCTTGATCAAAACGTTGATCTATTGTGCACCAGCTGTTGGCAGGTAAATTCTGTGTTAGGGATTATTAGGAAAGGAATTGGGAATAAAACTGCCAATATCATAATGCTGTTGTACAAATCTATGGTGAGACTGGTCTTGGAATACTGTGTTTATTTCTGGCTGCTGCATCCCAAAAAGGATATTGTAGAGCTAGAAAAGGTTCAGAAAAGGGCAACCAAAATGATCAAGGGGCTGGAACAACTTCCCTGTGAGAAAAAGTTACAACATCTACACTTTTACGTTTGGAAAAAAGGCGAGTAAGGGGGGAGAGAATGATAGAGGTGTATATAATTATGTGTTGGAGAAAGTAGACAAATGTTTTTCTGCTTCTCTCATAAAGCTAGAATCTGGGACCATCCAATGGAGTTGAATGTAGGAAGAGTCATGACAGACAAAAGGAAGTACTTCTTCACACAGCCCATAAGTTAAACTATGGAGTTCACTACAACAAGGTCTATTAAGGGCCGCAAAATTGGATGGCTTTAAAATGAAGTTAGACAAATTCATGGAGGATATGGCTATCAATGGCTGCTAGCCATGATGGCCATGTACTACCTCCAGTATCAGAGGCAGTACACCTCTGAATAGCACTTCCTGGGGAACACAAATGAAGAGAATGCTGTTGTACTCGTGTCCCACTTGTGGGCTTCCCATAGGCATCTGGCTGGCCACTGTGAGAAAAGGATGCTATACTAGATGGGCCTTTGATCTGATCCAGCAGCCACACTCTTCTTACATTTGTCACCCAACACCAGCTGTTGTATCAGGCATTTGCTAAAGAGGCCTTAATTATTTATAGAACTCTTTTAAAATTGCAACATTTTGACATTCTGTATTTTTTACAGCTGGCAATCCTCTGTGAAGTAGCTCACTGTTATTCCCCACTGGACAGCTAGTGTCTAGATAGCAGTCAGAGGGACGTGAAGAGTTGTACCAGGGAATCAAAGCAAGAGCCAGGAAGGCTGTTGTTGCTCAAGCAAATCTCAGCCCAATCAGGAAGCATTTTAGTGATGTTCCTATCTAAGAAAGCCCAATGGTTAAATTGGGTGGGCAGCATCAGTCCGGAACCTCAAAATGCATCAATGCTCAGAGAAATTTTATTTATGTATTAATTTTTACATTTATATCCCACCTTTCCTCCAAGGTGGTCAAGCAGGCATACATGCTTCTTGCCCTCTCCATTTTATCATGATAAAAATCCTGTGAGGTAGGTTAGGTTGCACAATAGTGGTCACCCAGTGGCTCCATGGCTGAGTGCAGAGCTTGGAAAAGTTACTTTTTTGAACTACAACTCCCATCAGCCCTAGGCAACATGGCCACTGGATTAGGCTGATGGGAGCTGTAGTTCAAAAAAGTAACTTTTCCAAGCTCTGGCTGAGTGGGGATTGGAACACTGGTCTTCCAGGTCCTAGTCCAACAGTCTAAACTCACTGGCTTTGGAGATGCTCCAAAGCACAGCTCATCACTCAGCCAAGACCTAGTGATTCCTGACAGCACATTGAGCCAAGATACATGTAAATTACCCATAAATTACCCATGTTATGGTCCTTTCAGCACCAGCTAAAGACCTCCCTCTTTCCCTGCAAGTGTTTTAAAGTATTTAAGGGCTTTTATTGCTTTTTAATGCTGTTTTATATGGCTTGCTGCTGATGGTTCTGTTTTTTAAATTGTGATTATTATTATTATTGGCTTTTTATGGCTTTTAAATTATATTTTTCACTACCAAGATAATGTTAGTTATTGGGCACTATACAAATTGTTTCAATAAACAAACAAACAAACAAACAAATAAAATTTGATTACTGCGGTTATAACCAGCTAGCCTATGCTGTAAGTATCAAGTAAATACCAAGATTTCATGGAAGAGGCTTGGATATTTCAGTGGTCCAGCAATGGGTGAGGTCTGCAAAATTTTATTTATTTATTTATTTATTTATTTATTTAAAAAGTTTATATCCCGCTTCAGTTCCAAGGAATTCTAAGCGGCAAACAATAGCATAATAAAACAACATAGTACAGTATAACATACCAAACAAGTTATAAAAACATTATAAGAAATATACAGTATATCACACATTACAATTCAAAAGCTAACCGAAATAAAAAGGTCTTAACTTGGCGACGGAAACTAAACAGAGAAGGGGAAGAACGAATTTCCTGGGGAAGAGCATTCCAAAGAGTTGGTGCCCCCACTGAGAACAGTTTATTCCTAATGCCCGTCTGGTGAATTTGGGAAAAGGAGGGAATATTAAGACCAGGGTCTAAAGAAGATCTTAAAGGTACAGCGGCCCAGAGTGATCCAGGGCTATCAGAGGCAGGGCACAGGACACAAAGAAGAGGAAGGCAAATGTGGGAAGGGAGAGAGACAATGGGAAAAGATGGCACCACCTCACAGGGGAAGGTAAGTGCCTTTCCTGCCTGACCTCTCTTCCTACCCACCAGGCCTCCCCTAGTCCTGTGTACCAAATCCCTTTCATGAGCAGCTTTCCTGCATCCAGGGGAACCGTTCACAAAGGATCAGCACCCAATAACATGGAATCCTCTTGCTTATCAGCCGATAAGCAAGACGATTTGTCCTGCATGGTGCCAGTCACTGCTCATATGTGGGTGGCTTCCCTGCATGCAGAGAAGCTGCTCGCTAAGGTGCAGTGACTAGCAATGCACAGGATGGAATCGTCCTGCTTACTAGCTGGTAAGTAGAATGATACCATCCTGTGCATGCTGGTGGCACACGCAAGCTCTCAGTCGGGGGAGGGGGGAGAAGGAGACATAGCGACTCCTTCTTCCCCCAACCATATTTTTAATTTTTTTTAAACCCTTAGCCGCATCCCTGAATAGCTTCAGGAATGCATCTGACATGGGGTGGGTCATCCCCTCTGTAGAACATGGGGGATTAGCCCTCCCTGGGGCCTACAGATTGGGACCAGAGGGCTGATAGGGAGGGCTGTGCATAGCCCTAATTTGCAGGTATCCTTCTAAGTGATTTATATGAAATGAGCCAGCCTGGCTGCTCCTGCCTGTCAATGTTATTAGCCAATGAGTAAGTCAGAGCTTAATTGCTAAATGAGTTGTTTGGACATCAGGCAATAGGAATCCCCGGGGTCTTAAAGAGCTGCTGCTTTCCCCTCCATTTTAGTGCACTTTTTCTGTTTCTGTTTTTTCCCCCTAGTACTTGGAATCTCCATAGTTTGCCCTTCCTTTTCCCCTAGCAGTGAAGACACATCTTTCCTGTGTTGAGTTTGCCTGAGATCAGGGAATGCCTAGAAATTGTTTTCCGCAAATGCTACTACACAGTAAGTGTGGTTGAATATTAAAGAATCCCCCTCCCCCCAAAAGGCAAATGTGAAAACTTTGCAAACAGGCTTACAGAGCAATCCAAATGATGGGAAGTCGGCGGAGGAAGAGCTGGCATAGGAGGAGCCGGCAGAAAGCTGCCTGGCTTCCACTTGCCACTCGGGAGCTGTTGGCCTGGCTTCTTCGAAGAGCCAGGTGGGAAGAACTGGCTCCCACAAACAGGCCTTCCGGGGAGTAAGCAGTCCCCATAGGCCACCACTGTATTTTTTTTTACTGTGCCGGCCTACTAGCCAGTGGAATTATCATGGGAATCAGGACCCGGGGAAGCACTCTGAGGGGGACTTGGTAATTGCATAAGTCCCCCTCCCTGGAATATCTCATTTTGGGCTTCTGCTGGCTCTCCACTCACCGGGCTGACTGTCCCCAGCAGATCCCCCCCCCCCAGCATCGGCAGAGTCCTGGCAGTGCTGCAGCTCAGCCATGGCAGGGGGCTTCTGCTGGCAGAGCCTGGCAGTGCTGGGAACCTGCCAGCTCAGCTGGGGGTCGGCTTCATCCAACTCCCCCCAGTCTGGTGGAAATGAGTTGGATTTCTCCCTTAGGCATGTTTTCTGCTTTGTAGGGATCCATTAAGTAGTCACTATAGAGTTAGCTTACAGTACAATGGTATACATATCTACTCAGAAGTAAGTCTCTTTGTGTTTAATGGAGCTTACTTCCAGGTAGAGATGGGTGAGAAATTCAACTCCATTTGCATTTCAAGCTGAATCTATCACATTCGCACTTTCTGAAACGATATGAGAGCCAAAACCCCAGCCATCCTTCAGAATTTGCATTTATTCAAATTTTGTAATGCTTTTCTCCAACCAAACAATGTTTACAAAAATGCATATGTAAGGAGAAAGTGTGCATAAAGATGAAAATATGGGTGACAATATCGTACAAAAATGTGGACATTAGTCAAAAATGTGTTTAGTAGGAGAAATTTGCACTAAAATGCTGGATTTGCGTGAAGATTTTGTTTGCAAATTGCTGCAGAAATGTGGAGAACTGAACTTAATATTGGGAAAATAAGAAACTAGGAGAACCAGGTAAGTGGGTACAGGATGGCAGCCTAGGCTTTAGTTTAGGGTTGGCACTGGCGAAAAACAGGTTTTCTGTGCCTTTTAACAGCTACATGGCAGGCAGAAATTCAACAGGTCAAGACTTTTCTAGCATGGACAAACATTTGTGGAGAACACTTCACCATGACTACTTTCTAATTTTGTGTTATGCTATGGCAGCCATTTTGTGGCTGCTGTCCTCAGCACTCTCTCGAAATTTGAAACATGCCGCCCTCTGGTCCAAAAGGGTTGGCAATCCCTGTCCTATGGTGTGCTGCAGGGCACAGTCTGTCGCCAATGATGTTTAATATCTATATGAAGCCATTGGGAGCAACCATTAGGAGTTTTGGGGCAAAGAGTCATTAGTACAGTGATGATATGCAGGTTTGTTTCTCTGTAACATCTGAGTAAGGAGAGTAACATCTGAGCACAGTCCGAAACATACAGTCCGAAACATTGTCTGGATGCAGTTGTGGAATGGAGGAGGGCTAAAGAAACTGAGCTTGAACCCTGGAAAGATGGAGGTACTGGGGGTGAGCGGTTCCAATGTCTGGGAGATTGGCCATTTGCCTGTTATGGATGGGGTTATTATCCCTCTGAAAGAACAAGTGTATCGTTTGGGGGTGCTCCTTGATCCACTTTTGTCACTTGTGTGGCTATGAGTACCTTTTACCAGTTATGGCTGGTGTGCCAACTACAGATAGCATGGCTACAGGGATTCATGCATTGGTCACTTCAAGGCTTGGTTATTGTAATGTGCTCCATGCGTGGCTACCCGTGTTCCTGGTCTGAAAGCTCCAGCTGGTGCAAAATGCTGCAGCTATATTGTTGGTGGGGACAGACTACTACCAGCACATTGCTCTGGTGCTTAAAAATTGCACTGGCTGCCCATATGTTACTGGGCCAGGTTCAAGGTTCTTGCATCAATATACAAGGCCCTTAACAACTTGGGCCCAGGATATCTGAAGAAGGCTTGATCCCTTACATCCCAGCTTTATCACTGAGATCTTTGGGGAAGATCCACAGAACATCCATGGCTCAGATGCACAGGTCACAATGACTAGAAGCCGTGCATTCAGTGCAGTAGCCACGTGGAACTCCCTCCCAGTTGAGAATAGACAGGCACCCTCCTTGCTGAACTTCAGGTACATGAATAAGGCTGTGTTGTTCTAGCAGGCATTTTAAGGTATGTTCAGTTTTATGATAACATTTTATGGTTTTACTGTTTCATTTTCTGTGTGTGTGTGTTTATGTGTGTGTACACTGCTTAGACATGTAAATAATTAAGCGGTATATAAATGTCTGAAATAAAATAAAATAAAATAAATGACCCAAAGAGTCTGCCAGCTCCTCCTCAAACACTTTAAGCTACTAAATTATTCTGGTTTAACCAATGGCCCTGGTCTGGTTTAGGATATTCACATAAATGGTTTCTAGAGTATTTTCTGCAGTCCAGTCTTCCATTGGAATTCACATGTTCTGATATGCCCTTCCAACTGGGAGAGGAAGGATTAGACCTAGGAAAAATTAGTTGTAATTATGAGTAATGTGGATTACACAACAATAGATACACACATTGTGTAAAAAAAAAGTGCAGGGAAAAGTATAAATAGGGCAGATATTTTTTTAAAAAAAACCCACAATATTACAATTACAATGTTCTTCCCATCTTCTCAAATAATATTTCATAATCACCATAGATCACAATATCTGTATTGAATTAGTGATGAAATAGGCCAGCTTTAGCATTCAGGGGAATCACTCTATTTTCCAGATTGCAGTCTGTCGGCTACAAGTGTATTTTGCCACACACATTATTTCTTGCTACACATAAGGCTCTGGAGTGAACTTGGCACCACCATCTAGCAACAAGAACTTCACTGTTTTGGAGCATATGGCATAGCTGAAATATTGCATACAAAAGCCTAATATGTTACATTAAAGTGTGGACTAAATCCCTTAGAACCTGAAAACATCCTCCCCCTCTTTTTTTCCCCTTATGAGTGAAAGCACTAAAAATACTTTAATGATGCCTTGATTAAAATTTCCCATAGGCATCTGGTTGGCCACTGTGAGATCAGGATGTTGGACTAGATGGGTCATTGGCTTGATCCAGCAGGGCTCTCCTTACTTGATAGGCTGCTCAGTGGGAGGGGCAGATTAAGCTGCATTGGGAACTCAGTATGGCACAGGGGCTATCAAGTGCCATTTTTGGACTAGGTGGTGCTATTTGGCACTACAACAGATCCAGGCTGTGATGCAAATATGCAACACTAAAATATTGTGAATTGTTTTGATTTGTCTGAAGAATCAAGATAACTATCTTTGTAGTTTTTATTTAAGATGCTGAATTTAAGTGACAAGTTTTTGTTATGTTCTGCTGCTCTGGTCACTGCTCACATTTTATTCCTTACTGGCATTTGAAGCAGCCTAGGGAATATGTTTCACAATGGGACAAAGCATTTTCCTAGGTCTTTGGTCTCTTAATAGCTTATGATACCTTTCCATGGTCTGCCAATCTGGTGAGATCCTTGGTAAAAAGAAATCTCTTCCCTTTAAACTACGGTAGCTAGACAGTATTGTAGAAACTAATTCAAGAGAGAGCTAGTCAAGCAGTTTGGTGTGTTAGTCAGAGATGATGAGATTGTCCTGGAAATATACCATCTGTTCCTGAACCATCACTAATACTTATTGATTGTTAAAGGCATCTGGTCAACAGGAACATGAAAGAATCTTAATACACTGTATGTGCTTTCTAATTGTGTCCTTGGGAGTTATGAGATGAGTACAGAAAAGACCTCAACCATGAACAGAAAACGTCTGATAATATAGCAAAGCATAAGCAACAACAACCCTATCTAAGTGAGAGATAAACATAATGATAAAAATGTCAACTTCATTTCTGGTAACTCTTTTTAGGAATAGTTTACAAGGCTGTATTATCTCCTCCATGGTGAGTTTGAGTGTGGTCCTGTGGTAAGAACCGATTATGTATTTTAGTTCTGCCAAGTAACAGTGCATCCCAACATTCATTGGAACCACCACCAACATTCATGGAACATACCTAGGAATGGCGGGGAGAGGATTTGATTCAGTTCACATTTAAAGCTGAACATATCAAATTCACCCTTTCCAAAACAATATGAGAACTGAAACAACCATCCTTCAAAATTCACTTACCGATTTTCGCAATGCAGCTTTCCTACCAACCAATGTTTACAAAGATGCATATATTAGGGGAAAGAGTCCATAAAAATGAATATGTTCATGAAAATAATGTACAAAAATGCATTAGGATAAATTGTTGGCAAAAATGTGTATATTAGTCAAAACTGCGTACAAAAATGTGTTTATTAGGAGAAATCCGCACTAAAATATAGAAGAATTTTCATGAGAATTTTTTTTTAAAAAAATGCAAATTGCTGCAGAAATATGGAGAACTGAAATTAAGGTTGGAAAAATGAGAAACTGACAGATCCTTCCATTCCTAATTATGTTAAAAATAAATAAATAAAGGGTATGTTTGCATTAAAATACAAACTGAACTTAATTTCTCCCCATCCCGCCTGGGGTGTAAGCAGGAAAACTAAGTCAATGCCAAAGACATCAATGGGACTTCCAAATCTATCACAGAAACCCTGGTTTACCTGTGGAATACAGAAATGACCCGGGCGGTTGACATGATTGCTCCTGAGTGCCCTCTGCTGTGTAGAGCTTCTACGGCTCCATGGTATACCCCAGAGGTGAGAGAGATGAAACAATATAGGAGACGGCTTGAGTGCAGATGGAGACGAACTCCTGGTGGATGCAATTACACACTGGTAAGTGCCTATGGTAAGCTGTATTTAGAGACAGCGAGGGCAGCAAAAAAAAATATTTTGCTGCCACAAATCATCCATCTGCCGCACAGTGGAGCTCTTCAGAATTGTCTGGGGGCTATTACACGCTGGCCCCAAGGACATGGTAGAACCGTCTGAGGCCCGCTGTAATGAATTTGCTAGGCACTTCCAGGATAAAATATTTAGCAGCTGCCAGGAGTTAGACTCCAGTGTTATAGCAGGTGAATCAAGTGAGGTATCCAGAGCACAGCCTTGTCCCGATTTCTTGGATGACTTTCAGTTGGTACAGCTTGAGGACATTGACAAGGTGCTTGGACAGGTTTGTGCAACCACTTCTGTTCTGGATCCGTGCCCTTCTTGACTAATAAAAGGGATGGAACAGCTGGCTGGGCCAGAGAAGTGATTAATGCCTCTCTGCGAGAGGGGGTGGTCCCTGGCTGCCTGAAAGAGGCGGTAGTGAGACCACTCCTGAAGAGGCCCTCCCTGGACCCAGAAAATCTTAATTATAGGCCGGTGGCAAATGTTCCATTCCTGGGCAAGGTCCTGGAACGAGTGGTGGCAGGCCAACTCCAGACACTCTTGGATGAGACCGATTATCTGGATCCATTTCAGTCAGGTTTCAGGCCTGGTTTTGGCATGGAAAAAGCCTTGGTTGCCCTGTATTTTAACCTTTGTCGGGAGAGAGACAGGGGGAGTGTGACTCTGTTGATTCTCCTTGATCTCTCAGCGGCTTTCCATACCATCGACCATGGTATCCTTCTGGGAAGACTGGCTGAGTTGGGAGTGGGAGGGACTGCATGGTGGTGGTTCCGCTCCTACTTGGCGTGTCGGCTCCAGAAGGTGGTACATGGGGAACATTGCCCAGCACCCTGGACTCTCCAGTATGGGTTTCCATAGGGGTCAGTTCTGTCCCCCATGTTGTTCAACGTCTACATGAAACTGTTGGGTGCGGTCATCCGGAGCTTTGGAGTGCACTGCCATCAGTATGCTGATGACACACAGCTCTATTTCTTCTTTTCATCTTCATCAGGTGAGGTTGTCAATGTGCTGAACCAGTGTCTGGCTGCGACAATGGACTGGATGAGGGCTAATAAACTGAAGCTCAATCCAGACAAGACTGAGATGCTGTTAGTGGGTGGTTCTTCTGATTGGATGATGGATGTCCAACTTGTCCTGGATGGGGTTGCACTCCCCCTGAAGGAGCAGGTTCGTAGCTTGGGAGTTCTCCTAGAACCATCTCTGTCACTTGAGGCTCAGGTAGCCTCGGTGGCATGGAGTGCCTTCTACCAACTTTGGTTGGTGGCCCAGCTACACCCCTATCTAGACAGGGATAACCTGGCTTCAGTTGTCCATACTCTGGTAACCTCCAAGTTAGATTACTGCAATGCATTCTATGTGGGGCTGCCTTTGAAGATGGTTTGGAAACTGCAACTTGTGCAAAATGCAGTGGCCAGATTGGTAATAGGGACCAGACAGTTCGAACATATAAAACTGATTCTGGCCTGCTTGCATTGACTCCCTGTATGTTTCCGAGCTCGATTCAAGGTGCTGGTTTTAACCTATAAAGCCTTACACGGCTTCGGACCACAATACCTGATGGAACACCTCTCCCGAGATGAACCCACAGTACACTATGCTCAACATCCAAGGCCCTCCTCCAGGTGCCTACTCAGAGGGAAGCTGGGAGTCTGGCAACAAGGGAGAGGGCCTCCTCAATGGTTGCCCCAAATTATGGAATGATCTGTCTGACGAAGTGCACCTGGTGCCAACACTGTTATCCTTTTGGCGCCAGGTCAAGACTTTCCTCTTCTCCCAGGCATTTTAGCATGTGTTTTTAAATTGCTTTTTAAAAATGTTTTTTTTAAATTTGTATATTTGTTTTTAAAGTTTTAATTGTTGTAAACTGCCCACAATAAATAAATAAATAAATATCACAGATCTAGGGGACCACAGGAGAATGGTGCTCATGCCCACAGACTACAGCACTTAAAGACATAGTGTCTGAATTCAACACTATGTCTTTAAGTGCTGCAGTCTTAGTCAAAAGTCAGTTCTATTAAAATCAATGGGACAGATTAGTCATGGGTTAAATCCCACTTCAATAGGTACTAGGTACAGCCTACTATGGATCCAACCCATATAGTGCCAGGCTGATGGGGCAGCTGCCTCATTCAGGGATCCATAGTGGAAAACACACATGGGTCTGCATGCAAAACCTGACTGCTGAGTCCAGTCTCTTAATACAGGTGTAGCAGGCTGCCACATGCTCAGTATTTCAGGTCCACATTTGGAGACATGCTCACAGAATGATGTTCACCAAATGAGGGCAAGTATGTTGAAAGAAGGGCAAGTGCCAATGAACTGAATGACACTAAATGCAAGTTATGGACCTTAAGTGGCTTGTAAATTGCAGCTATTCCAAGTTAAATAAATGTTGCCAGTTTCCCCACTTCCATTTCTAACTAGCTATTCTTTGATTGCCCTCAACCTGATACACTGCCTTTGTTATATCTACATGATATTACCTTTACAGCTTGTTTTTAATTGCACATCACCACTACTAACCTCCTTGTAAAGAGACAGGACTCAGCCATTTCTACTAATTATCCAAATCACCAGTCACTGTTTGTATGTGTGTGTGGCCTCACCAAAAGCTTTTAACCACAAGCAATGTCACTAAATCAAATAAAGTTGGAGCCATTTCTGTAGAATTACTCACTAATAAATGCTATTTGACAGTCCTTTCAGGCCATTTGGAGGCATTGTTTTACAGCTATGTAAATGGCGTGGTTAATTTTGTGGGATGAAAAATAATAAAGACTAGAAAGTGCAGTCTGCAATATTGCTGAATTCCCTGGCAACAGTAATTGTTTTCTAAGAGGAAAGTTTGTTCAAGGAGCTCAGGACACAGTGGAATCATGTGTCAGGGAAAAGTCACAACAGTCATTGCATCGCCATTGAGGGCAGTTGAAGGGCTGGATCACACTTGCTACTTTAATTGCTTGAAATAAGCAATACAGTTTAGTGAGGGAAATTTGCAGTGCATCGGAAAACAGTAGCCCAAATGCCATCAGGCAAAGTAAGCAAGAACCTTTTTACTAAAGATTCTGGGTGGTTACAGCTGCCAGTTAAACCACAAGTTTGACTACAAGTCTGCACCTGATGTGTGGTAAAATTCTCATTCCCACTTGGCAGGATGGTATAGATGACCAAGTTAACCTAGAGTAAGCAAACTTATCCTGGGATATTGCAGCCACCTGTATGAATTCTACATTCAAGATATTTATTTATTTATTTATTATTTAATTTGTATCCCGCCCTTCCTCCCAGCAGGAGCCCAGGGCGGCAATGACAGGATATGACAGGAAAGTGCAGATATGCTGCACTTTCCAGAAACAGTTGAGAACATTTTTGTTCTAACAGGTTTTCCCACCTGAATGAATGGGTTTCTGCCATGGGTGTCGACTTTGTGTTGTTTTTAAATTTATCTGCGGTTGTTTTCTCTGTTTTTAACTGTGTTTTTAAGCTGTTTTTATTGTACATCACCTTGAGACATTGTAGAAGGCAATTGCTAAATTAATGATGATGATGATGATGATACATAAAAAGGCTTCCTCTGGTCAAATACTTATTGCCTAAGATAAATGTTTAATTTAAAAATTAAATTTTTACGACCAATAGCCTACTACTCTGTACTGGAACTGTTTTATTGTTTTATTGTTATATTGTATTTTATTATGTATTTTATTATGATGTAATGTATTGTTGTTAAATTGTACGTCGCCTAGAGTGGCCATTGGCCAGATAGGCGACCCACAAATTAAATTATTATTATTATTATTTTATATGAATGTGGTGTGTGATATCTATTTAGATTCTGCTTAAATTTTATCTAGATTCTATTTAAATTTTAAAATAATAGTTTTAAATTGCTGCTCAAAATAATGAGACAACTTGTATGCAAACCCCTATTTTTCATCAGTTCTGAAATAAAGAGGGTGGGAAGGGGAAAGATGTGTTTTATCATTAAGACAGATGCCCTACTTTCGGGGGGGGGAAACACCCACCATTAGAGAGAGACTGAGATTGAGATTCTAACCTCAATACTGGAAGCACAGGCTATGAAAGGTTATGATGATGAAGAAACACCATATTGCCAAAATAGCTGTTTCAGAGCTTGGAAGATTACTTTTAAAAAGCAATAAAGTGCAATTACTGTTACATGGCCCCAAAAAGTAGTAAATTACCATTACAACTACAGTTGCTCTGAAAGGAACTGATTACTTTACCGTTACTCAAAAGTAATCACTACAATTACACTTAAGTGAGCTTTGGCAATGGGGCAGTATATAAATGTAATAAATAAAGAGACAAATAAAGTGTAACTACAATTACTTTTTTAACAAATGGAGTGCCTACAAGGTGCTGGCCTTGGCTGCTGCACGTCTAAGTCGCCTAAAACAACATTAAAAATAAACACACACAAACACACATAGAGGATAGTAGAATATTTTTTTATCCATAAGATTAACAGAATGGCATAACAGAATCTCACATCCACTCCCCACCCCAGCAATGGTGATACCCCAACACATATATACTTTTTCACTCGAAATCAAATTTTACACTTGAAATGCTGCTTTTACAATACATTTCTGTTATGTCTTATCAAAGACCATGTCAGACAAGGAATGTCTTTTTACAGTCATTACATTGCCACCGGTACTGAACAGGTGTCCTACTGCTGCGCTTGAAGACATGCCTGTGTTGTGCTGAAAAAAACACTGCAGCACCCCTTTCAACTAAAACACATTTTGATCAATATGGCAATCCCCTATCATCAAAGAAAATGCAAACTTTAGTACTTTACTAGTTGCCTTTATATATATATATTGTCAACAGTATAATTTAGAAGTAACTAATTCCTGTTCATACTTACCTGGGAGTAAGTCCCACTGAACTCATTGGGTAGACATGTATGAATGAATGAACTGTCAGAGGTAGAACTTAAGAGACATCATGTAGGTAAACAGAAAATGCACATATCAAAAGCAATCCACCAGAATAAATGTTATCCTTTCTCCTGCAATTAAAAATGTAATCTTGCACAGCATATAGTGAAACTATGGAATTTGCTACCACAAGAAACAGTGATAGGCACCAACTTGGATGGCTTTAAAAGAGGATTAGACAAATTCAGGGAGGATAAAGCTATCAGCAGCACCTAGCCATGATGACTATGTTCTACTTTCACTGTCAGAGACAGTATGCTTCTGAATATCAGTTGCTGGGAATACAAGTGAGGAGAGCGCTGCCATGCACTCAGGTCCTGCTTGTGGGCTTGCCTTTAGGGCATCCGGTTGGCAGCTGTGAGAACAGGATGCTGGACTAGATGGGCCACTGGTTGGATCCTTCTTTTGTTCTTGTATGTATTGCATCAAATAACAAAATTTGCTTGTGGGGCCTTACAGACCAGGGATAGCCAATGTGGTGCCTTCCAGATATTTTAGGACTACAGTTTCCATCATCCCTGATCATTGGTTATGTTGTCTGAAACTGATAGGAGTTGTAGTCACAACAACATCTGGAGAGCACTATGTTCACGACCCAGTGTAGTTCTCCAACCAAACAATGTTTATAAGAATCATATATTGAGGAAAGTGTGTATAAAAATGAATATATGAGAGAAAAATAACAGAAACATGCATTATATTTGGAGAAATTGCTTGCAAAAATGTGTACATTAGTCAAAACTGCATATAAAATGTATTTATTAGGAGAAATTTGCACAGAAATGCTGAAGAATTTCCAGTAGGATTTTTTTGTAAAAAATTTTTTTTGCAAATTACTGCAGAAATGTGGAGAACTGAAATTAAAGTTGGAAAAATGAGAAACTGGGAGCACCGACAGATCCTTCCACCCCTACTCCCCCCCAGATTTTCCACAGAAAATCCCGTAAATAAAAAAAAATGCAGTCAGTGACCATCTGCAATATCTGAATGACCCATTTGCAAAATTAAGCCCCCGTCCAGAAGAACCATGGTGTCACCAGCACACCCGACCATTTCACTGCTCATCCTGACTCCAAATTAAAAGCACCAACCCCAATAATGAATCCCTTCCACCTCCGCCTTCCGCCTCTGCCTCCAACCACCTGCTGTGGTCGACACTGCTCTGTAAACGAAGGGGCCCACTTCACTTGGCCAGCTCTTACTCAGCCTGGGAGAGGCTTGTCAGCTGCGCCAAGCAGGCACCACCGGGGAGGCTTAAGCAACTCTAGCTGCTGCCTTGCTGCTCCCCACAGTCAAGGCCCAGGCCCCTGAGCCTGACCTCCACCAGCCGCCTGACATGAATCACCACCAGGAACAACAACAGCAGAAGCCCGAGGAGCAGTAGCTGAGTGAGCCCAAGGAGATGGAGATGGAAGAGTTACGAACTATAGAATATGTCAGTGTCAGCAGCCTCCTCTTGCTCCTCCTCAGGCCTGGTGCCAGCGCTGCCTCTGGCACTGGTGCATCTTCAGAGCAGCGACCTGGACTTTGTGATGCGCCGGACGTCGGTGACAGTGGGCCATGGATCCTCACAGGACTCAGCGGACTTCAACCTGGGCCACTCCACCTTCATCTTGCACCGCCACCTGAAGCACGTCTACCTACGCTGCCTCGGCAAGAACAGCATCCTTGTCGATGGTGCCTTCCAGCACAGGGGCGGTCTGGGCCTCCAACTGCCCCCATATCCTTCTGTTCGCCATTTTTGGGATTCTCTGGGAAGCTTGTGAGACTTTGGGGGTGATTTGTGTGTGCTGGACCCTGGGTGAGAGCCAGGGTGGATGGGTGGAGTCCTGGGTGAGAGCCAGGAGGTTGAGAGGTATTGAGTGGAGAAGTGCAAGTCAATTGTTTTAATATTTATTTGTTAATTTGTATTATGTATGCATTTGTATTGTGGCTTTATTGTATATATTTTTTTCAATTAATTTTTATTCAAATTTTCAAAACCAAAACAATACAAAAAGAAAAAACACAAATCAATAACTAACACAACAATATATATATATATATATATAAATATTGACTTCCGATTTGTCATAGTTCAGCTATAAATCTATAATATATAACAAGCCTATCTCTTTTTTTTTTTTTTTCAATAATTTTTATTCAGATTTTCATAAAACATACAAGACAAAATCATAAAACATTCAAAGACAAAAAACAAAATCAAAAATAGTTAAACAAAAAGAAAAAAAGAAAAAAAAAAACAAAAATAAAAAATAAAGAGTAAAATATTGACTTCCCATTTGTCAAAGATCAAATCAGTTATAAGTCTATAATATATAACAATCCTGTCTCTTAAGTCATATTATAAAATCACTTTCCTCCAGTAGTTATCTTACTTAATCATCAAATCTCATAAACATTACTTTATTCTTTCCACAAAAAGTCAAAGAGAGGTTTCAATTCTTTAAGAAATATATCTATCAATTTTTTTTTCCAGATAAGCATATCGATTAATCCATCTCATTACTAATTATGATAATCTTATTGTCATAACCATAGTCAAAATAAACATTTCAATTAATCCATCACATCAGAATCTGTTAGGTTCAATAATTTCAGTAGCCATTGTTCTATTATCTCTATTAGTTCCATTTTCCATCTTCCATCTTCAGTAGTCTTGTTAAGTCCAGTAATTTCAATATCCAATCTTCCATTATCAGTATTCCATAATAATCTTGCTGTCAAAGCCATAGTCATATAGTAAGAGTCTGATGGGGATTACCTCTATCCCAAATATTTTCTTGCCATCCATTCTGAATAGGTTGCTGAAATACTGCTGTAAAATCATATCTCTGTTCTTTTTTTCAAAATACACTGGGTCATCTCTTAAAAGTTTTTCCATTGTCACATGGCTGCAGATAATTCCATAGATTTTCTCTATATTGGGCTCCATCACATCATTCCAGTCCAGAAGATTATCCATGCCATTGATAACTTTATCTCTAGAATCTTCATTCATTTCTTCAGAGATAACATTGAGTTCCAAACAATAGATTTTATTTCTAAAGTCCATAGACTCCAAATCTTGTTCCTGTTCCACGTTGGTTCCAATCTCCGGGATCTCCTCTCTCACAGGGACCCCTATTCCAGTCTCCAGGGTCGCCTCTCTCACAGGGACCCCTGTTCCAATCTCCGGGGTCTCCTCTCTCACAGGGACCCCTTCCAGGGTCACCTCTCTCACAGGGACCCTTATATCTTTAATCTCCTGCTTCATTTTACTCAATTCAATTTTCATTATCTCAATCTCATCCATTATTTTCTGAAACATAGTTATTTCCAGATTTTCAGCCACTTTCTTAATTGCCATTTTAAAAGAAAAATATAGGAAAACCACTTCTTATTTCAGCAACAATTGGGTTAATACTCCAAACTTGGTGACATCACAGTATAAACAGAGCAGACAGCCTTATCTCTCCAATAGTTAAGTAAACAAAATGCAGTTCCCAGGATCGAAACAATTAATGGCAATCGTCAAGAAACAGATTCGTCAAAATAAAATAGACCAAAAAGAGAGTAGTCTCAAAACAGTATAATATTTTTCAAAATAAAAATCTGGAATAGAAATCCCTCTTCTGTGTATATCTTTAGAATGCAAATCCAGGACAGCTTTTTGCAACAAAAACAGAGATAAGCTATTAATTAGTGCGTAGCAGAGAGAAGTTATGGCTCCCCAGTGAGATGTCAAAAACTGATCAATCTGGCAAATCTCTTTTAAACAGCAACAATTTAAGTCAAGTAAAAGAAAAATATAGAAAGAAGGGTGCTTGCCTGTTAGTGCGTTCTCTCTTAGAAGATAAGGTGAACGTTCGCTTTATCAGATAGAGCTTGCTGTTAAAAATCCGTCCCACCTTCGTCGGCTGGACCTCGTCCCATAAATTAATGAGATCTGGTCGTCCCAACAAAAATATAACAAGCCTATCTCTTAATAGATTATAAAATCACCTTCCTCCAGCGGTTATCTTAATTGGTTTCAAATCTCATTAACATCATATCATTTTATTCTTCCACAAAAAGTCAAAGAGAAGTTTCCAATCCTTGAGATATATGTCCATCAATTTTTTTTCTAGATAAACATGTCAATTAATCCAACTTATCAAGTCTACTAAGTCCAGTAATTTCAAATCGTTCTTCTTCCATTATCCATATTGGTTCCATCTTCCATCTTCCATCTTTACGCACCCAATAATCTTGCTGTCATAGTCATATAATAAGAGTCTGATAGGAATTTCCTTTATCACAGATATTTTCTTGCCATCAATTCCGAACGTATCACTGAAGTATTGTTGCAAAGCCGCATCTCTGTTCCTCTTTTTTACATGATACACTAGCACATCTCTTGAAGATTTTTCCATTGACACAAAACCGGGATTAATTCTGTTAACTTTCTCCATTTCAAGTTCCATCAAATCCTTCCAGTCCAGGAATTTTTTTGAACCGATAATATCTTTATCTCCAATCTCTTCAATTCCTTCAGGGACAGCGCTGAGTTCCAAACCGTAATATTTATCTCCAGGATCCATCACAGCCAGGAAATCCAAATCTTTTTCCATGTCCATATTTAATCCAATCTCCATAGTTTGAACCTTGCCTTTAATTTCTCTTTCATCCTTTTTTGGTTTTCCAGATCTATCTTTATTCTCCTTTCTCATAGAATCCTGAATTTCTTTCAGCTCCTGTCTCATTTCGTCAAATTCAATTCTCAACGCTTGACTATTATTTCTCAGTTCTTGTTTTATTGACTTAATCCCATTCATTATTTTCTGAAACATGTCTAAAGATAAAGTCCCTTCTTGTACATCCATGATCTTCTTAATTGTCATTCTTAAAGCCAAAGGAACAAAACTCCTTCAATTTTCAATGTCCCAAGCAAAGAGCAGTTTATTTCTTTATCCAGTTACAAAGGAGTTAATCTTTCAAACCAAGTGACATCACACTCTAGACAGCCTTTATCTCTTATATGCCCAGAAGTGCAAAAACAGCTTTAGTTCACAGCATCCAAATAACTAGTAGCAGAAGGAATGAGCAGATTCGTCAAAAAAAAAGTAGATCAGAGAAAATAGTCCCATACATATATTACACAAAAGTCTTATAAATCCAAAAGATTTTTCCTTTCTCTTCCAATCAGAAACCCCTCATCCATTGTAGTCTTTATAATGCTATTTTCTATGTCAGCTTTTTGCAATAAAAAAAAGATGGGCTATTTTTATTTTCTTCCCCCTTAGTTCCGTGAGTAAAAGAGAAGGAAATTTTTGGCTCACCCAGGTTTTCTTAATTGCTGTTCCTTTGACAAATCTCTTTAGCTGTATAGATAAGAAAGTAATAAAGCGTAGACAGGAGAATGCTTGCCTGTTAGTCCGTCTTTCTTTAAAGAAAAAAAAACGGGTCACTTATTCAGCTGAGCTTAGCTAGAAATCCTCGCTCTGTCCGAGCTGCTGGAAGACCTTCTTTCACAGACAATTCTGATGAATTCCAGTCTCCAACAATCACAACAAAGCTGTGTGGGAAATCTCACGTTTCTTCCTTATCCGGAAGAAATTATCCCCAGT
The DNA here is from genome assembly GCF_030035675.1 of Rhineura floridana. Taxonomy (NCBI): domain Eukaryota; kingdom Metazoa; phylum Chordata; class Lepidosauria; order Squamata; family Rhineuridae; genus Rhineura; species Rhineura floridana. Next base: position 41,364,402 of record NC_084481.1, on the reverse strand, counting down.
CAAAAAAGACCCTTCTGACTGGATTTAAAACTGAAAAAGTTTCATCCAAGATGGGAGCCCGTCTCAGAGCTGCACAGGCACAGGGATCCTCCTGGGAAGTCCGGCTTTATTGTATATTTTTATAATATTTGCCGTTGTTTTATCTTCTGTACACCGCTTAGAGATTTTTATATATATTAAGCAGCCTAGAAATGGCTTAAATAAATAAATAAATAAAAATCCTCACCCATTGGACTTATTGCATAACCATAAATAGAAGTTCCTTCACAAGGTTGTTGTGAGGATGAAATGTTTGGGACAACCATGTATGTCACCCTGAGTTCCTTGAAGAAGGACAGGAAATAATATATTACACCAATAAAAATATTTTGTCACCAAGTAAAAACAAATTTACTCAGGTGTTTAGTTACAATTGACTTGTCTGTATAATGCTGCTTGAATCTACTTTGTGGATTCTGACTGTGCTCTATTCTGCTTGTCTGTGTTGATTGTGCGTTTGTCTATAATATTTTTATCCTGCCTTTAAGGTCTTTAAGGTAACCTACAACATTACTTAAAATAATAATATAAAATCATAAAACAAAGGTTACTTTAAATCATTTCCAAAGTACAAAACTACATACAGAATCCTGGCCCTCTTTTTTCCCCTTGCCTTATTTTGTCTAGTCTGTTTTGACCTTGCCCAACATCTGGATATTCCACAATTCTAGAGGGATGTCTCAAGGCTTTCCCACTTTCCCCTTTTAACACCATATAAGAATGTTAATTATGTTTGTTGGAGCATGCCGCTGTCTGTGTGCACATTTGTCTACTTAAAAATCAATTATTCTGAACCAAAAGTAAAAGGGCGCAAAAGCACAGGAAACAAGTGAAAAGCAGATGGAGGACTTAGCTGTGTTGGAATGTAACAATAAATTATAGTTTATTGTTATGAAACAAGCCTTGAACTCCTGCACTCCCCCTCCTTCTCTGGTATACACATTTGCAAGGAGGAGATTGGAAGCTTTTACTTTCATTTGATTAACCACTGTTTAGTGTTACATCCAAACCTTAAACTATGGTTAATCTGAACTTGGTTATTGAAACATGCCAGCTTCATAAACCAAGATTAGAAGTTAGCTTGCTTTAGTAAACCACAGTTAAGACTAACCACAGTTTGTCTGGGTTCATACATGACAATAAATTGCGATTAGTCAAAACAGTGAATACCTCTATCTTCCCTCACAGCTGTACTGAAAAAGGACAGGAAGAGAAAGCAGCATGCAAGACTGAAGCTCACCTAGGTTTATTCCCCTAATGACAAGCCACAGTTTATCATTATGCCCAAATGAAGCCATAGAGGGTCAATGGAAACAAATCAAAACAACAATGCATTATTCCCTCAAACATTTCACAGATGAAAATCAGGACACTCTTGTGTACTTGTAAAAGCCACTTCACAATACGGATCACTGCCTGAGGCCCCAGCTTTCTCATTACAGATACGTCAGAGCTCTTGCCTTCCTGATGTACAATTTACTCTGAATTAATTTACTCTGCCATAGCAGGCACTACACTGATTTAAAGGAAAGAGGGTGTTTGTTCTTTTAGTTAAATATATATGGAGCCAGAGTTCCTGTGAGTGGAATTTTGCTCACAGAACATTGCCAATGGAATAATGTTTTCCTCCTTCTTCCTCAGTCCCCTGTGCCCACTGAAAAGCCGCTCGAGGGTGTTGGGAGACCAGCTAGCTCAGTGTGGGAGGTAGTGTGGAGGGCTGCAGAGGAATTAGGCAAAAATTGACTTCATTTCCTCTAGCAGGAACATCCCCTGAGTCTCAGCCCTTTCAACAAATGGAAGGAGCCTTTTCTGTTCATAGAAGGGCCACTCTGTATACCACCTATTAAAAAACCCTCACCTTAATTGTTCTATTAGATGTTGTTGATTGCTCAGTGTCAATCTCACCAGCTGAAGTGCCTGTCATAAGTGATGGCATTAATGTGCATTTCTCTACTTATCATGTACTACATAAACATGAAGCTGCTCCCAGGGAAGGGAACAGAAACTTGAAGACTTGAGCAACTCATCCTAACAAATGTTTTAGCCAGGCATCCCCAAACGACAAAAAGAGGACAAAATAGGGGCAGTGTTTTAGCAAGCACTGATGCCCCCAAATTGGGACTGCCCTGGTAAATAGGGGCACTTGGCACACAATATATTAACAACAGCAACAGATAGAGTAGTGGTGGGAAACCTGTGGCCATCCAGATGTTGCTGCAACTCTCATCAGCCCCAGAAAGCATGTTGAATGGTCAGGGATGATGGGAGTTGTTGCCTAGCAAACCAGAGTGCCACAGCTTCCCTACACCTGAGACAGAGATTGCTGTGGACTTATCCAAGCAGAATCAATGCAAGACCTCAAAGATATTTGGTTTGCCATTTGCAGTCTGTTATGGATAGGGATGGGATCTGTTAGCCAGTGCTTGTTCAAAAGCATTCCATCAACGTAACAGACCAGTATCTATTCAAGTTTGTTCTTTGTCCACTAGCTGCTGCTTTTACCAATCCATTTTTCCCCTTGCAAAAATATTGACATTCATATTGATATTTTAAGGATATATTAATAATTTTAAAGGAAATATAAACAATTTTCAAGGAGTACACAGGAAATGGATAAAACTCTTTAAGAAGAATGCTATCTTTTGTACTAATTTGCTACAAAACAAATCTTGTTAAACATTGCACTTCTTTAGACATCTTTTTAGACATCAGTTGATCAAAAGCTGAAATCAATCTATGTTGGATGATATGTGCTGGGCACTATTTTGTACCCATTTGGCATTTCACTTTACAAATAATGTATCTTAAGTTACTGACAACTCATTAAACCCAAGAATGCAACAACAACAACAATAGAAGAAGACAAAGAAGAAGAAGACGACGAAGAAGACGACGAAGACGAAGACGAAGATGAAGATGAAGAAGAAGAAGAAGAAGAGTCTACTGACGGAGACTCTGGGTTGCATCCATAGAGATCTACTGAGAATCGACCCATTGAAATTAATGGGTATTATTTACTAATTTCAATGGGTCTACACTAGGGATGGAATCCATTGACTGGTGCCGCTTCAAAAGCAGTTCGCCAACCTGACAGGCTGGTATTGATTCGTGTTTGCTCTTTGTCCTCTATCTGCTTCTTTTAACAATCTGATTTTTCTTCCCTCCAGAAAAAAAGATATTAAGATTGATTAAAGGGCATCAATAAAAGGAAACGAATGCAGCTTTGCCACCCCACCCCCCATCCCCCACTTTTGCCTTCTCCTCCACTGCCTGTGACTGAGGCTGGTCTGATTGTTTTCCTTTTGTAAAGGAAAGGAAGAATGCAGCTTACAGTGCCCCCCCATCCTTAATGTAGGCAAGACTCTCCAGGGGCTTGCATTTAACGGGTTAACACCACAGAGATTAAAAGACAGGCCTAGTAGGCTCTATTAGTCTTGGCTTGCTTGCTTCTTCCTCCCTGCTTGGAGCTCCTTCTGAGCAAGCACTACAGAGATTAGAAGCTAAGCCTTGACAGTCTCACCCATGTGTTAAGGACTTTCTAGGCTCTATTAGGTTTGGCTTGCTTCCTCCTTCCTCCCCGCTTGGAGCTTGTTTTATTATCCAAGTGGAGGGCGGTGACAGAGAGACAGAGAAATGTGTACTGCTGCTATACTGAGACTGAGTTAAATTGGTATAACTGTGGGGGGGAATCCGGTGTCAGTGTAAAGCCACTGAAGTTCGGAGCAAAGTGGATCAATCTGCAAAGATTACAGATATGCAGACTATTGAAAAATCTTAAATCTAAATTCAGCAGAATTCTTGTCCAACCCTACACTGAGTAGAATTTTGTTTGATACAACCCCATCACAATAAATTATGGAACACTTATTATTATAATGCAAAAGTATGTATTGAATACAACAACAATGCAAAAGAAACATAGAACAAACATATACTATAATCATTGGGGACATATCAAGGGTAGAGAATTAAGGGATAAGAACATAAGAAGAGCCTGCTGGATCAAGCCAGTGGCCCATCTAGTCCAGCATCCTGTTCTCACAGTGGCCAACCAGGTGCCTGGGGGAAGCCCGCAAGCAGGACCCGAGTGCAAGAACACTCTCCCCTCCTGAGGCTTCCGGCAACTGGTTTTCAGAAGCATGCTGCCTCTGACTAGGGTGGCAGAGCACAGCCATCATGGCTAGTAGCCATTGATAGCCCTGTCCTCCATGAATTTGTCTAATCTTCTTTTAAAGCCATCCAAGCTGGTGGCCGTTACTGCATCTTGTGGGAGCAAATTCCATAGTTTAACTATGCGCTGAGTAAAGAAGTACTTCCTTTTGTCTGTCCTGAATCTTCCAACATTCAGCTTCTTTGAATGTCCATGAGTTAGAGGTAGATAGCGATAGAGGTGGCAGACCCAAAGGAGGAGTCTGCACTTTTATCTCAACCTCTTTAAAAGTCGAAACCATACTTGCTGGGACTTTCAGAGATCTAGCTATTGCTCTCATTTTAAAATTCACCAAATTCTCATTGATACTTATCAATGTATACTTACCTCCCATTCGTAGTAATAATATAATTAGCAATAGAATCATTTCACTTGAAGCTTTCATTACTAAATTGATGATCGAAAATCCAGACAAAAAATTAATTTTACATGGGGACTTTAATGCTCGAATTGGCAATTCAGATGCAGCATTATTCCAAAAGTATCACCAACTACCTCTACTCTTATTGGAGACTATTAAAATACCCCCTCGTTCTTCCAAGGATAATGCTACAAATTATGCAGGACTCCTGCTAATCAAAATGTGTACAGAAGCAAACCTAATATTGCTAAATGGTCGAACAAAGGGAGACACTCCAGGGGAATTTACTTATTATTCTTCCAATGGCTCATCTCAAATTGATTTTGTGTTTGTTTCAATAGATTTTTACTCTTTGGTAAACAAATTTCATATTGAAAATCGTCGAGAAAGTGACCATTTACCAACCATTACTGAATTTAACCCCAATGTGACTGACTTCTATTTCTCTAATAGAACATTTGCTAATAATGAAGTAGAAATACGTCCAACTAGGGTTAAATGGTTACCAAAGCTGAGCGACGAGATAACCAAGTTATTAATCTCCCCGACTATTAACAAAATTAAAGATGAATTACTAGAACCCACTTCTATGACCGACACACTCCACATCTTCCAATTACTTATGACAAATTTACCAACGATTATCATAAATACATCACGCCCCCACTCTATTAACCATCGCTCAAAATCTAAGATATGGTTTGACAATGAATGTGCAATAGTCAACCACCAAATGAGAGATACTTACCGAAAAGCAAGTTTATCAGGGACTCCTGAAGACTTGCTTGCATACTGTGAAGTAAAGAAAAAATATAAATCATTAATTAAGAACAAAAAACAACAAGATAAGAAAAGTGCTTGGCAAAAATTACTAGAAGCTGCTAAACAAAATAACACTACTAGTTTTTGGCGTATAGTTACATCTCATTGGCCAAAATCTCAATACCACAACTCCATAAATATACCAGCACCTGTCTGGGAATCATATTTTTATAATTTATATCTGGACCAAATTGACCTAAATCCATCATTTCACCCACCAAATGAGTCTTTGCAGAAGTGGTCCCCAGTCTCTAAACAGGAAATTGTCTATCTGATCTCAAAATTGAGGTGCAATAAAGCTCCTGGCCCAGACAATATCCCCCCTGAGGTCTTCAAAACGAATGTAAATTGGTGGGCTCCCATTCTGGCTTCATTGTTCACATATATCGATTCTACATTAACGATACCAAAAGATTGGGGATTGGCTACAATTGTACCCATTTATAAAAAAGGCTCGGTAAACGACCCGTCCAATTATAGGCCGATTAGTTTACTTAACATAATTAGTAAACTATACGCAGCCCATCTCCATATAAAACTGAACGACTGGATTGAGCAGAATGATATTTTACTGGATGAACAAGCTGGCTTTTGATCGAAAAGATCAATTTTTGACCATATACTTGTGCTTCAACAATTAATTGATAAATACGCAGCCAGAAAAGGAGGAACCCTCTATGCGGCCTTTATAGATCTGAAGGCCGCATTTGATTCAATATCTCGTCCCCGTCTTTGGTCAAAATTAAACCATCTAGGCATGGATAATTGCCTCATTACCTTAATACAGGGTCTTTATAGCAACACCTTCATGCAAATAAGATGCAATGCTAATGGACATTTAACTAACCCTGTCCCAACATTTAAAGGGGTTAAACAGGGATGTGTCTTAGCCCCAGTATTGTTTAATATATTTATTAACGATATTGTACATAATCTTTCAACAACAGCTACACACCCTCCCATATTAGCCAAAAAATCGAGAAACATCCTTCTATACGCGGACGATATTGCTTTAATAGCAAGAACCCCAATCGATCTGAAGAGACTTCTTGCCAAATTAGCAACTTACTGTCACACGGAGTCACTGACGATAAATTATCAAAAGACTAAAATAATAGCTTTTACTAAGAAAAAAACCAAACATCATTGGCGAATACAAGGAAATGAAATTGAACAAGTTAATTCTTTCAAATATCTGGGTTATGTCATACAAGCGTCAGGTAATTGTCACATGCATAACAAACTTATGATTTCCAATGCTAAGAGAACGATGAAAGCACTGCTTGCTTTCTACTTCTCTACTGGCAGACAATCTTTCTTGCCAGCCATTACAATCTTTAACGCTAAAATAATAGCACAATTAATTTACGGCTCTCAGGTAAATAAGAATCTCAGCTTTAAAGAGTTTGAAACGATCCAGACCATCTTTCTGAGATCCATAATGGCAATTCCAACATGTATTCCCAATAACATTCTGAGATTGGAAGCCGGAGTACAATCAATTGAAACCAGAATATGGCTTTCAAGAATTAATGTTTGGCTAAAACTTAAGTTTAACCCTATTGGTTTTACTCCAGATATTCTAAATGACAATTTAAAATCTCTATGGGCTGATCTCGTGGTAGATAAACTCACAAAGATAGGTTTTCCACCTCAACTTATCTTTACCATGGGATATCAAGCAGCTATAAATAATATACGACAACGCCTGAAAGATATTGACCACCAGCAACATTTGGTATTAATCAGAAACCAAAGACATAACCCCACATTTTTCACCCCAATGCCATATTTACTAAACCTAGAAATCCCAAAATACCGTAAAGCTTTTTCCCAGATCAGATTGGATATCTTACCGTCGGCTGTTTTGGAGGGCAGGTTCACTAAAATTCCATACAAAAATCGAGTATGTCCTTGTGGGGAAGATGTACCTGAAAATAACACACATGTACTTTTCTATTGCCCCTTTTATAATGCATTAAGACATCAATTGATTATCCCCCTTCTGGCCACTTTACAACATAAATCTGAACGCTTTTGGTTGCAACATCTTCTTGATGATACATCGCCCATTATAACAATCCAGGTTGCAAAATATAGCGTTGCTGTTCAAAAACTCAGATCCAATATTTTAAAAAGCTCTTCTAATTGAATATATTACCCAATAGGATGAATAATATTATGAAATATAATCTATTTTTATATTGTTTTAACTGACTTCTATCTTAAAAATTTTAGTTTATTGATTTTATTAGAATTGTCATCAATGTATAATTGTTGTGTTTAAATTTTCTAATGTATTTTACTGACCATGTGGTCGAATAAACTGTCATTCATTCATTCATTCATCATGGCTAGTAGCCATTGATAGCCCTGTCCTCCATGAATTTGTCTAATCTTCTTTTAAAGCCATCCAAGCTGGTGGCCGTTACTGCATCTTGTGGGAGCAAATTCCATAGTTTAACTATGCACTGAGTAAAGAAATACTTCCTTTTGTCTGTCCTGAATCTTCCAACATTCAGCTTCTTTGAATGTCCATGAGTTCTAGAATTATGAGAGAGGGAGAAAAACTTTTCTCTATCCACTTTCTCAATGCCATGCATAATTTTATACACTTCTATCATGTCTCCTCTGACCCGCCTTTTCTCTAAACTAAAAAGCCCCAAATGCTGCAACCTTTCCTCATAAGGGAGTCGCTCCATCCCCTTGATCATTCTGGTTGCCCTCTTCTGAACCTTTTCCAACTTTATAATATCCTTTTTGAGATGAGGTGACCAGAACTGTACACAGTATTCCAAATGCACCCGCACCATAGATTTATACAACGGCATTATGATATTGGCTGTTTTATTTTCAATACTTTTCCTAATTATCTCTAGGATGGAATTTGCATTTTTCACAGCTGCTGCACACTGGGTCAACATTTTCATCATGCTGTCCACTACAACCCGAGGTCTCTCTCCTGGTCGGTCACTGCCAGTTCAGACCCCATGAGCGTATATGTGAAATTCAGATTTTTTGCCCCAATATGCATAATTTTACACTTGTTTATATTGAATTGCATTTGCCATTTTTCCGCCCGGATATTTTTGGACTGTATTTGACTTTTTGTTTATGATAGGTTGGGTCATAACACATATGTGAATTCCACTCACAAGAAAGTGTGCTCCTGGCATTCACTGAGGGGTGAGCAATTTCCACCTCCTAGAGGCCTGCTGCCCAATCTGCTTGGAGGTTTGGAGGACCCTCCAGAACAGCATAGAGTGGAGTGCTGCAAGTGAAAAGAAGAATCAGTGAAAAATCTTCCATCTTCTGTGGCTGGGAGTTTCCACTAAATTGAAGACTCTTCAATTCACAGTCTTATGTCCCCATTGAGGGGGTAGTTTTCTCCATAGTTTATTCAATCGCCTAATCAGCAAAATTAAAATATGTGGGAGTCAGCCCATAGCTGAAAAAAGTAATGTGAAAAACAGCAGCCTTAAGATATCACAGAGCTGTGGGCTGGAGCCAGCAAAGTCAACCTGAACAAGCAGAATGACTTCTGCTCAGGCAACAGAAATTCTCCTCCTCCTCCTCCCCCTGCTCATGCCCATACAACCCAAAATCTGTTCTGGAGAGTTTGGGAGAACCCAGAACAGATATGGGGAGGTGCAGGGGAGGAGAGGGAGAGGGAGAATTCCACTGCAAAGCAGAGGTTGTTCAATGTAACCCTGTATTTCTAGAAAAGGAGCGACAGCAGCAGCTTTCTTTCAGCCTGCACCAGCTTTGGCAGGGCAGGTCAGCAATGAGTATATTTAGGGAGGGAATCAAAAGCAAACCATCTATATCTTGACCCTGCCTATGGAGTAATTAGAAAATGCTGGAGAAGATTATGATGAAGAACACTGAATAAATTGTGTCCACAAGGAAACGTAAACCCATTTCTGTAAAGCAAGTGCTTCAGCATGTAGTAGGCCAGAACCTGCTTGAAGTTAATGGCAACACAGCTATTGCTAATGAAACTTTTCGTTCATTAATTTTTTACGAGGCACAACTACAAAAATGGCACTAACAATCTAGTATGTTATTTTTCTCTCTCACTCCTGCCTTGGAATGTTGCAGTGTCTCCCCCTACACCGGGAGCATTTATCATTATTTCTGTGAGTCTTTGTCACTGTTTTGCTAAGTCAGTGACATTATGAACACACTGATCTATAATTGTACACTCTTCAGTCCCCAGTTTCCATAGTCTGATATATGATGAAAGATTCTCAGGGCCTCCCCCCCCCATCCTTTCTCACGTTACAGGAGATTGGATTCAAAAAGTCAATGAGAATCTGTGAGATTCTTGCTATTGGCATCCAAAGTCACCAGGCAAGTTCATACAGGCCACAGAGGCCACCCCAGAGATTATTGAGGCATCATCAATAAGATATATACAAACCAACTGAGAAAAGGTTGGCGTATTGTTAAATCAGTTTGGTATAAGACTCATTCTTAAGTTTTCCATAAACTTCATCTGGGGTTTAAGGTAAGCCTCATATAGTCTATGATGATACAGCTTCCTCATTATAAAAATCATTACAAAGACGTTTTTTAAAAATCCCATGAAACAAAATTTCTTAGCGACAGTCAGTATGGGCAATTAGTTTCATCAGCACTACATAAGAACATAAGAACATAAGAAGAGCCTGCTGGATCAGGCCAGTGGCCCATCTAGTCCAGCATCCTGTTCTCTCAGTGGCCAACCAGGTGCCTGGGGGAAGCCCGCAAGCAGGACCCGAGTGCAAGAACACTCTCCCCTCCTGAGGCTTCCAGCAACTGGTTTTCAGAAGCATGCTGCCTCTGACTAGGGTGGCAGAGCACAGCCATCATGGCTAGTAGCCATTGATAGCCCTGTCCTCCATGAATTTGTCTAATCTTCTTTTAAAGCCATCCAAGCTGGTGGCCATTACTGCATCTTGTGGGAGCAAATTCCATAGTTTAACTATGCACTGAGTAAAGAAGTACTTCCTTTTGTCTGTCCTGAATCTTCCAACATTCAGATTCTTTGAATGTCCACGAGTTCTAGTATTATGAGAGAGGGAGAAGAACTTTTCTCGATCCACTTTCTCAATGCCATGCATAATTTTATACACTTCTATCATGTCTCCTCTGACCCGCCTTTTCTCTAAACTAAAAAGCCCCAAATGCTGCAACCTTTCCTCGTAAGGGAGTCGCTCCATCCCCTTGATCATTCTGGTTGCCCTCTTCTGAACCTTTTCCAACTCTATAATATCATTTTTGAGATGAGGCGACCAGAACTGTACACAGTATTCCAAATGCGGCCGCACCATAGATTTATACAACAGCATTATGATATCGGCTGTTTTATTTTCAATACCTTTCCTAATTATTGCTAGCATGGAATTTGCCTTTTTCACAGCTGCCGCACACTGGGTCGACATTTTCATCGTGCTGTCCACCACAACCCCGAGGTCTCTCTCCTGGTCGGTCACCGCCAGTTCAGACCCCATGAGCGTATATGTGAAATTAAGATTTTTTGCTCCAATATGCATAATTTTACACTTGTTTATATTGAATTGCATTTGCCATTTTTCTGCCCATTCACTCAGTTTGGAGATATCTTTTTGGAGCTCTTCGCAATCCCTTTTTGTTTTAACAACCCTGAACAATTTAGTGTCGTCAGCAAACTTGGCCACTTCACTGCTCACTCCTAATTCTAGGTCATTAATGAACAAGTTGAAAAGTACAGGTCCCAATACCGATCCTTGAGGGACTCCACTTTCTACAGCCCTCCATTGGGAGAACTGTCCGTTTATTCCTACTCTCTGCTTTCTGCTTCTTAACCAATTCCTTATCCACAAGAGGACCTCTCCTCTTATTCCATGACTGCTAAGCTTCCTCAGAAGCCTTTGTTGAGGTACCTTGTCAAACGCTTTTTGAAAGTCTAAGTACACTATGTCCACTGGATCACCTCTATCTATATGCTTGTTGACACTCTCAAAGAATTCTAATAGGTTACTGAGACAGGACTTTCCCTTGCAGAAGCCACGCTGGCTCTGCTTCAGCACGCTTCACTACGCTGATGGTGGCACCAACATAAATGTTGTCATAGTTAAGAGCCACAAGATCCTCAGTGTATGGCATTTCCAAGCTGTCCAGCTGGGCATGGCTTAGTCTGAACTGGGGTTTCCTAACAAGGGCTCAACCCCAGGACCTGTTTTCAGTGCTAGAGCACAACCCTCAAACATTAAATTGCCTCTGAGCATGCAGAAAATTCCTTCAACCAATTATCTGGTATGTGGGAATTACTTTTACTTTACTTACTTTACTTACTTTACTTACTTTACTTACCTTACCTTACCTTACCTTACCTTACCTTACCTTACCTTACCTTACCTTACCTTACCTTACCTTACCTTACCTTACCTTACCTTACCTTACCTTACCTTACTTACTTACTTACTTACTTACTTACTTACTTACTTACTTACTTACTTACTTACTTACTTCTGGACCTCACTGTCCAGAGTATTTCCCAAACCTGCCAAGATGTGTCTACCATTCTTCATCCTGCACCTTTCTTCTTATTGCCAGCTCCATCCAGTCCTCCAGTTTCAGAAAGGCTTCTGGGCCATGTGGGAGAGTCATCCCCTGCCTGACCCTTTTCACTAAGCCATGGATTTGTTTATATCCCCATGAATCAGCTGGGTATCCTGATTCACTACAGCTGAACTTTGGAGCCTGTTTTCAATGCAGGGGACCTATGAGGTAGGAAAAAGGAGGTGCATCTGAGCATGTGCAGAGTGTTTTCCCTGCACCTCTTGAGTAATTGCATCCTCTCACACGTATCTGGAGATGGGAACTGGATTTCTAGGTCAAAGAACCTGACTTATAGGCAGGCTTGAGTTCCACCATTTCTCATGTTAGAAATGAAATGCTTGGCATGCGTAGTGGCATGTGCATCAGATGCATGATGCACGTGTGTGTATAGCAGGAAGTCTTTGATGGAAGCAGCCGTGGCTGAGTTGGGGGCTAAAAGGGAAGAATACAGCTTCTTTCCTAAAGTATTCTTACAGAGCTTACCTCCCCCCATGAACGATGAGGTACATACATACCATGCAAGCAACATAATCAGGCTGACGTTAGGATGTTCAGACAATAATGCTACATTACTTTCACCATTTTGCCAGACAAAAATTAGATGTAGTTTAAATTGTCAGCTGTTGTAAAATGTTTTTAGAAGTCCTTGTTTTTAAATGATTTAACATGTTTTTATTTTGTTTTCATTGCATGGCTTTATTACTTTGCTACCCTGGGCTCCTTTGGGGGGAAGGGCAGGATGGAAATGTAACAAATCATCATCATAATATTCAGACCTCTCATTTTATTATTAACTGTGATAGAGAGCTGTCATAATGCAACTGTTTCCACCCTTCCCTGGCAACCCCATGTAACAGACCACTTTTGAAACTTCCAAAAGCAGTGTGGTATTAGGGGAAAATGTGTGCTGTTGTTTAACGCCAGCTTGGTACACAAAAAGACCACACTCATCCATGATTTGTTCATGGATGAAGGTGCCAGTTTGGTGTGCATTACCAAGACCTGGGTGGGTGAGCTGGGAGGAGTTGATCTGACCCAGCTTTGCCCACCTGGATACTCCATGCAACACCAGCACAGGCTACAGGGATGGGGTGGAGGAGTTGCTGTGGTCTACAGAACTTCCATCTCTGTCACCAGGAAACCACTCTGTCTTGGAGCTGGCTGTGAGGGCCTGCACCTGGTGTTGGGCCAAGGAGATAGTAAACTAGGGTTGTTGCTGGTGTACCATCCACCCTGCTATGCAGCAGCTTCTCTGACCAAGCTGGCAGAGGCCGTCTCAGCTGTGGTATTGAAGGAGCCTGGAACGATTGTCCTGAGTGATTTCAATGTCCATGCTGAGGCTGCCTCTAGTGTTCATGGCCTCCGTGATGTCCATGGGGCTGTCTCAAGTTGTCACCGGCCCAATGCATAGGGCAGAGCACACCCTCGACTTGGTTTTTGCTTCAGATGGAGGAAGGTGTGGCCTGGAGATAGGGGGATGGATGTCACCCCATTGTCATGGTCAGACCACTTCCTGGTAAAGTTTAGACTTATGGCTCTGATCCTCCCCTGAAGGAGTGATGGACAGATTAAGATGGTCCACCCCCAGAGACTAATGGAATCCACTGGATTCCTGAATGCCCTGGGGGAGTTCCCAGTAGATAGAGCCCTTGCGCATCGGGCTCTTGACATGGTTGCCCTTAGCATCCTCTCTTCTCCGGGATTATGGAGCCCAGTTTGCACCTTGGTACACCATTGCTAAGGGCAATGAAACAGGCTGGATGACGGCTAGAGTGCAAGTGGCAAAAGACATGTGGTGAGGCTGATCAGGCACGAGTAAAACATCATAACCATGCCTACTGTGCAGTGGTGAGAGCAGCAAAGAAGGCCCACTTCTCTGCTTCCATCGCATCCTCAAGTGGAGCTTTTCCATATTGTCAGGAGTTTGTTGACATCAGCTTCAGGAAATGGAGTTTTAGACCCTTTGGAGGCCCACCATGAATTGTTTGCAAGGCACTTTGAGGGTAAAGTTGCTTGCCTCCATAGCAATCTTGATGCCTCATCCATATCTACTGTAGTCTTTAGTGAGGTGTCCAGTGCAACGTCTGGTGCAACTTCTTGGGAACCATTTCAATTGATGTGGGCCAATGACGTAGACAAGGTGCTTGCAACAATGTGGCCAGCAACATGTCCTCTGGATCCTTGCCCTTCTTGGCTTATTATAGCTTACCAAGGGGGTTTGAACGAGTTATTAAAGCTTGCCAAGGGGGTTTGACCAAGTGGATCCAGAGTGTGGTCAATGCATCTTTGCAGGAAGAAATGGTTCCAGCCTCCCTGAAAGAAATCCAACCACTCCTGAAAAAGCCCACCCTGGACAACTACCATCCGGTCGCAACAACTACCGCCCAGTTGCAAATACCCCCTTCTTAGGCAAGGTGATTGAGAGGTTTGTGGCACAGCAATTGCAAGTACTCTTGGATGAAACAGATTATCTGGACTCATTCCAGTCTGGGTTCAGGCCTGGTTATGGGACTGAATCGACCTTGGTCGCCCTGATGGATGACCTTTATTGGGAGAAGGGCAGGGGGAGTGCGATCCTGAAGTGTGACCCTGTTATTCTTACTTGATCTCTCGGCGGCTTTTGATACCATTAACCATGGTATCCTTCTGGGCTGACTTGGTGAGATGGGTATTGGAGGCACTGTTTTACAGTGGTTCCAATCCTATCTTCAGGATTGTTTTCAAAGAATATCATTGGGTGAATGTCTTTTGGCCCCCTAACAGTTGTGCTGGGGGTACCACAGAGTACCATCTTGTCCCCCATGCTGTTTAACATCTATATGAAGCCCTTGGGAGTGGTCATCAGGGATTTGGGGGCAAAGTGTCAGCAGTACACTGACAATACCCAGCTCTATTTCTCTGTAACATCTGAATCGGGAGAGTCCGTGCAAGCCCTGGACCACTGCCTGGACTCAGTTGTGGGCTGGATGAGGGCCAATAAACTGAGTCTGAATCCTAGGAAGACGGAGATGCTGTGGGTTGGTGGTTCCCGAGTTCAGATAACTGTTCAGTTGCCTGCTTTGGATGGGGTTGTACTCCCTCTGAAGAAGCAGGTCCATAGTTGGGGATGCTCCTGGATCCATCTTTGTTGCTAGAGGCCCAGGTAATGTCAGTGGCTAGGAGTGCCTCTTACCAGCTTTGGCTGTTTCTGGATCAGGATAGCCTGACCACTGTTGTTCACACACTGGTAACCTCCAGGCTGGATTACTGTAATGCTCTCTATGTGGGGCTACCCTTGAGGTTGTTCCGGAAGCTGCAGCTGGTGCAAAATATGGCAGCGAGAGAGCTCACTGGGGCAGGGTATCGCCAAAATGCATCCCACTGCTGAAAGAATTGCACTGGCTACCTATTAGCTACCAGGCTAAGTTCAAGGTTCTAGTTTTGGTGTACAAAGCCCTATACAGCTTGGGATCAGGATACTTGAAAGTCTTATCCCTTATATACCCAGTCAATCACTGAGATCTGCAGGTGAGGGCCTCCTGCAGATGTCATCTTATCAGGAGGTACTTTCTGCACAACACAGGAAATGGACCTTTAGTGTAGTGTCACCTACCCTGTGGACTTCCCTCCCTTTGAATATTAGACAGGCACCATGTCTGTTATTATTTTGGGACCTACTGAAGACTTTCCTCTTTCAACAAGCCTTGTAAGTAGAGACCTTATCCCAATCTGCATCTGTGCTGGAATTGCTTTTTAATATGTTTTTAAACCTTCTTTTTTTTAAAAAAAATTGGTGTTTTTAAAGATGTTTTGTTTTAATATTTTTAATGGTTGTTTTGTTATAATATATTTCAGTCTGTTTTTATGATGTGTTAAAGTGTTTTTAGTGCTTTTGTTTGCTGCCCTGGGCTCTTACTGAAAGGGCAGAATATAAATTTAATAAAAAAAAAAATGTGACAATGATGTCCAAGGGGGACGGGTTTAAACCCCTACCAGGCATGGAGGCATTCTTAAAGTAGGGTTTTGGATTTCAGCCTTAGTTATATTCTAAATGAGGAGATATTTCATTTTGGCAATTATTTTCCTCTCCAAATGATTATATATTGCTAAAATTTAGCAATAACATATGTATCACATTTTCTGATTCAAGGATAATGGACATGGTCCAAGCAAAATGATACACGATGAGGTCCCATTGTTTTTTTTTAAAGGCTTCAGACAGAGAATGTTTTCAGCTAAGTACATGAACTTCTGAAGTCAAGTGCAGTTGCCCCATTGGCTTGCCAGCTTATTCCCTCTTCACTCCAAGCCTGTTTCCTACATCTGATGAAAATGATTTTCATCACAGTTCAGCTCACGTGTCCTAGATTCATAACTTCAGCATAGAACACAAAGTTATTTCTCTGTAAGTAAATGGCTGGGCATTCAGGTCTAGACATTAATGAGCGAAGGATATGGTGGCTATGTTACAGTTTTGTGCAAACTGGAGCCAAAGAGATCGTTTTGATCCAAAATATTAACATTTGGATCCAATGTCTTCTGGCATAAACTTAATTTAGCACACAAAAGAAAGCAACAGAGTTGCCAGCCTTTGATTAATATATTTGTTATTATTTCTGTCTGGCATTGCTGGCACATTAGTCATTTTCTGCATGAACCCAGGCTCTGACTTGCGGGAACATTTATTCTCAACTCTGTATTTTTAATGTTTTTCATATTACACACAAGTGTCTCCCAGTTAACTTGGAAGAGATTCTCAGAGATTCCTTGGCTCCAAAACAGCTTAAAGTTGAAACAACAGCAGAAACATTCTGCCTCTACCCTGACCTGACTTTCTTCTAAGTTTTAGAATCACACTGTATTCAGGTGCCACCCCGGGCTCCTACTGGGAGGAAGAGCGGGATATTAATCTAATAATTAACAAAAATAATAAGGTCAGCATGCATTCCATTTACATTTTAAATTATACTATACATTCCTAAATGTATAGGATGGTATTCAACTAAGTCCTACTCACAGTAGACCCATCCAATGGGTTTTCTCTGAGTAGGACTAGTGTTGAAAACCACCCATAGTAATAAATCTGTTGATCCATTGAAAAGCAACAAACGTACCGACCTACTCCAACCAGTTATGATTATGGAAAAATAAGTAGAACTTCAAAAAGCATACCCAAGCAGCTTAAGGCTACAGTGGTTGGAGAATATGAATATCCTCCTTGTAGTACACAATCCAATTCATGTCAGCTTAGGAGTAAGTCTGATTGGGTAGGTATGTATAGCATTAGGATCAGAGCTTGGAAGTAACTAGTTACAAGTAACGAATTACTTGTAATTTATTGCTTTTTTTGAGTAATGAGTGGGTAACTTCATTACATTTTGCTGGTAATAGAACGAGTAGTGACTTCATTACTTTTGAGGAGTAATTGTAATGTTTCCAGCATTACTTTTGTGCATTACTTGGGGAGGAGCAGGGGAAGTCTTCTGCTCCTCTGATTTGTGAATAAAAATCATGAGCTTCAGATTGGGCTTCTGTGCAGCATTTTCTTCCTTCATGCTCTATGGGTGCTTAGGAGGCAACGAGGGAGGAGGTGGAGAGCAAGACGGCATGGAGAAAACAATTGTTTAAAAATTGACAGGAGCGGAAGGAGAAAAGAGCTGGAGGCAATATATACATACAAAAATATGTGGGTTGGGGTATCATCATTGCTGGGGGTGGGGTGAGGGGATGTGAGATTCTGTTATCCCATTATGTTAATCTTATGGATAAAAAAAAAATTCTACTACCCTCGGTGTGTGTGTGCTTATTTTTAATGTTGTTTTAGGCCACTTAGATGTGCAGCAGCCAAGGCCAGCACCTTGTAGGCAATTTTTTTTAAAAAAGTAACTAAAATGTAATTGTAGCAATTACTTTTAAGTAAAAGTAAAGTAATCAGTTACTTTCAGAGTGATTGTAATTGTAATGGTAATTACTACTTTTTTGGGGTCATGTAGCTGTAACTGTAATTTATTACTTTTTAAAAGTCTGTGCAAGGAGAAAGAAACACTTGTCAAGCAAGGCCCCTTGTATTTTAGAGGCATCTAAGTCCTCTCAGCTGATATGCAAAATGCAGGAGGAAGAAAGCTGATTTTTGCAGATCAGCTGTGAGAGGAACCTTTCTTGCAGGCAGCAATGCCTGTAAAATACCAGCTTCTTTGTCCCCATCCCCCCATGGGGAGGGGAGAAACAACCACTTTGCTAGCTCTATGGTTGGTGCTTTGGGAAGCGCTGAACACAGGTGCAGCAATTTACAAGCACCCGATTGCCAGCAGGATGTTGTGGCTTGGAAACCCCCTGCAAGGGGTTTTGATAAGTGGGTTAGATAATGATGTCATGTGATTGACAGGTGGGTGCCCCCAGTCACCTGTCAAATTTGGCCTGTGAGGCTAGGGTTGCCATATTGCCCGGATAGCCGGGTTTTACCCAGATTCTAAACATGCCACCCGGCGCCCGGCTAGCCCCTTAGGTGGCCCGGATTCTCAGCTTTCATTTTTAAAAAAATTAAGTTTCTAGGTGGTGCGGTTCTCGAGATATATATAAAAATGTCAGGCACCCCCCTGTTAATTTTTTTTAAACTACTGTATAGCACTTCGTAGCTTTAACCCCGCCCGTTCAGGATTGAAGCCAATCAGGGATCGTGTTTCAGTTTCATTGACCTGAGGCAGGTCTAGAAAACAAAATGGTGGTTTTGCCCCCTGTTTATCTGAAAATCTCATAAATTGGGTAAGTATATACATTTTAGTTTCCCCCCCTCTTGTGTGTAGGAGTCAGATCCTGGGCAGTGTTTTGAAAACCTTCCCAATACTTGCTTTTGTGGGGGTCAAAGCATTGCTAATCCCATATGTCCAGAGTAAATCCTATTGAATTCACTAGGAATTACTTTTGAGTAGACATGATTATGAATGTGCTGAAAATCAATGGGACTTTGGAGTGAATGTAAAAAAGAATTGTGTTTGTGTTCTCTTTCTGTCCCCCCCCAGTCCTATTTTAAAGCAAGTAGGCAGGGCTTACGTAGGTGTTACAGTTTTTTATTCTGTAGGAAGCTAATACTGATTTTTAAAAAACTAATACTGATTTTTCTGCAATGACCAACTGGTTTGACAATAAACTATTATATGGGTTGTATGTATTTATACGTCTGCAGTGTGTGCGTGTGTGTGTATGGAGTCTTTCCAACACCCCTGTGAGGTAGGGTTGGAAACCAAGGCAGCTCACAACAAGAAATAAAGCCATTTAAAATCCAATAACCATAAAAACAAGTATAAACAGTTGCAAAACAGCGTAAAGTGGCATGATTCAGAATTTTGGGTTGTGTGAATGAAGTTGCTTATCACTTGAGGTTGCATTTCTGTCCCTGTTTGAGTAAGCCCCACTGAATACGCTGGGACTTGCTTCTGAATAAATAAATTTAGGATTGCACTATAAATATCTTTACAGTTTGTGTAAATAATAAATATATTTGATAGTCATGCTTATATAAATATGTCTTCATTTATCATATTTTTGGTTTTTGGTTAGGAATCTTGACTGGTTGTGAGATGCTTAGTTTTTTGCCTTACTCATAGGAATCTTGTTGTGGTTGGTATGGTATTACGTTTAGGAAAGTGCTACTGCCTTCTGTATTTTTTTTCCTATTTGCATTTCACTTATCTTTAACCTCACTCCGTTACAGCCATAGAAGCAACAGCAGCATATGCAAGATAATTAACTCCCATTAGTGATAAGAACAAGAATTTATAATTATTATTTCAATTAAAACAAGAGGCTTATCAATACTTTGAAGAGGACCAGATATTTATTTTCTTTCTGAGCCCAGGACTGGGTCTTTCATGATGCCCGGTGTGTGTGTGTGTGTGGGGGGAGCAGGAGAGTAGTTGATAAGACAGACATCCTGGCATTGATAATCGAATTAGCAAGGTATGTGTGGGGTTGTTGTACACTTCCAGGCTCAGTTTCATTTTGAGTATGGAGGTGGAAACTGTGTAGATGTGGTTATCAACGGGAGAAGAAATTCTGAGTTAAGCAAAGCTCTGCTTTTATAAAACCTAAGAAACATACAGATACTTTGAATGTCTGAGTGCCTGCACCAGTGGAATACTGGAGGAACTTGTAAAACTTGCTGCAACAGTATTTAGAACTGAGCATGTGGTGTGAAAGACTCCTTTTCCTAACATTTTGGCTTGTTTTTCTCCACCCACCACATCTCTGAAATATATCGTATATGTAATGGTTAACCGTGCTGCTGCCCTGACTTACTTTATGTTTGTTGCTATTTTGTGTTTTTATTATGTTTTTATATTGATTGTGTATTTTTATTGTTTTTATTATATTTGTAAGCTGTGCTGAGCTCTGTTTTTAACAGCAAAAGGGCAGGATATAAATTCTCTTAATCAATCAATAAATACTCCGTAGTGTTGGAAACTAGAGTCTAGGCATTTAAGGCTGAAAATGTTGCTTAAAAAAAAAAGATTTCTCACATCTTTCCCCAGTTTTTGGTGGTAATTCCTAGGCACAAAAACAAAACAACTGGACAATCCAAATATTAACATGCAAATATTTGCATAATATTTGCATAATATGGAAATAATTTGCATAATATGCAAATTAACCTACCCGGATTTGTGGAACTGGAATATGGCAACCCTATGTGAGGCTGATCCTGAGGACTCAGGAAGGGACCCTGGACTTCTAAATTTGCCAGTACACTACTGGTCCTGGTGCAGGCATTACCAGTACCAGTGAGGCCTGCTGGGGCACTGGGCTCCCATCATCTTCCAAATGGTGCTGAGTGGTGATGCTGGGCCTGAAAAAAAGGATTCATAAGCAGCTCTTGTCTTTTAGAACACAGCTTCAGATTTCTGATGGGGGGTGGAGAAAGAGAATCATTTTTCAGAGCTTTGGTGTGAAGGCAGCTTGACTGATGGAAAAATATTGCATGTTGCCACTGTCTAGTGAGAGTCCTCCTGATTGTATTGTGCGCTAGTCCATTTTCCTGCCGAATACCATTGCTAATTGCAATCGCCAGTTGCAATTTGTCAGCTCCAGGCCTGTCTTGCTCTTTGTTTTACTTCCGCCGCATCCGTTTCATTGGCACTGAAGATCATTTCCCACGTGTAATATTTTTATGGCTTCTCATCTATTTATAATTGCTTCTTGAGAAGAAGAAAATTGTGTTTGTGCCCTACTTTTTCCAACCTACATTATCCCTCTGACTGAAGTAATAACCTGTCATGCTTAAACAATTAGTGTAATGCAGAGGACACAGGGGCCTACTGCATGCTGCTAATGGAACATCAAACGTGGCTTTAGAAAGTCTGATAAAAATATGCTTTATATGGCCAAGGCTAGACATTAGTAAACTATCCCTGGGCATACTCCTTTAAAGAATCTTACAAGGATCTTTTTTCTCATCATAGCTAAGTTTTTCATTCTCTGCTATCACTAATTCAGTGGATATTATGCCAGTCTTACAATGAATCTATCTCCTTATTTTATCTGGGATATATACTACTGCTATTATTATGACTACTATTACTACTACTATGGTGGAAGTTAATTAAGATTACTGTTTTTTATTTTAAAATACTGGCCACCTAGTTGGAGTCGAGATTGAGTAGCCATGTGCCTTACTTTACAGAGGACAATTCTCTACTTATTTAGTAACTGTATTTATTCATTAAATTTATACTCCACTCTTCCTCCCGAAGGAACCCATTTGAAAGGCCTGCCTGGTCCAATTCCAATTTAAAAGATCAAGAATCATAAGGAAGAGCAGGAGGGGCCTTGAAGTTGTCCATCATCTTTTGGAGAGCAGACTGACCAGACACCGGTCTTCCCTGCTATGGTGAGATGGATTGTATTTCTATTTAAATAATGATAGCTATTTCTAATTCTCCATGTAAACATATAAAATTAGCACATGGGAATTCTATGCAAATCGGTGTCCTCTTTTGTCCTCTCCTCTGGTGGTGTATTACCTCTTTCTTGGCAATGGGTAAGTGGCCACCCTTGGCCAGGATCAAGGCAGGCAAAACTAGGCCAAAACCAGGGTGTGTGGGGTGGGTCAACCACAATAAAATTTGCTACTGTAAAATAACACAGCAGCACCATTATGAGAACACATTGAAAAATAAATCACCCAAATGTACCTATGGTGTGCAGAATCTATCTGTATTCAGTAAAAATCTACACTGAAATAGGCATGAAGCTATATAGGCCAATAAACTAAAAGCATTAACTATGATGATATTGCTAAAGTAGCAAAAGAGCTCTGTCACTATTTGGACAGACAGATTAGAAGAAGCTAGAAGAAGATATTTATCCATTTACTCCAAACTAAATCCTTGAGTGCCAAACTATCCATTCCAAGAGTCAGCAGGCTGCCATCCCATTACAACGTTAAGTAAGTAACTCTCAGTATTGGGCAAGAGAATGTGGTACCAAGTTCTGTGGTTTATTCTTGAAGAAGACGTTTTACCAATTGGAAAGCGATTATGAGAACATGTTCATTGGTGGAAAAAATGGCTAGGACTATCCTAAACACATTTACTTGGAAGTTGCTTCTACTGAGATGAACAGGGCTTGCTTCCAAATAAGCTATGTTGAACGCTGTGATGGTGTGTACTTGTTGGCATTGGCTGCCTGTGGATGCTCAACAAACTCATGGAGTCTACACCAGATCAAAAGTTAACCATGCATTAACTGCATGCTGTTGAGTAATCAAATCAAGAGATGTCAGTCTCTAGACCCTGGATTATCATGCTGGCTGAATTTATACTGGGAGTGAGTTGTGGCTGGTACCCACCAGGTGTTTTTTCTTGTCAAGGTTATCTTTTTGGCGCCAGGTCAAGACCTTCCTCTTCTCCCAGGCATTTTAGGATGTGTTTTTAAATTGTTTTTTTTTACAAGTGTTTTTAAATTTGTATATTTGTTTTTAATGTTTTTAATTGTTGTAAACTGCCCAGAGAGCTTCAGCTATGGGGCAGTATACAAATGTAATAAAGGAATGAATAAAGGTTCACATTCTCTTGGGCATAATCTATCAGGGTCCAAATGCCAGAGGTGAGTGGGGCCAAAGTCAGCAGTGGGCCAGGCCAGAGGCAAAAGTGGCTAGAGCTACCTCTTCTATTTCTTTCTCTTTTTGCCATTTCTTCTCTCTTCCCCTCTCCTTGGGCTGCCAGGGCAGGGATAGATCACTCTTGCCAGAGGGTTGAACTGATTGCTTGCAGAAGCCTTTCGAATTAGTCCAAAGACCACAGGTTTTATGTATTTATTTATTTTCTTACATTTATATCCTGCCATAGAACCCAAGATACATGTGATTTCCAGATAGTCACTCATCCAGGTACTGACCAGACCCAGGCCTGCTTAGTTTCAGCAAGATGATAAGGTCATGTGCCTTCAGGCCATACCCCTGGTTGCCCACTCCCACTTATACCCAACCCTGTGTTCTTTTCAGAGGCCCTGATCAGAGGTGTTCTCCCCCCCCCATCTTCTGAAATGAGATGGGCAACATGATGGAACAGGGCCTTTCTGGGTATGGTACCTTGCCTTTGGAAAACCCTTCCCCTGTCTGTTCTCCAAGCTCTCTCTCCCGGATGAGTTTCAGGGCTGTGGAGACTGAAGATGCTACTTTTCCTTCTTTGGTTTTTACACTATCCAGTGCTGGATTGTTATTTGCTGATTGATGACATTTTATTGTTCTGTGTATTTATATTTGTTAGCTGCCTTGGAAATCTCCATAATTAAAGGCAGGATGCACATATGTTAATAAATAAATAAATATCTAAGCAAGCAAATAAATAAATGGGATCTTTCTTATTCACTTCATCATAAAGATACTTATCAGTGCAATCCTATGCATGTTTATCCAGACGTAAGTCACACTGTGTTCAGTGAGGCTACCTCCCTTGGTAGTTGTGCTTAGGATTACAAGCCAAAGGGAGGTGGCAATGACAGAATCTTCATGTAATCAGAAAGGAAACAATAGATGTCACAGGCTCTTTAGTAGGAATGCATGGAAGGAGGCTAAGAATAAGGTAAATTTTGGGGGGTGGGGAACCAGCCATAGTGACCAATTAACCATCCAAACAGCCCTCACACTGAGAAATGGATAGATCAACTTCTCATCATTTTCAGTTCTGAAGTCAAGCCAAGAGACTTGACTAGCTGTCAAAAGAGAAACAGACCTGAATAGTCTCAGTTTCTGTGATTCAGGTTTCACCACTACAGCCCCGCTCTAGAGGCTTTGGAATATTCCTAGAACACGATATTAAAGAAAACAAAGAAGGCTGGGGTGTTGTTGTTTTGACCTAGTACTTGAAGGGCCAAATTCCAGATAGTGGTTATTTGTGTGGGTTGCCTAAGCTTATTAAACCAAAGATGCTACAATCCTTTTAAGTAACACATAATGACTTCATAGTAAAGAAACATCACTGTGGCTGGGCAGAATACTCATCAGGGTAGCATGACTGGTCTTTTTTTGTAACCAGCTGAATTTCCTAAGCTCTTCCTTGACTTTGAGCCACAGCTTAAAACTACAAATTATTGAAGATTAAAGGCACGTAGTCAACCTGCTTGATCCTAAGAACATTCCTTTCTTTTTTTAAAAAAAAGTCATGATTATTCTTATTTAGAGAAGCCAAGGGTCAATCTGACCTTATTTGCTTATGCTTTTCATTAGGAGAGCTCTTTCTGCAGTACTACACTTCCTAGTACTTCTCTTTGAATACACAGAGGATTTATGCTTCATGTCTGCATGTATTAAGAATGCAGTCATAGCAACTACTAGCATTAATGAACTATTTGCTTATGCAGTAATAATTAACTTCCATTACATTACTTTGTGTGATTACTTTCTTAATTGCCTGAATTATGCATCCATTTAATATTTAATAACCATTCTCAGAAATCAGACACTGGTAAAAAAAAATTGCTCACAGCTTCCTTGCAATAATTAAGCTAACAAGAATAAATGAAACTTTTTTTAAAAAAAGAATGTCGTGCATTTACATCCTTGCATACTGAACAAGATCTTAAATTAGTTATTAAGAATAAATTTAAAGACCAAACAGTACATTTTTCACCAACGCCTGGGGAAATAAACTTAGATGCTACCTGATATCAGCAGCAGAATTAAGTGTCATGTATTTTCTTTCAGAGTCACAGATTATTCATTAGTACTAGAACATTATGAAACTAGAAAAAATAGAGGAAAATGTGGTGCTTTCTCTTTTTCGCCTTTTTAAAAGAAATCTTTGCATCTCCAGTGCCTCAGAAGATATAAGAAGACTGGTTTGCAACCTTACACAGAAAAAAAAATCATAGGCAATGCAAATTCAGTACACGGGCTAGGCTTGGATTTACTAAGGGGAATGGAAATTCATTGTAAACATTATTTTCATATACAACAATCAAGCCCAAGCGATCTGATCTACTTGTTTCTGCATGTTGTCAGCTGTCTGTCTCCAAGCCCTTGTGCCCTGCTGGCACCCAAGCAAAGCCATACACTGATCTGCAAAGTGATAATGCCATGATGTTACTGCACATCAGCCCCAGTTCCCAGTGGTGTGCAAAGAAGTCACTTGCTTAACAAATACAGTGTGTTACTCTTTTATCTTACACTGTGTTTCCAGAGAGAGTCTGCTGAATCCAGACAAGACAGCCAGCTCTCCCTGTCCCCCCACTTGAGTTGCACAGGCAAAATTGCTCTGCCTGTGCATATTATGGCAGCCATGTTGAGATATATTTGTCTGAAGTATAAACTATGTTAAGCATAGGGATAGTTGCATGTCCTGTACTTGTTGTTAACCTAAGCAAATTTAAAGCACACAAAATACAAATGCGGGGAAAATGAGGAGAGGAACTGAAGATCTGTTTTGGAATTATTGTTCATCTGAAAAAGCTCACTCACTACAACCAAAACATACATACTGGAGGTATCAGGCAGATTACTAAAATGACTATCCTTCATTTCCCCTATCCCAACACACACAGACACACAGAGGTAACTCTATTTTAATAAGATGCATAAAAGGAAAAAAAGGTGCATGACTACAAAGGAAGAACAAAGTTTAGGGTCTCTTTGAGTCAGCAATGTCTGTGATTCCGAGTTTGTGAACTGAAGCTAAATTGATGCCAATCTTACTGGCTCTTGTTATTGTGGGCAGCATCATTAGGATTTGCTTTTTAAATGATCTCTCAGCCTGTAAGCCTGGGAGCTGCTAGCAAGGCAAGGTTAGAAAAAAATGATGGCAGCATGTTGATGCTTCACAGACCTCATGATAGTTTCTGTCTGTCATTATTTACGTCTGACTAGATGCGTCATGTCAGTTACCTAGAAGGCACTTTAATGTGAAGCTCTTGTATTTCCCCCTTCTCTCTCTCTCTCTCTCTCTCTCTCTCACTCACTCACTCACTCACTCTCTGTCTCTCTCTTTCCCTCAGCTTTTGCACATCCAGTGTGGATACCATTATTTGCTTTGCACCGCTACACTTAGGTGAAGCTTGCTTCAGTCTTTTCATAATGATACACAAAGAGGAAAGGGGTTTTTTTCCTCATACAATTATGATGTGTGCTTTTATTTTTTAAAAATCAAATAAAATTCTTTTTCCAATATTGTTTTAAAAATACTTCTTCAATATTCTTTTAAGCATGATAAATCTAAATCAAGAAACAGAAATCTGTTTTAAAAACCCACTTAATTGTATTCCCCTCTTCTCAGTTGTGCTTGCCAGTGCAGTAACAAAAACTTTTTTTAAGGCATTGTATGAATAATACATTCTGGAATTGGTAGGGGAAATCTATAATTTAAGGCTGTATTCTTGGGCACCATTAGAATGCTTAATTTCCATTGATATCAATAGCAGTCTATGTATAAATTTCCTGGGTTTTTTAAAACCCTTGTATCCAGAACTGCTGTTTATACAGCATTATGAACATTGCAGAATATTTTTGGTTGCAATCCTATAAACGCTTACATGGGAGCAAGACTCATTGAACTCAATGGGGCTTACTTCCGAGTACACATGACTTAGATTGCACTGTAACCTGTTAAATGAAATAGTTAACAATTTTTCCCATTTCCCTGTGGAATTCCCTCCCTTTGAATATTAGGCAGGCGCCATCTCTGCTATCTTTTCGGCGCCTTTTGAAGACTTTCCTCTTTCAACAAGCCTTTTAGGTAGAGACCTGTCCCAGTCTGCATCTGTGTTAGAATTGCTTAATATGTTTTTAATAAAAAATTTAACCCTTTTTTAAAGTTGTTTTTTTTAATGTTTTTAATGCTGTTTTGTTTTAATGTATTTTAAGATCTGTTTTTATGATGTTTTAAAGTGTTTTAGCGCTTTGTTTGCTGCCCTGGGCTTCTGCTGGGAGGAAGGGCAGAATACAAATTAAATAATAAATAAATAAATAAATAAAATTTGAAACATACTGATTTTCCCCTTCCAAGAGTCCACGGCAGAGGTGGAACTTAAATCCAGGAAGCCTTTCTGAATTTCTCTCCAGTAAATTACACCTATTATTCTAACTAGCTAAATAGTGCTAACCTAAGGTAGCCGCTCACTCATTGCTTTTCAAAAAAGAAAAATGCATATAATTATATTTGTTCATTTGTTCTATCCTGCCATTCCTTCCTTCGGAGTCCAGGGCAGCAAACAACAAGTGATATAACATTCAAAACTTCTTTGAAACAATATTAAAAACAGTTCTAGTAGCAATGCAGACTGGTATAAGGTACCTACTTAAAAGTCATGTTGAAAGAGGAAGGTCTCCAGTAGGTGCTGAAAAGGCAACAGAGACATGTGCACATGGTATATGTACAGATAAAATCAGAAATAATTACTATAATTTAAACAGAAAAAACAATACATAGTGGAGAAGACTGTGACCAAAATGTATTGTATTAGGGAAAATTGCTTTGCAAAAATTTAAATATTAGGCAAAAATTGCATGCAAACATGTATATGAGGAGAAATTCAAACTAAAATGCTGATGAATTTTCTTGAGGACTTTAAAAAAAATCACTGCTGTCAAAATGTGAAGAACTGAACTTGAGGAAAAATTAGAAAATGAGAAAAAGTGAAAGGGAGAGATCTGCCCATTCCTAATGTCTATTCTGCAGAATTACATTGAGTAGTGCTGAAGTCATCCTGCAGAAATGCTATGAGAAATATGGAAGCAAGCACACCATATATATTTCAGCAAACAGGAGATGTCAGTTTAAAAAAAAAACACCTCAAAATCTTCTGCCAGTTTCATATTCTTTGAACACTGAATGAACTCCACCCTGCCCCCATCTTCCACCCCTGCCTTGTGAAGTTTGTTAAAAGTTCAAAATGTGGGTGGCTGTCTACCCTCCTCACAATGACAAATTCTGAGGTTTCAGACATTTTTTCCATTACTACCTGTAGATGAGCTAGGGACATGCCAAGTTTTGCTTTTCCTAGATTGTGCGGAATATGGTTCGAATTTAGGCACACCATTGTATGTAAGGAAGAAGAAGCTTTTTATATGTGATGTACACAAGGCCGTATGGTAGAGGATCACTATCACTTTCTTGCCATTACACACTTAATTCGCTAACAGCTATCCCAAGTTTCTACCAAAAAGAGAGAGAGAGAGGAAGACGAGTTTGTGATATGGATACAGCAAGGTGGGGCACCAGGGTCACTCAGCTGCTTCCAGCAAGAAGAAGCATTACCAGGTCCAAAAAAAAACCCCCAGTAAAAAGACACACACACCCCATCCTTCCATAGATGACTGATGAGGAGAAAACAGGTGCTTCAACTTGCCAGATGTCTGTGAATCCCTGTCTCAACAGTACATGGTGTAATGGCTGGAGAAATGACACATCATGCTTTCAGAAGGTATTTCTTTTGCAGCACACCCACAGAATGAACAGGGAGGTGGGCACTATCTCATTCCAGACGCTCATTTTGGCAGACGCTTTCATAGCTCTTTTTTTTTTTTGCTTCCTGATATTTATTTGTTTATTATTTATTTAAATCTAGCTTTTCAGTCCCACATGGGGGCCCTCAAGGTAGCTTGCAAACACAGGTTAAAAACACAGTAACATGAAATGGAGAGCTTAAAAAACGGAGCCAGCTAAAATATAGCTCTCGACAGCAGGAGAGAAAAATGTAAACCAACCCAAAAGCTCCACTAAAAAGTAAAGGTTTGAAAGAATACTGGAATGTCATCAAGAAGGAGGCTTCCCACGATAGGAAGCTCCACACTCTAGCCATCCCGTGTCCTAGCCAACCAAAGCTCCAGTGGCAAGAGAATGCAGAATAAAGGAGTTTATGAAGACTGCAGTGGATAGTGTCTTCCAGACAGTGTTTTCCACTATCTTATATGCAACATGGTACTGGTCAGCAAAGAGGCTAAGATAGGACACTGGACTGCTCCTAAAGCTAGGCAAAAGCGGAACTTGAGGTTGCAGTTGTCAGCATCCGGCTCAAGCATGTCCCTCCAAACAGTATCACATACTTCCTTGATGCCTCTTACTTTGGTAATCCTCCTTCCATAGCATTTTAAGAAGAGGACTATCTAGCACTGATTTTGCCCAAGAAGGTTCATGCTCAGTAAAATCATGTGAAGGCGTCGCAGCATTCTCCTCAGATATGTTACCATCTGGGAAAGTAGCCGTACTCTTTAAAGTAGGCAGCAGCAGCTCTAACCCTCTTCACCTGCATTGCTCAGAAGAAGCCTCTCAAATTCTTCTGTGGCTGCTTTCCAATGGCAGCTTGATAGTGTGCCAGGCCTGTGTTCACCACTGCCCTTCCTGAGCCAGCATTTAACCATTGAACCATGCTGCATGGGTGCAGAGTGTCCCACTTGCGCATTGCCCCCCCCATAGTCCCAGGCTATGGTCTGAAGGCACATGGGGCCAGCACCCTGCTGAAGCTAAGCAGGGTCAGGTCTGGTCAGTGCCTGGATGGGAGACCGCCTGGGAACCATATGTAAGCCACCTTGGGTTTCTGTCATGAAAAGAAAGGCGGGGTATAAATGTAATAAATAAATAATAAAAGGTACACATTTGCACACACTAATTTTTACTTATAAATGCAAATATAGAAATAATGACTGTAATTTAAATAGATATATCATTTAAATAAAATTAAAGACATATCACTATAGCGGGGAACACTGTAATCCGGCAACCTCTGTGCATGCTAAGTCTGCTATCCTCCCTACGTAGGGTTCTTTATCTTCAAACTGGGCAGCCCTTCAAGCAGCAACCTTTCCTCTGACAACCTTTCCAGTAGCTGACTATTCTATGAAGAGCAAGCCAAATAACCATCCTACACAGGCTGCCTGCTGCCAGTAGATAGAGACATCCTGGAAAGGGGAAAGACTGGCCCATAATGGCTTCACTAACCTCCAAAATGCCCTCTGCTTAGGTTGGCCAGGGAAAAAACAGCCCAAGGCTTCTGCATCTTTAATATCTCTTGGCAGAAGAGGGAATTTCAGCAGGTATGGCTTGCATGAACAGTTACACCTGCTGAAATCCCCTCTTCTACCCAACTATTAAAAAGGTGCAGAAGTTCTGTCCTTTTTCCCACTGGGCCACCCTACTTCTCATGGGCCCCTTTGCTGGTGGGTCCTAGCGGGTTTACTAAAGAGGGCTCCAGGTGGTTGGAAGCCACCATTTAAATTCCCACAATGCCCCAGTGTGACAATACATTAAAGGTAGTTTGGAAATTAAAATGGCAGTTAGGTGTTGCTTAGAGTGCAGGAGTGGGGAGTAAAGAGGGCTGGGGTGGGTATTAGATCTGGGATCCTGGCAACAGCCTAAGGATGCCAAGTGTTGACACCAGCCCAGATAATAACTTCCTGTTCCAGGCAGGGTTGCTGAAGCAGGGATGAAGAATCGATGGCCCTCCAAATGCTGTTGGACTACATTTCCCAACATCTCTGCCCACTGGCCATGGTGGGTGGGGCTCACTGAGTCCAACAACTTCTAGTTTTTCATCCCAAAGCTAAAGAAATGCTTGTAGATTGTATATTACATTCCCAATTGGATGTGATGTTATCAGACACGGAGGAATCTGAGAGCCTCCCTGTTTAATGGAGTTTAAACAAGTTTCTAGTGTTCCTAAAAGCCATAAGAACTGACTAATGAAGGTCAGCGAACTGGGTAGGGACATCCAGTGACCAGAAGCTGATACTTCAATGATTAAAGACATTCCTTCTTGGAGTCCCCTTTTGCTGTGACAGTTTATGCCAATAGCCCATCACATTTATATATGCCCCTGGGTGAGGAGGGTAAAATCATACTTAAAGTTCATTATAGTGCCTAGAGCTCAAATGTCAACAATGCCAGGCAGCAGCAGAAACTTTATTACTGCTACCACAAACCTCTTGTTAACAACTATGGAAACAAGCTGAGCTTTTCCTTAATTTTAAACCCTGGCACTACTACTAAAAATCCTGATTCTGAATGACGTTAGGTATCATTCTTTCCTACTTTAATTTACCGGGATGCAAAAGCATGTAGCTGGGGAATGTCAAGAGCTTTTTGATAACATTCCTAGGAATGGGGGAGGGATTCCTTTGGTTTGCCTTTTAATGGAACCTACCAAATCCACACTTCCCAAACCAATTTCTAAACCAAAACACAGCACTCTGTGAAAATTTGTACTTTTCCAAATTTTGCAATGTAGTTCATCATAGAATGCATACATCCACATTAGTGAAAAGTGCACATAAGAATGTGTATAGAAATGAAATAACATAGGAAAATGCATTGTATTCAGGAGAAATTGTTTGCAAAAATTCATACACAAAATTGCACATAAAATGTATATATTAGGAGAAATGCATGCAAAAATGCATACAAATATTCATGCAGTCTTTTTTTAAAAATATGTAGAAATGGGCAAACATAAGACTGGAAAATGAGAAACTCAGAGAAACCAAAAGTGATAAATTTGTCCATCCCTAAACATTCCCTATTTGTTCTGCAGCTTCTATTTAGTACTTACCACAGATTATAATCTTACCAAATAAATAAATAAAATTATAAGAAGGATGTGTCACTCTGTCTTTGGGCCAGTCCATACGACTGTATAATCTGCAGTGTTAATTGCTTTGTGTCCTCATTAATTCACCATTGTTCATATGACGTTGCAAGCTAGTACAGATTTTCACATTCACAAATCCACATTAGAAATACCACTGAAAAATCAATGTGCTTTCCTGTATCAATAATCAATCGCATTAACATCCATGCACTTGGATGCAATGCCGCGGTCCATGGGCATTCCTCCGTCATATGCCAAGCTCCCTGTCTCCTTCACACCCAATAGCACATCCACAAACCTGTGCATTTGCGGGAGTTTTTTAAAAAGATATACGTTTCTGTGCTGTTCTGAAAAAGCGTGTGAAAAGCAAATGACCATTATGGACCAATCACTGAAAAGGGGTGGACTTAGGAGAGTGGCCAATGCTAAAGCAATTTAGACAAAACCCCCCCCCCACAAATATGGATGCTTGATAATTGGGTTTTCACAAAAAATCCAACCACAACAGGACATGTTTGGACCTGGAGGCCACCAACCAAATATGGAAAACGTGGATTTTGCAGTTGGGTATGGATGGGCCCTCTGTCTCTCTCTCTCACACACACACACACACAATTTATGCTGATATTTGATCATTCTTCAAACTGAAAAGAAAGTAAAAGAGAAACTCTTGTTATGTGAAGGCACATTCATTCCTGGCTAATGTAAATTCAACATTCCCATTATAAGACCCACTGGGGAAAGAGCCACTTTAGGCAGCAGTCCATCCACACTTGAATATAATGGGATTTATTTGTGAACAAACAAAACACAGATAGGTTTCCTCTGTAAGGCTGCGATCCTATGCATACTTATTAGAAAGTAAATATGCTTAAGCTCAGGCTGCAGCTCTCAAACTTGACCATGCCCTTCAAATGGCTGCATGATAAGAGCTTTATGCTATCACCACAGTGATCTTGACAAACAGAAATACGTTTTTTGTGTGCACATGAACCAAGTGATTTTTCCAAACTTTGGGATGAATTAAAAATGACATTTAGGGTTTTTTTTGTTTGTTTTTTTTAAACCCTCATGGTTTGGTTTCTTAACTGCTGCATGTTCCTCCTGGGCTTTGTAATTTGAATGACAAACATATATACCAGCAAATCAACTTTGCACCTCTTGCCATGTTTTAAGAAGGCTGACCACCCTTTTTTTAAAAAAACACACTGCATGTTCAGGCATGCATTCATATATCACGTTTTTCATTCAAAGATTTTTAAAGGTACAAAACTGCTCAAATATTTTGGGGAGTGTGTTAAGTGAGGGAAGTTGCTGTTGACATCACGGGTGTCAAACAATGATCACCTTCTACAGCTGGCTTCTGCTGCAAGAGAACTGGATTTTGCAGAGTGTGATCCCAGAGTGAACATATGTGTGAATCAAATGCAGCAGTAAGAACAATTCCAAATTGGCCCCATGTCTCTAAAAATGTCTGTCTTCACCATTTGATTCTGAAGTATGTAAGAAGGCTCATGCAATTTATTTCCCTCTCCATCAGCTGAATAAAGCCCACCAACTTTCTGAGTGCTTCACTACCTCCTGCTTTGGGGTTCCCAAGGCAGAGAGCAAAATCAGGAACTTTCAAAACCTCAGTAGGCCCCCAGACAAGACTGGTGAACTGTATTCAGCATGGTGGGTCACACAAATGGTGCAGACTTGATGACTACACACCTCCATTAGGTGACTTAGCATAGTGTAAAATATAATCAGCGACCAGAAGCCACTTGTGTCTCCTGTGTTTGTGGGTGTTTAAAAAAAAAAAAAAAAAAAAGTTTAGTTCAGAGATTAACAGAGCTACCACAGAAAAATATCACTACAACGTTCAAGTTCAACACGATCCCTAATACTGTACTGAAACAAAATATGTACCCTGATAAACAGTAGGTGGCAGCCTAACCACTGAGCTGTTTTTATGACTTTATAACACTGAATACGGTAAAGAATTGAGTGTAAAAGAAACCTATTTGTCTGATTTGAAGGTATCTGAGCTATAAACGATGATAGAAATGAAAAGTTCAAGGCTCACATAGTTTAATTCTCAAACTATTTGTGTTTTTAAAAGGGGAAATTGTGGGGAATTGTTAATGCAGCTGTTGTTTATTGACTTTACATGCTATGCTTGGCTAAAGAACACATTGGCTATATACAAAACTATATCTTGGAGTCCATACCTGTACAATTAATGTATCCCACTTACACATCAGAATTCAATTCAGAAGGTTCAGGGAATATGCCACAGAGAGAGGTTCCTCTCCCATGTTCTGCTAATGCGGGTATGGGAAACCTTTGCCCCTCCAGATATTGCTGAATTACAACTCCCATCAGCCCCATCAAGCATGGCCAATGGCTAGGGATGATGGGAGTTATAGTTCAGCAACATCCAGGGGGTGAGCAAAGGTTTCCCGCACCTGTGCTAGTGCCATCCAAAGGATATGTCATTATTTCATTCCTTCAGCTCTGCAGGCTCCCGTCATGTGATGAGAGGCAGGCATGATTGAGAGTTAAAGAGACCCTGACCCAGCAAGTGAGAAATGTCCCACCCTCCATACAGAAACAGACATAGATTATTTGTATACCACTTTAACACTCTGATATAACTGAGCCAAAGGATCTCGGGCAGTGTCCATGGAAAAACAGTATTAAAAGTCGGTGACTATACCTGGTTAATCTGAATGTGTGCTAATAGTCAGGGATGATCAGCTGATCCTCAGTGGGAGCTAATGGTTAGAATATGTTTTTCCCAAGTATCTTTGCTACATTTATATCTTGCCCTTCCTTCCTGAAGGCTTCCCAGGGTACTTAACAACAGAAAATATCACAAAACAATGCACAGTATACAATAATTAAAATGACATAAAACTCTACTGCCTAATAATATCTCTGACTTCCCAAAGGCCTGAACAAATAAAAATGTAATCAAATTCCTTCTGAATCAGGAACTGCCCTGATCTCCCCTGGAAGGCAGTTCGGAAAACAGGGTGCTGCTACTGAGAAAGCCCTCTTACACATCCCCATCATCTTTGCATCCTCAGCAGTGGTCCTGTGAGAAGGGCTTCTCCTCTTGATCCTTAACTGTGATCATTAAAGCTTTTTTAAAAAATGTTTTTGTTTTGTTTTAATGTATTTTAAGGTATTTTATGATGTTTTAAAGTGTTTTTAGCGTTTCTGTTTGCCGCCCTGGGCTCCTGCTGGGAGGAAGAGCGGGATATAAATCAAATAATAAATAAATAAATAAATAAATAAATAAATAAAATAAATGGTGAGCTGGGACATACGGAGAAAGGCACTCCTTCAAGAACTTGGGCCCCAAGTCAATTTACTGTCAGTTTACTGGCAGAGTGGGGTCTGACACCAGTGTTCTGCAGGGATGGATGTGAGAAAAAGAAAGCATTTGGCAATTTTTCGGGGCAAAGAGAGGGTCAGACAGCAAGCTGAGAGCTGGCATGATGAAAGCCACTTTGGGTCACCATCAGAAATGGCAATAACAAAGTCTTTTCAGTGGTGGCTCCCCATTGATGGAATTCCCTCCCAAAGGAGGCCCATCCAGTACCAACATTATTTTCTCTGTTGGAGACAACAGAGAAGAAGGAATTGAGGCAGGAGAAAATAAAATCTCATCCCTTATATAACCAACCAATCACTGCACTCTGCAGAATAGGGTCTCCTGCAGATACCATATCATCAAAAGGTCTGTTCCACTGACGTAGGAACTGGGCTTTTAGAGTGGTGGCACCTACCCTTCGGAACTTTAGATCTGCCTTCAAAGGGACATCAGACAAGTGTGTGTTGTTTTTTCAGCACCTATTGAAGATCTTCCTTTTTCAACAGTTTTTTAAAGTGGAAATCTTTATCCCAGTCTGTAGCTGTGTGAATTGAATTTGAAAATGTTTGTACACAGTGCTTTTTTTTTTTAGCAAAAAATGAGGTCCTGGTACTCATACCTTGATAAAAGTACTATGGGTGCCAGGTAGGGATGGGATCCATTGGCAAGTGCTGTTTCAAAAGCATTCTATTGATCTAACATGCTGGCATTGATTCAAGTTTGTTCTTTGTCCGCTAGCTGCTGCTTTTCCCATTCTGTATTTTCCCCTCAGAAAAAAATTGATATTAATATTGATTAAAATCATTGTTCTTAATAATAATTTAAGGGTGTTTTTTTCTAAAAACAACAACCCTGTTTTTGAAAATAGCTGCGGAAAATCACTACATAAAAATCCTATTCACAATTATAGAGAATAAGCAAATTAATGGAAAATTCAGTACCAAATCCAAATTGGGCAGAATTTTAGCAAATCCCTAGTGCCAGCACAAAATGGCTAGCATGGGCAGCAAAAAAGAGGAGCCAGTACTCTGTACCGATGAATACTGTCTAAATAAAAAAGCCCTGTTTGTACATATGAAATTGTTTTTGATTATTTTGATTAGGGATAGAATCTGCCTGCTGCTGATTTAGCACCAATCTGTTCCATGCCCACTGATCCTTGCACCATAGAGAAGGAGGTGGCAACAGATGAAGAGTCCCTTGGGCAGAACAATAGAGCGGAAGCCTTGGCAACAGCAGGCCAGACCGCGCAGAAGGAACGGGAAGATGAGGCGCCATACTGCAGGGCAAGTGACAGGTTGCAGGCTGAGATAGGCGAAAACACTCAATTCCTACTGCAAAAATAATATATAATTTCTATATGTGGAATTGTTTTTCATAGTTTGTATATGGAATCGTTTTTATATGTGGAATTGTTTTTCAATGTTGTTTAACATAGGGACTTTATTTTGTTGTTTTTATTGTTGATGGTTTTACCGTGAAATTGTTTTGAGATATTTTAATCAAAAAAATAAATAACATAGGGAAAGAAGGTGAATTTATTTCAGTTATACATATTTAAGCTCACTTATAATGGGGTATGGGAAGTAGGGGGAAGATAATGGGGCTTTGAGAAATGTCAAAGATGGAAATAAATTCTTTGTTGTCCATTGACTCTCAGCTGGCCACTTTAATCTGAAGTAGAGATGAGGGCAAGGCAGTAGATCACCCATAATACTGATAACATACCACCCAAATAGGACACATTTGTAATTAGATATTGATCACTTTTATAGTTTGGTGGCAGTAGCACGGAAGGGATATTTTTGTAATGTTTTTAATAAGTACACAAAGCACAGCAAATTCAGCAAGAGCCCAGGAAACTCCATGTCTGACTCAATGGCTAGACTAAAGAGGAACAGGAAGAGTGTTCCAGTTTTACGGCTTGTAAATAAAGGGAAAAAAAGCTGTTTGCAGCAGCTTCCAAGAACTCACACAGAAGTGATGTCTCCAGTATAAACGTCAGTGTGCAAGTATAGTTTACTGGCCACAGTGGAAGTACCCTTTCTTATCCAATTTGGGGGGAAACTCTCAAGTGACAGCTCAGCGGGGGAAAGGCGCCTTTAGAGATGTACAAGTTAAAGCATCATGGATATAAACAAGGTGCATGAATATAGTAATAAAATACATTGCCAGTATTAAATGTTTTAGTTAATCCCTACCTAACACTAAACTCTGAAAAGTGGGCAGTTCATTTCCGTGGTCTTGGATCATTTTCCTTGTGAAATATCTTTATTACATTTATAGAGATGCACAGCACACTATGGATGCTTGAATAGCTTGTGGGTGAACTAAATGAAAATATAGTTTTGTTATGAGAAAACACAGAAGAAACAGAAACTGTTAATATTCTATCCTATTTCTTTAACTGTGGGGCAGAAAGTTAAAACAGTCAAAACAGTTTTAAACAGTTAAAATGGCATCCTGTTCTGGGCTAGAGGAGAAGAGAAATACACCTCTACACAGTCAAGCACCCAGCACCAACTCTTAAGGAGAGATGCAGAAATGTTTGGCAATATCAGAAAGATTCAGCATTGGGAAAGGGTTTTGGAATAGCTTTCTCTATTCACTCAGAATACCAGCTATTCCGGCAGCAATACTTACACTACATTCCCGTGCATGTCTACTCAGAAGTAAGTCCATGGTGAATTCAATAGTGCTTCCTCCCTTAGGCTGCAATCCAATACACACCTGAAAGGCAGTCCTATTGAACTCAGTGGGACTTACTGACTTACTATTTAACTCCATGGGACACAGACAGGGTTGCACCGTTAATCCATAATGCTTCTGGCATACTGAACATCCCTCATGAAAATCAACAGCCAGGAAATATATCACCAGTTTAGATGATATAGGCAGAAAATGTTTAGAAAGCTACAAAATCTGTGTTTTTCCCTTTTTTGCCTCATAAAGGCCCTGAACATGTCTTTATATGGATTGGTTGATGAAAAGTCATGTCGTGGTTAGAGACATCAGTCTATTCTGACACTGCTTAACATGTGATGAAAGGCACCATAAGTGACCCTTATACCCTATGAACTCCTTTCTCCAGCTCCCAAACTCCTTGTACCCCAGTGTGACAATAAAGGTCAGAGTAAGGTGATAAGATGTCCAATGCAGGAGATGTTCCTCCAGGAGCAACAACGCTTGTCTGCCTAACAGCAAACAAAATGGCAACTGCTGACTGACACATTCTTAAGAAATGGTATGCTTACACTGGAAAATAAATGTATAATAAGTTTGGAAGCTGCTGTCTTAGGAACTTCTCACCACAACAGAAACTGTACTCTGTACTCTTCAAATACATTCTTATATCCCAGAGATGGGGAACCTGTGGCTGTCCTGATGTTGCTGGACTACTGCTCCAATCATCCCTGACTACTGGCCATGCTGGCTGAGTCAGATGGGAGTTGGAGTCCAACAGAGGGTCACAGGTTCCCTGTTATATCCAACTGACAATATCAACACACACAACTGCATTGTTTGTAGCTTCTCTCCCCTGCTTTTAAAATTAGTTTAAAAATAAAAAAATCCATTCCAGTTATTGCTCTAGTCTTCTTACATTACAACTATAGGCAATATTTTAAGAATTGTCCCTACTTTCTTTTTCCCCACTAGCTCCGCTGCAATGAACAGATTAAATTATGTGTCCTGTTTCTGCTGTGATCTTCTGAGGGAAAATATTGGTACAGCAGCTGGGTACATATATACTGACCCACTGTCACTTTACAAAGAAACAGGGTAGATACCTGGATAAAATAAATGTGGCTGCCTGCACCATCACATTTCATTTGGTCCTTAGTCTCTGAAGAACAAATTAGTCGACAGAAAGCTGATGCCCAATCATAGGGTAGAAATACACTCACTGTTTTCCTGGTTCCAGTGCATCTCCACCTCTCTCTTCTGAAAACGGGCACATGACACTAGTCAAACTCTACCCCTTTTTACTGTGAAACTGGTGAGAGCAGCTTGAGTGCATTATCTATCTATCTATCTATCATCTATCTATCTATCTATCTATATCCCACCCTTCCTTCCAGAAGGAGCCCAAGGGGGCAAACAAAAAACACTAAAAGCACTTTAAAATATCTTAAAAACAAAAGATTTTAAAACATATTAAAACAAAGCATCTTAAAAACATATTTAAAAAACAACTTTAAAAACATCTTAAAAAGCTATTCCAGCACAGATGCAGGCTGGGATAAGGTCTCTACTTAAAAGGCTTGTTAAAAGAGGAAGGTCTTCAATAGGCGCTAAAAAGATAACAGAGATGGCACCTCTCTAATATTTAAGGGGAGGGAATTCCAAAGTGTCAGTGCCAGAACACTAAAGTCCTGTGTTCTTATGACAGTCCAAATTATTTCACTGGGTCTACTCTGAGCACATCTAAATCTGAATCCAGCCCACTGTATTTAACATATGGTCCATCAGATTTGGCCTTCTAGCATATGACGCATGGTAAGCTATGAACTGACTTCCAAGTTATTGCAACTAACCTTTTCACAGGTTGATGTTTGCCAACATGTTTGAACAACTATGTCTTCATCAGTACAATGTGGTCATCCTCATCTTCATCTGTCTGAGCTGCAAAGCTACTTTTTCAAGAATTGTCTTGGTGCATACTTCTTATAATAATCATGAGAAACATGATACATAAATGCTGTAATTTCCAGCATCTTTTGTCAAAGGAGCATAAGAGTTTGCTGAATCAGACCAGTAGCGCATCAAGTCCAGCATCCTGCTCTTCCAGTAGCCAACCAAATACCTCTGGGAAGCCCACAAACAAAATCTGAGTGCAACAGTGCTCTCCCTCCAGCAATTCCAGCAACTGGTATTCAGAGGCTTACTGCCTCTCACAGTGGAGGTAGGACATAGCCATCAGGGTTAGGAGCCATTTGGTTATTATGTCCTTTTGCATAAGGACAACATTAACAACACACAACCCCTTTCACTACTTACAGGTTTGCAGGGAAACAGTTTTTTTAGCATGTTACACACTTTTGTACATTCTCTAATTTCATTGTGTTGCATAAGCTCATCTCCTACTCACACATGACACCTGAGGTGAAAGACAATACATTAAAATGTTACTTATAGCTATGAAACTACATTCCCCAATCTGAAATAGATATTTAACACCTCTTGTACAAGTCAATAGCTTTCATTTGGCACTAAAGAAGATCCACATATAAGGAGCTGAAAATATGGTATATGTATTGTATCAGAAACATGTGTTATTATTCAGGGCTGGTGCCAAAGGGCGGCCAAGTCAGGCCCTGGCCAGGGGGGTGGGGGAAGAGTAGCGCTGCCCTTCCATGATCCACAGCAGGGCAGCTGCTGCGGATTGCAGAGAGGGAGCTTGCA
The DNA here is from genome assembly GCF_030035675.1 of Rhineura floridana. Taxonomy (NCBI): domain Eukaryota; kingdom Metazoa; phylum Chordata; class Lepidosauria; order Squamata; family Rhineuridae; genus Rhineura; species Rhineura floridana. The sequence continues at coordinate 41,323,572 of NC_084481.1, read as the reverse complement.
AGCTGCCCGCCCATTCGCTAGCTCCACTTTCCTGTCTTTTGCAGCTGCGCGTGCTGCATACACTGGACTGCCATTAACCAAGATGGCAGCTGAGGTTTCCCTAAGGTGCTGATGCTCCTGCCGCCATCTTGTTTGATGGCAGGGATGCCCGCACATAGCACCATGCATGCTATCAACCAAGATGGCGGCGGAGGCTTTAGCCTCTTAGCAGGGGCGTCACTACTGGGGTGCGGAGGGTGCGGCCTGCACCCGGGTGTCACCATGAGGGGGGTGACAACCAGAGCCACCCCACCCCATGCCATTGCCCGGCAAGGCTGCTCCAACTCCTCGTTGGAGGCGGGCGGCCGGGCAGGCGAGACCGGGAGCAGCGTCGGCAGGGCGAGGGAGGCGTGCCGGTGTTCCCAGGCCTTCTCCGGCTGGGTGCCCCTCCGGCACGCGCCCTCCCAGGGGCATGGATGGGGTGGCTGGCCTTGAGTGCGCGCGCACATGCATACGCACGCATGCCTGGCCACCTCATCCATGCCCCTGGGAGGGCACACACCGGAAGTCTGCACCCCCCCGCACTCCCACTAGTGACGCCGCTGCCTCTTAGGTAAACCTCAGCCGCCATCTGTTGGAGTAGGCAAATATTGCATGTTCACTTTAAGGGATATTTGGGAAATATCCCATGTACCTGTTTACCATGATGTAACTTCCTAATGGGTGGGGTTTAGTTACCTGACTTCCTCCTCCTTTGTCCTGGGGGATTTTTGAATATCCTCCATTGCTGATCTTCCTACCTTTGAGAGAGGCCACATGGCAAGATGCTCTCTGCTGAGTGCATCAATACAAAGACTAAGATGGCCTGAGATTCCTATTTTTCTTTCGTCCAAGCTAGAGCCTATGTTCTTCTAACATATGAGGTCGTAAGTAAACATTCTTTTTCTTTTACCTAAAGGATTGTGTCTCTTGTTATTCATATAGAGAACGGTGGGGCTGGTTTATTCTCATTCTGCTGCTTGTATTTTTTTACAACTCTGCTAAGAAATAGGACCAACCAAATTAGTTCCTATTTCTGTGTGTATTTTTATAATACCGAACACCATCTTGGTTAATGGCAACCCTGCATGCGCAGCACATGCAGGAGACAGGAGAGACAGGTAGGTGGGGCGTGTGTGTGTGTGTGCGTGTGCCGGGGCCCAGGACAGGCTGGTGCTCAAGGGCCCTGGCATGCCTGGTGCTGGCCCTGTCATTATTCATTAGTGACATCATTGTCTACTTAATGGTGAAGATTCCAGGTGACTATCCAAGTTTTTTTCCCCAAACTGACTAACTTCCTCATCAAAGAACCCTGCCAAGTTTTTAATAGGATGTAGCAGTATACACAGAAAGATATCCAGCCACAGGACTATATTACCTACTTTGTCTTTGCCTTTCTACCCACCCTTAAAGTCCAATACGTTTTAATGTTCTATATAGAAACAGAGTATGATACATTTCTATTTGACGAAATGTCTGTATCAGCAGCGGTCAGCAGCTGCAGGCCACTGGGACAAATTTAGACCCCAGACATATGTCCCCTTCCTCCCTTGGTTTAGAATCAGAAGCAAATGGTGTGTGTAAAGAGTGCCATCTATAGCAACAAAATTAGCTAGCAGTGATAAGGGATTTATTATTGAGCTTATCCCCATTCCCTTCTCAAAATGACCCCTTAGCAAAACCAGCTCCTGACCAGATGTTTATATTATTTTCTACATCATACAGAAAAAGGAGCTTCCCATTTCCTTTCCTTTCGCTTGTGCATGTGTCTCCTGGTGGCTAGTGTTCCCATATCATAGAAAGCTAGTTGGTTCAACTGAGACACCACACCAAACCATGGTTAAAGAAGTTTAAGCATAATTTGGTGAGATGGTTGTATTGACAATGCATGGTTTGTATGATCAGCCAGCAAATCTGAATATGATTCTAAATATGAATTCATGGTTTGAATGATGCGTGAATTGACACTTGCTGTCAACTGCAGAGCAATTTAGAAAGTTGCTACTTACTGGGTTCCTGCTGGGAGGAAGGGCGGGATATAAATCAAATAATAAAGAAATAAATAAGTGAACCTATGAATCTGAGAGATAAGCCGCTTCAAATCACAATTGACCTATTATTGTGTTATGAGTTAGTACCTCAATTGTCTATGGGACAAAAACTCCAGGAGTGCTTGGGGTTTTTTTTTCATTTGAATGAAGCCACTAGAGACGAAGATGTTTTGTGATTTAAGGTTTGTGTACACATATATACAGGTTGAGCATAGACAGTGCTTGGAATGAACTAGTTCAGTTCAATGAATTTCACTGAATTAGTTCAAAAATCTCTGAACTCTGAAAGTAGTTTCTACAATTGCCAAGTTAACTGAATGTGAATTAAGTTCATTTTGGGATTGCAGGCTAGGAAAATAAACTAAACAATTCACATTCCACTATGTGTGTGTGTGCGCATGTGTGCATGCACATTTTTTGATGTTTTCTTAGTGTTCTTAAGTATATTTTATACTTCAACACAGCAATTTACTATTCTGATACTATTCTAATATTCTGAATGCTGAAGGTTTTGTTTTTTGTTTTGCTTTTTGCCGAGGTTCATTTGGATGAACTTGAACTGTGAAGTGAATGGAAACCAAACTAGTTCATTTTGTATAGGGATGAACACGAAGTGAAATTAGTTCCTTTTCTGGACATGTTGAACTTGAGCTAGTTCCTTTTTAAAGGATGGAGTCCTGAGTGAAGGCCAGGAGGCTGCGAGATGTTGAGTAGGGAAGTGGGAAGGAATTGTTTTTGTATTTATTTATTACTTATTTGCATTTTTATTGTGTATTTTTGGAATATTTGTTGTTGCTTTAGTTTTCTGTACACTCCTTAGAGATATTTTTACACGTTAAGTGGTACAGAAGTTGCCTTAATAAATAAAATAATAAATAAAATGAACTTTCCAAGCTCTGAGCATGGGTAGAAATTGATAGCATTAACCACCTAACAGATACTGTTTGCGCATCAGATTCCTGGCTGGGGGCAGGGGGCTTGCACCCTACAGATACTACTAGAGCTCCATTTTGCTGTCTGACCTGCTCTTGTCTGATTTCTCTCTACTGCAACTCTTTCAAGCTGCTTTCTTTTCTCACTCTGACTCAATCAGCACATTCCACACCTGGGAGGAAGGAGGGGATGTAAGCCCTCCTTTCCTAAAGGCTCTCTTCTTCCAGAAGAGTCCATCATTCTAGGGACAGCAATCTCCATTACAGGGAAAGGAAAGGAAAGGAAAGAAAGGAAAGGAAAGGAAAAGCCCTTTGCAAGGCCGTCAAGATCAGCTCCAGCAGTCTTACCAGTTCTCTTAATCCTCTCATGTCCGAACCCCTAACTTTAACAATCAGAGTCACTTGTTTGGAAGGGGTCCCAAGAGATCATCCAGTTTAGCCCCAAGACCATAACATTATGTTTAAACTACAATTTGGGTTTTAAAGCAAGGCTATGGTAAACAATGCTTTGGCATGATGCCTAAAAGAGCCAATGTGCAATTCAGGATGATCCAGAAAGTACAAGTTTGTATAACACCAAAAAATGCCATGCAACAATGGAATTTCCAGACTGGATATTCTTCATATGGCAAATGAGTCAGGTGACCTCTTTATTCTCTGGGAGCAAGTGCTAAAGATCTGGAAAGTCATTTGAAATAATATCAGATTCTACTGATGGAGAAATGAATTGGTTATTGCATGGCTGGCATAGAGTTTATTTCCATTGCTTTCCACTTAATGCTGGTTTATCATTTTTTATTTTGTTCTACTATAAAGAAAACTTTATTCAAGCTTGTCATTCCCCATATCTAAACAATTTTTTTTCTTTAGAAGTCATTATGGAAAAAATCATATGAAATATGAAGTATGTGAAGTCAAAGCCAGATTCTTAGCTTCTCTCAGCAGAGCACAGCAAGGGGTAAGTACCTGTCAGGGTCTGGAAGCCAATTACACGTTCTCACTTCTGCATCTATTCTTGTCCTGTACTAACTGGCAACGGTCCCTAAGGAACCGTCAGCGGCAAGAGAACTCCACGGTATGGTTTTCTCTATTCCCCTCTATTTTTTTCCCTTTTTCCTTTTTGCATTGATAGGCTCGAACACAAGGTGTTACAGGAAGAGATGCATTAAGGCTTGAAACACTAGCTAGACGTCTGTGGTTCCCCATTAATAATATATCTCTAACAGATGACATTAGAGATATTGGCCACAATCCAAAACTCCATAGGTGTCCTGGCCAACCCCCTTCGATTCAGACTAGGACTTACTGGTGTGTTTTTCTCCATTATGTTTAATGTGGAATTTCAGCTTAGTGCGTTTCATAAGTTAGCCTACAGGTTACACAAAACTCTGCATCTTTATACAGCATAACTAGGCATGATTACTCAAGCTAAGACATTGTTGTAGTAGGAATTGGACACACCCCTTGAGACCCTTTACGTAGGCTCCGAGCAGCTTCCTATTTGCATGGGGAAGGTTTCTCGGAACTGGACTAGGTTAGCAAGTGGGCACTCCTATAAGCAGGCTGAAAAGCTGGCGCTATCTGCTTGTGCCTGCACATCTGCTGGCATGTCCTTGGTGACAGGGGTGGAGGTACTTCAGTCAGATCCTCCTCTGACACTACCTCTGGTTTTTTTTTTTTTTTTTTTTTTTAATAATTTTTATTCAGATTTTCATAAAACATACAAGACAAAATCATAAAACATTCAAAGACAAAAAACAAAATCAAAAATAATTAAACAAAAAGAAAAAAAGAAAAAAAAACAAAAATAAAAAATAAAGAGTAAAATATTGACTTCCCATTTGTCAAAGATCAAATCAGTTATAAGTCTATAATATATAACAATCCTGTCTCTTAAGTCATATTATAAAATCACTTTCCTCCAGTAGTTATCTTACTTAATCATCAAATCTCATAAACATTACTTTATTCTTTCCACAAAAAGTCAAAGAGAGGTTTCAATTCTTTAAGAAATATATCTATCAATTTTTTTTTCCAGATAAGCATATCGATTAATCCATCTCATTACTAATTATGATAATCTTATTGTCATAACCATAGTCAAAATAAACATTTCAATTAATCCATCACATCAGAATCTGTTAGGTTCAATAATTTCAGTAGCCATTGTTCTATTATCTCTATTAGTTCCATTTTCCATCTTCCATCTTCAGTAGTCTTGTTAAGTCCAGTAATTTCAATATCCAATCTTCCATTATCAGTATTCCATAATAATCTTGCTGTCAAAGCCATAGTCATATAGTAAGAGTCTGATGGGGATTACCTCTATCCCAAATATTTTCTTGCCATCCATTCTGAATAGGTTGCTGAAATACTGCTGTAAAATCATATCTCTGTTCTTTTTTTCAAAATACACTGGGTCATCTCTTAAAAGTTTTTCCATTGTCACATGGCTGCAGTTAATTCCATAGATTTTCTCTATATTGGGCTCCATCACATCATTCCAGTCCAGAAGATTATCCATGCCATTGATAACTTTATCTCTAGAATCTTCATTCATTTCTTCAGAGATAACATTGAGTTCCAAACAATAGATTTTATTTCTAAAGTCCATAGACTCCAAATCTTGTTCCTGTTCCACGTTGGTTCCAATCTCCGGGATCTCCTCTCTCACAGGGACCCCTATTCCAGTCTCCAGGGTCACCTCTCTCACAGGGACCCCTGTTCCAATCTCCGGGGTCTCCTCTCTCACAGGGACCCCTTCCAGGGTCACCTCTCTCACAGGGACCCTTATATCTTTAATCTCCTGCTTCATTTTACTCAATTCAATTTTCATTATCTCAATCTCATCCATTATTTTCTGAAACATAGTTATTTCCAGATTTTCAGCCACTTTCTTAATTGCCATTTTAAAAGAAAAATATAGGAAAACCACTTCTTATTTCAGCAACAATTGGGTTAATACTCCAAACTTGGTGACATCACAGTATAAACAGAGCAGACAGCCTTATCTCTCCAATAGTTAAGTAAACAAAATGCAGTTCCCAGGATCGAAACAATTAATGGCAATCGTCAAGAAACAGATTCGTCAAAATAAAATAGACCAAAAAGAGAGTAGTCTCAAAACAGTATAATATTTTTCAAAATAAAAATCTGGAATAGAAATCCCTCTTCTGTGTATATCTTTAGAATGCAAATCCAGGACAGCTTTTTGCAACAAAAACAGAGATAAGCTATTAATTAGTGCGTAGCAGAGAGAAGTTATGGCTCCCCAGTGAGATGTCAAAAACTGATCAATCTGGCAAATCTCTTTTAAACAGCAACAATTTAAGTCAAATAAAAGAAAAATATAGAAAGAAGGGTGCTTGCCTGTTAGTGCGTTCTCTCTTAGAAGATAAGGTGAACGTTCGCTTTATCAGATAGAGCTTGCTGTTAAAAATCCGTCCCACCTTCGTCGGCTGGACCTCGTCCCATAAATTAATGAGATCTGGTCGTCCCAACAAAAATAGGCTTTGAGGTTAATCTCTTCGTTTCTCCCTACCCGGGAGAAGTTTAATCAGTCAAAAAAAAAAGAAAAAACTGACTGATATATCTGAATAAGCTTCTTTTGAGGCAGGAGCCCGTCTCAAAAGCAGGCACAGGCTAAGTCACCCTTCCCGGAAGTCCTGACACTACCTCTGGTTGAGCCTCCAATTCCTCCTCCTTTGGAGGAGGTGCAAGTGACCGCTTGAGCAACAAGGCAAGGCTGAGGGGAGGGAAAGAGGACAGCTCATTGCCAGATAGCACTTCTCCAATTGTAATTGGAACTAAAGGGGTGGAGCTGTCACAGTCTAAAGGTGAAACTTCTTCTATTGCAGCTCCCTCCTGTTGCAGCCCACTGGATCCCTCCCCAGGATCCCAGGCCTTCATCTCCTCATGATCACTCTGCCAAGAACTCTCCACAGAGACTGTGACAATAGGGCTCCAAATAACACATGAAGCTCCACACCCCACGCACAGGTTGTCCCAGTCCTGTTGGCTCTTATGAGCTGAAGAATGCTCTGTGTGTCCACGGAACTCTTTTGCATGCACAGAGTATCCCCTCATTTGTAGATGAAAATGAGGCAGCTCATGGACATGCAGAGATGCATGTACATGCAACACCTTCTCCTGATCCACAATGCAGTAGAATCACAATGATTCTTCATTATGTCTTACTGCAGCTGTGCTGCTTTATATTTGTCTGTCACGGGTGTTGTTTTTACTGACTGTTTGAACGTGTGCCTCTGATCAGTTTCCTCCCCACTTACCACTTCCCTCATGCCACAGCCCACTCCATTCAACAGGCTCCCCTCCAGGAGTGATTTGTGATTGGCACTTCTCAAGGATATCTGGTTGTCAACAGTGTAAAACAGGACTACAACCCAGGGGTGGCTAATGTGGTGCCCTCTTGTGGAGAAAATGGATAAATGTTTTTCTTCCTCATCTGAGGGTCATTCAATGAAGCTGAATATTGGAAAATTCAGGACTGTCAAAAGACATTACTTCTTCACACAGCACATAGTTAAACTGTGGAATTTAGTGCTACAAGATGTAGTGATGACCACCAACTTGGATGACTTTAAAAACAGCTTCATTAGACAAATTCATGGAGAATAACACTATCAATGGCTACTGGTCAGGATGGTTGTGTTTGGATGAATATAATCTGATAATACCACCTTCCATTATCAGCAGTATACCTCTGAGCACCAGTCGCTGGGGGACAGAAGGGGGAAGAGTGATGTTGCGCTCGTGTTCTGCTTGTGGGCTTCCCATAGGCATCTGTTTGGCCACTGTGAGAACAGGATGCTGGACTAGATGGACATTTTGATTGATCCAGCAGGATCCTTCTTATGTTCTTGGGGGTATGTATATCCTGATGGCACTGTTGTGTTTGAAAAGGATAGAACTCATTATCATGAAATGCAATGTTGTAAGATGGGGGGGTTGGACAAAAGAGGGGTAATGGAGCCAAAAGTACACTAGGCTCCCTTAATAGTGACAAAGTTGCCACTGAGACATCTTTTGTTATAGAAACAGCAGGTAAACAGCCCAAGAAGGTTTGGAGATAGTTGGTCAAAAAAGATTATTGGAGAAGTTGACTCATCCTTATTCCATCTTCCAGACAGAGGGAAGGGGCAAGCTAACAGTGAGTGGAAAACAACAGAAGCATTTTTGGGAAGACAGGCAAGGAGTGATCAAACTCTAAAAAGGGGCATTTGGAGTGGTCTGCCGTTTCCTGGGGGTGGTGGATTTTGGCTGCCCATGGGAGTGTTTAAGCTGTGCCTCCACTGATTCTCAATCTGTATATATGTAAATAAACTCAAATATCAGAAAATATCATAAGTCTTCCATGACCTCCTTCCAAAGAAAACCAAAGCCAGGTAAGCACTGAAAGCTCAAAGGTGATATTACATTGCTCCAATTTGCTGCAAAAGCATCTTCAGGGGGGCAAATAGCAGCTTTAAGGATGATGTTTTGGAGGGAGATGAAAAATGGTGTGGGGGGAGGGTCCAGTCTCCCCCACTGTGCCACCATATCAATCTATAATCCCCACATCCTCTTTTTGGCAGCTGTCTCTAGAAGGAAAGAAAAAAGCTGGGAAAATGTTCACATGGTAAATACACTGTCTAGTCCTTCCCACAATATCTCATCAAAGTACAGCACAACCATACATATAACTATGGCCAGGGAGCATCCAAAACTTTTAGATGCTTATAGTTACAGGTTGAATTATTTGAAACAATATGTGCATACAATTATGCGGACATGAGACTCCACAGAGACTCTAGTCCAGTGGGCTTTAGTCCACAAAATGTTATGCCACCACAATATATTTTTTTAAGGTGGCACACCACTGTCTCTCTGAAACTTGGGTCTTAGCAATACTGAGATGTAAAACAAAAAAGACTTTTCAACTAGCAAATTCTGGAGCAGTTTCCAAAGTGCACATGAAACATAGGGGGCCGCTAAGTCCCCTTTGCTTAGATATCAAGTCCTACAACAGGCAAAAAAGGTTCAAATTCAGCCATGGTCTTTAATCAGCAAGAACGATCTGAACTGAGTACAATGTGAAAAAAGAGACTTCTGCCATCAAGCACATTATTAAACCCTTTGAACTGTGATGAAAAAAAATCAGCTATACATCCAGGATCAAGCATCTTGCAAAAAAAAATTGGGGGGGGGGAACCTTTGCTAGAATGAATGCATAATAGTGCTGGTGATTAAAATGTTGTATTTCATTAAACTTCATTGCAGGCAAACAGAAATAATGTATTTCCAGCAACATTAATAGCATATGCTAGTCAAGTCATTATTATATGGAGCTGCGACTTTTTCAGAACCATTACCTGAAAAACAGACTATTCAAGAGTACAAGAGTGAGCAATACAGTATTATACACAATAATAATAATAATAATAATAATAATAATAACAATGCCTGTTCAATTGACAAACCATTTTGCAACAAGAAAGCATCCTCATTTCTTTTTGAAACTTAAGCTACAATCCATCACTCACTTTCCTGGAAGTACGCCCCATTGAACTGAACCTAGGGACAACACACCTATCAAAGTGACTTGCTGGCAAGTACAGTGAGTCACTGCTCTTTTCCCCATTTGCCTCTTCTTTATACTATCCAGAATGTCAAGACAAGGAAGAGCAACCTGAAGTTGGAAGGGCATACCTGTTCCTGGCATACACTGAACACAGCCACCCCTCCTATAAATCTTTCACCAGAGACAGGAGATAAGAAGCAAAGAATGCAGCCAGTGCTGGCTCCAGGGTTTTTTGGAGGGGGGGGGTACTTAGGCGGGATGTTGTCATTTCCCTTGCCCTCGCCTCCTGGGCCCAATCTGCACAGCTGCACAGAGGGATTGGCAGTCAAGTTTTGCATTCAAAAGGTCCTACATTTCATCTCCAGCATCTCCAGTATTGGTGGGGGGGGGACTCTTTTCTGAAACTCCTTTGCCAATCAGTGAAGACAATACTGAGCTAGATGCTCAGTGGTCTGACTCTGTAGAAGGCAGCTTCCTACATTGGAGAGCACAAGACACACAGAGAATACTGCTTGCTTTCTCTTCACTCTCACCACATGCTCAGAAAAGGCAGGTGAATGGGCAGCCACAGCAAAGAGGGGAAGGGGATACAAAAGGCTCCAGAGGCTTCGAGATATGTCCTCTGCTGGGATATGGACAGGTGCCTAATGATGTTAACATCCAACACTGGCCCTTGGACAGAGTGCACCAGACAAAAGGTTCCTCTGTTCACCGGGGGCTCAGCTCTGCCATTCTCCTCCCCTATTTGAATTTGTTGGGAAATGAGAAAGGATCCTGCCAGGAATTAGCTGCTACTCTATCAGTCCAGACTATTGGCTATGCTGGTTGGGACTGATGGAAGTTGCAGTCCAACAACATCTGGAGGCACTCTGAGAGAGATCCAGATTAGCTTACATACCAGCAACCACTTATCCCTGGCACTATGAGCTACTTATCCCTAAGCTGCACACACACATACACACACACACATACACACACACACGTCAGAAATCTCAGAAGTCTCAAGCCAATTCTTCAATGGAATGAATGTCTCCGATTCTGTTGAATAAGACATGGGAGGCACTTACAAAGCACTTTAACACTTCAACCTACGTCCAATAAGTCAGAGGAAGCACGTCAGGACTTTATAGACAATGGAAGAAAACTACTGGCTATCTACTTCGGAATCAGGAGGCAGGTAACTTCTATGCAAAGTTTAACTAGTGTAGAGGACGTTAAACATTGATTTGACATTAAACTCTACTGCTGTACTTCATGAGTTGCACCCACATTGCCTATAGTCTAAATACAAACATAAATCTTCACAAGTAGAGCTGCCCAAGGAGTACATGAGCGGCACATGCTGGGCAATGAATTACAGTTAATGTCCGAGTCATATGTTGCTGGCAAGCCCAGGCCTAGTTCAAGAATTTCTTCCCTGGTATGAAGCACTTTATCTTGATTAGAAAGAACAGACTATCCTGTACATTGTTATTCAGATAGCATCCTGAATTTACAAAAGACATTCAGTCCAAGTTATTTGAAAGGCTGTTTATCCCAGGGAGAAGGGAGGGAAAACCATACATATTATGTTTCTGTTTTGTTAAAGAGCATCCCTTGAATTGCTTTCCCTTATAAAACAACTCATGGAATACGTTGGTTCCTGAATTCTTTGGTTCCTGCTCTGTATTTAAATTACTAATACAGAGATTTTGATTTCTTTTCATTGGCTGATTTTGCCTTGTCCAAATCTTTATTAAGAGACTCCTGGGGAGTCTTCCTGCTCTTGGGCTGGGCCTCGGTTTTATTGATGGAGGCAACAGAACAACTTTTCTATGAGAAGACTTCCAGACAACTTCAATTTCCATTCACTCAGGCCAGTGTGTCTCCTCTTCACCAAGGCTCCCACATGTTTCTTTTTGATTTATTTAATAGTTTTAGATCCCACCCTTCCTCTGATGTGGAACACAGGACAGCTTTATAGAGAGACTTGCACAAGGACATTGTGATGTTTTTGCACTTACTAGTGGAAGACAGATGCCAGCATCTTCTTTGCGAGTATAAAGATTGATCCAGAGTGCGCCTTTATTTGTGCTAAGCTTTTACATTGTAAAAGAGTGCTCCTTCCTGTTTCCTGAGCACTAAGACCTTCTTGCAATGGCTGCCCCAGAGAGAGAAAATGTGCCTTTGTAAGAAAAGGCAAAGCAGAGGGGCCCAACTTTTTGAAGTCTGCTGGGAACTCCACAGCACCACAGAGGGAGCACCACAATCGGGGTACTTCCGCAGAACAGTTTTTTTAAAAAATTAAAAATAGCCAAATTGTTGGGAGTCTTTCTGGCCACAAAAGAAGTTTTGGGGCTGCCAGATCTGGCCTGCAGATTAGCACCTCTGCTTTATAATATGGTTGCTCTCACTGATTCTTTTTAAAGTCCCTTCCTGCTGCCTTCTTCCAACTTGGAGCCCTCCCTGCTGCTTACTTCTCTATACCAGGGAGTTCCCTCCCAATCTGGCAATGCTTCTTTAAAAGATAGCACAATGCATGTGAAGCATTGCAGTTCTTAACAACAGAGAACTAAATAATACAATGGAGAAGAAAGCATCCAAACATCTACAAGTGTTTCTACAGGTGTTTTCTTTGTTTGTTTGCAGCTATATGTTTTTCATCTGTAGCTAGGACTTCCTTCAACTGATGTATTCTAGAGAAAAGTTTTCAGCATCAATGGAGCAGTGTTACTAGAGTAATTGTAAGGCATCACTTAGAAAAAGGCATGCAACCCAAGCCTTTCAGATTTACTCAGAAGTCAGCCCCACTGATTTCAATGTGATTTTCTCTCCAGGTTGTTCTGTCATCTTTTCTCGCCTCAAGATGGCCAGATGGTCCTTCGGTAGCTCTGTGCGGTGATGGTGGTGATTGGAGGAGGGAGATGCCACCTTAGCTGGTTTCTGGAATGACAACAACATTAACTAAATGGTGGGCATCTCTCCACACTGTTGTCTTTCTCTTTTCAGGGCAAGATGCTCTTTAAGTAGCCCTGCCTTGTAGCCAGAGCTTGGAAAAGTTACTTTTTTGAACTACAACTCCCATCAGCCCCAGCCAGCATGGCCACTGGATTGGGCTGATGGGAGTTGTAGTTCAAAAAAGTAATTTTTCCAAGCTCTGCTTGTAGCAGTACCTGGCCTTTGCCCACCCTGTGCTTTATTAACATAAAGCACTTGCAGGCTTTTGATTAGAGGAAAGGTCTTTGTTTCAGTTTGAGATGTGCTGCTTGTACAAGTAATCTCTTAACAAACTACAGGAAGGGTGCAGGCCCTCCTCTACACTTCCTGTCCTAATACCTCCTGTTCCCTTTCTAGATCCTGAATCTCTGTACTTTGATCCAGTTGTCATGATACATTCTGCACTGCTTTTCTGCTTTAGTTAAATATTACTACAGGTTTTTAACAAAATTAATCGTATTTATTAAGTTCCACTGACCTGACCTGTGAATAGGGTTGCCAGGTCAGAAGCATCCCAAAACCTGAGATTTTAGGGGCGGGCCCGAGTGATGTCATGGGGCGGGCCCGAGTGATGTCACAGGGGTGGCCCCGAGTGATGTCATTAAGCATGATACATTAAGCATCAATCACAGTTGCTTGGAGCATACAATTAAAAAAAATCTGCTTGGAAATCAAGCTAGAAATCTTAGCTAAAAGATGGAGCCTGGGTAGGGAACATTTAATCTATCCTACTTGCTTCTGGCAATTAGGGTTTAAGTGCCACCAGGCCAGTCACCAGAAGGCCACTGTAGGAAGAAAGGAGCCTAGTGTTATGGAGATGTTAGATGGGAGCATTCGGGAGTAAAGATGGATGCCCCTGAAGGCTTCAATTCTAAACACACTTCCTAAGGGACTAAGCCCCATAGAACTCAACAGGACTTACTTCTGAGTAGATATAGTTTGGATTATGCTGTTAGTAAAGCTTGACTAGGGATCCTTTGCAAAGACATCCATATCCAAGCAGGGTTGGTAACCCCCTGCCTGGAATGCCCTGCCCTTATCTTTTAATGTGACCCTTCACTTCAGAAAGAGGTCTGAGAAATGAGTAAGAGTAAGAAGATACTCTACCCTTTCTGTCTACACTGTGGGCTGCTATAAACTCACTTTGACAGCCAACCCAATTCCAGTGAGTAATAATTGACAGAGAGAAAACACACATGGTTTGATCTACCTTCACAGGCAACAGCTTGGGAACAACAACTGCAGCCACACTTCCAAATATGTGAATTCTCTTTTACCACTATTGGGCAAGAAACAAACTGCCATGCAACCAACAAGGTGCGTCATCAATGGGTTTTAGGGGGTTGAGCTGAGCACATGCAACCACAGCTGTTGCATGGTTAACGAGCAAAGTCAAGGAAGCTCTTAGAGGCAAAAAGTCTTCCTTCAGAAAATGGAAGTCTTGTCCGAATGAAGAAAATAAAAAAGAACACAAACTCTGGCAAAAGAAATGCAAGAAGACAATAAGGGATGCTAAAAAAGAATTTGAGGAGCACATCGCTAAGAACATAAAAACCAACAACAAAAAATTCTATAAATACATTCAAAGCAGGAGACCATCTAGGGAGACAATTGGACCCTTGGATGATAAGGGAGTCAAAGGTGTACTAAAGAACGATAAGGAGATTGCAGAGAAGCTAAATGAATTCTTTGCATCTGTCTTCACAGTGGAAGATATAGGGCAGATCCCTGAACCTGAACTAACATTTGCAGGAAGGGATTCTGAGGAACTGAGACAAATAGTGGTAACGAGAGAGGAAGTTCTAAGCTTAATGGACAATATAAAAACTGACAAATCACCGGGCCCAGATGGCATCCACCCGAGAGTTCTCAAGAACTCAAAGGTGAAATTGCTGATCTGCTAACTAAAATATGTAACTTGTCCCTTGGGTCCTCCTCCGTGCCTGAGGACTGGAAAGTGGCAAATGTAACGCCAATCTTCAAAAAGGGATCCAGAGGGGATCCCGGAAATTACAGGCCAGTTAGCTTAACTTCTGTCCCTGGAAAACTGGTAGAAAGTATTATTAAAGCTAGATTAACTAAGCACATAGAAGAACAAGCCTTGCTGAAGCAGAGCCAGCATGGTGTTACGAGGCAGGGCCATGGAGCTTGCTAAACTACAATTCCCACCCCATACCCCCACCTAATGGTATGGCTGGTGATGCTTTCCCACGAGGTTTTGTGCGAAGAGTAACAAGGGCAGAAATTAAGATACAAACTAAAGCTACAGCATAAATGTTCTGCATAATCGTTATCTTGTCCTTTGGCAACTTTCCCTCACCCACAGTGAATTAACATGTGAACAGTCCTGCAATCCAGGGAAACAGGTAGCCAAGTTTTGAATGTGTCTGGAATGAGTGTAATTTCCTTTTCTTTGCTGTCTCTGGTTTTAAAGTGAGTGGGGAAATGTCCTTTAAATGCTGTGGTACAACAGCTTTACTCATGAGTGACTTGATTTGGGGAATGTGGCATTTGAAGGTGGCTCATGCCTGAACTTATTCTTTCTTATTCTTTGCATTTGGCTTTTGGTGTTGGAGATTTCTAAAGTGGTAGCCATGGAGGGAATAAAACGCTTTATGAGTCCAGTAGAGTGCCTATCAAAAATAGAGAAATGGTTGATTAAGAAAGGAAGGTGTGTGTGGGATGATGATTGTTTTAAGACAGATGACCCTATGAAAACCTTGGCTGAGGCCTATGCAGAATATTGCAAAGAGTGCAGGCCTTCCAAATCAAAGAAAAGTGCTGCAGCCGCTTGGGGCCTTTATAATGCATGTCAGGATTTGTCAGATTTGTTAGAGGAAGAACGCAAGAAAAGTCAGGAGGCAAGGAGTAAGTTGGAACAGGCAGAGGAAGCCTTTGAAAAAGAGTGTTTGGAGTTAAAAGAAAAGGGGGAAAATGATTGTGAGGGTTTGAATGAGAAATTTGAAATAGAGCGCCTCCATTTGACTGAGGCACTGGAAAAGGAACGAGAGATTTTTGCCAGAGAGAAAAGTAATTTGAATGAGGCACTGGAAAAAGGAAGAGAGGCTTTTGAAAGGTAACGGGTAGATTTGAATGAAGGATGGAGAAATGATTGTGACAATTTTGGCCGTGAACGAATGAATATGGTAGCAGAAAAAATCAGGTGGGCTTCTTCTTTAAGACAAATGGAGAAGGAGAGAGATGATGCATTAATTCAGGCTGAAATAGCTCGTAAGGAGTTGAAAAAAGAAAAGGATGAATGTACCAGAGCAAAATTAACAGCTGAACACTTGGTGGTTAGAGCACGAGAGCAACGGTTGAATGTTAGCCATGATGAGTGCAAAGCTCAAATTAAAGAACTGGAAAGACAGTTGCAGGTTCAACAGGGACTGGTGGCCACAGTCATGCATGTTTCAGGTGATGGTGATGAGGAATGGGGCCTTCCACACTCTCTTCCCCCCCTCCCGGAAGAGGCTGTATCATCTGCTCCTTTAAATCCTGAATGGAAGGAGTCACAGGTACTTGCACCCATTATAGTGAAAAATGTGGTGGAAGCCACTGGGATGGGACCAGCTCGTAATAAAATTGTCCAAGAGATTGTACGTTGGTCCCCTCCCCAGGCAAAGGCAGTGGCTGATAGTTTGGGTCCTCTGAACAAGGACACAGCTTTGACGTGGTTAACTAGGGCAGATGAAATGTATTCTACTGCTGATGCTCAAGATTTAATGCAAGTGGCAAGATATGGTGCCACGGAGCAGGATGCAGCGTCCATTGTGGCAACATTCAGAATGGGGAATGCAAGACATGTGTATGATTGGATGAGAATTGTGATTAAGGCTCTGTTGCCAGGGTTGAATGTGTTAAAGGCATATGTTATGGAGAGTCAAGGTGTAGGGGAAAGCCCAGAGGTTTATGTGAATCGGAAGAAATTCCTTGCACGTTTGTCACAGCATGTCAGGCTTCGGGACAATGGCCAGTATGAGTATAATGACAGAGAATTTCTGGAAGCTGTACACATGGGGTTAAATGCTCAAACGAAGTTAGCAATAGGGAGAATGGATCTTGAAGGTGTTACTTGGCAACAATTGAGTGTGGCTATTTCACAAGTCTCTGAGCTCCTTCGAGAAGTTGGAGGGGGGCGAAAAGCTGCCACTACACCGAAGAAGGTTCAGCTCGAGCCAATTCAAACTGTCACATATACCAATCAGGGGCCTCATTCATCTGTTGTACCCAATGCAAATCGGGGGGCCCAGGGAAGAGGAAACTATCGCCCTTTCTTGGCCCCTGGTTCCAATCGGGGTAATTTCACATCAACGGGGGGAGAGAGAAGATCTGGGTTCAATAACTCCAGCAACAATCACAGCAACTTTTCTCCCTCCCATCAAGGCCCTACTCAAACCCGACAGGGGAATGAACTGGTGGATTTTGGGGATCCCATCCATAATCAGCTTTGGTCCATGCTTAGAAATTTGGGAGAAAATATGGATCAATTTCACAAGCAACCCACTGAAGTTTTGCTGAATGCTTTAAACAAGAGAGCACAGACACAGGCCCCTTCCACCTCTGCTTCTGTTTCCCCCCCTACTGCCCCCCTTGCTCCTACTGCTCCTATCCAGCTTCGCTCAGAAGAGCAGAGGCAGGCCATACAAGATGTTCATGATCGAACCTAGGGCTGCCCAGTTCCTGCTGCTCCAGTCACAACTGTGTCAATGTTAGCGCCAGCTTTGTGGGGCAGAATAAATGTGGAGGCCACCACTTGGGAACTGGGAACAGTGGCCAGAAAACCAGGCTTGGGTTTTTCGAATGAATCCAGCCTGCAAAAACCAGAGGTCTTTGGTACAAATTCTGTAGCTACGGGGGGAGGTGATTCTCTCCTAGAACAGGGTGTCATGGATCACAGTGCAAGACCTTCTTTGGCACAAAAGGAAAAAGAAACAGTTGAAACCAGGAGGGCTCCTGTCTTTGAGCAAAGTCCTATTAATGTTCTTAAAGGGGAACATACAAAAGCATCTTCTGAAAGTGCAGGCCCTTGCTTAAATGCTTCAGAGTTGCTTGAAAACACACAAGGTGTGCCCACTTCCATGGAAAAAAATACTGATTTGAATGCTTCCCTTGGGTCTACTATACCACAGTCTCTTGCTAATGAACATTCTTTTCCTGAGGAACAATCTCTTGCTGGCAAACAGCCTTTGGATCAAAACAAGACTCCAAGTATAGAGCTTCTAGCTTCAGGAAGAGTCTATCCAGACATTGAATTTACTTTGAAAATTAATACAATTTGGCTTCCAAAACAGCAGCTGGTTTCTGATGCCATCTGCATGCAAATGGACAAGTTGCAAAGCCCTGATTCCAACAGGGAGTTGCTTTCTTCAGTGTCACACTTTGTGTGTGCAAATTCAGACACTGATGCAAATGTGTTATCGCATGCAGTCCTTGATAAGTTGAGTAACAAGGAACCCAGAG
This sequence comes from Rhineura floridana, assembly GCF_030035675.1. Taxonomy (NCBI): domain Eukaryota; kingdom Metazoa; phylum Chordata; class Lepidosauria; order Squamata; family Rhineuridae; genus Rhineura; species Rhineura floridana. The sequence continues at coordinate 41,305,552 of NC_084481.1, read as the reverse complement.
CAATTGATCTGCAAACAGGGTGTTCACTGGTGAAACTCCCTGACATGGTACAAATGGAAGCACAATTGTATTTGGAATGTTATATGCTGGTGCTACTGACTGTGCTTTGTTTTAGCAAGAGAAATCCAAAAGAGGAAGATCCCACATGTATCAGAATTAAGCACAAAATTAGGGAAAGGAATCTCAGATTCAAATGCATTACACAAAAAAGATTTGGACACAAAAGCAGGATCCTGTAAGCAAATCCAAGTCTTTTTTTTTTTTCAATTAATTTTTATTCCAATTTTCAAAACCAAAACAACACAAAAAGAAAACAACACAAATCAATAACTAGTACAATACAAAAAGAAATATATATATATATATATATATAAAAGAAAGAATATTGACTTCCGATTTGTCATAGTTCAGCTATAAATCTATAATATATAACAAACCTATCTCTTAATAGATTATAAAATCACCTTCCTCCAACGGTTATCTTAGTTGGTTTCAAATCTCATTAACATCATATCATTTTAATCTTCCACAAAAAGTCAAAGAGAAGTTTCCAATCCTTGAGATATATGTCAATCAATTTTTTTTTCTAAATAAACATGCCAATTAATCCAACTCATCAAATCTACTAAATCCAGTAATTTTAAATCGCTCTTCTGTCATTATCCATATTGGGTCCATCTTCCATCTTCCATCTTTACGCACCCAAAAATCTTGCTGTCATAGTCATATAATAAAAGTCTGATAGGAATTTCCTCCATCACAGATATTTTCTTGCCATCAAATCCAAACGTATCACTGAAGTATTGTTGCAAAGCCGCATCTCTGTTCCTCTTTTCCACATGATACACTAGTACATCTCTTGAAGGTTTTTCCATTGACACAAAACAGGGATTAATTCTGTTAACTTTCTCCATTTCAAGTTCCATCAAATCCTTCCAGTCCAAGAATTTTTTTGAACCGATAATATCTTTATCTCCAATCTCTTCAATTCCTTCAGGGACAGCGCTGAATTCCAAACTGTAATATTTGTCTCCAGGATCCATCACAGCCAGGAAATCCAAATCTTTTTTCATGTCCATAATTAAGCCAATCTCCATAGTTTGAACCTTGCCTTTAATTTCTCTTTCATCCTTTTTTGGTTTTCCAGATCTATCTTTATTCTCCTTTCTCATAGAATCCTGAGTTTCTTTCAGCTCCTGTCTCATTTCATGAAATTCAATTCTCCACGCTTGTCTATTATTTCTCAGTTCTTGTTTTATTGAGTTAATCCCATTCATTATTTTCTGAAACATGTCTAGAGATAAAGTCCCTTCTTGTACATCCATGATCTTCTTAATTGTCATTCTTAAAGCCAAAGGAACAAAACTCCTTCAATTTTCAATGTCCCAAACAAAGAGCAGCTTATTTCTTTAACCAGTTACAAAGGAGTTAATCTTTCCAACAAACTAACGTCACCCGCTAGACAGCCCTTATCTCTTATCTGCCCGGAAGTGTAAGAATGGCTTTAGTTCACAGCGTCGAAATAGCTAGTAGCAGAGAGAATGAGCAGCTTCGTCAAAAAAAAAGTAGATCAGGAAAAATAGTCCCAGCCATACATCAAAAAGATTTCTTATCTCTTCCAATCAGAAATCTCTCGTCCGTTGTAATCTTTAAAATGCTATTTTCCATGTCAGCTTTTTGCAATAAAAAAAAAGATAAGCTATTTATATTTTCTTCCCCCTTAGTTCCGTGAATAAAAAAAGGAAAGTCTTACCTCACCTAGGTTATCTCAATTGCTGTTACTTTGACAAATCTCTTTAGCTGTATAGATAAGAAAATGATGAATGTAGACAGGAGGATGTTTGCCTGTTAATCCGTATAAAAAAAAACGGGTCACTTATCCAGCTGAGCTAGCATAAAAATCCTCGCTCTGTCTGAGCTGCTGGAAGACAGACAATTCTGACGAATTCCAGACTCCAACAATCAAAACAAAGCTATGTGGGAAATCTCACGTTTCTTCTTTAACCGGAAGAAATTATTCCCAGTCAGAAAAGAGCCTTCTGACTGAATTTAAACTGGATAAGTTTCATCCAAGATGGAACTCGTCTCAGAGGCTGCACAGGCGTAGGGATCCTCCTGGGAAGTCCCGCAAATCCAAGTCTAAGAAATGGGAAGATGCGGGTAAGCCAATAGAGTCCAATGGTTACAGACATTGGATGAACCATGGTAAGAAACAGGGAAAGTGCATTCAGACAGTGGACAGACAAAGACATGAGGATAAGACTTACAGAGACACTGACAAAGATGCCTGCAGGACTAAATATTTTCTTTGGGCCTCACTGAAGGTACAAGTTCTTGTAGCCAAGCAGTGGAAGGACAAACCACCTGATGTGCTTTCTCCCTCCAGTCCTAGTTGTATGCATGCATCCCAAATTCAGGACTTCATTGCCCAAGATGTACAGTAATATGGTATTCTTCAATGGGCACAGTTTAAATGGTGCAATATGCATGTTTTGTGTTTTTTTCTTTCCCAGGGTTGCAATTGTTCAGGTTTTTTTTTAAGAAATTTGCTCTGCTGGTCCAAGCAAGTGATTAAAGAAGAAAGAATATGAAGGAACAAGGGTAGTTTTAAGATTGAGGCATACAGGATGTAGGCAGGTTTTGAGATACATAGAAAAACAGTGAACAGGTTCAAGAGTCAGTGACTATTTGTGGTAGGTAAGGAACGTCTGGGGCAAATTAATGGATTGACTTATGGGCGGGGGAGGGAAAAGAATAATTTCTGTGTTATTTTCTTAAAGCACCAGAACATGCCACTATCCTGTTGATGATATGTGGAATCTTAGGAGCACGTGCAGAGTGGAAAGCAGGTGTCCTGGAGAATACTGGCATCGAGCCCATCACCACAAATGCTTGGATCTGTTATCAGGACCCAGAGGTGGAGATGGCCTGTCGATTTCCAGGGTTACTAAGTAATGCTTCCAGGAAAGAACAGTTGGAAAAAGATATCCTCCATCAGCTACCTGTCTCAGAGTGCAGCTTGTGAGGAGTCACGATTAATTAAATGCACCAAAGGTCCCCAGAAGCAGCAAGTTCATTTTTGCCATGATTCTTCTGTTGACACCAAGATTTCTTGCACCCCACGATTTGGTGAAATGTCCCAAGGCAGCGACATGATACATGAAGAATTTTGCAACATTTTATGGATTTCTATGGTCACTTGGGGGGAGGGATCACCTTTACACTTCCAAATTTTTATGGCAAGTGCCAAGAAAAGAAGAACCACCGATGAACTGGCTCTTGTCCTGATTTCATCAAAAGGGCAAGAATATCCCAGAACTATAACACATTGGAAGAGGTTCAATGGCCTTATGGATGTGACCAAAATACATACTGTTGGTCCTCCAGACTGGATAATGCCAATCCAGGAAAAGTACTGCCATTATGGACAATATCATATTCCTTTTAAGTCAATAGGTTATGTTTCTATTATTGAGAAATATAGCACACCAGGGTCTTATAGGTTGGAAGTAGGTTTGTCATTTAAGAAAATCATAATATTGAATCCTCTTATTGAAAAGGTAAATGAATTAACCCATTTGAGAAGCCCTCTTGTTGGATCTCATGTGATTAAATTGAACCACCCCCAGCAATTATTGATAAAACCAGGGACTGCACTTAAGGAAGTGGTAGTCTCACTTGAGAAATTAAATATTGCAAAGGAATTCCCTGTCTGTGCATCCTATTTAGAGATGAACAATAGGGGATGGGATAATTGGATTAAATTATGGGATGGAGAGAATGGGAAGAGAAATAAGCGGGATTTGTCAGGGTGGCTGGGAACTGGAGCTGCGTTTCTAGATGCTACCAATATTGAAATATTAGCCAACAAATTGCATTATACCACTGAAGAAATAAGTAAAATGACAGAACCTATCAACAGGGCGCTGGATAAGGCTACCGAAACTCCTAAAATTATAGCAAGCTTACTCCCAATGTGGGAACAGGGAATGGAAAAAGATAATCATGACATGGTAAACTCCATGCAGTCCTTACAACAGAATATTTCCTTGGCCATTACATGCACCCAAATGCAGAATTGGGCCCATACAGTGGCTTTGGAACTTATTCACATGACAGATAGTGGGTTCATACCCAGGGAAATTAGGTCCTTAATTCGACATCAGGTGTCCAAGGGGGAAAGAAAATTGGAAGATTGGTGGAGCCTTGTCAATGCCACATATGATAGGCAAAATCATGCATTAAGACTGTTTATTGTAATGGTAGAAGCATCTGAAATTATTACTGTTTATCCTGTAATTCCATTGGGAATCACTGTAGATCAAGATTTAGTTCTTTATGCCCAGGAAGTGCACCAGTGGGCTATAATTAAGCATGCAAGATGGGTAACAATTAATGTGAAAGGATGTCAACACCATAAGAATCTAGGATTTGTTTGTGAAGATGATAGTTTGGAATCCCATCAAGATTGCTTTTCTCTCAAAATGATTAATGTATCTTATTGCTCTTTCATGCTAAAAAATGAATCAAGTTCAACTATTGTATATTCTGGACATGGGTGCGTATGCCTTAGAACATTTTGTGATTATGTTGTTATTGATAAGTATTATATACAACCTATGCTAAGATATATCAATAGATGCTTTTGTGGTATTGAGGAAATAGTAGGATGTGATTTTTCATTTAAAGTCCCTGTATGGACCATCCAGAGAATATTAGTTAATCCAGATTTGTTTCAACACCTCAAACCCATTGCATTAGGTTACGGCCTAGCTGATCTCCAGAAGTTACTTTCTCATCCTATGTTACAGAAACAATTAGAAGCAGTTAAACAAATGGGAGAGCAAGCTACACTCCAGATAACACATGATCGTCATGCAATCACTAATATTGCAGCTAAGATTAAAAAGATAGGGGAACACAGATGGTGGGATTCTCTCTTTGGCTGGGGAGAAGGCGCCAAAGGAGGTTTAACCCTTATAATGAACCCCATTGTGGTGATTTTGATATTTCAAATAATTCTGATCTTCGTCTTAATGGCCCTTGTAATATGGATCCGATCCCAAATGGCACACATATACCAGAGGGAAGTAAGCATTAGAGCCAGGGGCAAGACTAAGAAGTCTAAGGTGTGAAAAGACATCTGAATAAGTATATACAGATGCTTTCCAATGGGGGGAGATTGTTACGAGGCAGGGCCATGGAGCCTGCTAAACTACAATTCCTACCCCACACCCCCACCTAATGGTATGGCTGGTGATGCTTTCCCATGAGGTTTTGTGCGAAGAGTAACAAGGGCAGAAATTAAGATACAAACTAAAACTACAGCATAAATGTTCTGCATAATTGTTATCTTGTCCTTTGGCAACTTTCCCTCACCCACAGTGAATCCCATTGTTTCTTAGGAGCTTAGTTTTCAGGGTCAGTTAGAGATACACACACACATACACAACATCACCAGACTTTCATACCTCCTTGAGGAAAAAAAGTATTTTAAAACCGAGGCTTGAAGGTAGAAAAGAGGAGGGAAGAGAGGAAGAAAGAAAAAGGGGGGCTGAGGAACATCAGAGCTCCGACACACGTGTACGACGCTCTCAAGGAACGCATCAAGGACTGCAGGGACAGAACCGGGGAAAATCTGGGTCTCGGTGCAAAACCTTGAGACCAAGAGATTCTTTCCTGGTTTTGGATCAGAGCTCTTCCACATAGCTTCAGCTGTATTCAACCGCCCATTCCGGGCATAGGATAGGTAATCTTTCCCACCTTTCACCTCTTATAGTAATAGGGTCCTCTGATTTCTTAGTTTAAAGTTATGAATGGGTTAAGATATTAATGATTAATGCTGCCATGCACCCAAGTAATTCTGTAATGCTTTCCTACTCTTTCTCTCAATAAAATCAAGCTTTGCTTTATTTTGGGTTTGGACCTGCATTTCTTGGGTTAAATATATACACCATTTAAGCACATTTCAGGGCAAAGCGCTTGTTTTATCCCTAGCAAAAGATCCCCTCCTCTCAAGGAGGTGTGTGTTCATGGGACATGAGGGTGGCAAATGCACACACTCAGGTTCCCAAGAGCACATGTCGTAACAATGGCTTCTGCAAGGGAAAGTCCTGTCTCAGTAACCTATTAGAATTCTTTGAGAGTGTCAACAAGCATATAGATAGAGGTGATCCAGTGGACATAGTGTACTTAGACTTTCAAAAAGCGTTTGACAAGGTACCTCACCAAAGGCTTCTGAGGAAGCTTAGCAGTCATGGAATAAGAGGAGAGGTCCTCTTGTGGATAAGGAATTGGTTAAGAAGCAGAAAGCAGAGAGTAGGAATAAACGGACAGTTCTCCCAATGGAGGGCTGTAGAAAGTGGAGTCCCTCAAGGATCGGTATTGGGACCTGTACTTTTCAACTTGTTCATTAATGACCTAGAATTAGGAGTGAGCAGTGAAGTGGCCAAGTTTGCTGACGACACTAAATTGTTCAGGGTTGTTAAAACAAAAAGGGATTGCGAAGAGCTCCAAAAAAGACCTCTCCAAACTGAGTGAATGGGCGGAAAAATGGCAAATGCAATTCAATATAAACAAGTGTAAAATTATGCATATTGGAGCAAAAAATCTGAATTTCACATATACGCTCATGGGGTCTGAACTGGCAGTGACCGACCAGGAGAGAGACCTCGGGGTTGTAGTGGACAGCACGATGAAAATGTCGACCCAGTGTGCGGCAGCTGTGAAAAAGGCAAATTCCATGCTAGGGATAATTAGGAAAGGTATTGAAAATAAAACAGCCGATATCATAATGCCGTTGTATAAATCTATGGTGCGGCCGCATTTGGAATACTGTGTACAGTTCTGGTCGCCTCATCTCAAAAAGGATATTATAGAGTTGGAAAAGGTTCAGAAGAGGGCAACCAGAATGGAGCGGCTCCCTTACGAGGAAAGGTTGCAGCATTTGGGGCTTTTTAGTTTAGAGAAAAGGCGGGTCAGATGAGACATGATAGAAGTGTATAAAATTATGCATGGCATTGAGAAAGTGGATAGAGAAAAGTTCTTCTCCCTCTCTCATAATACTAGAACTCGTGGACATTCAAAGAAGCTGAATGTTGGAAGATTCAGGACAGACAAAAGGAAGTACTTCTTTACTCAGCGCATAGTTAAACTATGGAATTTGCTCCCACAAGATGCAGTAATGGCCACCAACTTGGACGGCTTTAAAAGAAGATTAGACAAATTCATGGAGGACAGGGCTATCAATGGCTACTAGCCATGATGGCTGTGCTCTGCCACCCTAGTCAGAGGCAGCATGCTTCTGAAAACCAGTTGCCGGAAGCCTCAGGAGGGGAGAGTGTTCTTGCACTCGGGTCCTGCTTGTGGGCTTCCCCCAGGCACCTGGTTGGCCACTGTGAGAACAGGATGCTGGACTAGATGGGCCACTGGCCTGATCCAGCAGGCTCTTCTTATGTTCTTATGTTCTTCAATGGATGTAAGGTTAAAGGTAAATGAAATGCAAACAAAAAATGAAAAACAAAATACAGTGATGCTTTCCTAAATGCAGTACCATACCAAACGCAACAAGATTCCTATGAGTAAGGCAGACAACTTAGCATCCCACAACCAGTCAAGATTCATAACCGAAAACCAAAACTAAAAAAATCCTTGCAGCCAGTCAGTTAATGCAGAATGCTGCAGCATGATTGCTGACATGAGTGGGATCCTATCACCACATAATACCTCTGCTCTGAAATCTGCATTGGTTGCTGATTTGCTACCAGGCCAAGTTCAAGCTGTGCTTTCAATGTTATGGGTGCCACATAGTACTTGTTCTGCTCTTGTAAGAAATCAGTCCTGTAAAGTGGCAGCATTTTGGATACTCTGTTCATAGGGTTTTCGTGGTAAGAGGTATTCAGAGGTGGTTTACCATTGCCTTCCTCTGACTTTGGACACATACTATACTTTGGACACATAATGAGAAGACATGATTCACTGGAAAAGACAATACAGAAAAACAGAAGGGTGTAGAAAAAGAGGAAGACCAAACAAGAGATGGATTGATTCCATAAAGGAAGCCACAGACCTGAACTTACAAGATATGAGCAGGGTGGTTCATGACAGGTGCTATTGGAGGTCATTGATTCATGGGGTCGCCATAAGTCAAAATCGACTTGAAGGCACATAACAACAACAACAACAACAACAAAGTGGCAGCACCTAAGCTTTGGAACTCCTTGCCTATTGACATGAGACAGACGCCTCTTTTCAGCACCTGCTAAAATCATTTTTGTTTAGGCAAGCCTATCCATGCATGTAGAAGCTATTGTGTTTTTAAATCTATTTTTAACTCATTGTTGGTTTTATTAATTTGAATGTTTTTCAATACATGTCTTTAAGTGTTTTTGCCAATAATTTTATTGTTTTAATTCTTTCTGTAAACCGCTTTGAGATTTTTTACAATAAAGCAGTATATAACTGTTGTAAATAAAATACATAAATTAATTTTGCAGTCACAGCTTTTAAAAATGTTTTTAAAGATGCTTTGTTTTAATATATTTTAAAGTCTGTTTTTATGATTTTTAAAGTGTTTTTAGTGCTTTTGTTTGCCTCCCTGGGCTCCTACTGGGAGGAAGGGTGGGATATAAATCAAATAATAAATAAAAATAAATAAATAAACTTCATTCACCCAACCCAAAATTCAGAATCATGCCACTTTAAGCTGTTTTGCAAATGTTTATACTTGTTTCATAGTTATTGGTTTTTAAAGGGATTTATTTCTTATTGTGAGCTGCCTTGTTTTCCAATCACCAACCCTACCTCACAGGGTTCTTGGAAAGACTCCATACACACAAACACTTGTAAAAATTCACCCCATATAATAGTTTATTGTCAAATCAGTTGGTCATTGCAGAACATTTTTTTTAAATCAGTATTAGTTTCCTACATAATAAAAAATGTGATACCTAGGTAAACCCTGCCTAATTGCTTTAAAATAGGATTGGAGAGGAAGAGAAAGATTTACAACACAAACACAATTCTGTGCTATGTTTACTCAAAAGTCCCATTAATTTACAACACAATACTAACCATGTCTACTCAAAAGTAAGCCCTAATGAATTCAATGAGGTTTACTCCAGGTACATGGGATTAGCTTTGCTTTACTCCCAGAAAAGTATTGGAGTAAATACTTTCATATTGCCAAGGTTTTCAACACACTGCCCTCTCCAACAGCCCAGGGTCTAACTCCTGCACACAAGAGAAAAAAAAAACTTTAAGCGATATTATTACTTACACAAACTGAATATTTCAAAGACAACATTTCCTGACGTTGCAATTAAGTGTAGACGCTGCCTGGGCCAACAAATCACAACCCTGGCTTCACTTATTGACTACAATCCTGAAAGCGCAGGGTTAGAGGCAGAGCTTGGGAAAGTTATTTTTTTGAACTACAACTCCCATCAGCCCAATCCAGTGGCCATCCTGGCTGGGGCTGATGGGAGTTGTAGTTTAAAAAAAGTAACATTTCCAAGCTCTGCTAGGAGCTGCTGTAACAGATCAGTTGAACAGATTTAACAGTCACAGGGGGTGACTGATGTTTTGGTGTATATCTCGGGAACCAGACCACCTAGAAACTTAATTTTTTTTTACATTGAAGCTGAGAGTCCGGAGATTAAGGTGGGTCAGCCAGAGAGCTGGAGGGGACCCCCAGAAACCAGAGTCTCCGGCCAAATAACGGAGATCTGGCAACCCTACCTGTGAAACTACTTCACAGCTTCGAAGTTCCTAAGAGGAGGGAATCTATGACCTTCCAGATGTTGTTAGACTACAGTTTCCATCATCCCTGACCATTGGCCATGCTGACTGGGGCTGATGGGAACCGGAGTCCAACATTAGAATCATAGAATCATAGAGTTGGAAGGGGCCTTGTAGGCCATCGAGTCCAACCCCCTGCTCACAGCAGGAAATCCACAGCTAGAGCATCTCCTGCAGATAGCTGTGCAGCCTCTGCTTGAAGACATCCAGTGAAGGGGATCCCACCACCTCCCTAGGCAGTCGGTTCCATTGCCGAACTGCCCTTACTGTCAAGAAGTTCCTTCTAATTTCCAATCTGAATCTATGCTCCTGCAACTTAAAACCATTAGACCTAGTCCTACCCTCTGGGGCAGCAGTGAACAAATCTGTACCCTCCTCTATGTGACAGCCCTTCAGGTACTTAAAGAGTGTAATCATGTCGCCCCTCAGCCTTCTCTTCACCAGACTGAACATGCCAAGTTCCTTCAACCTTTCCTCATAAGACTTGTTCTCCATACCGGCTATCATCCTCGTCGCCCTCTTCTGAACTTGCTCCAACTTGTCTATATTTTTCTTAAAATGAGGCACCCAGAACTGAATGCAGTATTCCAGATGAGGCCTGACTAATGCAGAATAGAGTGGGACTATTACTTCCCTCGACCTGGAAACTATAGCTCTGTTTATGCAGGCCAAAACCGCATTTGCCTTTTTTGCCGCAGCATCACACTGCTGGGTCATGTTCAACTTGCGATCCACTACAATTCCAAGGTCCTTCTCACACGCACTGCTGCTAAGCCGGGTATTTCCCATCCTGTACCCGTGCATTTTGTTTTTGTGGCCTAAATGCAGAATCCTGCATTTGTCTTTATTGAATGTCATTTTATTAATTTCAGCCCAATTTTCTAGTCTATCCAGGTCCCTTTGGATTTTATTCCTGTCTTCCATTGTGTTAGCTATCCCTCCCAGTTTCGTATCATCTGCAAACTTCATAAGGCTTCCCTCCACCCCATCATCTAAGTCATTGATAAAAATGTTGAAGAGTATCGGCCCCAGGACAGAACCCTGTGGCACTCCACTAGAAACCTCCTTCCAGTCCAAAGCAGAGCCACCGACGACCACTCTTTGAGTACGGTTTTCCAACCAGTTGTGAATCCACCTGACAGTATTTCCATGTAGTCCGCATTTGACCAGTTTGCTAATCAAAAGGTTGTGGGGGACTTTGTCAAACGCTTTGCTGAAATCTAGATAGATGACATCTACAGCATTTCCACCATCTACTAGGCTAGTGACCCGATCAAAAAAAGAGATGAGATTAGTTTGACAGGATATTTTCTTGACAAACCCATGCTGGCTCCTACTAATCACAGCATTGTCATCTAAATAGTTGCCAATGGACTCTTTTATTATCCGTTCTAATATCTTTCCCGGTACTGAAGTCAGACTGACCGGCCTGTAATTCCCCGGATCTTCTTTTTTACCCTTTTTAAAGAGTGGGACGATGTTTGCCCGTCTCCAATCCTCCAGCACCTCTCCTGTTCTCCAGGATTTCTCAAAGATGATGGCAAGAGGTTCCGAGAGTACATCCGCAAAGTACATTATCAGGAGGGCCCCTGGTTCCCCACTCCTGTTCTAGAGACCTTCTCTCATCCATCTTGACAACAACTAGATCCATCTCTATGTCATGTGTGGAGAACCAGTAGGCCTTTGGGTGTCTTGCCTGTGGTTTTAGATCTCTCAGCTTTTGTTTCTCAAAGTCCCAGTTTGCTGGCATTTAGGAAACAGTTCAAGGCAGTACGACTAGGCCAATACATGACCTTTGAAGTTCATTGAACCTTGGATGTGGCATTTTATCCTGTATCTGTTACTTCTTGTCTTGATTGTCTGTGGTATTGTTTTTATGTACCCACCCAGGATTCTTGGTGCATTAATGAGATATTAGAACTGTCCCCCTTTGTGAGCACAGTAGCCACTGCAAGCCTAGTTATGCAGCCAGTGACAACCTAATGCATGTATTTTAATCATTCAGGAATGTAAAAGGCAATAAATATTGTTGCCCAACTGTAGTCGTTACTATATTTGCAAGGCCGGTTTCTTCTTTTGTGCAATACAGAAATAAGTCTAATGTCTTTTCCATAAGAGGTTCCTGTGTTTATTGTAAGGAAGATGGAGCTAATTGAATATATAACATTTCCTACAATTATCCTTTTAACAACTTATGTTCAGGGGTGCCATTTTGAGGAAGCAGCCCTCTCCTCCTCATATTTCAGACCACATGTTTGCCACTGTTGGCTTAGGAATCCAGCCAATTTAACAGATTTTACATTCAGAGTTACTATTGCTATAAACCAGGGGTGAGTAACCTTTGGCCCTCCTGTTGTTGCTGGACCACAGTTCCCATAATCTGTCATTATTAGCCATACTGTATGAGGCTGATGAGAGATGAAGTCCAGTAACATCTGGAAGCAGGTTAGCCACCCCTGTTACACACAATGAAATGTGCTTTGCATGTCAGTCCTTTTCTTCTTCAACTTCCTAGTTGCTGGGCATCTGGATTTTTACACAGCTGAATGTAATGCATGCAAAATAAATTTGGAATGGTTCTATACAAGTCTGAATCTATAAAGTATATCTGTATTTGGGTACAACATCAGAGAGATTTCTGACGTGTGTGTGTGTGTGTGTCCATCAAGGGACTTTATGTCCAGTGTAGAACTTTTACATCAGAAGCTGGAATCATCAGTCACCTGCTAAGGCCCAAGCTTCATGTCAGGAACTGGGCCTTTGGGTTTGTGTGTGGCTGTTCTGTGTGGCGAGCTACTGAACAACATGTTGCAGTATCTGCCTAGATACTTTAATATCCTCAGTCCCTAGGCTAACCTTACCAGGTTGGCAACTGGATCCTCCTGGACAGGAAGGAATGTAAGAGTGGTTCCTGTTCCAAATAAGCCTTGTTCAAGCAATAACGTCTTCCTGGGTGCAGAGGCTTTGCCACAGCCTTCAGGTTATCCTTTGGTCTTGACTTTTGGTTTCAGTCTTAGGCTAAAATTCCGTGCATAGCTACTTGGGAGTAAGTCCTACTAAACTCAAGAGGGTTTATTTCCAAGTAGACATGCATAAGATTGTACAGTTAGTGTAGTGAGATCTTCAGTTCTGATCTTTTCCACAGCACAGCAATTTATTAATCTTAAATGTATTTTACAATGTATCAAGTATGGCATGTTTACATTATTGTATATCAGAGCTTGGAAGTAACTCGTTATTTTTAACGAGTTACTTGTAATCGTTACAATTTTAAATAACGAGTGGGTAATTCCATTACATTTGGCAAGTAACGGAACGACTAGTAATTTCCCTACTTTTCAGCTGCGACTTTAACGTTTCCACATTAGGTTGGACATTACTTGGGGGCGGGAACAAGGGGAAGTCAGCTCCTGGCTGTGACTGGTGAACACAAGACATGTGCCTCACACTGATTGGACCTCTGCGCAGACTCTCTCTTCCCTCGTGATCTGGTGAATAGGCAGGGCCTGCTAGCGTCTGAGAGGAAAAAATGGACGCTGGAGGAAAAAGCCAGGGCAAGGACAACGGAGAAGGCAGCAGCAGAATGGTGAAGAGCTGTGGAGGTGCATGACAATGATTTGTGTGTGTGTGTGTGTGTGTGTGTGCCTCTCCTTACCTCGCTGCTGCCTCCGCGGCACCTTCTGCCCCCCCGCACGGCCTACTTCTCTTCCTTCCCCCCCTTTTTGAACTCTCCCCCTTGTTCCTATGGATACCTGTGTGCTGTATTTATCCAGACAGAGCACTCCTGCCTTTTAAAATGCCGGCTAGCTTTTTATTGTATATTTATTTGAACTCCATCTTTCTTTTTATTTGTATTTTTGTCCTGTTTAATCACAAGACTGAATTGTATGTGGGACAAAAACTGTCTCAGTAATAATAATAATAATAATAAAAATAAAAATCATTAGGCGTATAATAAATGGCTTAAGGCTGATTTTTTTGTTCTTGGCAGAGATGAGGTGAGAAGTAGGGTCCTTGCAGCTCCTCCTCTTAGTCCCCCAGCTCTCAAACTCATGTTCTGTGAGAGAGAGATTCCCAGTCCCAGAGAGAGACAACTCCTGTAAACCCCATTCTCTCCAACAGCATACCCAGGCGGGGTACCTGTGAAGATCACCTCTTGTTGAAAAAAATCCATTTATTGCAGCTGAATATCTGGGCAATGTAAAATTAAAATGTTTAACTGATTAATCCTCTCCCTTTCAATAAACTGATCAATTACATTTCAATTGATTTGCTTATCACCAAGACTTCAAATCTATGAGAATTTCCAGAATATAATAATTAAAAGGAGTGCAAGACAATGAAGAATTCAATACAGAAGCTCTAGGGCACACAGTTAAAAAAAATCAAGGCTGATCTTTGTTATTGTTTCATGCATTCCCCGGTACAGTAACACACAAAATTACTCTAAAAACAATAAACAAGTGTCTCATATTAAAACTCATTCTTACCAATAAAAATAGGCCCCACTGATTAATCAACTCTCCTTTTAGTTAATTAATCTGCTGAAAATTAAAGCTTGTAGCCCTAGAGTTGGTTTTTTTTTTAAAAAAAATCATTTGACCAGGAAGACAAGTACCGTTCAGTTCAGAGTTGAGATTAATCTGTTCTCATCACAGCCCAGGCTTGTGTATTTATGTGCAAGCCCTTTCTTGATGACATTGCCATGTGGTGACCAAAGCAAGGAGGACAGAAGTCTCAGGCTGTGTGGTGCAGTCACTGCAACACAATTGCTGCCTAGAAAAGAATGTGCAGGTGCAAAAAGCAGAAGCTCAAGTAAGCTTCAATAAGATGAACAGTGCCAAAGCTGCACAGGCTGCAATAGGCAATGTTGAGGGGTTCTATCATTACTGCTTTTTGGGAAGTGAAGGTCAACCACTGTCAGTGCCGCCCTGGGCTCCTACTGTGAGGAAGGGTGGGATATATATAAATATAAATAAATATATATATATACAGAAAGAAAGGAAAAAAGAAAGAAAGAAAGAAAGAAAGAAAGAAAGAAAGAAAGAAAGAAAGAAAGAAAGAAAGAAAGAAAGAAAGAAAGAAAGAAAGAAAGAAAGAAAGAAAGAAAGAAAGGAGAAATGTAAAGGGGAGTATTTCTTTAGATGTTACCCTATTTTCCATTTTTGCTTTCTATTTGCTTCTAGCCCTATTCTGTCACTCTCCAGTACACATGAAGAAGGGGCAGTGAGGGCAACTCCCAAACCTGAGTGTTGCGCCTCCAAGTTAGTTACTTAGAACTAGGTACGCCTTTCCTATCTACGATGTATTTCTATAAATGAAATAGCTTTTCTTATTTTACTAAGTCTTAAGTCTCAGTGATCTCAGTGCAGGGTAAAAGCCTGCCACAAACACACACATTGGCACACACAAGCATCATAGACTGTTGACAATCTCTGCTAATATCTATACAAATGTACATAACATGCATCACCTGAACTCACATGATCTAGAGTTACCTTAGATCTTGCAAGATTTGCAAATGAGAAGCAATAGGGTTTTATATTAGTTCTGATTGTCTATTGGGCTATCATAGGTTATATGTTTTTTTCATTTTCTATGGCAAAAACTCCAACTTCAGTGGAATTTATGTGATGTGTTGTAATCATTTGAATTTGGCTAATGAATGCTTTATTCTTTCATCAGAACTTTAGCAGTAGTACTAAAATATTAATAAAAAAGAAAAGGGAAAGAAAAAATACTTTACATACATCATTCAGCTGTGTTGCTAATTATAGATATAGATATAAAAGATAAACGGCATTTTGTCAAAAGTATTTTTGTCTACATTTTATACCTCATCCTCGGTTTTCCAAGCTTGGCATGGAATGCTTCTCATACAGAATTAATTTGAAATGCTGCATATTTATTATCATAATCATCATATTCAAAATAAAAAATATATGTACCGCCTTCAAGTTGATTCCAACTTATGGTGACCCTATGAATAGGGTTTTCATGAGGCTGAGAGGCAGTGACTGGCCCAAGGTCACCCAGTGAGCTTCATGGCTATGTGGGGATTTGAACCCTAGTCTCATTTTGTTCTCACAACAACCCTGTGAAATAGTAGGTTAGACTGGCCCAGGCAGGGTTATTCAGTGAGCAAAAATGATGCAAATAGGATCTCTTTTAATTGTGCTATCGACCTGCTTACTTCCACTCTGACTGGGGCATCTTGCAGCATGGGGAAGAGATGGGGGCACATCACAGCTGAAGTTCACCCATATAGGAGCATTATCTCTTGTTTATTACAGAGACGCCTGTTGCAGGTTTTGCTGCTGAGAGCAGCAGTCAGTTAGTGCGGCCACTTGAGTCACAGCTTGTTGATCCTGAGGAGGCAAAACTAGAAAGTGAGGTTCAGAAAGGAGGCCCTGTGCACGAGGAGGAGGAGGGCATGAAGCAGTGCCAGTTGCCCACAGCCACATCTGCAGAACAGCAAGTACCATGGTTTGGCTTTGAGAAAGCTTGTACATTTGTGAGCCAGAGTGGGAAAAATGTTGTTGTCCGATGCAATTACTGCCTTCCAAGGATCAAAAATCTGAGATCAGCTGTTTCCTCCTCATCCAATGTGAAGAAACATTTTGAGGTAAGCCTTTGTCATGCTGGTCCTCAAAGAGTGTCCATTGTCTATGTTTAAATTGTGAAGTTCGTCTTCCATTTTTTCTTGGATTCATGCTTTGTTCTTCTTCCTCAGAGGGCACACCCTGAGAAGCTGAGAGCAATTGAAGAAGCAATAAAGGCAAGGAGACGTGGCCTTCCTGAACCAATGCATGACACCCCTCCTCCCAAAATGCTGAAGCAGCAGCAGACAACCCTTGAGAGGTGGGGATCTGGCAGGGAGCCTGTCACCCAGAGCAATCTCGACAGGAGAACCATTGATTTCATTGTAGAGGAGACATTACCACTTCAGACTGTGGACAAACCATCATTCATTAATCTGGTTCGCATTGGACTCCCCAAAGATCTCACCATCATATGTGCCAAGACTCTGAGAGACAGAATTGAGAAGAGAGCATGCCAGATGAGAGAAACTCTTGCAAACCGAATGGGTGCTGTGGCATATATAGCAACCACTGCAGATTGTTGGACCAATGGCAAGAAGAGTTACTTTGGGGTAACAGCCCACTGGATCAACCCAACTACCCTGAAACGTGAGGTCGGGGCCTTGGCTTGTAAGCGTCTGAAGGGGCGCCATACATACAATGTCCTTTCAAAAGCACTGCATGATGTACATGTGCAGTACAGGATCCACAACAAAGTTATGTGCACTACTACAGACAATGGCTCCAACTTTGTGAAAGCGTTCAGAGTTTTCATGGCCAAAGAACCAGTGGAAGCTGCAGGCACCAGTGACGATGATGGTGATAACCAGGAGGAGGAGGAGGCTGAGGTGGAGTTTGTGCCTATCTGTGAGATCCTGGACACAGGACCTGAGGCAGAGGAAGAAGCTGCAGACTCAGGAGAGGATTTTGTTTTGCCACCACACCAAAGATGTGCTAGCCACACCCTCAACCTTGTGGCAACACAAGACATAGAGGCCATGCTTTCTGACTCCTCCAAAAGTAGTCTTCTTGGTCCTTACAAGAAACAGTTTTGTTCCTTGATGGGAAAGTGCAGCAAGTTGTGGTCCAAGCAGAACCAGTCAGCACAGATTGCTGAGTATATCCGTGCGCAATGTGGTGTGTATCTGAAGGTACCGAATAAGACCAGGTGGAATTCCACCTTTGATGCGTTGAAGCAACTACATGAGCTCCTGTCAACTGTGCCACTAAAAATGCATGCCATAATGGACCGCTGCTCCTTGTCCAGGATCACAGCTGCTGAGATTGAAGTGGTACAGGAATACACAGAGATTATGGAGCCACTAGCCCAGTCCCTAGATATCCTGCAACGGGAGAACGGCATGTTCATGGGGTATTTGCTACCAACGCTCTGCAATCTGGACCGCAAGTTAGAAGGACTGGAAAACAAACCTGAGAGGTACACATACTGTTTTCAGCTGCTGAGAGGTGTGCGCGAAGCCCTAAGAAAGCGGTTTTCAGCTATCTGGGAGGACAAGAGGCTTCTTCTGGCAGCCTGCCTACACCCTCGCTTCAAACTAGATTGGCTGGAATCGTGTCAGGTCACCACCCATACCAACAAGTAAGAGCATTAGGGAAGCCCTTTGGGTGGATTACTCCAAGGGAAATGTTGTCCCAAGGGAGGCATCAGAGGGCTTAAGGTGGTAGGCAGGGGCTGGGCCTTTTCTTCCTGGGTCTCCTCATCACAACCTTGGGTTGCTGCAGGTAATCCTTAAGGGTCTGCTGTGCTGCCCCATGAGTGTGGTGACTTGGTCACCTTCCTACCTTCCATGTCATCATCCACAGGCTCAGGCTGGACCCTGAACCAGGGGACATGACAAGCATCAGGAAATGAAGAGCAGATGATGGTTTCCTAACATATATGTCTTAACATATCCTCTCTCTTTCTTAGATACACAATGGAAGCCTTGTTGAAAGCTGAAATAAAGATGGGTGTACTTAATGAGGACAGTGATCAGTCTTCAGATAAAGACCAGGAAGGAGATGACTTAGAAGATGACTTCTTTAACTTTCTGCCCCAGGGCAAGAAGTCAGCAATGGACACTGCTGAGGAGGAACTGGTGAGGTACCTGAGGTCTCCCAGCAGGGAAGTGTCATCACTCCATGGCTTTCCACGTGTGCTGCGGTGTTTTTTGCAGCACAACACAGGCATGCCTTCAAGCGCCGCAGTAGAACGCCTGTTCAGTACTGGTGGCAACGTAATGACTGTAAAAAGACATTCCTTGTCTGACATGCTCTTTGAGCATCTTGTTCTTTTGAGACATAACAGAAACATATTATAAAAGCATTTCAAGTGTAAAATTTGATTTCAAGAGTTGGGGTATCTTCATTGCTTGGGGGGATGTGAGATTCTGTTATGCCATTATGTTAATCTTACAGATAAAATTTTTTATTCTACTACACCCTGTGTGTGTGTGTTTATTTTTAATGTTGTTTTAGGCTTCTTAGATGTGCAGCAGCCAAGGCCAGCACCTTGTAGGAGTTTTTTAAAAAAAGTAACTGAAATGTAACTGTAGTGATTACTTTTGAGAAAAAGTAAAGTAATCAGTTACTTTCAGAGCGATTGCAATTGTAACGGTAATTACTATTTTTTGGGCCAAGTAATTGTAACTGTAATTTATTACTTTTTAAAAGTAATCTTCCAAGCTCTGGCCAGATGAGGCTTTCTGGCTTCTCAGGCAAGCTGATGTACATCTTCTGGCCATCTTCAGAAGGGACACTGCAATGCAGCACATATCAGGCCAGCAGTTCCTTCTGCTTGCAAGTTGCCTTGGTGGGGCTAGAAGGAACGTGTCTGGGCCTTGGTACTTGAGTTTCCGTTTAAAAACCCCAATGCCTTACAACCAATTTCTCAAGTGAAAAATGCCTTTAGATCCTGACATAGGATAACCTGCCACTGTTAATCACTCCTGATTCCATGCAATTTCTAGCACAGCAGTCCACACTAGTAACTAATCACATTGATCTGCCAAGAGAAGAACAAAAGTGATATACATGTTGGCCTGTGGTGCAGATATGGTATGATGATGCACAAATGCTCTAGATGTTGCTTTCAAAAGTGTAGCCAAATCTAATGACACATGAATGAGTGTTGCCATGAAATGCTTCCTCATTTTCACCAAGGATAAAATCGCTCTGTATGTGTGTGTGTGGGGGGGGGGTTAGCACAAAGGTCAAGGCACATTCTAGCCACCAGGATAGCATCAGGACCAGCAGTAGAATCATAGAATCATAGAATTGGAGGGGGCCTATAAAGCCATCGAGTCCAACCCCTGGCTCAATGAAGGGATCCAAAATAAAGTAGGTGGAGTCACAGCCAATGACAGGCAGAGCCAACCCTGACTGGTTGCAAATAAGACAGCAGGTATTGAGGGCTGGCTGAGAGCCTGATTGAGATTGGTGGGGCACTGCTCCTTTCACTCTAATGGACCAGCCTCCACTGCTAGCCACTGTTAATTAGCTACTAAATAGTAATTAGTAGATCCAATCAGGGCCCATGCACAACATACCAAAATCCTGGCCTATGCACAGAGCTTGGAAGTAATTCGTTACAAGTAATGAATTATTTGTAATTCATTACTTTTTTGAGGAACGAGTGGGTAATTCCTTTACATTTTGATTGTAATAGAACTAGGAGTAATTTTATTACTTTTGTGGAGTAATTGTAATGTTTCCAGCATTACTTTTGGACATTACTTGGGGGGGGAAGTAGGGGAAGTCTTCTGCTCCTCTGAGTTGTGGATGAAAATCATGTGCCTCAAACTGGGTTTCTGTGCAGCGTCACTCTTCCCTCATGCTCTGTGGGTGGGTAGGAGGTGATGAGGGAGGAGGTGGAGAGTGAGACGGGGTGGAGTGGAGAAAACAATTGTTTAAAAAAATGGATGGTGGTGGTGAGGAATGCAGTGGAGGGAAAAAGGAGCTGCAGGGCAAGAACATGGATAAAGGAGGAGGAGACAGCAGCAGCAGAATGGAGATAAGGAACTGTGGAGGTGAAAGATGACAATGTGTGTGTATGTGTGTTTGAGAATACTGTGTTTGTACTCCACCACCCTCTCTGGCTACTGTGCTGCATTTGTAGTATTTTAACTTTTTTGCATTTTAGGGGAAAATGTTTGCTTGAGTGAATGTCCCTTAGTTGGTGGCAGGGCAGGGGTCTGGGAGGTGGTTATGTGAGAGAGATTATGCTTGCTGGCTGAGTGGGCAGGGTTGCACTTGGTTTGACATGCAAAGATATGAGTAGTTGTATCTGCCTCCCTCCCCACTTCCCTTACCAGTGGAGAGACCACCATTGCTATCCCATGGATAAGAAGAATTATTCTACTACCTCTGTATGTGTGTGTTTATTTTTAATGTTGTTTTAGGCTACTTAGATGTGCAGCAGCCAAGGCCAGCACCTTGTAGGTGTGTTCTTTTTTCAAAGTAGCTGAAATGTAATTTTAGTGATTATTTTTCAGAAAAAGTAAAGTAATCAGTTACTTTCAGAGCAATTGTAATTGTGACGGTAATTACTACTTTTTTGGGCAATGTAATTATAACTGTAATTTATTACTTTTTAAAAGTAATCTTCCAAGCTCTGCCTATGCATCAGCCCTAACTGGATCCTTCAGTCCTGGTTCTATTTGCTCAGCAGCAACACAGTGGAACAAAGCGGAACTCACACCCTCCATAAATGAAAACCACAAACTCAGAATTATAACTGAAATGAATACACCGGTTTATTGATGTACAAAGCTTAATAGCATTATGGGATTGATAGAAAATAAAACAAAGATAATATTGGAATTACAGCAATTTAAAATAACATGGAAAATATGTTTAAGCAATGTGATTATCTCTCTCTCTCCATATATATCCATAAACTAATTAATGATTAATGATGAGGTGTATTCGCAGTAAAATAAAAATATGGACTATTAAAATTAGAACTGATAAAGCAAACATTCAAAATGAATAATGTATTTTCCTCCTAACTCCCTCCAACCCAACTACATGTGTATTTTTGCTCTACATGTCCTAGAATATTAGATTAGATTGGAGTATTAGAAAGTAATAGTTACCTATGAGTGAGGAGGCCTGAAGCCTTCCACTTGGGCAAAGCATGTGAAAGCAGGGCAGAGCAGAGCAAGAGGAAAAAGTAATCCAAGGGCAATCCCCCCCAAAGAACTTCTCACTTGCCAAAATGAGAATACTGACCAGCAAACTGGATTAGGAGGTATAAATTATCCAATAAATTTACATTAATTTCAGTAATTGTGGGTGGACCTGTATAATAATACATCAGTCTGGGAGGGGGACAAAGTGCTCATCCAGACGACTGTAAAATGTGTGACATGATCGCTTTGTGTTTTCATTATTTTTCGGTCGTCCATATGACGCCGCACGCTTTGCACATTTTTGCGCGGTTAAATCAGCTCCTGCAATACCGCAAATCATGCGATTTGCTTTTTTAAACCGGGAATCATCCTCTGTACCTTCAGGCACTCGGATGCAATACCGCGGACTTTACAGCTGTAGGCGTTTGATGGGCGACTCTTGGGCGGTTCCCCATATCCCTTCCCTCATTCTCAGCCAATCACGTATTTCCACTGTTGCACATGTGCGTGAATGATCAGGGAAAGCCTGGGAAAAAGGAACCTATCACAGCAATGGTGTGGTGTTGGGGGGCCCCTGCAACTTCTACTGTGCAGATGCAAAAAAGCACATTTGCGCAGAAGCAGCAACAGTGGTTAATTTTTAGCCAGCCTGCAAATTGGGCAGCCACTCAGGGTGAGATCTGCAATTGTGGTTGTTTGTAAACTTTTTCAAGGGAGAAGATATTTATCTTTGCCTAACCTCCACCTCCCACCCCTCACCCCCCTCATCAAATGCCCTTCTTGAACGTATTGGTCTTTGCTTCCAGGCATCCAGAGTCGAGGGAGAGGGGGGGAGAAGAGAAATAGAGGCTTTCCTCTTGGATTACAGACACTCACCACCCTTAGTCAATTTCGCTTTCCTTCCTGCAAGGCTACTCTCTTTGAGTCTTGTCAATTTCAGCCACAGCCTGCAGGTTCTCTGTAGTCCAGCTGAGCGGAAAAGCATACAGTGGCTTTTGCGAAATATCACAAATACAAGCAAAAAACCCACAGGAATTGTTGGCATATAAGTGGTTTGCTAGAGCGTCTCAGCCACCCGCAACCATAGAGACTGGTGGTCTACCTTCCTAGACATAACACATTGTTACTTGCTGTTCTGGAGAAATAAGTGGAATTGCAATCATGTGTATCTCCAGAAATGTTAAAGGTAGAAAAACATACAGTCGGTTTTGTGAAATATCACAAATACAAACAAACAAAAATACAGGAATTATAGGCATATAAGTAGTTTGCATGTTTCTTTTATCAGAGGGAATACAGCAAAGCCTGTGCTGGTCGCTTCAGCACAGATTGACACAGCAGCACGCAGGGCTGTTTGCCCACATTCTCTGTCCGAGCCAAGAGCGGCCACCCGTGGGGGGGGCTGTTTGCTTCCCTCAGGGGCAGCATTCCTGCCGCCGAGCTGCATAATGGTCCGGGGCTGAACCCTGCAGTGAATGAGCCCAAGGGTTAGGGGGGTATTCGCTCGGGAATTACAAGCGCTGATCCCTTGCACTGCCCACAATCCCCCTGGATGGTCAGGGGCACCTGGAGACACCCCCCCTGGCCAGCGCTGCTCCAGAGTGGTGAGCAACAAGGAACTCTATTACAGCCACTACTACCAAAACATCAGGAAATTCAAACTTTCGCACTCGTACGTTCAAGCGCATGCGCCTTGTTGTGCTTTGTTGCAAAGGGGGAGAGGAGCATATGTCATATTTTTGCAGACCAATTGGCTGATAGGGGGGAGTGTTATGGGCAGAGCTGGGAAAAAGCGCGAAGAAGTACAGGTCCTTTCGCTGCGTGTGTGGGTGCAAAAAAATGTTTTTTTTATTGGGAAAGAGCGAACAAACACGCAAAGTGAGGACTGTCAGATGATGAACCAGATATGGAAAACGTGGATTATCCTGCTCCGTTTGGATGAGCCCAAAGAGGACCATCTGAGACCCCCACGTCAGTAATTTTCCACTGGTACATTTGGCATATTTTCATCTCGGCTCACACACATATGTTATTCTTTCACTTAGATATTGTTTTGTCCCTCAGGCAGCTGTGTACCAGTGTCTTATCAGAAGCTCTTCTCTGGCAGCAGAAAGTGTCAATGCTTTGAGGACATCCAAGCTGATATCCAAAAATGACACACACGGCACAAAAGTGCTACCTGTCTTGGTTCATGGCTTCAGAATGTTCCCTAGTCTGTGCATCCACTTTTAACGTAACTGTCACAGTAGATCAGCCTTTCCCAACTAGTGGACCACCAGATGTTGTTGGACCACAACTCCCATCAGCCTCAGCCAGCATTGCCAATGGTCAGGAAACATGGGAATTGTAGTCCAACAACATCTGGTGGCCCATTAGTCAGGAAAGGCTGCAGTAGATCTTATACAGACCTACCACTGACCAAATTAACAGCCACATTCATTTGAATCCTCCCTGGGATCAGCAACTCTGCCAATCAAACTAACCATGTGCAGCTGAATACTGTTAGAATCTTAGTGCAGACATTTATGCTCAACATGCAAAGGCTGGGAGAAAAGGGAATGGGGCTGGCTCACATGGGTATTTTGGGAGCAGGCCTATCTCCATACCTAGTCTGAGCCCCCATGTGTTCTTTTGAATGCCTGAAAGGGCTTATGTAAGTTTAAGAACTGGTGCCTACATGCTTATATTTCTTGTTCTCTCCTTATCCTTTCGCCCCCTCTTTTGGGTCATGCCTGTTAGAGTGTAAGCCTGCAGTCATGGACTGTCTTGGCTGTGTTTGCCTTAATATTTAAGTGCTTTATAAATAATAAACAAAACAGGATGCAACCTGAAGTCCTACTTTAGGTGTCCTGAAGGACTGGAAATATGCCTAGCAGAACGTCTTGTTTCCCCCCCCTCCCCCTTTGAATGGCAGACAGCAAACTCTCCTCAGTTTCCAGAGCAGTTTTCCACGCAGCAGGCATGGAGATGCTGTTTGACAGGAACAAGTCCATATCTCCTGTGGGCATGCAGAACTAGCTGTGTGGTTCTTTGGATCCAAAATTAAGGCACTTTCAAACTTTTACCTATGAATGCTAAACAAAATAATTTTTAAAAGAATTCTGAGGGTTTTTCTGGAATTTAGATTTGGTATTGATTTCTGCATGCCAATGCTAACTTTAATTTATTCACAAAGGCACAAGTTTGGGTGGCAGTGACAACTGCATTGCGAAAAAGCATACTTCAAGGTTCCCTGAGGTTTCCACAACACAGAGCATTCTGGTGGGCGAGAACTATTTGGTTATTTGATGTTTCAAAAATAGGTCAGCAAATAGTAAAAAGTTAGAGAATTAAAAAAACCCTAAGGTCCATAAATCAAAAGTTTGACTTAATTTTTTTTTTGTATTAGAAAACCTAGGATGTTTCTGAACAATGCTCTAAAAATGCACCATCTTGTTGGTTTGACAATTTTTTAGCTTGATTTATTCCAGGGTTTTGATTGTTCTGTCAGTAATCAGTTTGTCTGGAAGTATGAAGGTGCCTTTGAAGAAAAAGTATGTGAACCATAAGTTCCCTTTTGAGCCTTTATGATAAAAAATAATAAGCTAACACCTGACATGCCTTTATTAAAATAAGCTATTATTAATATAATAACAACACCTGACTTCAAGATAGGATGTCAAACCTGTAGCTATTTCCCATCAAATAAGACATGTATAGTTGCTTTGAGGTGTAACCCAAATCAGAAAGTGACGTCCTCCCTCTATCCCAAAATTGTATCATAAAAGTGGACCCACATGGCAAAGTTGCACTTAACCATGAGATAGATCTAGACTTTTGTGTCAAGGTCATGCTTAACTAGGACTTTCGTCATTCAGGTGTTATAAGCGCTGAGCCAACTCCAGAATCCCCACATGCACTGGGTCCACTCCAGTCTTCCTGTGTTTAGTGGGAAGGTCTGAAGGGGGGTTATAAGTATATTTGGATGAGAAAGCTTAGAAACCTTCCCATGAACAGGAACCCATGTTATCAGGATTCCCCATCACAAGGAGGCTGATAAGCACATTGAAAGAAGACACTAAGAAATCCCCCTTCAGGTCTTCCCATTCAATGTGGGAAGGTTGGAGTGGAGACGGAGGGGCTGGAATTCTTGGCCCCTATTCTTACCAATTCCTTATTCAGGTATGACACCTGAACAGGGCTTGGAAAAATGGAAATGGACTGCCTTCAAGTCGATCCCGACTTATGGCGACCCTATGAATCAGGTTTTCATGGTAAGTGGTATTCAGAGGGGGTTTACCATTGCCTTCCTCTGAGGCTGAGAGGCAGTGACTTGCCCAAGGTTACCCAGTGAGCTTCATGGCTGTATGGGGATACGAACCCTAGTCTCCCAGGTCGTAGTCCAACACTCTAACTGCTAAACCACACTGGCTCTTGAACAGGGCTTACTGAATTTAATCTCCTTGTCTTCTTGGCCCGACACCACCTGCAGGCCCTCACAGCCAGCTCCAAGACAGAGTGGTTTCCTGATGACAGAGATGGAAGTTGTGTAGACCAGAGCAACCCTCCCCCCATCCCTGCAGCCTGTGCTGGTGTTGCACCGAGTATCCAGGTGGGCAAAGCTGTGTCAGATCAACTCCTCCCAGCTCACCCACCCAGGTCTCAGTAATGCACACCAAATTGGCACTGATCTAGCATTAAACAACAGCACACACAGGCCAGTGGGCACTGCAGATGAGCAACGAGGAACCTGTCCATGTGAGGAGTAGGAGTGAGGAACAAGGCATAGATAGCCTTGCTTTTGTCTTCTTTGGTAGCTTACCAC
The DNA here is from genome assembly GCF_030035675.1 of Rhineura floridana. NCBI lineage: Eukaryota > Metazoa > Chordata > Lepidosauria > Squamata > Rhineuridae > Rhineura > Rhineura floridana. The sequence goes on along the minus strand of NC_084481.1, from coordinate 41,279,237 downwards.
CTCCCTATGGCTATACCTCCCTCTACCCATGATCAATGAGATTGGGGTGGCATCACCCACGTCCCTCCTTAATAAGACTCCTCCTAAACACCTGATATGGGCACACCAACAAAACCTACCTGAACCAGTTATCCCAGTAGGCCTCTGAGAGAATTGGGAACAGTCAGACTCGTTCAGTATCTTTTACACAGGGCCCTTCTACTCTACTCTCCCCCCATCTCCTACCCAGGGAGGGCCAGCCTTCTGCTAGTTGCAGACTCTCACTCTGAAGGCATCTGGTGACTTTCTCCTAACATTCAGTTCACTGAATAGACTCTCACCCTGCGCAGAAACTACACATGTGCCATACTACCAATCTCCTCTAGATGGGTAAAAAAAAATTGTAGAGAGTAGCACCCTTGCACTCAGGACTCCTTAAGGGGATCCCCAAAGGACTACCTCCTTCGGTGGTGACCCCGCTGGCGGCAGACCCACCGTCTAAGGGCAGCCGGGCTTTTGTGTCCCCTGACCCAGGCAGAAGTTGATGCAAGAGACTGCAAGATTGACTGCAGCCCCTCTTTGGAGTTCAGGGTCAGGCAGGGGGTCCCAGTCCTTGCAGCACTTACCAGGGACCTCAGCTGTCTCAAGAGACAGCAACCCAGAGGATCAAATAAGCAAGCACCCAGATGCTCAAGTACTCACTCCCATTTTACCGTTGATATCCCTTCCAACCATCTGTGTCTATAATCCTATGATTATTCAAAATGTAACGGTTACTTCTGTTAGACAGTACAGAATTAAGTGATGCAAGCAGTTAAGATGTCCTTTTGCAAAAGCTAACCTTTGTTTTTATTGTATTATATTTTATTGCATGGTTGTTTTATTAACTTGCAAACTGCTTTGATGTTTTTAACAAAATAGCAGTATACAAGTATATTTATAAAGAAAGAAAGAAGGCCTGCGACATAACATAGCTAGCATCACATTCACGGCCATTCTCATCAAGGAAGGGTGAGGGGTTGCATCTTTACATGTTATGGTTTATCAGCCTTTCCATCTTTGCAGTCTTGTGACGTCATTGCATTTACAGTTTTCCCACCCCCACTCCAATTCCTTGGGTGCCACTTGCAGGGGAATAAGGAAGTGCTGAATGCGATGCTATATCACATCATGTGTTTCTTTCATTAAAACATGCCATTATTATGTGTGTGCCTGTGCCTCCATGTCATCTAGTTAGGCCCTTTGTTCCAACAAAATGAAAAGGTTGCTGACAGTATTTTAAACAAATGTGATTGTTTATTTATTACGTTTAGATATATATTTAAATGTGATATATGTTAAGCTTTTTTCTTCAAAAATATATTAAAAAGACAGTTTGTAAATGGACTAAGGCCACTTTCCAATATTAACTGGTTTATTAGGGTGATAATGCCAGAGCAGGCCTTGTTTGCGTGTGAAGCTGGCTGACTACAGACAGTTTTTGACATGTAAATTCACAGCTCTGAGTGCCTCTACTGAGTTTTGCAGAAGAGAATTGGTCTATTTGAGTTATCCTGCTTTGATTTTCCCAAGAAAATCAATATAATAAAGTAATTCTTTCCTGCCATCCACCTCTGTGCTAAGCTCTTCTGAGAACAGTCAGAAGGTGTTTCTTCTTCAATTATTTCTGGCTTGTTTGCATTAAATCCTTTCAAAGGGACCCATGTAGACGCACAACCTTAATAAAGATGTCTCCCTATGAAATAAGCTAAATAAAATTTTACATTTAAGGTGAGTAAGAACCAGTTATGGAGAAAATTGCTCAATATCTCTTTCATCCTAATTTCTTTTTTTCCCCATGCAAAACCTGCTGCAGCTATATATAGGGGTAAGAATTTGATATGGCATGCATAATTCATGCTCCTGGCCTTTGTGCCTTGCCCTTATCTTTGCCATCCTATGTATTTAGATGAGGCAAACATTATTCTCTCCTGCTATCAACACAATTTGGAGGAGGAGAGCACAATGCAAGTGATGCAGCACCCTTAAGGCAAAAATTCTTATTTCATGCTCCACATTAGTCAATGGTACATTTCTAGTGTGTTTCTTTTAAGACATACTCTTGTAGGGCCCCAGAATAACAGATCAGGCATCTAAGAATGCGGAACTTAATCATGGGGCTTTCCATTTGACTTCGCAATAAAGGTTTTAATTTAACAAACAGCAGAGGGAATTCAGCTGTCTTTTGCTGGCTGGGAGAATTTCATTTAAAGTAGAATTAGTGGTTATGGATTACCACTTTGCTGTGATCAGCTACAAGGAGTGACATGGTATAGTGTAACTGATCGCTGATCGTTTAACAGTCAGCAACATGCAACAGAAATTATGTGTGAAAACAAACATGGGATTCCTGAAGTCTGGAAAACGTGCTTTCAATACTGACAAAAATATACTTATGAGCCAGCTAAGAGATACCTTAATTTTTAAAAATATTTTCAAGGGACAAAGGCGTTCAGAACAGGTTAACATTTTTGCACACAATTTGTGAAATATTATTGCAAAGTTGATATAACCTTATGTGTATTTAAAATAGCACATGTTTTATGAATCTTCATTACTGCAAAGACAACTTGTTTTAGATGTCATTAAATAAGACATGGTATGTTTATTTTCATTAAGTAATATCAGCACAATTTCCTAAAGACACGAACTATGATGTTAAGCATATTTATTTATTTACACTATTTATGTACCATCCAATAACAAAGTTATCTGGGCAATTTACAAACATAAAATTTAAAGGAGAATAAAAGTAATAGAATTAAACTAACGTAAAACTTGCAGCAGTGAATAACAAAGGGCAACATCCAGCGATGACCATCTACTGGCACAAGGGAAATCTGCTAATGTAATGGGATGTCTACTTTTTGTTTCTCCTTCTCCATTCCCTGCCCCCTCCCCCCGGGCACGTGTGCCCACAAAATCTACTCCAAGAAAGTCTCTGAAGGGGGAGAAGAGGAAAGAGAAGCCCTGTTGCATGGGCAGACACATTGAACAGATAAGATCAAAAGCACTAAACATTTTTAAGACAAAGGCCTGGGAAAATGAAAAGGTGTTCATGTGGTATCAGCAGGGTTGGCGCCAGGCATGACTGGGCCCTAGGGCACCAGCCTGTCCCGGGTGTGCAGCTCCTTCCTGTTCCATCTACCTCTCTCCTTTCTTCATAGCTGCACACACTGAGCGTGCAGGGCTGCCATCAACCAAGATGGCAGCGAGGCTTCTCTGAGGGGCTGATGCCCCTGCAGCCATCTTGGTTGATGGCACGCATGTGCAGTATGCTACATGCGCGCACATGCCTGCCATCAAACAAGATGGCGGTAGGGGCATCAGCCCCTTAAAGAAGCTTTCTCTGCCGTCTTGGTTGATGACAGCCCTGCACGTGCAGCAGCACAGACAGGAAAGAGGTAGGTGGAGCAAGCGAATGGGCGGGCAGCCTGGAAGGTCCCTCCCTGCTATATGCAGCAGGGACCCTGCTGCGGATTGCAGAAGGGGAGCACTGCTCTCCCATCCTAATGAGGGGCCATTCAGGGGCCCTTGGCCAGGGTCTGACCTGGCCGCCTTTTGGCGCCGGCCCTGGGTATCAACCCCCCACTCTGCCAACACAGGCACTTGGAAGGCTTCTCTGTGGAGGGCATTCCAGAACTAGGACACTACCACTGCAAAGGCCCTGTAATAATGTTAGGGTCCAGGTAAGTCTTTGTGGAAGAGACAATCCATCAGGTAACCTGGCCCCAAGCCATTATGGCTTTAAAGGTTAATAGCAGTATTTTGAATTGGGCCTCGAAATGGACTGGGAGCCAGCGGAGATGACAAAGTATTGGCATAATGTGATCTTATTAGACAATCCTAACTTGGATCAGCTGAACTTTCTCAATCATTTTCAAAGGCTAACCACACGTATAACACACTTCAGTAATCGAAATGAGCGGTTAGCAGGGTAATTGTAGCAATGCTATCTCTGTCTAGACAGTCACTGTTCAGATGGCATTGTAGCTAAATATTATGAGTGTACATTAAGAATCTGACCAAAGCCAGCACAAATCATTCTGTTTCATTGGAGGCTTTTTGTTTTGTTGCAACCCTAAAAAGTGAAATTTCACGCAATTACTTGTGGGACCCCTCATCCCAGACCCTGGTAGGTGATGGGGGCTGTCATCTTTTGCCTCTACCATGGTCTTGATCTGGATTGGACACCCTCTGGATCATGACCAAGGCTCCCATTGGCACGAATCAGAGACTTCCTCCTGATGCAATAACAGGTGCAGGGACTCTGGTCCGGATGGGGACTGAAGCAGTGACAAAAAGTGAAAGCCTCTCTATTCCCCACCAGGTTCTGGATCAGGATTCCCTGTGCCTACTGTTTATATCTTTTCAAAACTATCCACATGTTTGCTAATTTTTTTAATGGTGACAGGCTTAATTTTATCCTTAGAGGGTCTTTTGTTTGGCAGAACCAAGGCTTCAGAGCTTCTCATCTTAGGAGGTATCCATGTAGCATAGGAGTGGGGAACCTTTTTGGCCTGATGGTCCAGATCTTTGTCTCCCCCCCCCCTGCAGGCCAACGTTGCTAGGTAGATGGTGCCACACACATATCAATCATCTGGCATCATGTTGGGCAGTCCCCCCCACCTGTCAAAGGTGTCTCACGGGGGGAGGGATCTGCTTCATCAGCACATTCCCCACAGAAAATATGCAAGCAAAGCAGCACCCAGCACGACTGAATTTTCTTCTCCCCAGCTGAAGAGCAGAGGGTTCAAACCTGCTGTCTGCAGGAGTGTGCTTCACCAATGTATTCCCTGTAGTAGATATTACCTGGTGATGTCAGGTGATTGGCAAATGGGCATGGTTTGGGGGAAATGGCCTCAGGGGCCAAATTGGACCCCCTCATGGGCCAAGATTGGCTTGTGGACTTGATGTTCCCCACCCCTGATATAGCTCCTGGTGTGTTAAGTTTCTGTCACTTCTTGAAAGACCTTTTTGTTTAGGCAGGTGTTAATCTCAGGTAGCCAACTTATACTGCTGAGATTTCTGCCATATCTCTTCTTTTATGCCCTGTAATTTGTAATAATTTGTTTTTACCTGTTTTTAACAGTTTATTGTCTGTAAGCTGCCTTTGCAGTGGAAAAGCAGGATATCAATCCTCTTATAAATTAATTTAAACAAAATGAAACACTTCTCATGTTTTATCCTGGTATGTACATCTTTGAATTCCATCCTCCTCCAATGCCTTTTGACCAGCGAAACTGGAGAGGAATAGAATCCTGAGGTCATAGCTAGTCAAAGGTGAATTTTGGATTTGTGAAGCATTCAGAAGCCATTCTGTAGCTTTTCAAACCTACATTGGATTCTAATGGCACTAGTAAACAAAACAGAAGTCTGGGATATTCAGAAAGATATGATGTTGGAATCCCTGCTTTGAAGCAGGTCACCAAAGTCACACGAGACACAAATATACGAATTTGGTGTCAGATTTGATTGAATACACAATCCATGTTGAATGCTTCTGCTGACCTAATCATGCAGACAAGTTTCAAAACTTGGCTGGTGCATGAATACCAATATTTATGAGCTGAATTGAAAAGAAATTTTACAGTTCAAGAAATATTTATGAAAGATTCCTCAAAGCATTCCTGGTCAACATGCAGCTCAGCTTTAGAAAGACATAAATATTAGCTGAAAGCCATTAACAGCATGGAGTTGTTTTTTTTAAATTCCACTGATTAGGACAGTGACATGTGAGCTGTTTTATTTGATCATATTTCACAATAAGTTATTTCACGCTATGACCCCAGTTTTACTGTTCCTGCATGCAGCTGCCTGTGCAGGTCCTTAAAAAAGAAAAAAGGTTGCCCATCCCTGGCCTAAAACTACAATATAAAATGAATGCAAATTGTAAATCAGCAAACTAAAATTTATTTGACTTATCAAAAATAAACAAATAAATAATTTGGATTAAAACTGATGGTATGAATATTATTTCAAATACTTATTAAAGAGACTTGTGTGTCTGAGTAATGAATTTGGAAAACTCTTATTTCAATTGCACATTAGTAATAGTGTTTCCTTTTAAGTTGATGACACCACTATTTAAAGACTTGATGCATTTTGCTGATGATTTAAATGCACATTCCATTCAGAAAATATTTTGTCTCTTAGTCACTTGGTTCCAAAGTCCAGTGTGTGTCTCAGTGCACATAGACGGGTAACCTTGTATGCACCTACTGGACCATTAATTTGTATGGAGGAAACAGGTCCATACTAGGGATATACATTGGCCACAACAATTTGGATCTACATTCGTTGCTTTGGAAAGCAGCCCAATCTGTTTTGAGTCTATCTGTGATCTGTCCAATTTCCTCTTGGTTTGGATCTGAATCAGCTTTGTTAAATATGGTCTGTTTCCCACCATTCACTATTATAGGAATTTTTTTTTAAATGGGTATAACTTTTTTTCCTTTTAATTGAAGTAGGTGAAATTTGCAAGCATAGGAGCCTCTGCAGGCTGGATTAAGCCTGCCATATTACATGCAAATACATTCTGGGGTTATTGTCCCAGGCACTCTTAACTTTTGGGTTTTTTTCCGAACTTGGAAACATCCATATTTTTTTTCATTTGGGTAGAATTGGATAAAATTTGGAGGCATAGTTGCCTCTTCTAAGGGGATATAGCCTGCCATTTTTCAGAATGATAGCTGCAGTGGTTCATCCACAAGGACAGACATTACTGTTTTAGGGTGGGTACAATAGGAATCATTTAACCTCTTCTAGCGTTTTGTGTGCAATTGGTCTGAACTTTGTTGACATGAGAGAGATGCCCTTGGGTAGAAAATCTGCAAAATTGCAAACAATTAGGTCCATCCATTGGTTTTGTGCTAGGAGTCCTTTAAGCAACAAGGGAAAAAAACCCAGAATGAAAACAAAACAATTAAAGCTATTCTATAGCTGAAGAGAGGAAGAAAGAGAGATGGCACTGCCTCTCCCCCCCCCCAAAAAAAACTAGACAAACTCAAAGGAGGGGAAACTGGGAAAACTGGATACTAGAAAAAACAGAATGAAAAGGAACTCACATGAACCAGCCTTATAACTAAAGAAGGGGATAATGGGGATAACAGTTTAATTTGGCACAAACAAATTCAAACGGAAAAACTGAGAAGAAAAAAATGAATTAAAACAAGATAAGCAAAGGCAGTGGAGAGTATTATTGGTAAACAAATTGGAAAATGATTGGAAATGGTGGGGGGAGAGAAAAAAAGAGGTGCTGCCTAGTCCACCACAACTCTTCCAAAAGTCCTGCTGCCTCATAGAGACAAAATGTGCAAAGAATGGGCATGTGAAACAAACTATTTGTCTGTGTTTCTCCCCAAACATCTAGCTTACCATTGAAAAGCTAGACTTGTCCATCACAATGAGCCCTCCCCCCTGAGCCACAACAGACTGTTTCTCTTATAGTTGTCTGGGTTTCACTTTTACCCCCCCCGCACACAAAAAAGTCTGCAGCATTTTTTGATGAATGAGTTGGCAGACTAGTAAGAGGTTGGGTTGGGGGAGGGGGAGGAGTGCAGCTGATCCAGCTCAGAGTGCCTTGTTAACATTGCAGTTTGACTTAGGCAAATTAGAAGCACCCAAAAGAACCCTGACTCAGATTTCACGCAGAGCTGCCACACACTCCTAATCCATACAGCATTGTCCACACTGCCTGATTTGAGTTTTTCATGATAGCTAGGAAGGAATATGGTGACAGGCTATCGCCCCATTCATTAAAATGCTATAGCTGATGCTATATTGCTAACATAATAGAAACACAGGCATACTAGGTAAGATGTTTTGCCCATCCAGTCCAGTAATTACTCTGACTGGCAGCAGTCCTTAGGCAGAGGTCTCCCCCATCACATGGTATCTGATCCTTTTATCTGAAGGGTCAGGGATTGAACCAAGGACCTTCTGCGTGTAAAGAATGCAATCTTCTACTGAGCTGTGGCCCTTCCTAAGAAGACTTGGGAAATTGTGTTCTTATAAGTGAGGCCAGTTTGGGGATAGCCAAAGAACAACTCTACCTTTGACATTCTTTTCACAACCATAATATCTGTATGCTCTTAATTACAATGGTTGTAGAAGATATAGTTGTGGCTGTAGTAGGACAGGTCAAAAATATGCCTCTGCTTTCCATGTGAAGTGATGGAGGACACTTGCTGGAACACGGATTGGAAGCTCAAGACATTGTAGTTCTTTACATTTTTATCACAGTTTATCCTTCTAAACAGGAGTCTTGTAGTCCTCACTGGACAAATGGTATCGGTGGCTTCCAGCTCTTGGAACTTTCAGTGACAGCAGCTGCTGGAGATGCTGGGAGGACAGTGATTCATGAAGTGCTTTGTCCAGAGTTCTTGCTTCTGTGGCTGCTTTGCCTGACTCACAGTAGCCACAGGAATGGGAAGAAAAGCCCCCTCGCCAGAGGTTTATGAAGCACCAGGCATTGTAACACATGAGGGCCATTCACAAGGGCCCTTTGCATGTTCACTAAATGCAGGGAAGGAGGCATTCCCTGCTGGCCTCGACCCCAACATCGCTATACCTGCTGGGTTGGCTGTCCTTCCTGACCACCAGGCATTCGGCAGAAGGTCTGAATGGAATGCTTAGGCCTGTACAAGCCTGGCCATGCTTTGAGATCAGCACTGGAGGCCATGCTCTCGGACCTGCCAATAAGAGCTATTAGGCTGGCAGGGACCAGGGACCAGGCTATCAGTGGTGGCCCCACATCTTTGCAACTCCCTCCCTAGTGAGGTACATATGACATCATTGTTTCTGTTTTTTTAAAAATTTTGAACATTTTTTTATTCTAATTCATGCTGTGCTGGGAAAAATCAAAGGGAACTGCTGCAGCTTTTTAATGTTGAATTGTGTTGTAATTTTTTATTCTGGTCCATGGTTAATTAATGTTCTCTGCTGGGAAAACTTAACTAAAGCTGGTTTTAACTTTGAAATTGTGTCTTCTAGTATTTCTGTGTTTTGATGTTTGAAATGTTTTGGAAAGTTTTCTATAAGCCACCTTGCGAGGGCAATGTGCCCTGAAAAGTTGGGTGGAAATATGTGAAATAAAATACATTACGCTAAGATACTACTGTCCAAGGCTGTGTTCTTTTATTACAGCCATGTCAGACCATGCACAAATGAATTAAAAGAGCAGAAATGTTGATTTACATAAGAGACCACCACCACAAAAGAAACTAAATTCTGTGTTGTTACTTCCCTGACACTACTTTCCCACATTGGAATAATGTCAGAACTTTCTGAGAAGTACATGTGTGTGTTCTGTTTTCCAGGCAAGCAGATAGATAGAACATTTTTCCGTATTATCCGACCATCCCCTACTGAAGCCAGCATTAACCTAGAGAAGCTACCTTCTCACATTTCCTTAAAGCATTGCCATTGGTGCAGGTGTCTCTGAGGCAGGTTCCTGTCAGCTTATGCAGCCTGTCACTCTGGGCAGCGTCAGATTTCCTCAGGGAAGTTTAGCAGGCCCCACACTGTCCTGCTTCGTCCATTTTGTGCTCTGGCATCCAAGGGCTGAGCTGTGGCTTCCCATTAAGCTGTAACAGATAACTCAAAAGAAATCTCTGTGGTAAATCTGCTTTCCAGCACCTGGTGCATTTCCTCTAATGAAGCCTTTTCCTCTCCATGATATGAATCCATTAGACACCGCAAAGCCAGAGTATGTAAAATATTTTGTTTATCTGGCTCTCCTCAAAGGTGCTGTCTGTCATCATAGATGTGTGCAGTACATATAGCTGCAGCATCGCTGAAAGAGGACATAAAGTGTGAGGTGATTAGATTTATAGCGAACATAAAAGGCAAAGTCTCTAATAACCGTAATTCCCAACTTCAATCATAATACCAATATTAAAGCCAAAGGTTCCCCAAGTATTTTTTCCCCTTTTAGGTTCCTAAAAATATCTTAATTGTAGCTTCAGTGTTTTGCCTACAGTACTTCACCTCTCATTTAAAGGAAAGGAAGTTGTCTGTCAATTGGAGATAAAAATGAAATGAAATACTGAGGGGTTAAAGAAAAGATGAATTGCTGTGTTTGTATGTTATGCAATTAAAGTGAACACAGAAGGAGTCAGAAATAATTCTGACAGGCTGAGAGAAAGTGTATGTGATAAGCTAGGAAAGTACAGCACAAAAGTAAGGGACAGAACATGAGGGCTGTGTAGGTTTGGGTGTGCGTGTGTGTTATAGTCTGTTTAAAATGTCACCTGTGTTTGAACACAGGTTCATAAATTCATAAACTTTTGAAATAACTTGAAATTCTGACAAGAAATACTAATATACTGTACACAGAAAGGGAGACATGCACATCTAGGGTGTTCTAGGTAAGACAGTGAAAGAGACTTGCAGTTTGTGGTGCAAGAATGTCCCTGGCTTTCTGTGTGAGTTTTTTTTAAGAACAACTGTCAGAAGTTCACAGAGTTTCTGGTCAAAATGGGAAAGGAGGGATCACATTTTTGTACTTGGCCCAGAAATTCCTGCTGGCAGTCATGTGTTGGCTCCCATTTTGTTTGAAAAGGGAGTCTGTTTCTAATTTTCTCTATATATTTATAGAGGAATTTGTGGAATTAAACCACTTAAAACATAAATATCAAATTGTATGCTTGGCTACTTGTAATCTGATCTTCTGAGCTTTACCCAGATCCAGCCCAGCTTTAGCCCCCCGTAGTGACGTAGGAACAGCTATTGCCATCTTTCCGCCATACAGTCATTCCCTCTAGTCCTATTGCTGCAAAGCTATGCTGTGAAAGGGGCCTGTAAAACTCTGCTGAAAGAAAACTGGAGGGGTGTGTATGTGTGTGTGTCTTTTAGATGTCAGGGCTGAAAGGTCATAATCAAGCACAGGATGTCTAGATACTTCTGTGAAGACCACTGTTTGTGCTGCTTCCGGTAATGCAAATGTACGAGGTTTATAGGACCAGGCTGTCCATATGGTGGCTACTTATGCAGCACCAAAAAAGAGGAAATGTTTCCTGGTTAAAGGGGACAAATATTTGCATAACTTCGATTCATGTGTTTATGAGCATTTATAGTCTGCCTTTCACTATGTGGTGCCTGGACGGATTTAATACAGGGCAATACAAGTAATACATAAGCATTAGTTGTGAGGGATATTCTGATCACATCCTCTACCCCCAAAGGCCTGGGCAAAAAAGGTGTATCTTGACCTGACCTAAGAATGTATACAATGATGAGTCTAGATGCACCTTGGAGGGGAAGACATTCCACAATCTGGGGGTCATGACAACAGTAAAGGCTCATGCACCTCCATCCCATAAACTTCAGAGTGTGGCAGAACTGCCATCAGGGCATCCCCTGCAGTTCTCAGCACCTGGGCAGCTCTAAATGGGTAGAATATTTTTGTTTATTATTATTTTTCTTTGTTTGTTTTCTTTTCAGCATTCAGCACATAACCCAGATGTTGTGGTCATTGCCCTCAATAGTTATGTGGTCATTTTTTTTAATGTTCCCATTTATTTATTCACTTTGTACCCCATCCAGTCCAACAAGTTCCCAAGGCAGCTTTCACAAAGTTGAAATTGCAATAAAACAAAAACCTGAACATTAAAAACACCACAATATATAAAAGCAGTATTTTCTTTCCTCGATGGGATACACCAATCTGGCTGCATATGTTTACTGCACATGTCTTCCAAGGAAATCATTAACATTTGGTTTATGTTGCATTTTTACTGGATTTACTGCTTTGCAAAAGGAAGGTGTATATAAACATTCAGTGTTCCATGAAGCAAATGAAGTATGTTAGACATCTGATATACTGTAAAGCCTTTTAGCTTTTGAAAAATGCCCTTTCCACCGTATGTGCCTTCAAATGGTCTCTAAATAATACTTGTCTTCAGCTGATTGCATCAGAGAGTTTAACTGGGGCATCCAAAGGGTGACATCTAAAATTGCAGAGAAGTTTATGATCTTTTGAAATCCTAGAATACGTTTTGCTAATTCAAAATGGAAAAAACAAAATTGGTCTCCCGGATTAATGAAATGTGTCATTACTAGTAGAAGGAATTAAGAGGCGGACATTTCTTAGTATGCTCATTACTAGTATGTTAACTGGAACGTAGAAACTCTGGGACCGAAAGAGCTAATTCAAGTGTGATAAAGGCTGGGGTGTGCCTAGTGTTTTTGTTTTGTTGTTGTTTTATTCCCCACCCCTGATTTGAACTGAAGATGACCATATGCAATATCACATATTGCTTTTGAAATGCCACCAACTCTTAAAAGTAGCTTGTGTTATGGCACAGGCGGGTGCAGCTGAAGACACACATTCACCCCCACCCCTCGGAATGCTGAAATGGTTGGGCAGTGCTTTGGATCCCAGTATAGAGAAGTGAATACATTGAAATCAGTAGGAACCTTTCTTTATAGATTTACAAATGTCAAAGGCCACTTCCAGATGAGCAGCTTCTAATTGTGGCTCTTCCACTGTAAGCTACAAGCAGAATTGAAATAGACTTTCTACATTGTCTAGGATATCACACTTTTTCTGTTTGCACAATCCCACCATGTTCCATTCACATCAGTAGGCATGATATAGCTGCTGTTGATGAGGAAGGGAAAGGTCCAATATACCTGAACAGCCATTAAAAAATGAGGATGTTCTATTACATGTGGTGGAGTTGTTTGCAGGTTAACATGTTATGGTCAGGGATTTGTTTTGGAATTGCTGGAATTATAAAGCAACCAGTAGCTCATGACCCCTCTCTAGCCCTTTTCTCTATTTTCCCAGATATGCAGGACAGTCTCTGTCGTAAAGATCTACTAGTATTTCTTCTAGTCAAAAAACAAAACAAAGAGTGTTTAATGTTTGCTTTGCACTGGAAATGTAGATTTGATTGGGGAAACTTTGTTAAAATGGTGGTGAGTGGAAAGGCACAGGGATATTTTTAAAGAAAAATATTTTTAAAATGAGCACCATAGCATTACAACACCCTTTCATTAAAGTGCTGTTTTGCTAACATTTTTTAAACAGTGATGGCTGGAAAGGCATTTTAGCCCTTGTTAAAAGACTGATTAAAAGAATAATAATTAATAAAATGGTGTCTGCCATAAAGGTTACAGAGACGGTGTGTTGAGTGGCAGCTATAGAGGTTTCCATGTCTACAGTGACATATCAGACATATCACATCTTTTGGAGAGAAGAAACAGCAACACTAAGAACCATCCACACTAATGAAGTGTGCAGTAGTGTTCCATTTTTTCCAGAGCTTGGAAAAGTTACTTTTTTGAACTACAACTCACATCAGCCCAGTCCAGTGGCCATGCTGGCTGGGGCTGATGGGAGTTGTAGTTCAAAAAAGTAACTTTTCCAAGCTGATTTTTCCCCAAAATGAAGATTTTCTGTTGTGTAAGAAAACAGAAGTTGCAGGAAAACACAGTAGAACAACAATTGGATGACAATGTCTGGATGTCCCAAAAAAGTGTGTGAATGAGACTAGGGCCATATCTACATCATACATTTAGAATACTCTTATACTACTTTAATAGTCATGGCTTCCCCCAAAGAATCCTGGGAGCTGTAGTTTGTTAAGGGTGCTGGAAACTGTAGCTCTGTGAAAGGTCTTCTATCAACTCTCAGCACCCTTAACAAAATACAGTTCCCAGGATTCTTTGGGGTGAGCCATGACAATTAAGATGGTACAAAAGTATTTTAAATGTGTGGTGTGGATGTGACTATGGTGATTCTACCACTTAAAATGCGTAATGTGGAAGCACTGAAATGCTTGAATCTGTCATGCTAAAGCAATACAATTAAATAGTTTACAATGGTAAAAATGACCACTAATGAACAATAGTACTGAAAGATTTTGTAGAGGGCCTGTGCATCTTAAGACAGCTTTTCTCTCATCCTCATCTTACAAAAGCTCACCACCAGCAGTAGCCCCTCTTAGGAGCAGCAGGGAGAGCAAAATCCATCCTCAATTCAGTGATTGTATTTCTTGCAGCCAACTGGGCTCTCTGCATCTGTGGCTATTAATTACTGTCAGGCCAACATTTTCAATGATTAATTTTCCTCTGTTGCTTAAAACAATAAGGGACACTTAGTGAATACAACACAAATAAAAAGGAGTACTTCTTTTGCCTTGTCCATATTTTTGACTGGTCTTTTTCCCCCCTTGGAGATGACCTACCTGTGGGAGAGCGGAGCACTGAAAGAAACTAGCCATTTTGGCATCTACAAAAAACACCACCACCAAACCCAAACCAGTTTGAGATCCTTGCTGCTGCTGAGTATGCGGTATTGGCCAATTAGTTGATTTCATTAAAAGAGGTGACCACTCCAATTATGACAGACTCAAGTGTTTTGCTTCTAATTAAGACCTTTGTCTTCTATAGGGGCCAAATTGTTTAATACTAGTTCATGGAGGTTAACTTTATAACTCTCAGAAACAATTCGGTAGGTCCCTACAGTTATGGAAAGAGGGTCATAGCTCAGCCTGAGGGAGATGGGGTTGGCTGGACCCTTTCTTTGTCTTGATGCTTTGCTGCAGATGTGTAGTCTTAGAATCATTGCATCATTTTGGAGTTGTAACGTAGGGATATTTCCTTCATGTGATGTAAGCTGGTACAACACAGTTGGAAGACAGCTGGACTCTTGGATTTTAGAGACCCAACTTCAAGTCTCTGCACACTGAGGCAGGTCACTGTCATTCAACTTCAGCCTTGAGGTGTTGTTGGACTCAAACTCCCATCAGCCCCAACCAGCATGGGAAATAGTCAGGGATGACAGGAGTTGTAGTCCAGCAACATATGGTGGGCCACAGGTTCCCCACCTCTAGGGATAAGGCAAAACCTTGATAGTTAGTTACTTAGTTTATTATTTTTACATCCCACCTTTCCTCCAAGGAGCTAAAGGTGGCATGCAAATATTGTTTTCCGCCTCTCCATTTTATTCTCACAACAACCCTGTTAAGTAGCTTAGGCTGAGAGACAGTGACTAGCTCAAAGTCACCAGGTGAGCTTTATGGCCAAGCAGGAATTTGAACCCTCGTCTCACAGGTTCTAGTACAACATTGTAACCACAATGCCACACAGCTCTCTCATTTAAAATGCAGTTGTCCGGCCAAGTAATGTATACAAAAATGTATATACTAGGGTGCATAAAAATGAATGTATTAGTGAAAGTAGCATAAAAAATTCATTATGTAAAAGAAAATTGCTTTACAGAATTTTGTATATTGGGCAAAATTGCATATAAAATGTGTTTATTAGGAGAAATTTGCACTAAAATGTTGATGAATTTTCATGAGGATTTTTTTTAAGTTTGCAAACTGATGTTGAAATGTGGAAGTAAGAAACTGTGAGAACCAAAATTGACAGGACCATCTGTCCCTGCCAACCCATGATTCATTTGAGATAAGCATCCCAGTCAAAACAGTAGTGTATGCACAAGTTTTGGCTATGCACGTGTATTTTTAGACTGGGATTCTGAATAAGGCTGATCTGCTCCTTGGTAGAAGACAACAGTGGGAAGTTTCCATTTCCTGACCTAAACAGCTAATAGGTGCTAATCAGAGTCTTTAAGGAAGTCTATATATGTGAATTCGAGGCAAGTGGATCAGCTTAGTGAATTGCATGTAAGGAGCCATTTCACTCACCTGATTCCCCATTGATCTGGGGATATGTGTATGAAAGCCTGCTTGGATGAGTGTGTGTCTCCTTGCTGGATTTCAATGAAGGTCTGTAAATCACTTTGTATACCAAAGAGACTACCATAAATGACTCAAACCAACTGCTTCAGTAAAAGCAAATACCCTTGAGTTAACATGAGTTCACACTGTAATCAGTGCTGGGCATCTTTTAGTACCTGATGTTTGAAAGTGACTGATATCATGAATAGAATCCTCATTGCATAGCAATATTTTCCTTTTGTTTAGTTCTGTGTACATTTCTTTGGGCAGCATACCACGTTAAAGAGGACACAGCATATCAATAAAATTGATTGAGCGTGTTGAACCAACCCACCCCTCCCCCAATTAATCCAGAATTGGCATTGTTAATACATGCTAATGATAGATTGGAAATGTAATTTTGCAACATGATAATGATTTGTAATGGTTTTCTTGATAAACTTCTAACAGAATAGGTCTAAAAGATTAAGCTTCTAGGAAAAAGTCCTATTGAATTCAGTGAGATTTGCTTCTAAGCACACATACGATGACACTCTTTAAGATCCTAAAGAACTGGTTAGAATAAAATTAGGAATTGGGGTCAGTAGTGTAGCGGCAAATTCAGAAGTGCTTTGTCTGTAGTAATTTCTCCAGAAGCTGCATGTGGATGGTAACCAAAGTGGGTAAATATCACTTAGCCATTAAATATTTTCCGACCTGCTTTGTTGCCATGAAAATCAGAAGCAGGAGACCAAGTTGATCACAAATACAGTGAGTAAGATGTTAGATTTTAATTGGATGGTAAAGAAAAGCTCAAAGGCACTTTTGTGCTTTGTCTTTCTATACTTTGAGGTCATTCTAGCAGCTGAGTGAGCCCGAGGAGATGGAAGAGTTAGGAAAGATACAATACGTCGGTGTTGGCGGTGTCCTCCTGCTCCTTCTTGGGCCTGGCATTGGTGCTGCCTCTGGCTCTGGTGCATCTTCGGGGCCGTGACCTACAGTTCATGATGTGGTGGATGGCAGCGGCGATGGGTTGTCACTCCTTGCAGGACTTGGTGGACTTCAACCTGGGCCACCAGCTTCATCTCATGTTGCCACCTGGAGCTCGCCTTCCACGCCCCGCACTTCTACCTACGCTGCCTTGGCAAGAACAGCGTCCTTGTCGATGGTGCCTTCCAGCGCAGGGGCGGCCCGGGCCTCCAGCTGCCCTGTATCCTTCCGTTGGGAGCATCCTTCCCCTGGGAAGACTGTGGGATTTTGGGGGTGATTTGTGTGTGTTGGACCCTGGGTAAGAGCCAGGGTGGATGGGTGGAGTCCTGGGTGAGAGCCTGGAGGTTGAGAGGTGTTGAGTGGAGAAGTGCAAGGCAATTGTTTTAATATTTATTTGTTAATTTGTATTATGTATGCATTTGTATTGTGGCTTTATTGTATATTTTTATAATATTTGCTGTTGTTTTATCTTCTGTACACCGCTTAGAGATTTTTATATATATTAAGTGGTATAGAAATGGCATAAATAAATAAATAAATCTTACTTTGTGGTTATGTACAGATAAATTGTGTTGTATTGACAAATGAGCATGGCCCAATAATGTTTTAAGGCTCATTGGATATAGACACCTCTTCAAGTCATGCTAAAAGTGCTAGGATACTAACACACAACAATTAGACAGGTCCATTTTCTTTTTTCTTTTGCTTATTTTGAATTCATCTAATTCTTTACATTTAATGGGTACTCACACTCACACAAAGGGCACAATGCTTAAATCTAAAGGACCCTGATGGGACTCAACAGAGTCCTAAATCTCCCCTCTCCCTTGCCCCATATATGTGTATACACATGCATTTACAGGCATCACAATCATGGGGGGGGATGGAAGGTCTCTAGACACTTCCCATATCCTTCTCTACCTCTCTCCTTGCCTCAATTCAAAATAATCATGTCCTGAGCATAAGCATAGGACAGATGTAGAGGGAGGGAGGGCTAGATGGGAAATGTGAGATGCCTGTAGAGGTCTTCCATTCATCCTAACATCATGTTGCTTGGCCTGTTCACATTCCTGTCTGAACACATGGGCAGTGGGAAGGCACAAACAGGGCTCTTTTGAGCATGATTCAAATCCTTAGTGCACAGACATTGTGCGTGTAGTATGAGTGTCCAGTTATTTTATTTCAGGATGCACATCCACTAATAACACCTCAGTGCACATCTCCATTTTTGTTTGTTTAAATGTGCAGACAGGTCCTGTTGCTCCACATCAGGGTAACCCTCTCAGAAACAAGCAAAAGTGTCCAGAGAAATATTTCTAGCAGGGGAGGGGGAAACATCTATGAACTGTTACTACAGGTCACTGGCAACCCACTCCATCTGCCATTACATTTTCAAATTGGAGAGGCAAGCTCCCCTTGTCCACCTGCTCCCTGGACACCCTTGGCAACAAATTTCCTTGCTCTCTTCCAAAATGCTCCAGTGATGCTAGGCTGAAGGCTTAGGACTTGTGTGTCAATAACCCTAAGATGGAAGTTACTGCTATCATTGCTAAAAAAACAATTGCCTGAACACCCACCAAAGGCATGTCTCCAAAGAAGAGGTAATGGGCATGTTGGTTATTAGTAACAGTTAAACAATATACCTTTTTATGGGTTTCATAAAAACTAGCTAATGTCGTAGGGTGTCAAACAAATTGTCCAATGATTGGCTACTTAATGAATATTCAATATTATTGAGCCCAAGGAGAAATTTTTAAAAAGCTAATACTGCCTGATTACTAGTGGTGTATCTCTCGTCAAAAATGGCCATGCATTATAATGTTCAGAAAGGATCCACATGGGCCAGTTCTGAATATGATCAATCATGGACAAATATCAAGATGTGACACAAACTTCTTGAGCTGGGTCACTTTGTCTCTCTTACTGCCTCTCTCCCTATCTTTAATTAGAAGTATCCTTTCTAACTATGGTTTCACGGCCTGTGTTTTCAAAGTCCAGAGCTTTAAAATCAACACAAGATGGGAGGCAAGAATATAAGTAAAAAGTGCTAAATATGAAAATAAATGGAGACAGAAAAAAAGTCTGCAAAAATGACAAAATAATAAGATTGTGCTTGTGTAATGCTCTGCAGTTTGTGCTTCTTCCTTCTCACATGACAAATAAAAGAAGTATCCAAAAGATGATATCAGTATCAAAGGTCTTGTCCTTTAAAACATTTGGATTATTAAGACGCATAGTTGTCATTATGGCTTCTAAACATCCATGTTAGGCTGCAATCCTGTGTCCACTCACCTGAACATAAGCCTCTTTGAACTCTGATTTAATATATCTTACTTCTGAGTTAATATATAATCCATATGATTGCACTGCAAATGATCTCAACCTATTTGCTAGTGGGAAACCAAACAAACTAGATGCAGTATTTTTTGGAACACATACTAACGATAAATGATAAAAAAGAAGAAAAAGAGGGAGAGAAACAAAAGTTGAAAATGTATTGGACTAAAGCAATGAATCAATGCCTGCCGGCCCTTCTGCAGGATAGCATTTATTTTGAAATACCTGGACAATTTAAGTGGTTTCATATTGCAGAGCATATTTTCACCCTGAGTAATGGAGAGCAGCTGGGAGTTTTGGACTGAGATGAGGGATCACTGCTGATACATAATTCTAATGAAGCTGTTGGTTTCCATATGGAGTGAAGGTATGCACAATCTGTTGAAGTCACACTTCTGTGCCAAGGGAGATATTAGAGGCTGTTCAGAGAGTTAAGCATTAGGTTACTCAAGTCTTGAAGCCTGACAGAGGGCTCATATGTAGAACTTGATTCTGCGCCCTTGGGCAGTAATGTCTTGACAGCTGTTGTGGTGCAAACTCTGTAGACAGCCAGAGTGGACAATGGCAGCTGCAACTAACAGCAGGTTTTCAAACATAGTGCTTTTCTTAGCCACTATGATGTGGCTGTGTTCATGACATATAGTGTTTAGGTAGCTTGCATGTTCATTAGAGCTGCCTTTATTGGGTCTGTGACCATACAATAAATTGAAATTGAAATTAGAGCTGCCTGTGGCTGCATTCATGCAAACCAGCAGTAATAGTGTAATTCTATGTATGTCTACTGAGTTCAGTGGGGCTTACTCCCAGGCAAGTGTGTATCGGAGTGCAGCCTAGGTACACTTATTGAGTGTGCCTTTTTTGTGTCTTGTTCCTGCATGTTTTTGTGGACATTCCCTACCATTTTTATCCCTAATAGGATAATAACGTGCCCGTGAAGTCATGCAATGATATCCCAGAACTCTTTGCTGTTCCTCCTTCTAGAAGGAGAATGCATATGGTTGATGGAGAATGCTGAGAAAGGATGGCATGAAAACCCCAGGAAATGTTCAAAGAAACACGCTGTTTAGGAGGAGGGAAACAGATGTCTCTGGGTTGCTCACTTTTCTCCATCAGGGCTCTTGTGGCTTTAACTATCTGGTGAATATAGATCTCTCGATGCCGCACACCCTCCGCAGGGGACAAGGACCTATTAGGATGGTCCGCCCCAGACGCCTGATGGAACCGCAGGGATTCCTGAATGCGCTGGGTGATTTGGAGCTGACTGAAGGACGCCCGGCCGAAGCCAGGGTGATGGAGTGGAACAGGGAGATCACTGGGGCTTTGGATAGGGTGGCTCTGAAATGTCCTCTCCCCCTGAATAGAACTCAGACAGCACCCTGGTATACACCATGGTTGCGGGGTCTGAGACAGGAGGTGAGACGACTTGAGCGCTGGTGGCGGAAATCTCACACTGAAGACGATCGGACACTGGTTAGAGCGGCAATAGCTGCCTACCAGGTGGCAACAAAGGCAACAAAGAGGGAATTCTTTTCTGCCTCTATTGCATCAGCAGAGTGTTGTCCCAGGAGATTGTTCCAGGTGGTCCGAAGCCTGGTCGGTCCAGTTGCTCAGGAACCCATGGAGCAATCTAAAATCTCCTGTGACATTTTTGCTAAACACTTTGCTGGTAAAATCGAGCACCTGAAGAGCATGATTCCGTTCACCGTGGATACAGATAGTAGGCCAGGGTCAGCCAGTTGCATTCCGGTCCGGTGGGATCGGTTTCAGCCTCTTCCCTCTGAGGAAGTGGACAAGGTGCTCAGTACTGTGAAGCCAACCACCTGTCTGCTTGATCCTTGCCCTTCGTGGCTCGTCACGAGTTGCAAAGAGAGACTGAGAGAAGGGATCAAGGCAGTGGTAAATGCATCCTTGAAAGAGGGTGCAATGCCATCAGCCCTCAAGGAGGCGGTGATAAAGCCCATCTTAAAAAAACCCTCCTTGGATCCCCAAGAGCTGAATAACTTCCGCCCAGTTTCTAATTTACCATTCTTAGGCAAGGTAATTGAGCGAGTGGTGGCCAGACAGTTACAGACACACTTGGAGGAAACGGATTATTTAGATCCATTCCAATTGGGTTTCAGGACTGAACATGGAACTGAAACAGCCTTGGTCGCTCTGGTGGATGATATGAGGAGGGCGTTGGATAGGGGAGAATATACCTTCCTCGTCCTCCTAGATCTCTCAGCGACTTTCGATACCGTTGACCACGGTATCCTGTTGGATCGCCTAGGGGGATTAGGAATAGGGGGCACTGTTTTACAGTGGTTCCATTCCTATCTCTCAGATAGGCACCAACGGGTAGCTTTGGGAGATGAGGTATCAGACCCTTGGCCTCTTAATTGTGGGGTGCCACAGGGCTCTATCCTCTCTCCCATGCTGTTTAACATCTATGTGAAACCGCTGGGGGCCATCATCAGGAGTTTGAGGCTGAAGTGTCACCAATATGCGGATGCACTCAGCTCTATCTCTCATTTAAGTCCTCACCAGAGTTGGCTGTGGATACCATGTCCAAGTGCCTGGAATCTGTAAGTGGATGGATGGGAGAGAACAGGCTGAAGCTGAATCCCGACAAGACCGAGGTGTTGCTTGTGGGAGACAGAGGAAGGCTGGGTATTACGGACCTGATGCTTAATGGGGTGAGATTACCCCTGAAGGACCAGGTCCGCAGCCTCGGGGTCATTCTTGACTCCAGGCTGTCCATGGAGGCTCAGGTCTCGGCAGTGAGTTGGGCAGCTTGGTATCAGTTACATCTGATACGGAGGCTGCGACCCTACCTTCCTGTTCATCTGCTCCCACGGGTGATACATGCCCTGGTCTCCTCTCGCTTAGACTACTGTAATGCGCTCTACGTGGGGTTACCCTTGAACACGGTCCGGAAGTTACTGCTGGTACAGAATGCGGCGGCACGCTTGATTAAGCACAGCTGTCGCCGTGACCATATCACGCCAGTGTTAATAGATCTTCACTGGTTACCAGTTGTTTACCGGGCCCAATTCAAGGTGTTGGTGCTGACCTTTAAAACCCTATACGGTTTCGGCCCAGTCTATCTGAAGGAGCGCCTACAGAATCACCAATTATGCCGCCTGACAAGATCAGCCTCACAAGACCTTCTCTCGGTCCCACCGGTTAAAACAGCTAGGCTGGTGCGGACCAGAGAGAGGGCATTTTTGATTGTGACCCCCACCCTCTGGAATTCCCTTCCTTTTGATCTCCGACATGCTCCCTCCCTGATGGGTTTTCGCCAAGCCTTAAAAACCTGGCTATTCAGGCGGGCCTGTGGGATTGGGGAGGATTAATTTTATAAGGTTTTAAATAGAAATTGGTTTTAAATTGATTATGATTGTGTTTGCTTGTATTTTATTTTGTATTATGTACTGCTCTCTATTATTGTAAGTCGCCTAGAGTGTCCATTAACCTGGACAGATAGGCGACCAACAAATAAAATTTATTATTATTATTATTATTATTATTATTATTATTATTAACGGTCACACAAGAAACAGAAATCCAGCCAGTGAAGTTTTCCTCACTGCATTTGCACCAACACTTTGATGATTGATTTTTCGTCTGTCATGAAGCCTGCTTGAAGAAGAAAAAATTGGCAACCCTGCTTTAAAGAATAATCAATAAACCCCTTTCACACATTTTATGAATATGCAAGGTTCCTGGTTGCATGCACAGTGCCCTATATGCTGTACAAAGCTACATGTAAAGGGTGCACGCAGACCGTTAAAATAAATATGCAGTGATAAGGGGTGGGGACCATCCTATTTCTCTCCCCCCCACATGCTTTTATTTTCTGAAAGACACTATACACTTCACTTGCTTTTTCTTCAGTGTGTACAGGAACAAAAGGCATTTCTTTTTAAATTATAGAAATTATTTCTAAATTTGCATCTGTAAATATAAATGCAACCCGAGACTGTCAGGCATGATCTCCAAGCACCAGGACCTATAGAACCTCACAGATGCCTTCTCCTGACCCTGAGGAACAAAATGCCTCCCAAATGACCTAACTTGTCCCAACTCTTCTCAGAGCAAGTTCACACCCACACCATAAATTTAAAACACCCTTATACCACTTTAACAGTCATGGGTTCCCCCAAACAAGCCTGGAATCTGTTGTTTGTTAAGGTTGCTGAGAGTCGTTAGGTAACCCCACACAGAGCTACCATTCTCAGCACCCTTAACAAACTACAGTACAACAAACTTGGGCTTTTCTTGGGGAAAACCATGATGGTTAGAGTGCGTTAAGGGTATGGTGTGGATGTGACCCAAGTTGCTCACTGGGAGCTCTCCATGATGCTGTGATAACTGACTTGCCTTGTCCCTTGCGCTCCGCCATGGGACCAGAACAGGACATTCCTAAACATTTTTGGCACAGGACCCTAATCAATCTACTCTGTATTGGTTCCCTTATTGTGTTCATATTAATCCTAAGAGCTGCAGTGTCTCCATCACTCATCACTCTCATGGTGTTACTGGGATGCACCTAAGTCCCTCTCTCAATATCTGGTTGGTTGTGTGTCATCATTTAGCCATTACTCCTTTAATAAGGCCTTGTTTGGTACCTACCAACAGTAAAATCTTATTAATTGGCTACACACTGATATTCTGTTGGATGTGCTGGTGTTTTCTCTTGCTCTGAATTACAAATTCTCTCTAGATACATAAATTACATAACCTCATAAGAATGAATTAAAAAACAAAAACAAAATTTGTTCTTAAACTATGTGCCTCTTGAATAACAGACAATAGGTAATTTAATTTATATCCCATTTACTCATCACTCATGACGATCTGGACAGCATGAAGAAACACATGTACATTAGGTGTGGATTGTGCTCTCCTGGTTAGATTCATTTATGAATTTTATCCATAGCATGTACTTAAGAATGCGATTGCTTTGTTTCATCATGCACCTGATGGCAGTTGCTGGTTTGGTTTATTTATTTGTTATTAGATTTATATCCTACCTTTCCTCCAAGGAGCTCATGTTGGTGAACATGGTTCTTGCCCTCTCCATTTTATCCTCACAACAACCCTGTGAAGTAGGTTAAGCTGAAAGACTGTAACTGGTCCAAGGCATCCAAGCGAGCTTCATGATGGATTGGGGATTTCAACCAGGGTCTACCAGGTCCTAGCCCTAACCTCTAACCATTATACCACATTGACCATGAGACTTTGAGGAATAACTGCTTGTTATGTTGAATAAGGTAATTTAAATTTTGTTTTTTTCTTCTTAAATAAAATTAATGACAAGATTTGTAATAGAAAAGTTGGCTGAGTCCAGTCATACTTCGGCATTGGATATTTAAGGACTTGGGGACCAAGAAGGAAAATAACAACACTGTTCTGATCTTCTAGGCCTCATCCTCCAGCCCTATTTTTTCAGAATTTGTATATACAACAGAGCTTGGAAGATTACTTTTAAAAAGTAATAAATTACAGTTACAATTACTTGGCCCAAAAAGTAGTAATTACCGTTACAATTACAATTGCTCTGAAAGTAACTGATTACTTTACTTTTTCTCAAAAGTAATCACTACAATTACATTTCAGTTACTTTTTTAAAAAAACTCCTACAAGGTGCTGGCCTTGGCTGCTGCACATCTAAGAAGCCTAAAACAATATTAAAAATAAACACACACACAGAGGGGGTAGTAGAATAAAAAATTTTATCTGTAAGATTAACATAATGGCATAACAGAATCTCACATCCCCCCAAGCAATGAAGATACCCCAACACTTGAAGATTAACATAACAGCATAACAGAATCTCACATCCCCCCAAGCAATGATGATACCCCAACTCTTGAAATCAAATTTTACACTTGAAATGCTTTTATAATATGTTTCTGTTATGTCTCAAAAGAACAAGATGCTCAAAGAGCATGTCAGACAAGGAATGTCTTTTTACAGTCATTACGTTGCCACCAGTACTGAACAGGCGTTCTACTGCGGCGCTTGAAGGCATGCCTGTGTTGTGCTGCAAAAAACACCGCAGCACACGTGGAAAGCCATGGAGTGATGACACTTCCCTGCTGGGAGACCTCAGGTACCTCACCAGTTCCTCCTCAGCTGTGTCCACTGCTGACTTCTTGCCCTGGGGCAGAAAGTTAAAGAAGTCATCTTCTAAGTCATCTCCTTCCTGGTCTTTATCTGAAGACTGATCACTGTCCTCATTAAGTACACCCATCTTTATTTCAGCTTTCAACAAGGCTTCCATTGTGTATCTAAGAAAGAGAGAGGATATGTTAAGACATATATGTTAGGAAACCATCATCTGCTCTTCATTTCCTGATGCTTGTCATGTCCCCTGGTTCAGGGTCCAGCCTGAGCCTGTGGATGATGACATGGAAGGTAGGAAGGTGACCAAGTCACCACACTCATGGGGCAGCACAGCAGACCCTTAAGGATTACCTGCAGCAACCCAAGGTTGTGATGAGGAGCCCCAGGAAGAAAAGGCCCAGCCCCTGCCTACCACCTTAAGCCCTCTGATGCCTCCCTTGAGACAACATTTCCCTTGGAGTAATCCACCCAAAGGGCTTCCCTAATGTTCTTACTTGTTGGTATGGGTGGTGGCCTGACACGATTCCAGCCAATCTAGTTTGAAGCGAGGGTGTAGGCAGGCTGCCAGAAGAAGCCTCTTGTCCTCCCAGATAGCTGAAAACCGCTTTCTTAGGGCTTCGCGCACACCTCTCAGCAGCTGAAAACAGTATGTGTACCTCTCAGGTTTGTTTTCCAGTCCTTCTAACTTGCGGTCCAGATTGCAGAGCGTTGGTAGCAAATACCCCATGAACATGCCGTTCTCCCGTTGCAGGATATCTAGGGACTGGGCTAGTGGCTCCATAATCTCTGTGTATTCCTGTACCACTTCAATCTCAGCAGCTGTGATCCTGGACAAGGAGCAGCGGTCCATTATGGCATGCATTTTTAGTGGCACAGTTGACAGGAGCTCATGTAGTTGCTTCAACGCATCAAAGGTGGAATTCCACCTGGTCTTATTCGGTACCTTCAGATACACACCACATTGCGCACGGATATACTCAGCAATCTGTGCTGACTGGTTCTGCTTGGACCACAACTTGCTGCACTTTCCCATCAAGGAACAAAACTGTTTCTTGTAAGGACCAAGAAGACTACTTTTGGAGGAGTCAGAAAGCATGGCCTCTATGTCTTGTGTTGCCACAAGGTTGAGGGTGTGGCTAGCACATCTTTGGTGTGGTGGCAAAACAAAATCCTCTCCTGAGTCTGCAGCTTCTTCCTCTGCCTCAGGTCCTGTGTCCAGGATCTCACAGATAGGCACAAACTCCACCTCAGCCTCCTCCTCCTCCTGGTTATCACCATCATCGTCACTGGTGCCTGCAGCTTCCACTGGTTCTTTGGCCATGAAAACTCTGAACGCTTTCACAAAGTTGGAGCCATTGTCTGTAGTAGTGCACATAACTTTGTTGTGGATCCTGTACTGCACATGTACATCATGCAGTGCTTTTGAAAGGACATTGTATGTATGGCGCCCCTTCAGACGCTTACAAGCCAAGGCCCCGACCTCACGTTTCAGGGTAGTTGGGTTGATCCAGTGGGCTGTTACCCCAAAGTAACTCTTCTTGCCATTGGTCCAACAATCTGCAGTGGTTGCTATATATGCCACAGCACCCATTCGGTTTGCAAGAGTTTCTCTCATCTGGCATGCTCTCTTCTCAATTCTGTCTCTCAGAGTCTTGGCACATATGATGGTGAGATCTTTGGGGAGTCCAATGCGAACCAGATTAATGAATGATGGTTTGTCCACAGTCTGAAGTGGTAATGTCTCCTCTACAATGAAATCAATGGTTCTCCTGTCGAGATTGCTCTGGGTGACAGGCTCCCTGCCAGATCCCCACCTCTCAAGGGTTGTCTGCTGCTGCTTCAGCATTTTGGGAGGAGGGGTGTCATGCATTGGTTCAGGAAGGCCACGTCTCCTTGCCTTTATTGCTTCTTCAATTGCTCTCAGCTTCTCAGGGTGTGCCCTCTGAGGAAGAAGAACAAAGCATGAATCCAAGAAAAAATGGAAGACGAACTTCGCAATTTAAACATAGACAATGGACACTCTTTGAGGACCAGCATGACAAAGGCTTACCTCAAAATGTTTCTTCACATTGGATGAGGAGGAAACAGCTGATCTCAGATTTTTGATCCTTGGAAGGCAGTAATTGCATCGGACAACAACATTTTTCCCACTCTGGCTCACAAATGTACAAGCTTTCTCAAAGCCAAACCATGGTACTTGCTGTTCTGCAGATGTGGCTGTGGGCAACTGGCACTGCTTCATGCCCTCCTCCTCCTCGTGCACAGGGCCTCCTTTCTGAACCTCACTTTCTAGTTTTGCCTCCTCAGGATCAACAAGCTGTGACTCAAGTGGCCGCACTAACTGACTGCTGCTCTCAGCAGCAAAACCTGCAACAGGCGTCTCTGTAATAAACAAGAGATAATGCTCCTATATGGGTGAACTTCAGCTGTGATGTGCCCCCATCTCTTCCCCATGCTGCAAGATGCCCCAGTCAGAGTGGAAGTAAGCAGGTCGATAGCACAATTAAAAGAGATCCTATTTGCATCATTTTTGCTCACTGAATAACCCTGCCTGGGCCAGTCTAACCTACTATTTCACAGGGTTGTTGTGAGAACAAAATGAGACTAGGGTTCAAATCCCCACATAGCCATGAAGCTCACTGGGTGACCTTGGGCCAGTCACTGCCTCTCAGCCTCATGAAAACCCTATTCATAGGGTCACCATAAGTTGGAATCAACTTGAAGGCGGTACATATATTTTTTATTTTGAATATGATGATTATGATAATAAATATGCAGCATTTCAAATTAATTCTGTATGAGAAGCATTCCATGCCAAGCTTGGAAAACCGAGGATGAGGTATAAAATGTAGACAAAAATACTTTTGACAAAATGCCGTTTATCTTTTATATCTATATCTATAATTAGCAACACAGCTGAATGATGTATGTAAAGTATTTTTTCTTTCCCTTTTCTTTTTTATTAATATTTTAGTACTACTGCTAAAGTTCTGATGAAAGAATAAAGCATTCATTAGCCAAATTCAAATGATTACAACACATCACATAAATTCCACTGAAGTTGGAGTTTTTGCCATAGAAAATGAAAAAAACATATAACCTATGATAGCCCAATAGACAATCAGAACTAATATAAAACCCTATTGCTTCTCATTTGCAAATCTTGCAAGATCTAAGGTAACTCTAGATCATGTGAGTTCAGGTGATGCAGAAGATTGTCAACAGTCTATCTCTCTCTGGGACTGGGAATCTCTCTCTTTCTCACAGAACATGAGTTTGAGAGCTGGGGCACTGAGAGGAGGAGCTGCAAGGACCCTACTTCTCACCTCATCTCTGCCAAGAACAAAAAAATCAGCCTTAAGCCATTTATTATACGCCTAATGATTTATTATTATTATTATTATTATTACTGAGACAGTTTTTGTCCCACATACAATTCAGTCTTGTGATTAAACAGGACAAAAATACAAATAAAAAGAAAGATGGAGTTCCAATAAATATACAATAAAAAGCTAGCCGGCATTTTAAAAGGCAGGAGTGCTCTGTCTGGATAAATACAGCACACAGGTATCCATAGGAACAAGGGGGAGAGTTCAAAAAGGGGGGGAAGGAAGAGAAGTAGGCCAGAGCTTGGAAAAGTTACTTTTTTGAACTACAGCTCCCATCAGCCTAATCCAGTGGCCATGTTGCCTAGGGCTGATGGGAGTTGTAGTTCAAAAAAGTAACTTTTCCAAGCTCTGATAGGCCGAAGTTTCAGAAGTGCCTTGTGATTGATGGGGGGGCGGCAGCAAGGCAAGGAGAGGCAGTGGGAGGGGCAGAAGGGGCCGCGGGGGGGCACACACACACACACACCCACAAATCTTCGTCACTCTCCTCCACAGCTCTTCGCCATTCTGCTGCTGCCTTCTCCTCCGTTGTCCTTGCCCTGGCTTTTTCCTCCGGCATCCATTTTTTCCTCTCAGACGCTAGCAGGCCCTGCCTATTCACCTCTTCCCTCGTGCCTCCTAACACAGATCACGAGGGAAGAGAGAGTCTGCGCAGAGGTCCAATCAGTGTGAGGCACATGTCTTGTGTTAACCAATCACAGCCAGGAGCTGACTTCCCCTTGTTCCCGCCCCCAAGTAACGTCCAACCTAACGTGGAAACGTTAAAGTTGCAGCTGAAAAGTAGGGAAATTACTAGTCATTCCGTTACTTGCCAAATGTAATGGAATTACCCACTCGTTATTTAAAATTGTAACTAATTACAAGTAACTCGTTAAAAATAATGAGTTACTTCCAAGCTCTGTGTGTGTGAGTGTGAGTGTGTGTGTGTGTGAGTGTGTGTGTGTGTGTGTGTGTGTGTGTGTGTGAGAGAGAGAGAGAGAGAGAGAGAGAGAGAGAGAGAGAAAGAGGTGGATGGATGGTATAAGTGATATCCGTCTCTCAGGTGCAATGCAGTAACTCTTTGTTGCATAAAAATGTTTGAGATTAGGTTTGAGAATACATACACTATGGGCTCACATACATGGTGGTTTACTATGTGTTTGGTGCTACTCACACCTCCTTTTAATTTGCTTGTTTACATGACATTACTGGCAAACAGAAGCTATCACACAGTTTCCCCCTGTAAATCTGTACTGACCCAATCCTTTGATAATACAAAAAGAGAAGAAAAAAAGTCTTCACTCCCTTTCTCTAGTGCTTGCAGATGCTTTGCTGCAATGCTTTTAAGTGGGTGTATCAATCATTCCCCTCTCTACGCCCACAATCTCCTCCTCCCTCCCTTATTTCATTTCATTCTTGTAGGCTGACAAGCAACATCTGGCTGCTCTCTGTTCTGCTGGCCTTTTTTATGTTGCTAGAAAAAAACAAAAATCAAGGTATGAACACACTAGGAACAATATGCAAATAAATACTGAAGTGAGAAAAAAATCTAATGAAGGAAAGAATATACCAACATGCCCAAAGAAAAATACTTAGGCACTTTTAATTAATGAGTATGCTGAATATGGTTGTTAGTAAATGAAATGTAATAAAAACTTGATACAAACATATAAAAACAATAATGAGGTAATAACCACAGAATATACAAAGCAGGAACACTAAGCTAAAAAATTGCACATCAGAAATGATTAAATACAGTAAGAATGCCAATAAATGCACACCAATAAAACTGGATTACAACTAAGGTGCCTTGTATGCACACCAAAAGTAGATAAAAGTAACAAAAGAGCCAGACGCGTTTCGACTGTAGGAAAGTCTTCCTCAGTGGCTTCTCCTTAAACAAAATCAATTTGTGCAATTCAATTCACTAGTGCTGCTGCCACAATTAACATATATAAATGTTTACAGTCCTTTTATAAGGCATCAGAATGTAAGCCCACTGGTGAAATTGAAAGTAAAATAAACTCATAAATAACATGTATATGCATGCAGTCAGCAATACATCATGTAAAAGGACACTGATAAGAAAATAAATAAATAGAAATACATAGTAGATAGGAAAGCCATACCTAGTTCTAACTAACTATGTTGGAGACGTAATGCCCAGACATGGGTATTGCCCTCATGGCTCAGGAGAGAGAGCAAAGACAAAGATGTCTCCTCTCTCCTCAGACAGTCGAAGAAGAAGAACAAAGGAAGGAGGGGCAGATAAGCTTCCCTGAGCATATCAGTTTACAACGGAAGGAAGTTAGGTAGAGAACAGCCCAGGTAAAGTTAGGCAAGCCTAGCCAGCTGGAGGACCCTAACTCTGTCTTCCTCCTGGAATACATACAAAAGAACCCAAACAGGAGTTGCTCTTGCCCCACTCCCAACAAAATCTCCATTCAGCCATGAAGCTCACTGGGTGACCGTGGGCCAGTCACTGTCTCTCAGCCTAACCTACCTCACAGGGCTGTTGTGAGGATAAAATAGAGTGGGGGGAACTACTAATGCCACCTTGAGCTCCTTGGAAGAAAAGTGGAGTATAAATGTAATAATAATAAACAGTGCTTTTTTGGTTAAAAAAAAGAAGTTGTCCCAGTACTCATACCTTGATAAAAGTACCATGGGTGCTGGCACAAAATGGCTGGCGTGGGCAGCACAAAAAGAGGTGCAAGTTCTGTATTGGTGACTACTGTTACAAAAAAGCCTTAATAATAATAAGAATTTGCTTAGCTCTTTCTTTCTTCAAGGGTCCATGGTCTTATGTGAACTGGCACTGTCTTGATGGCCTCTGTGATGTTCCTGTATTAATGTAAATATGTTAAGTGCTGTTTGTATAGAAGATACATGGTAAGTGGAATGAAAGAGGAGGGGGGAGTAAATGAGCAGTAGAATGCTGGATGATTGGCTGAGTGTTTGGATGGCTGAGAGTATAAATGGAAGGATGACAGTTGAATCTGGGTGGACGTTAGTGGGTTGTTAGAGAGGTGTTTAGTGGACATTAGTGGGTTGTTTTGGTGGAGTTGGGAGGTGGGTGTGAGTTGGTGTATGTCAGGAGAGTGTGGAGAAAGAGGGAGGTGGAGTTCGGATTAGTAATAAGTCAAATATCACAGTAATAGATGAAACCATAAGCTTGTAGATCATTATCAAAGTTATCTTCTTATTAATGTTATTTAATAAATACTATTTTGGTTTACTGAAGGCCTGATCCTTGGCTGGGGTTTCACAGTCCAGAAGGGAGGGTAAGGTAATAACCAAGGCTGAAGGGAAACAGTAACAAATGGTGGCAGCAGTGAAGAGGAGAAGATAACATTATAAGTATCCAGAGCAACCCCGAGTTATGAGTTATCTGCATTGATACAAGGGGGTTGGGAACAGCATAGGCACGCAGTCACGAATGTAACCGGATAGAGAGACTCAGGCAAAGTCTCTGGGAACATTGGTTGTAGAACGTGACTGGTGGTGCTGCCTAGCAGGGGGATCTATTGAGATCTGTGCTAGAGCGGAGAGAGAAACCATAAAAAAGGACAGTCCAGATTGGTGGAGTCCCTGGTGGTGCCTAGTGAAAGGGAGTAGCCACGAGCAGGTAGGAACCTGACAGGGAGAGGCAGGGAAGGGCGTCACAGCCTCCACTTCTTTGGATCACTGAGCATCAGAGAGTGAGAGAGAGCGCAAAGAACATTTTCTGCAGGTATAGGATTCTGTTACTCATGCAGCCTGATCCATATGTACTTGGAGGAAGAAAGCTTGGCTATATATAATGGGAATGTCTCCCTAGGAAGGGTGCATACTGGGATACAGTTGAAGTATCTTGTCTCAGTTTCTTGAATTTAATGTTTTCCTTAGCTTAGTTCATTAGTTTAGAATTCAATTCAAGGTGTTGGTTTTAACCTTTAAATCCCTACACGGTCTCGGCCCAGTTTATCTAAAGGAGCGCCTACAATGCCACCAATCATGCCGCCTGACAAGATCGGCCACACAAGGCCTTCTCTCAGTCCCGCCAACCAAAGCAGCTAGGTTGGCGGGCACTAGAGAGAAGGCCTTTTCAGTGGCGGCCCCCACCCTCTGGAACTCCCTCCCACAAGATCTTCGGCACATCTCTTCCCTGAATATGTTCCGCAAGGCCTTAAAGACCTGGCTTTTTCAGCAGGCTTTCGGGACTTCTGGGGAGGCTTAATATTCTTCTGTTTTAAATGCCTCCTATTATGTATTGTTTGCTCTTATAATTTATATATTTCACTGTATTTTTGTATTGTATTCTGCCATATTTATTGTATGTACGTCGCCTAGAGTGGCCATTGGCCAGATAGGCGACACATAAATTATTATTATTATTATTATTATTATTATTATTATTATTATTATTATTATTATTATTATTATCATTATCATTATCATTATTATTGTTACTGTTCATTTTTGTATTTCTGAATTTGGACCTCATGTTTCTGAATAAATGTTTCCTTAAACAAGTATTTCCTCCCCCCAGCCCTTCTCAACCCCCCCCGGTTATCCAGAAGTTCTAACACCCATAAATAATAATAATAATAATAATAAATTTAATTTATGTGTCGCCTATCTGGCCAAAGGCCACTCTAGGCAACGTACAAAACAGTTAAAACACAATGAGATAAAATACAATAATACAATAAAAAACAGTATGAGAATAATACAGCAGCAACAATATTAAAACAGGGTAGGAGGCATTTCAGTCACAGTAATTAACCCTCCCCGGAGATCCCAAAGGCCTGTTGAAAGAGCCAGGTCTTTAAGGCTTTACGGAATACATTTAGGGAAGAGGCATGCCGGAGATCTTGTGGGAGGGAGTTCCAGAGAGTGGGGGCCGCCACTGAGAATGCCCTCTCTCTTGTACCCGCCAATCTAGCTGTTTTTGTCGGCGGGATTGAGAGAAGGTCTTGAGTGGCTGATCTTGTCGGGCGGCATAATTGGTGGCGTTGAAGGCGCTCCGTAAGATAAACTGGGCCGAGACCGTATAGGGATTTAAAGGTTAATACCAACACCTTGAATTGGGCCCGGAAAACAACTGGAAGCCAGTGTAGATCGAACAACACTGGTGTGATGTGATCCCGGCGGCGACTATTCGTAAGTAGTCGAGCCGCCGCATTTTGTATAAGTTGTAATTTCCGGACCATTTTCAAGGGTAACCCCACGTAGAGTGCATTACAGTAGTCCAAACGAGAGGTGACCAGGGTGTGTACTACCAGGGGGAGCTGATGAGCAGGAAGGTAGGGTTGCAGCCTTCGTATGAGGTGTAGTTGATACCAGGCTGCCCGGCTTACCGCCGAAATCTGAGCCTCCATGGACAGCCTGGAGTCAAGTACAACCCCAAGGCTGCGGACCTGGTCCTTCAGGGGTAAACTCACCCCATTGAACTTCAGGTCAACATCTCCCAACCTTCTTTTGTCCCCCACAAGTAGCACCTCGGTCTTATCAGGGTTCAGCTTCAGCTTGTTCCTTCCCATCCATCCACTCACGGATTCCAGGCACTTGGACAAGGTCTCCACAGCCAACTCTGGTGAAGATTTAAACGAAAGATAGAGCTGAGTGTCATCTGCATATTGGTGACACTGCAGCCCAAATCTCCTGATGATTGTTCCCAGCGGCTTCATATAAATATTAAATAGCATGGGAGAGAGGATAGAGCCCTGTGGCACACCACAATTGAGAGGCCAAGGGTCTGAAACCTCCTCCTCCAATGCTACTTTTTGGTACCTTCTGTTACTTGGAAACGTGCTCCTTTTTGAATTACTTTGATAGAATTGAGAGGAGGGTTATAACAGGGGTTTAGAAAGCCACCTGGAGTAACTGAAGAAGGTGTATATAAAGCTCTGCCAGTTCTCCTCTTCCTCAGAAACCACAGCCTACCTGGTTCTATAAAAAGGGTTTGTTTAGTGGCAGCCAATGGCCTCCCTGAGACCTGCTTTTGGTGAAATCCAAAAAGATCTCAACCAGTCCACTTTCCCTCTATGCAAATAGATGGAATAATAACTTATAGTGCAATACACTCTTTTTATTAACATAGTCCTTTGTGATTTAGGGTGTTTGTCACCAGATCAAAGTGCTTCCATTAGCCACACCAGGAGGAGGAACAGGTTGATCAGTTGCAAACTCAGTTTGAAGCTGAATTAAAAACCTACTCCCACCAGTAAAAAGGGGTGGGGTTTGACTAGCGTTGTGTGCCTCCGTTTTCAGAAGACAGAGGTGGAGACATTCTGGAACTGGCAGAACAGTAAGTGTGTTTCTACCCTTAATCAGTGCTCTAGACTGCAATCCTAACCTTGCTTGCTAGGGACTGGGAGTCAGTCCTGTTGAACCTAGCAGCGCTTACTTCTGAGTCAGCCATCCAAGGGATGAACTACATGGTAGGACTGTCCTCCTGGCCTGGATGTTACTATCAGCTGTGCTCCTGGATCTGATCTGGGAGGAAAGAGTGCTTCATGGGAAGGGCTGCTCTTTATCAATGGCAAGACAGACAGAAGAGTTGCTGACGTTGGCTGTAAATTTTTAAATTGTAATTTTAAGAACTTGTGCTTGAGCTTGCTTTTTCCTCTTCCCTTCCATTTTTTTCTTTTTTTTTTTTAAGCAGCGAGCCTGAGGGTAGGGAATCATCTTTGAACTGATTTTTGTAAACTGCTTGGAGAGCCTTTTTTCTTTGACTAGGTATAAATGTGGTAAATAAATAAAAATAAACACACATAGGACTGGGTTGTTAATGTCTAAAATGAAAAATATCTGCAAGCCAAACTGTCTGACTTCTCCTGCTTAGTCTCATACATGTGAATGACCTGTATAGTGGCTGGGTAGCTCACTTGGTTAGAGTGCAGTGTTAATAATGCCAGGTTTGATCCCCGTACTTTTGAGAGTCAGTATGGTGTAGTGGTTAGAGTGTTGGACTGGGACCTGGGAGACCAGAGTTCAAATCCCTGCTGGATTGGTCAGTCACTGTCTCTCAGCCTAACCTGCCTCAGGGTTGTTGTGAGAATAAATTTGGGAGGGGGAAAGCCATGTTTGTATGCCACTTTGAGTTCCCTGGAGAAAAGGTGAGATATAAATGTAAGAATAAAAATATATAAATAAATAGTCATTGATGAGGAAAAGTCACTTGACACATGCTCCAAGTCACTTTTATTCTTCACAATAAATATCAAATGGCCAAGTACTAGCAATACTGATACTTTTCCCATTGTTATATCTTTTTGCTGTAAACTACACTTTACGGGGGGGGAATCAAAGGGCTGCAACAAAATATAATTAAGCACTATATTTAACTCCTTTTAAAAGGCAGCAAGCAAGCAAAAACAAATCACAAAACTCATATTGATTTTCAGAATTAATATTGACAAATGTATGGCCAGGGTTATTAGCAATGGCCTGAAAGAAGTGTGAAGTCTCTGGCTGCTGCTGCTATGGTTTAGAAGAAGCAAGCAATGCACCAAGCAGAGCTACCCTAGTTGGTAGCATAGATCAAATCATGTAAGAGGTGCTAATGACCTTGTGTGCCCTGTTTCATCTTGTAGGGCTCTTTGGAATACGCTTACTGCTGTGAATAACACAAGGCAGAACCATGGAACAGCAATTAACATTTGGAAGATAAATAGCATGGCACTGAGTAAGGGAAGCTGCTTGTAAAATGGACACCAGCAGATATCAATGGGGTGGTGATGGAACAAATGGTTAGTTTCTTGCACATGGAACTTTGCAACATTATCATATGGAATTTGCAGCAAGAAATGCAAGAGGATTTCTGTCCATGTTTAAACTTGGTATTAAGAAGGGTACAGATAATGAAGTAGCTCTAGAAGCTGGCTGGGACTGATGGAACTTGTAGTCCAAAATATCTGGAGGACACCCAGTGGGGTGAAGCTGGTGAAAGTCCTATGCACTGGAGCAGACATCCCATGGAAAGGGAGGGATTTCTCTTTTGGGAAGAGGTTGGGATGGGTGAAAGAAGTACAAACAGTAGCCATTTAGCAAGAATGGGTACAGGAAAGAAACACTGGCATGTTGGTGGCCTTCATTTGTAATATTTAGGCTTGCAGCACAAGCCTATACCACACTTAAAATACCAGCTGGTAGGAGGTACAATGCCTGTTAAGTCTCCTTGTGCCTGAAAATCCTGAAAGCATGCTGGAATTGGGGATCTATGCCAGCATAGCGCCAGCATCTTAATGATGTCAAGTTGCTGGTGTAACCCCAGTACCAGCACAACTCACCAGACAGGGGTGTGACGTGTGTGTTGGGGATATGGTATGTGAGCATGAAGCAGGCTTAGCTGCTATACTTTAATCCCTCGGACCAAGTTTCCCTAGTGGCATAATGTAAAATGCTCACGCATTGAACTCTATTAGGAGACTACAAGAAGAAGAACCCTACTTTGCACTAGAGCTTAAGATCCTGCCTGCATTATGCCAATACAAGGGTCCCTCTGCTACAGTGGGGCTATAGGTTGTAGGATTGCTCTGACCATAATAATAATAATGATAAATGAATAATAAATGCTATTTCCTAGCCTTGCAGAGGGCAAAGTGATTAGCCACAAAAACAAAGTTTTGCCCTTGACTTTGGGGCACAGATTGAAACCAGAGTTATCGCAATGCTGTTCTATCCCCCTATATATGATATTAAAAGAACAAGAATAGCTTTACTTCTGATAAATTCAGAAGTCCTGTAAAATCTGTGAAGAAAGTGTTGATGCAGCTATGTTTTTCTCTCAGAAGGCACATGCAGTGCTAATAAGTAGGTTGATTGCATCCGGGCCCAGATATATGGGTGCATCGGTAGGTGAGCTTATGCTGTAGCATTTCTATGTGTCCAAGTTATTGCTTATCCCACTTATTTCCCAAGGAACACTGCTCAGATCCTGCTATTGCTTGCAGTCAGTGAATGTTGGCACCAATGATCTTGCCCTTCTTTCAGCACTGTTGTGGAATCACTTATTTGTTAGCATCAGCTCTGTAGTAAAATATAATGCATATATTCATACTTCTCACCTAAATTTTCCCAAATTTTGAATCTTGGCCTTGCGTCATCCACAGACCACACGATAAAATGAATTGGTAAATTTCCATTCCAGCTGCAAAAAGATAGAATCTATATAGGCTTACAAAAAATGTGAAAATATGTAAACAGATTGCTTTTGACAGTAACAGTTCTGAAATTGTCTAGAATATAATCAGATTGCTGCACACAGGTATTAAGCTTTGAAAGCAGCGAAATTCAGAATGGGTCATTTAGACTTTGAATTTATTATCTTCCTCATTCAGCTAGAAGATCTCTAGTATAATGCCCTGTTCTTAAAAGGCATCCACAAATGATATAACTTTGGGCCAATATGTGCA
The DNA here is from genome assembly GCF_030035675.1 of Rhineura floridana. Taxonomy (NCBI): domain Eukaryota; kingdom Metazoa; phylum Chordata; class Lepidosauria; order Squamata; family Rhineuridae; genus Rhineura; species Rhineura floridana. The sequence continues at coordinate 41,241,341 of NC_084481.1, read as the reverse complement.
TTTCCAGAACAGCATAGCTCTTACTTCTGAAGGTAGAGACTATTCAGCTATGCAGATAAAATACTGGGAAGTCAAAATGACTTCTAATTTGTCCCCCAAACTAGTGGGGTCTGAGGACTGTGCATGACCAATGCCCTCGTGATGCTGCAGGATACTGGCAGTGGAAAGGACCACAGAGATAGGAGCTGTCTCAGCTAGCCAGGGAAAGCACCCTCAGGCATTCATCCTCTCAAGCCTAGTGCCCTTCCTCTCCAGCCTAGTGCTGGCTTCTATGATGGCTTGCTTTGATGCTCTCAAGGTGAGCTGGAGCAGAAGGGCTGAGGATGGCATCTTGACCAGAAGATATACATATGATCTTAAAATGTCTTTTCTATTTCACAATTCCAGGGGAAAAAAAAGATGTTTCTAGCTTCATACCTGAAAATGGCCTCAAACAGCTGAGCCCTGGGCGAAATCCAAACTCCATATGAGATTAGACAGGCTTCTCCTTCAAGAAGCAGCTCTGCTGCTGTATTGCTGCCTCAGGAGACACTCATGAAACTCTGGAGAATGTCAGTAGTAGTTGCCTAGGTACTGTGATGCTAGAAAGGATGTGATGAAGAGAGACTGGCAGGTGTGATCCACCAATTCTTGCACAGACTTAAATTTAGGAAGGTGCCTTATACCAGAACAGCCTATTTTGAATTGTCTCTGTCCTACTCCTGTGACTGCAAGTGGCTCTCCAGAGTCTTAATACTAGGGCTGTGGACAGCCCCCCATCCAGTCCCCCTAAATCAGGCCAACATGCTCTGCTCCGGACCCAGTCCAAATTAGCTTTGGTGTGTGTGTGTGTAATGTATAAAAACCCTTTAAAACCCTAATTAAACACATGGCCAGGAGGAGGAAGAAGACGTTGCATTTCCTACACACACACACTGCACACTGAGAGCAAGGGGCTTCAGTTCTACAAGATGCTCCTTCTTAAGTGGCTTCTCTTCAAGGAAGCCTCTTGCAAAAAAAACACATTGATGCCTCTGCTCAACAGCTGCTGTGCAGGGCCATTGATCCTGCAGGTTGCAGCTTTGCAACTGGCTTCTCTCCAGAGAAGCTGCTTGCAAAGCAGCATCCCTGCACCCCACAGGATCAGTGCCTCCTCTCTGTTGTACAGAGGCATTGATCCAGTGGAGTGCCGTTTGTGAAGAAGCACCTTGTACTTCCTCACCTCAACAGCTGTTTAGCAGAGGCCTCAACTAAGCGGGGTTGTGCTTCAGGGGTAGGATGTCAGACAAGGAGAGCCATGTAGCATTGAACAATTATCCTTTCCCAGAAAGATGCAGATGGTGGTCAGATAAGTCTTGGCCTTTTCGCAGATTTTCCCACTTCTCCTTCCTGCCTGATGCCCCTCGCCCTGGCAGCTCCAAATTGCTCCTGGCGATGTGGGGCTGTCTCAACCCAATTCAACAGATGACTGGACACCCCCCCCAATCAGCCCAGTTTGGCCTTGGCTGAATCCGACACACAGCCCTATTTAATACATATACAAGAACAGATTTTTCCCATCACTTGCTCCTTTTTGCTGGAGATTTGTTTTTTTAGTATAAAAGTTTTGTAATACAGTATTGTAACTAAATGTATAAATTACAACAGATGATATTCAGCTACATCTTTGCAGTAGTGCAACATCATTTCTACTCTCTCTTCCCCCTGTGCATGCCTTGCACCATCCCCAAATCTGTTCCGCAGGGGTGGGGGGGGGGAAGCCATGTCAGATTTATGGGGTGTGTGGAGGGAGGAGAAAGTTCTGTTGTGCATGGAGAAATCCTCACACTAATGGGGTGTTTACCTTAGTGCTCTGTTGAATACAGTCCAGTATTTATAATTATAACTTGGGGCTGCACCCTTGCTTACTTTGCTTGCCAACCCTACCACATCTTGCCAGCAGTGGTGGGAGCAGTGGGGTGGTGGTCAAGGGGAGAAAGACTTGCTCTCCTTCAGGATTGTTTTCAATCAAGACCAAGAGAAACGCTTGATTTAAATCAAGTTTGTCACATATAGTTCTTCACATATTAAGTTCTTCTTAAATAATGGTGCAAATCTGATTACTAAAATATGTTAATTTACAGTGTGATGTAGTGGTTAAGGTGGTGGACTACGACTTGGGAGACTAGGGTTCGAATCCCCACACAGCTATGAAACTCACTGGCTGACCTTGGGCCAGTAGTCACTGCCTCTCAGCCTGAGGAAGACAATGGTAAACCACCTCTGAATACTGCTTACCATGAAAACCCTATTCATAGGGTCGCTACAAGTCGGAATCGACTTGAAGGCAGTCCATACATACATAGCATTTTACATGGAGGGCACACTTTGTGTAGTTGTTTAGATAACGTGATTGTTATTAATTTAGGAAATAGTACATGATATTCCCTCTGTTAAGCTGCAGATGCTTGTTTTTTTGAGAAACTAAGTTATGCTGAAGTAAAACGGAATAGACTTATGGTATCACCATTGGTCTGCCATGATGTTCCAAAATAAGGGGTATGTTATGTAATATAAAATAAGATAATGACACCTAGTGGCAACTCTTTCTGTATGGTAAACTTAGGTTATAGATTCTAAACCTATTAAACTGATTAAGGGTGCAATCCAACTTGTATTTGCACCGGGCTGGGGGGAGTTGGATGTGGCGGACTCCCGGCTGAGCCAAAAGGCTCCCAGCGTCACTGGACTCTACTGGCAGAAGCCCCTTGTCCCGGCTGAGCTGTAGCACCACCAGAACCCTGCCAGCTCAGCCAGGGGTACACTGGGGATGGCCAGCCCAGCAGATGGAGAGCCGGTGGAAGTCCCAAAAATGGGGCCTTCGGAGGGGGGGCATGGCAGAGGAGGAGCCAAGGAGGGACTTCCACGGCATCCAACTCCCCTTTGGAGCACTTCTGCGGGTCCCAATCTGGGCAATATTTCTGCCAGGCAATGGGGAAGTGCTAGGAGTGAAATTATTTCAATGCTGGTCAATGGGAAGTGGTTACTCCCTGGTAGGAGTAATCATGGGAGCTGGCTTTGACCTTCTGGCCCCCACATGTGGCTCCCAACTCAGCTGATCCTCAGCCGGCCCGGTAGCTCCTGAGTGGCAAGTGGGTGCCGCACAGCTTCCCACCAGCACCTCCTCTGCCACCCCCACATCTTTGCCTAACTTGGCTTGCTCTGTAAACAAGTCATAAGGAGCTAGACTTTCTCTCTCTCTATTAACATCCAACATAGCAAACTGCTTCGGTGAATAACATTAATACTAAAAGGCATAGAGTCTTGATGTATGATACATTTCCTTAATGCATTAAAAAGTGAATTATTGAATTTCCTAGCCAATTGATCGACATTATTCTTCAGACATATCCAAACCTTCATCCACATCCTTTTCTCCCAATAAGCAGCATTATGATGTTTCATCATTCTTGCAGCTAGGCTCTGCATCTCCTCCTTGCATTGTTTACATTTTGCACATTTTCCTTTTTTTGCCCAGGAAAGGAATCCCTTCAAAATATTCCCAGATAGGGTCCCTCTTACTCCCAGAAGCCATGACAGTTCCCAAAACAAACAATGAATTCACAGTGCTTTAGATTTGCTGTTATTTTCTTGTGCAGGAGACAAAATCTTCTCTCGTTGCTGCTTGGCTCCTAAAATCAATCAAAGCAGGCCTGTGAATAACACAGAGTTTGCAAGCCTTCCCATCCCCTCTGGAGCAGCTTCCTCTTCTTGAGTTGGGCTGGTCTGCTGGAATCTTCTCAGAGAAACCAGCCCACCCTGAAAGTTACTTACTGAGCATGCTCCAATAGCTGGTTCTAGAAAGAGAGGGGGAAGGTAATAGCCACACCCAATGCCAGCAAATACAGGTATTTATTATTCGTTTTACAATGCTGGTACTGTAACAACAACTGAAGCATGGGTTACATTTGCACATGTAACTTTAGTGAGAGAAACAGAAACTGAAAGCCCAGAACTTCCAAGAAGCAAGAGTTTGTCGTTAGGCAGGGCAGAGTCATTTTCATGAGATGAAAACTGAAATGAATGCCCCTGTTTGATTGCTAAGTAACTCAATGTGTATGAGTGTGATAGAGCCATTAATTCATGTGAATGAGATTGTAAGTGTAGGTTTAGCATGTTTGTAATAACAGTCTGCTTCTGTGTTAGAATTGCTTAATATGTTTTTTAATAATGTTTTTAACCCTTTTTTAAAGTTGTTTTTTAAAAAATGTTTTTAACGCTGTTTTGTTCTAATGTATTTTAAGATCTGTTTTTATTATGTTTTAAAGTGTTTTTAGTGCTTTGTTTGCCACCCTGGGCTCCTGCTGGGAGGAAGGGCGGGATACAAATTAAATAATAAATAAATAACAAGATAGAATTGAATGAGAGAGAAATGTACTATTTTATTAATGATTTTTAAAAAAAAATAAAATCCAATTTAAATGTTTTAAAATCCAGTTTTTTCTTTTTCTTTTTAACCCCCCCCTGTTTTTAAATCCACCCTGCTCTCCTTCATTCCTCTACGCCAGTGGCAGCGTGGGGGTGGGGGGAGGGACCTTCTCTCCTTTGTCCACTTTCTGCTGGTGGCAGCAGCAGTGGGACCAGGGGGAGTCAATGGAGGGAGAAAGAGTTAGACCTTCCCCTTTTGCCAGGCTGGCTACGGAGGAGGAAGGCAGCCAGTAGTGGTGCTAGCCTCTTGTCATGTTGTAGTTTGCAGTGCCATCTTTCAGTGGTCACATAAACTACAGTGTGATGACAGACTTACACAAATATCCAACATTCAAGATGGCTCCCAGGTCTACAAAAACTGCCCTAAAATGTCATCTCTGGGATCCTTCTTTTTTGTGATACTTTGGGGGTGATTTGTGTCTGTTGGCCCTGGGTGAGAGCCAGGGTGGATGGGCGGAGTCCTGCATCAAAGTCAAGAGGTTGAGAGATGTTGAGTGGGGAAGTGCAAGGGAATTGTTTTGGTATTTATTTGCTAATTTGTATTATGATGTATGTATTATGATGTATGTATGTTTTATTGTCTATTATTACAACATTTGTTATTGTTTTACTCTTCTGCACAGGCATTTTTATATATATTAAGCAGTATAGAAATAGATTAAATAAATACAGATAGGAAAATATTTAATAATATTGTTACAGTTTTATACTATTTCAAATAATAAAAACCTCTTATGTGGTTTACTAAAAACAATACAAATACAACATGCAATAAGATTTCCTAAGAATGAGATAAAAGCAACTGCAGATAATAAATAAAACTGAGAAGTATACAAATAAAAAATTAGGAATCTAGGAAAGCCTGGCTCAACATAAGTTTTGAGGCATTTAAAGGTCATTATTCTCTGCCTCACAAGTTTCCTGAGAGGGGCATTCCAGAGGGTAAGTACTGTATCACTGAGAAGGCCTGCTTCTGTGTTGTCACAGGGTGTCCTCGGATGATCGTAAAGATTGACATGGTCTGAACCAGGGGAGGTGGTCTGCTAGGTATCCTGCTCCCAGATTGATTAGTGCTTTAATTATGAACAACAAAACCTTGTTGTTGGAGATTGAACCGGAGACCTTCTGCATGCAAAGCGTGTGCTCAACTACCGAGCCACACTATCTCCCTTTCAAATTGCAGCACTCCCCCCCCCTTGGTAAGGACATTAAGGGTTGATTCTTTCTTAATGTATTCAGCATGTGTGTCATGCCCTCTAACTATTATCAGTAAGCTGCCTCAGCCAGTTTGGGATATAGGATTCCCTAATGAAAATGTACTGCCTTCAAGTCAATTCTGACTTATGGCGACCCTATGAATAGGGTTTTTTTCATGAGGCTAATGAAAACACTTATGTGAGTGGGCATGTCTCTGCAACTACCACATTCATAGCTCAGTTACCTTCAAGCACATTCCCTGAGATGGTGCAGAGCCAAAGATGGAGCTGGGTTTTTAAAATCTTGCTTCTGCTGATCTGTTCATCCTAACTTTATATTCTCTCCAATCCTCTCGACATGGCAGTTTACAAAAAATACTAATAGAAGCAAATTGTACCCAATGCTCTAGCAAGGGAGATGCCAAGCTTAATTACTCAGCTGAGTAGTCTTCGGTCAGGGATACAGTGGGTAGAGCGAGACATGTGCATATTGCACCAGTGCCGATTTCTTGTACAACAGCTACCCTTTGAGATGATGAGTACTTGCTCCTGCAGTTCTGTGCAGAGTTTTCCTATCTTTTTCTGAAGGCCTAAAGTTCACATCTATCAAATGAAAAGAAAAACGATACAGGCAACATGTTTATTTAGTTTCTATTCTGAGAAACAACATGTAGCACATAGCTACTTGGTCACTTAGTTTTGGAAGACTCAAGTATTTCTATGGGGCAGTATCTCTACAACCATCACATTAAAAAAATCCCTCCCCCCAGTATATCACAAACAACTACATTTCAACCTACAGTATAGCTTCTATATTACCAAGGGATTATATATTGCTCTTAATCAGACAGGTCCCTCCAGAACATATCTCCCTCCTTCTTATACAACATTTTTCTTTTTGAAGCCCACTTGATACATATTCAAGAATAGAACTTAAGTATTATTAACCAGACAGATCTGCCCATAATATTCTTTGTGTTGCAGGTGGGGTATGCCTGCCCTGCTCTTGACTGATACGGGTAATGAAACAGTACCTTGTGCATAAAAATTAATCGGTACAGTTGGGATTTCTGAAAGCCCTAATCTGTTTGGTGGAGCAGTCATCAGGAATGTCAACAGTGCCTTAAGGCCATATTTTGTTTTTTGAAAATGGACATCAATGCCAACTCTGGTCTAGTGTGAGCTGTCTTCCCTATAATTGTGCTGCATTCTGTGAATTCAGCAAAACCATCTTGAGAACTTGGTTGGAGGAGCAATATACAAATGCAGTATTATTTATTTATTATTTGATTTATGAGAGCCAGTGTGGTGTTTTTATATGCTGCCCTTCCTCCCAGCAGGAGTCCAGGGCAGCAAAATAAAAACAAACAAATAAAAATAAATAAAATTCAGAAATACATGAGTTTGAATAGAATTCTGGGTCCGTTACTTCTGGGGCTAGTAGCTAGCACTGGTGGTAAAATATGTTATTCTAGATTTAATGTTTGTATCACAAATATTCTAACGGTATGTACCTAAGTAACTTTGAAGTCCTCATAGGGATTTAAAATGATTCCAGAAAGAAGACTTGCTTTTTTCTGTAGGCTATGGGTACACTAGTCGCTTCAAAAGCAGCCAGAATTGTTTTTCTGGCTGCGTTTTAAAGCTGCACTGTCCTCTGCTGGCCACATGTCCCTTTCCCATTGCTGCCTCCAGACCTTTAAGGACCACCCACAGCAAAGCATTGGGCCAATCACTGTCTCTGCCTGATCCTGCAGCAAACCTTTCCCATTGGCCACACCTGGAAGACAAAGGGGTCGATCTACCAATCAGTTGTGAAACCTCCCTGAAGCTGAATTTTTAAAAAATGCACTGGAGCTGGGGTGGGGTTTGACTAGCATTGTGTGCCCCTGTTTTGAGAAAAGAGAGGTAGAGACACACTGGAATCGGCACATTAGGTGTCTCTCTACCCCTAGAGTCCCCTTCAAGTTCCAGCACCTAAGGTAAAATGTCAAAATAATGCCTAGAAGTGGTTAGTTAATTTTAGACAATAGACTCAATGGTTTTATGGGTGACAGAGATGGTTCTGGGAGAACCCAAAACCTACAAACCTGCTCCTTCAGGGGTAGTGCAACCCATCCAGGACAGGTTGGACATCCACCATCCAGTCAGAAGAACCACCCACTAACAGCATCTCAGTCTTGTCTGGACTGAGCCTCAGTTTATTAGCCCTCATCCAGTCCATTGTCGCAGCCAGGCAGTGGTTCAGCACTTTGACAGCCTCACCTGAAGAAGATGAAAAGGAGAAATAGAGCTGAGTGTCATCAGCATACTGATGGCACCGCACTCCAAAACTCCAGATGACCGCACCCAATGGTTTCATGTAGATGTTGAACAACAGATGTTGAACAGAACTGACCCCTGCTGAACCCCATACTGAAGAGTCCAGGGTGCTGAGCAGTGTTCCCCAAGCACCACCTTTAGGAGCCGACCAGCCAAGTAGGAGCGGAACCACCGCCATGCAGTCCCTCCCACTCCCAACTCAGCCAGTCTTCCCAGAAGGATACCATGGTCAATGGTATCGAAAGCCTCTGAGAGTTCAAGGAGAATCAACAGTCACACTCCCCCTGTCTCTCTCCCAACAGAGGTCATGATACAGGGCAACCAAGGCTGTTTCCATGCCAAAACCAGGCCTGGAACCCAACTGAAATGGATCCAGACAATCAGTCTCATCCAAGAGTGTCTGGAGCTGGCCTGCCACCACTCGTTCCAGGACCTTGCCCAGGAATGGAACATTTGCCACCAGCCTATAGTTATTAAGATTTTCTGGGTCCAGGGAGGGTCTCTTCAGGAGTGGTCTCACTACCACCTCTTTCAGGCAGCCAGGGACCACTCCCTCTCCTAGAGAGGCATTAATCACTTTCCTGGCCCAGCTGGTTGTTGCATCCCTGCTAGCTTTTATTAGCCAAGAAGGGCAAGGATCCAGCACAGAAGTGGTTGCACGAACCTGTCCAAGCACCTTGTCAACGTCCTCAAGCTGTACCAACTGAAAGTCATCCAAGAAATCGGGACAAGGCTGTGCTCTGGATACTTCACTTGATTCACCTGCTATAACACTGAAGTCTTACTGGAATGTACAATCCAGTAACCTTAATGTTGGAAATAAATGTATATTTGTCGTAGCTGTACCTTTTTCTTTCTGTGTTTTAAAAATTAAAAGCCTTGAGGTGCTTCTTGTTTCACGTTATTCACTTTTGCCCTTTCTGTTTATGACTCTCAGCAATCTGGGTTGTGCTAATGAGTGAGGAGGTGATGTGTGAAAGATCCTACCTTTGAAGCAGGGGCTAGACTTGATATTCTTTTCCATTCCTGCCTTATGACTCTATGATCGAAAATACTTGTGGCACATGTGAAAGAGTTTTCTTGTTGCCAACAGCAGGTGAAATATTTGGCTCTTTCTTAATAGGATATCCTAGCAGTCTTCAACAACCGGATCCCTCGCAGCATCTACCCTAACTCAACTAATGTAGTCATCGTCATTTGGCTATTTTGGGATTGCTATTTTGCAAGGAGTTTACCCTAGTACCCTTACTCAGATCTACAATTCCCAGGATTCCTTGGGGAAAGAGCCATGGCAACATGCTTGTTTAGATTTGTTGTGGAGATATGCTGCTCTGAGATTCTTGCTGTGCTCTTTGTTCACACCCTTGCGAAAATGGAATGGAGAATCAGAAGGGCAGGCAGAGTTGCCTCACAAGACTTATGGTCAAAGAGGGTGACCTCGGATTTTTGTGAATTTCTGGTTTTTAAGCAGTTTTGTGTGCTTAGCTTAGCAGGCTCTTTTGCGCTTTATCTCTGGTGTTGTGTCAAGGCTGCCACCTTTCACTGTTCTGTTTTCACCAAGAAGAGCAGCAGTGTTTTGTTTTTTGGATATTAGGGCACATGATTTCAATCTCTTCTGGGAGCAGCTGTAGTAACAGCAGGAGTTTGGAATTCCTTCTTCCTACTTCACTTCTGTTCTTGCTTGCTGAGCTAAGGAGGGAAAGTGAGGTGATAATTGCCTTGTAATGCAGCATTTAGCATTTGTCTGGTAGGTGATAAATGCAGCATTCTGAGAAGATTAGCACAGTGGAACATATATGCCTACTGGAGGAAGGCTTTGCAATAAACATGAAGCAGTTGGGGACTTCCACTCTACTGCTGCGTGGTGACTGTTTATGCATTGTTGAGGAGTGTTGTTTCAATTGCCTGGGAAAATCCAATCAACTAGACTGAAATGTGAGTGAAGGTGCCATTTTTGTTAACAGGCTCTGTTGTTAAGTAGCAATGTCTAGTCTGAAAAATCTTTTTGAAAACTCATGATGGTTGTCTTATCCTGCTTTAATAATAGAAATAATTTAACCTGCTTTACCTGTTCTGTGCAAGATGAAATTAGATGCTGCAGCAACCTCACAGTTGCAATGGGGTAGGCTGCCATTCTGTATCCTGCCAAAGATGGCAACTGTATTCTCTACTCTAAAATGGTCTATAGTGGAAGATGTTTGTGACCCGTGGTATACTTAAAGCACTTTTGCACTTTCCTCCTCCAAGTTGTTTCCTGTGTATGAACGCTGCTAAATAGAATGTAGAGGAGAAATTGGCTGTATCTGCCGCTACTACTTCCAACAATAATTGGCATTTATTTAGTGCTCTTTGAGGATTCAAAGCATTTTGCATATATTATCTCATTAATCCTTGAACCAACCCTGTGGAATTGACTAGTAATATTATGTCCATGTTGTTGATTATGAGCCAAGATAGATAAGAGGGCCACAGAGGGAATTTATGGCTGAAGTAAAACCTGAGCTCTGGACCTATGGGGAAGGGATGTAGATGAGTGCTGGAGCATCAGCTTTGCATGCAGAAGATCCCAGGTTCAGTCCCCAGCATTTCATGGTAAGGCTGGGAAGTATCCCACCAGAAACCCTGGAGAGCCCCTGCCAGTCATTATAGACTCTCTAGTCAATACTGAGCTAGACAGACCAATGATCTAAATCAGTATAGGGCAGCTTCCTATGTTCCTGTGACCTGCTGATCACACTCTTAACCATTAGTTGTCAGGTCTGGTGGCTCTCTGCTGAATCATCTGCCTTCCTTCCGGCTGTGTAGGTGGTTCAGCAGGGAATTAACCTAAGAGGGCCAGGCTATTAGCAGCCCAACTTTCACCTCCTATACACTGTGTCAGACTAAGGAGGCAGGCCAGAGTTGGTGGTTGTGTAGGGCCAGATGCAGAGCTTGGAAGTAACTCGTATTTTTAACGAGTTACTTGTAATTAGTTACAATTTTAAATAATGAGTGGGTAATTCCATTGCATTTGGCAAGTAACGGAACGACTAGTAATTTCCCTACTTTTCAGCTGCAACTTTAACGTTTCCACATTAGGTTGGACGTTACTTGGGGGCGGGAATAAGGGGAAGTCAGCTCCTGGCTGTGATTGGTTAACACAAGACATGTGCCTCACACTGATTGGACCTCTGCGCAGACTGTCTCTTCCCTCGTGATCTGTGTTAGGAGGCACGAGAGAAGAGGTGAATAGGCAGGGCCTGCTAGCGTCTGAGAGGAAAAAATGGATGCCGGAGGAAAAAGCCAGGGCAAGGACAACGGAGGAGAAGGCAGCAGCAGAATGGCGAAGAGCTGTGGAGGAGAGTGATGATGATTTTTGTGTGTGTGTGTGTGTGTGCCCCCCCGCGGCCCCTTCCGCCCCCCGTGGCATCTTTCCCCCCCTGCCCCCCCCGCGGCCCCTTCTGCCCCTCCCACTGCCTCTCCTTGCCTTGCTGCCGCCCCCCCCATCAATCACAAGGCACTTCTGAAACTTCGGCCTATCAGAGCTTGGAAAAGTTACTTTTTTGAACTACAACTCCCATCAGCCCTAGGCAACATGGCCACTGGATTAGGCTGATGGGAGCTGTAGTTCAAAAAAGTAACTTTTCCAAGCTCTGGCCTACTTCCCTTCCTTCCCCCCCTTTTTGAACTCTCCCCCTTGTTCCTATGGATACCTGTGTGCTGTATTTATCCAGACAGAGCACTCCTGCCTTTTAAAATGCCGGCTAGCTTTTTATTGTATATTTATTGGAACTCCATCTTTCTTTTTATTTGTATTTTTGTCCTGTTTAATCACAAGACTGAATTGTATGTGGGACAAAAACTGTCTCAGTAATAATAATAATAATAATAATAATAAATCATTAGGCGTATAATAAATGGCTTAAGGCTGATTTTTTTGTTCTTGGGAGAGATGAGGTGAGAAGTAGGGTCCTTGCAGCTCCTCCTCTCAGTGCCCCAGCTCTCAAACTCATGTTCTGTGAGAAAGAGAGAGATTCCCAGTCCCAGAGAGAGATAGACTGTTGACAATCTCTGCTAATATCTATACAAATGTACATAACATGCATCACCTGAACTCACATGATCTAGAGTTACCTTAGATCTTGCAAGATTTGCAAATGAGAAGCAATAGGGTTTTATATTAGTTCTGATTGTCTATTGGGCTATCATAGGTTATATGTTTTTTTCATTTTCTATGGCAAAAACTCCAACTTCAGTGGAATTTATGTGATGTGTTGTAATCATTTGAATTTGGCTAATGAATGCTTTATTCTTTCATCAGAACTTTAGCAGTAGTACTAAAATATTAATAAAAAAGAAAAGGGAAAGAAAAAATACTTTACATACATCATTCAGCTGTGTTGCTAATTATAGATATAGATATAAAAGATAAACGGCATTTTGTCAAAAGTATTTTTGTCTACATTTTATACCTCATCCTTGGTTTTCCAAGCTTGGCATGGAATGCTTCTCATACAGAATTAATTTGAAATGCCGCATATTTATTATCATAATCATCATATTCAAAATAAAAAATATATGTACCGCCTTCAAGTTGATTCCAACTTATGGTGACCCTATGAATAGGGTTTTCATGAGGCTGAGAGGCAGTGACTGGCCCAAGGTCACCCAGTGAGCTTCATGGCTATGTGGGGATTTGAACTCTAGTCTCATTTTGTTCTCACAACAACCCTATGAGATAGTAGGTTAGACTGGCCCAGGCAGGGTTATTCAGTGAGCAAAAATGATGCAAATAGGATCTCTTTTAATTGTGCTATCGACCTGCTTACTTCCACTCTGACTGGGGCATCTTGCAGCATGGGGAAGAGATGGGGGCACATCACAGCTGAAGTTCACCCATATAGGAGCATTATCTCTTGTTTATTACAGAGACGCCTGTTGCAGGTTTTGCTGCTGAGAGCAGCAGTCAGTTAGTGCGGCCACTTGAGTCACAGCTTGTTGATCCTGAGGAGGCAAAACTAGAAAGTGAGGTTCAGAAAGGAGGCCCTGTGCACGAGGAGGAGGAGGGCATGAAGCAGTGCCAGTTGCCCACAGCCACATCTGCAGAACAGCAAGTACCATGGTTTGGCTTTGAGAAAGCTTGTACATTTGTGAGCCAGAGTGGGGAAAATGTTGTTGTCCGATGCAATTACTGCCTTCCAAGGATCAAAAATCTGAGATCAGCTGTTTCCTCCTCATCCAATGTGAAGAAACATTTTGAGGTAAGCCTTTGTCATGCTGGTCCTCAAAGAGTGTCCATTGTCTATTTATGTTTAAATTGTGAAGTTCGTCTTCCATTTTTTCTTGGATTCATGCTTTGTTCTTCTTCCTCAGAGGCCACACCCTGAGAAGCTGAGAGCAATTGAAGAAGCAATAAAGGCAAGGAGACGTGGCCTTCCTGAACCAATGCATGACACCCCTCCTCCCAAAATGCTGAAGCAGCAGCAGACAACCCTTGAGAGGTGGGGATCTGGCAGGGAGCCTGTCACCCAGAGCAATCTCGACAGGAGAACCATTGATTTCATTGTAGAGGAGACATTACCACTTCAGACTGTGGATAAACCATCATTCATTAATCTGGTTCGCATTGGACTCCCCAAAGATCTCACCATCATATGTGCCAAGACTCTGAGAGACAGAATTGAGAAGAGAGCATGCCAGATGAGAGAAACTCTTGCAAACCGAATGGGTGCTGTGGCATATATAGCAACCACTGCAGATTGTTGGACCAATGGCAAGAAGAGTTACTTTGGGGTAACAGCCCACTGGATCAACCCAACTACCCTGAAACGTGAGGTCGGGGCCTTGGCTTGTAAGCGTCTGAAGGGGCGCCATACATACAATGTCCTTTCAAAAGCACTGCATGATGTACATGTGCAGTACAGGATCCACAACAAAGTTATGTGCACTACTACAGACAATGGCTCCAACTTTGTGAAAGCGTTCAGAGTTTTCATGGCCAAAGAACCAGTGGAAGCTGCAGGCACCAGTGACGATGATGGTGATAACCAGGAGGAGGAGGAGGCTGAGGTGGAGTTTGTGCCTATCTGTGAGATCCTGGACACAGGACCTGAGGCAGAGGAAGAAGCTGCAGACTCAGGAGAGGATTTTGTTTTGCCACCACACCAGAGATGTGCTAGCCACACCCTCAACCTTGTGGCAACACAAGACATAGAGGCCATGGTTTCTGACTCCTCCAAAAGTAGTCTTCTTGGTCCTTTCAAGAAACAGTTTCGTTCCTTGATGGGAAAGTGCAGCAAGTTGTGGTCCAAGCAGAACCAGTCAGCACAGATTGCTGATCTGAAGGTGCCGAATAAGACCAGGTGGAATTCCACCTCTGATGCATTGAAGCAACTACATGAGCTCCTGTCAACTGTGCCACTAAAAATGCATGCCATAATGGACCGCTGCTCCTTGTCCAGGATCACAGCTGCTGAGATTGAAGTGGTACAGGAATACACAGAGATTATGGAGCCACTAGCCCAGTCCCTAGATATCCTGCAACGGGAGAACGGCATGTTCATGGGGTATTTGCTACCAACGCTCTGCAATCTGGACCGCAAGTTAGAAGGACTGGAAAACAAACCTGAGAGGTACACATACTGTTTTCAGCTGCTGAGAGGTGTGCGCGAAGCCCTAAGAAAGCGGTTTGCAGCTATCTGGGAGGACAAGAGGCTTCTTCTGGCAGCCTGCCTACACCCTCGCTTCAAACTAGATTGGCTGGAATCGTGTCAGGCCACCACCCATACCAACAAGTAAGAACATTAGGGAAGCCCTTTGGGTGGATTACTCCAAGGGAAATGTTGTCTCAAGGGAGGCATCAGGGGGCTTAAGGTGGTAGGCAGGGGCTGGGCCTTTTCTTCCTGGGTCTCCTCATCACAACCTTGGGTTGCTGCAGGTAATCCTTAAGGGTCTGCTGTGCTGCCCCATGAGTGTGGTGACTTGGTCACCTTCCTACCTTCCATGTCATCATCCACAGGCTCAGGCTGGACCCTGAACCAGGGGACATGACAAGCATCAGGAAATGAAGAGCAGATGATGGTTTCCTAACATATATGTCTTAACATATCCTCTCTCTTTCTTAGATACACAATGGAAGCCTTGTTGAAAGCTGAAATAAAGATGGGTGTACTTAATGAGGACAGTGATCAGTCTTCAGATAAAGACCAGGAAGGAGATGACTTAGAAGATGACTTCTTTAACTTTCTGCCCCAGGGCAAGAAGTCAGCAGTGGACACTGCTGAGGAGGAACTGGTGAGGTACCTGAGGTCTCCCAGCAGGGAAGTGTCATCACTCCATGGCTTTCCACGTGTGCTGCGGTGTTTTTTGCAGCACAACACAGGCATGCCTTCAAGCGCCGCAGTAGAACGCCTGTTCAGTACTGGTGGCAACGTAATGACTGTAAAAAGACATTCCTTGTCTGACATGCTCTTTGAGCATCTTGTTCTTTTGAGACATAACAGAAACATATTATAAAAGCATTTCAAGTGTAAAATTTGATTTCAAGAGTTGGGGTATCTTCATTGCTTGGGGGGATGTGAGATTCTGTTATGCCATTATGTTAATCTTATGGATAATTTTTTTTATTCTACTACCCCCTGTGTGTGTGTGTTTATTTTTAATATTGTTTTAGGCTTCTTAGATGTGCAGCAGCCAAAGCCAGCACCTTGTAGGAGTTTTTTTTTAAAAAAGTAACTGAAATGTAATTGTAGTGATTACTTTTGAGAAAAAGTAATGTAATCAGTTACTTTCAGAGCAATTGTAATTGTAACGGTAATTACTACTTTTTGGGCCAAGTAATTGTAACTGTAATTTATTACTTTTTAAAAGTAATCTTCCAAGCTCTGCATACTCATACTCACACGCGCACACACACACACACACACACACACACACACACACAGGGAGGGAGGGAGGGAAGTCAAGGGTATTGCTCTAAACCCCAAGTTCAACCAATCACCTTAAACAGTACACTTTTAAAAACTGGGATAGGGAACATGATCCTCCCTGAGACAGCTGGACTACAACTCCCATCATTCCCTGATCATTGGCTATGGTGGCTGGGATTGGGAGTAGGGTTGCCAGGTCCATGGCCTGAGACCAGAGCTTGGAAAAGTTACTTTTTTGAACTACAACTCCCATTAGCCCCAGCCAGCTTAGCCACTGGATTGGGCTGATGGGAGTTGTAGTTCAAAAAAGTAACTTTTCCAAGCTCTGCCTGAGACTGATCCTGTATCTTTAGGAGAAGAGAAAGTCAGTCAAGTGCAGGTGTTCTTGCAACTCTGTAATAGGAACAACCACAAGGTGGAATTCTCACTTCCCCTGCACAACTTTTAAAGATACAGAAGACCTCTTGGAGGCCAGGCCTGGCAACCCTAGTTAGGAGTCATGTGGGAGGGCCATGGGTTCCCCATCCCCACTTTAAAATATCAAAGGGTTGGATATGTCAGTAACAAACCACACTGTATGTTTCCACCAGAAAGAAGAGGTAAATGAACTTCAATAATTTGATAGGTGTAAACTGCAGTTTATGGCATTTACCGAGCCTCTAGAAAAAGAGGGGAAGATTCATTCCAACATGCAAAAATAGTCATTTTTATAAGGCATTCATGCTGTTTAAATCAATGTCTCTCACAAGTGTGTAAAGACAATAGGCCTTGCCATTTGTAAAGAGAAAAATATGCTTTTTGACAGACATTTTACATGCATCCACAGACGCACTGCAATTTCCATTATTAGCAAATATATATGGCTTGGGTTTATGATAGATTGTTATTGTTTTATAGTTTCAGTTTCTGTACGATTTGTTTTTATGTAGACCACTTAGAAATGCAAATGATTAAGTGGTATATAAATGTCATAAATAAATATTGAAATTGGATTTTGTTTTGCCATTTTGACTATTCTTAATGATTTCATTCATTTTTGCAATACTTAACTTAAGTTACACAACTACACTGATAGCCACTAATGTTGGTGTAACTTTGGCACAGCTTTGGCACAGCTTAGTCAATATGATGCCAATCAGAGGGCAGTTGGCCATGGTAGGCACACACTGGAGTAAGCCAATGCAACAAAGCAACAGAGAAATGCTATCATGACATCACCTAACCTCCCGATGCATATGCAAGGCACAACCTCCCACACCCAAGGACACAAAACATCAACCAAGTTGTTCTAAGGATACCTGCAGACGGAGGTGAGAAGCCCCACATTTCTCAATATCAGTGCTCTAAGTTTCTCAGTTATCTTAAATTCAATTTAAGTTCATTTTTTTAAAATCCTCATGAAAATTCTCCAGCATTTTTATGTGAATTTGTCATAATGAACATAATATTCTGGCTGTTTGATGAATGTACACATTTTTGCAAGCAATTTCTCATCATGCAACACATTTTTGTATGTTATTTTCACTCATTTATTCATTTTTATGCACACTTTTCCCTAACATGTGTTTTTATAAACAATGTTGGTTGGCAAACTGCATTGCAAAATTCAGATAAGTGAAAATTTCAAAGAATGGTTTGGTTCTCATATTGTTTTAGAAAGTGCAAATTTGATAGATTGGACTGGAAATGAGAACTGAATCAAATTTCTTCCCCATCCTCAACCAACACACAGGGAAAGAAAGATTGGGAATACCAGACAGTCCACCTGGCAGGAGGCTCAGATAACAAGCTCACAGGCTTCCGAGAGAAGAACAAGACTCATCTGAGGAGAAGGAGCCTTTTGCCAAAGAGAAAAACAAAGAAGCTAGGACCAGCAGAAAGGGGAAGGCACAACTCTTAAGAAAAGCAATCTTCCATTAGCTTATTGATTAGCCCACTGGGATAAGAAACAGGCAGTGCTGACATTAAGTCTTCCCAATGAAAGAAAAAGGGCCAATTGGCCCTTTTGAATGCCTAGGCAGTGTTCACCCAGAGTCACAACTCCAAGTAAGCAACTTGTTCCACCAAGAACTGCATTCCACATTAGAACTTTTAGGCTTCTCAGATCCTGCCTGTTCCCTAGAGAGCTTAAAGGGACAGTCTCCTGGCATGGATCCCAGTCTTTCCATTATTTATCTCCTGGCTCTTTGCCTGTACTTGTGATCTCATGATGAACCTCAGGTGGGAAGGCAGTTGGTACCTCAGGGGAAGAGGTTGTGGTCTATGGAAGTGCCTGTTCAGGAATCTTCTTGACTGACAGGCTCTGGCTCAGGTCCAGTGTCCAGGACTGGCTCTAGCCCTTCCGTGTCCTTCAGTGTGACCCCTCCTCACCTAGGTCAGAGTTAGAGCTGCTAGAAGGGTGTGTGTGTGACAGGCAGCATCATTCATGCAGAGTTGAAAGTAGACAGGACTAGAACCCGCACTTCATGGAACAACTCTATTAAAAGGGATAAGGATTAAGAAGTTCCACACACCCATCTTCTGCTGCAGATCATAGTGGTGAATGGCTTCATTTTCTTAAAAACAGAACTCAGGGTAAAGTTCCATGTGACTGAGCATTGCATGTGCTTTGGCCCTTAGGGCCTAGTTACACATTACATGCAAATGCGTGTAACAGAACCCTGTTACCACTTCTTCACTCCAAATCACTCTCTTCCAAAACTTCTTTGCTTTAAACAAAATGTCCCTGGGAATCTTTTACTGTGTTTTATGTGTAAAATGTAGTCAAGCCCTTACAAGACTTAGATCTGTGTTACTGAGCACAGGATAGGATTGCAGCCTTGGATAATTCCAAATATATATTCAGCACTGCCTATTTTTTATATGGCACTAATATAAATTAAATGTGGACAGCATTTGTTTTAATTTAATGAAAGTAAAATTACTTTCATTGGAAAGAAAACCAATTTGGGACATATTTTCATCTATTTCGGACTTGAAATAGATCTAAGTTCAGGCTAACAAAACCTGAGTCCCTAGAAAGCTAGAGAAGTGTTTGAACCTGTTTGCTAAAATTAAGGAGCTTTTTTATATGTTTGGAATCTACAAAAAAAAAGTATCAGACTTTTCTCACTCCCCACAGGCAATTTCCTGACCTCCTTGTTGAAGATCCAAGTCCTAACTTTGGTTCATGGACAAGTAATCACAGTAGGTCCATGACAAAACCTCTCCTCAAAGTACAAATATATCATTGGCAGCTCTTGTAAATCAAAGCCTCAAAGAGCATCATTTAGCCTGGAGCTAAAATTGCTTGTTTATCAGATGGTGTCTAGTTTAGCATGGAGCAGTTCCTTGTAAATCTCAGGGACCTTTTACAGCATCTACTTAAGCAGGCGATTGGCTCCTGGGAGGTTTTCTGAGAGCTTTAATGACTACAGGCTGCTAAAAAGATCCAGGCCTTGGTTTAGTTAGAGTGGTTTACTCATATCGTTTGGCTCCATTCTGTAAACTTACAAAGATAAGGTGTCTGCTTTATCTAAAGAAAGAGCAAGCATTAGTTCCTTAGGAAATCTTTATATCCTAAGTGTTAATGTTCTTTGGGCTTTTGGTATTTTGACCTTTGTCTGCTTAGGGTTTTTTTTTATTTATTGTGGGAGTAGCCCTATTTCTGCTCTCTAGTTCCTTTTTAAAGAGAGGCAATTAAATGCCTTTAGCAGAGTCAGTAAAGCTCTGTTATTTTTTGAATCATAATAGAGTATGCTTGTTTGACTAGATCTGGAAAATGCTGTGTGGAAATTAAAGCCATCTAAGCATGCCAACACCCTCTCTCCTATCCTTCCCCAAACCCCTCGCCCTGTTGTTTCAATCCCTTGAGGGAAATCACATCTACAACACACTTCAGCCTGACTATTATGTGCTTCCACAAGGCGTCCCTGTTCCCAAGTCCCTTCTCTCTCTATGTCATCACTTCATGCTTAGGCAAGAGAAAATATTTGGTGGATTCTGGCCATAGCCTTGAGATAGCAAAGGAAACTTTCGATGGGCTTTTTTATATAAAAAAATGGCTAAGCACACAGGCTGTTTATGCGCCATACATTTAAAGCACATGACTTCCCCCAAAGAATCCTGGGAACTGTACTTTGTTAAGGATGCTGGGAATTTTAGCTCTGTGAAGAGTAAACTACAATTCCCAGGATTCTTTGAAGCAAGACATGTGTTTTAAATATATGGTGTGTGCCAAAAAGATGACTAGCTTAATCTGCATTCCTAACCCCACTTACTTGAGAGTAAGCCCCACTGAATTCAATGGGACTTATTTCTGAGTGGACATGGTTAGGAGTGGGCTGTGCTATTGACTGAATTTGCCAGAGTTGCTTGTGGCTGGTAAATTCCTCCCGGTATGTGGTAAAACCGTGTTGATAAGCCGCTAATAAGAGGTCTAATTATAAAAGGCTTCTCATAAGTAGTTTTATGATTTAACCTAATGACAGTTCACCTCGGCATATGGTGGGTGACAATGCCTTTTAGAAACATACCGGGATAGCAGGAGCAATGTCTGCACGAGGATGCTTGATGGGCAAAAGTGGCTCCTCTTACAGGCCATGTCATCATTTCCCCTCCTCATTTAAACTGCAGTGCAAACACCTTTAGATCAGCAGGACTGTGGTGAGGCAACCAGGGCCAGCCCAAGACATTTGGCTACCCAACATGTAGCAGCAAATGGTGCCAGAACCTCCCACCCCAGGTTTGACAGCTGAGACAGAAAGTCCCACAAATATCCCTCACTGTTCCATGGACAGTAAAAATACAATAATAACAAATTAAGTAATCCAGAATTTCCATGGCATCATGGAAACCTGAGTACCTGAGGCAGCAGTCTCACTGAGTAACGACAGGACTAGCAGTGGAGGTGATAACATGATAATGATGACAAAGCCAAAACCAGAACAAAGAAAATAATTTGAATATAGGGAGCTATATAGGGAGCTAAAATGACCTACCTCCGGTGGACGACAGTTAATATCAATGTTTAAATAATGTTAAAAGTATTAAGATGATATTGCCTGGAAGTATAGAAGAGTCTTTGCCGGGCACTAGAAAGACATTAGTGAAGGTGTCATGTGAGCTTCTCTAGGGAGAGCATTCCATCACAGGGAAGGGCACTGCCAACAAGAGGTTTCTCCCTCACTACCACCCACTGAGGATCAAATGGAGGGAGCACTCTGAGAAGGACCTCCACTGATGACCAGAAGGTTTGGGTAGGTAATTTTCTAAATTATTATTATTACTGAACTTATCTCCAGCCTTTGCTTCCAAAGTTGCCCAGGGCAGTAAACATATCAATGAAACAATTTAACAATAATTCATATAATATAGAACCCCTGTAATAATAACACAGTAGTAAGCACTTAGATAGCATGCTGAATTTTCAGAATGCTTCATATGCATTCTCCCACTATTGCTTACAACAGCTGTGTGTTGTAGGCCAGCATTTCCCCTCATTTAGCTGCCAGAGTGGGAGAGTAGGAGTAAGGCTTAAGATGACAGGACAGAGCAGGGGTACCCAACGTAGTGCCTTCCAAGTGTTGCTGGACTCCAACATCCCCTTGCTGGATCGTCACCTTGTAGTGGTGAGTGGGCTTGTGTGTTCCAATGAACCCTGTGAGCAATGCCGTCGGGAGTCATGTACTCCCAGCAGGGTCACCCATGGCGGTAAGGTCAAGGGAAAGGAACCAGACAAAGAATGATCCAAGAAAGTCCTCAACGGCAGAACAGGTGGAGGATAACAATGTGTATGTTACAACGGCTGTGAAGGCGGATGAAGGCTGCAGCAGATAAAAGACTTCCAATCGTTGTGGTACCCATGCCATTAGATCAAAGCCTTTTTCTGTCAAGATTGTGTGTTGATCATGGTGCACCGATCTCCCCACATAAAACAAATCCACGCACAGGCATCTTCCAAGCAAACCAAACCAAACCAAAAGTCAATGGCAATCAGCGAATGGTGATGGGGGCAGGACTGTGAAATCTGGAAGCCCCTAGTCATGGACCGGCACATTGGTGGTGAATACAGACTCAGTCGTCCTGGCTCAAGGACCGAGGCAGTTGAGTAGTTCGTCAGCTATATCCACGACTGAGCAGTCCTATTCAGGATCCACTCTGATCACCCCGTATGGGGAGGGGACTAGAAAAGGTGCCCTAAACATAGTCTGCCTCATCTCTCTCCCTGACTAGATTACTGCGTCCAGTGGGGTCACCACTTAGAGGTTGCAAAAGACAATTGAATTTTGGAACATGGAATATACGGACATTGCTGGACAATACAGATAGTGAACGTTCTGAACGCAGGACTGCCATCATCGTGAGGGAGTTGAGACGTTTTAATATTGACATAGCAGCACTCCAAGAAGCTCGAAGAGCAGGAGGACGACTGAAGGAATAAAAAGGATGCCTTCTTCTGGAAAGGACTGCCTGAACTAGAACAACAAATAAATGGAGTAGGCTTTGCTATTAACAATAATCTTGTGAAGCTGTTGTCAGAAGTTCCTATTAGCATTAATGAACAACTCTCAACTCTCCGGTTAAAACTTGCCAAAAACCAGCAGGCAACTATTGTAAGTGATTATTCACCAACATTAAATGCTGATGAAGACATCAAGGAAAGCTTTTATCACCAGCTGAACACCATCTTATCAGAGATACCTAAGCAGGATAAAATTATCCTCTTGGGTGATTTCAATGCAAGAGTTGGGCGTGATTTCGATTTATGGCCAGAAACCATTGGGAAAGAAGGAGTTGGCAATAGCAACCTGAATGGCATTCTACTTCTGACTAAATGTGCAGAGCATAATCTTGTTATTACAAACACACTCTTACGTCAGAAAAATAAATTTAAAACATGGAAGCACCCTCAGTTAAAACATTGGCATCTCCTGGATTACGTAATTGTCCGTGCCAGAGATCGTCATGATGTACTCCTCATTAGGGCCATGATGAGTGCTGATGACTGCTGGACAGATCACCAATTAATTCGATCCACAATGGCCATTAATATTGTTCCTCAATGTAGGCTTCAAGGAAGAAAACCAAGGCATGAAATGAACATCCATGCCCTTCAAGATCCTATTAAGCGAGCCTGCTTTCAAACAACTCTCAAGAAACATCTACCTACAGAACTCCCTGAAAATGTCAAGGAACACTGGATTAAACTGAAGACATCCATTATTGCAGCATGTGAACAAACTATTGGATACCAAACTAAGAAACATCAGGATTGGTTTGATGAGAATGACAGTGCGATTGAACATATCATTGACAAGAAAAGGTAAGCCTTCTAGATATGGCAGAAAGGCTTAACTGTGCTGCTAAGAAAAAAATCTATGCCAGTGCAAAGGCTGAGGTCCAAAGAAGAACTAGAGAACTTAAGAACGCCTGGTGGATAAAGAAAGCTCAAGAAATCCAGCACTTTGCAGATGCTCATGATGCACGGGGCTTTTTTAATGCCACAAACGCCATCTATGGACCAACAAATTATGGTACAAATCCCTTACGTTCAATGGATAGTACCAAACTTCTTAAGGATAAAGAGTCTATTGCACTGCGCTGGAAAGAGCATTACCATGACCTCCTTTATCGTAACTCTATTGGGGCTGATGAGGTCTTCTCGCAAATTCCACAACAAACTAGAGACGAGCTTGCAGTATCCCCTAATTTGGATGAAGTCAGTAAAGCCATCAAACAAATGAAGAACAACAAAGCTAGTGGACCTGATGGGATTCCTGCTGAAGTCTTTAAAGAAGGTGGGCCTGAACTTACACAACAACTTCATAAGCTCATCGAAAAAATCTGGATGAGGGAGGAGATCCCGGAAGACTTTAGGGATGCCATAATTATCACCCTTTATAAGAAGGGTGATAGAACAGATTGCGGGAACTATCGAGGTATCTCTTTTCTTGCTACCGTAGGTAAAATCCTTGCAAGGATCCTCGCAAATCGCCTCCTGCCGATCTCAGAGGATGTCCTCCCAAAATCTCAAAATGGTTTCTGCCCTTCCAGGGGGACAGTGGACATGATCTTCACTGCACGACAGCTTCAAGAAAAATGCAAGGAGCAGAATCGACCTTTATATATGGCATTTATTGATCTGACTAAGGCCTTTGACACTGTGAATCGAACCTCTCTCTGGACCATCCTTCTGAAAACTGGATGCCCTGATAAATTTGTGAATATTTTGCGACTCCTTCATGACAACATGACAGCAACAATTTTGGACAACAATGGCTTTCAGAGCGATCCATTCAGAGTCAGATCAGGCGTAAAACAGGGATGCGTCATTGCTCCTACCTTATTTGCTATCATCATTGCTATGATTCTACACCTTATTGAGGAGAAACTTACTACTGGTGTGGAAATCATATATCGAACAGATGGAAAGCTTTTTAATCTCAGTAGGCTGAAAGCAAAAAGTAAGGTAATGTCAACCTCTGTTGTAGAACTTCAATATGCCGATAATAATGTAGTCTCCGCACATTCAGAGAAAGATCTTCAAACTATCCTAAATGTCTTTGCAGAAGCATATGGAAAGCTCGGGCTCTCACTTAATATTAAAAAATATCAACAGGTGCGAACTAGTCCCTCTGTGGCACCATCAATCCAGCTTAATGGTGTGACATTGGAGAATGTTGATCACTTCCCCTATCTCGGCAGCCATCTCTCTGTAAAAGCTGACACCAATGCTGAAATTCAACATCATCTGAGCTCTGCGAGTGCCGCATTCTCCCGAATGAAGTGTAGAGTGTTCAAGGATCAGGATATTCGCAGGGAGACCAAAATGTTTATTTACAAAGCCATTGTACTACCGACCTTACTGTAAGCCTGTGAAACATGGACCATTTATAAACGCCACTCCCAACTTCTTGAAAGATTCCACCAACGCTGCCTCCGGAAAATTCTGCAAATTACTTGGGAAGACAGACGGACTAATGTTAGCGTTTTGGAAGAAGCAAAGACTACCAGTGTTGAAACAATGATCCTTCAACATCAACTTCGCTGGACCGGCCATGTTGTTTGAATGCCTAATCACCGTCTTCCAAAGCAGCTACTTTACTCCCAACTTAAGGATGGAAAATGGAACATCGGAGGACAGCAAAAGAGGGTTAAAGATATTCTTAAAGCGAATCTAAAAAAATGTAACATGAACATCGACAACTGGGAAGTCTTGGCCCATGAACGTCCCAAATGGAGATCAGCTATTATCAAAGGTGCTGTGGACTTTGAAGAAGCACAAATACAGGGCAAACGGGATAAACAAGCTAAGCGGAAGGCATGTCAAACAAATCCTCATCGCGACCATCTTCCATCTGGAAACCTATGTCCTCACTGTGGGAGGCTGTGTGGATCCAGAATTGGCCTCCACAGTTACTTACAGACCCACTGTTAAAGACCTTATCTTGGAAGACAATATTACTTGGCCACGAGTGATTGCCAATGAATGAAATGAATGAAATGGACTCCAACGTCCTAGTTGTCAGGGATGATGGAGTTGTAATCCAACATCTGGAGGGTACCACATTGGTTACCCCTGGAACAGAGGGCTGCCTATCTGGTGAGTTCATAGACCACGACTTTAAATATTCCCAACTTTCTCACATTGAAAACAATGTTTTGCTTTTAAATGACAGAAACAGATCACTCTGTCCCCCCTTCACCCAGTCCTGAATTCTTGGTTTTTCCTTTTTATGAGTTTTTTTCACTCATAACCTCTCATGATTCCTTCTCCTATTTCTCTTTAAAGTATCCTCAATTTGCCTTTTGAAAATAAATTATTCTTGGACTTCAACACAAAGAGACATCTTTAAGACGGTATACTGGAAATATTTGTTGTGGTATAATGTTGCATCAATAGAGGACATACAATTTGGTAAACATCATACAGACATCTTATTCCATTAGAGAGAACATTGTTACGACACGTGTCCTTGGGAACCTGAGTGTGTGAACCTGCTACCCACATGTCCCATGAAACACAGCTCCTTGAGAGGAGGAGGATCTTTTGCTAGGGATAAAACAAGCACTTTGCCCTGAAATGTGCCTAAATGGTGCATGTGTAACCCAAGAAATGCAGGTCCAAGCCAGACTAAAGCAAAGCTTTCTTTTATTGAGAGAAAAGAGAAGAACAGCATTACAAAATTACTGGGTGCGTTGCAGCATTAATCATTAATATCCTAACCCATTCATAACTTTAAACTAAAGCGATCAAAGGACCCTATTACTATAAGGAGTGACAGGTTAGAGAGATTACCTATCCTAGGCCCTGAAGTGGACAGTGGAATGCACCTGAAGTAATGTGAAGGAGCTCTGGCCCAAAAGCAGGAAGGAATCTGTTTGCCTCAAGGCTTATGCCGAGACACAGACTCCTTTCCTGGTTGTAGCCTGCAGTCCCATGTTGTTCTTTGAGAGTGTAGTTACCCGTGTTGGAGCTCAGATCGCCACCTCCCACCAGATCTCAAACCCTGCTTTTCTTAAAAGACACTTTTTATCTTCCACCTCCCCTGAAAAAGGAGAGGTCTGGGTATGAGGTGATTTCATGTGTATGTGTGTGTGCATGCATGCTTCTTGCTGATCCTGAGAAACTCAGGCTACTTTCTAATGCTTTCTTTGAACAATGGAATAG
This sequence comes from Rhineura floridana, assembly GCF_030035675.1. Lineage (NCBI taxonomy): Eukaryota > Metazoa > Chordata > Lepidosauria > Squamata > Rhineuridae > Rhineura > Rhineura floridana. Next base: position 41,214,819 of record NC_084481.1, on the reverse strand, counting down.
TTCTGCTGGGTTTCAGGGAAGTCTGCCAAAGAAGAAGATAACATTTATTTCAGTTTCTCTTGGTTATTTTTGTTGCTCACATGATAGCCTTGTGCTGCCCTTTCACAGTACCTCAGGAACACACAATGAGTCACACAACAGGGGGTGTGGGGTGGGAATTATAGTCCACAATGCTCCAGGGCCTTGTACCCCTGATTCCACTTGAACCAAAATGGGGGTTAGCCGAGCATTTGTAACCATATGCATGTGGAAGTGAAGTGCTGTGGCACTGAATCAAACAATTCATTTCCTGCAACATGCAAAATACACCAGAATATGAGAATATACTAGACACTAGCAGTCAAGAAGCCAATGTGATCAAACATAGAGAGCAGAGGTGGGGAAGTGGATCTGGCCAGCAGGCTGTATCCTTATTGTCCCCCACATCTGTGACCCAAGCTTGACAGATAGACCAGGCCAACCACCTGTCAGCTACCTGATGTCACAATGATGTCAGGTGACTCATCTTTGCTGACAGGGTTTGAACTCAAACCGTGTGGGCAAAGGAACTTCACTATGCAAAGTCCAAAGGTCCACTGATTTGGGGGGCTCACACAGCACCACGCTATGCAAGCCAGAGGTTCCCCAACTCTATATCAAAGAGTGCTAAACTTGGGTTTAGGGATGCACAAGCCTCCCACTGTTTACCCAAAAGAGGGTAAGACTTTGCAAGTATTCCAATCAAAGGTCTGCAAAAGCCAGCGCTTGGAAAAGTTACTTTTTTGAACTACAACTCCCATCAGCCCAATCCAGTGGCCATGCTGGCTGGGGCTGATGGGAGTTGTAGTTCAAAAAGTTACCTTTTCCAAGCTCTGGCAAAAGCTTGAGGGTGTTCACAAGCATTCATTGTTACCTCCACTGCCCCTGCTGTGATGTCTACCCCTTTTCCAAGCAACCCAGAAATTTACCTTGGATGTAGATGTGGAAAAGATGCTCCCCAGGGCCTGGGAGCTTCAGCTGCCACTTCCACCACTTTCATCCACCCAAGGTAAGTTTCTTGGCTTTGCTATTTTTTATTTATTAATTAAATGTATATCCCTCCCTTCCTCCGAGAAGGGAGGCAGCGTGCAGAATGAGCACAGTCCTCCTCTTCCAACTTGCAGCAGGCTTTTAGCAGGGCTTCACCCACCTCAATTCTCTTAGCAAAGCATTTCAAGCAAGGATATTTGTCTGCTTGAATTCTCCCCTGCTTGAACATTCACAACACCAGTACTTGGAACGGCACACATGGCCTCTCTTCAAGCCTCGCTTCTCTCCCCTGTAAAATGGGAATAATCATATACTGCAGGACTGCTGAGAAAAGGTGATCTTCGTATTTCCTGTGAGTCTCAAGGAAAGGCTAGACTATGTCTCTAAATAATAAGCATAATGATTTAAGACTACCTCCAATGTGTCAGGTGACAGCCAGGAGTGTGGTCAATGAGCCTAGTTCAAAAACACTCCCATTGTGAGAACGTCTTCTGAGTCTATGTAAAGGGGTAGTGCCCTGAGACTGAACATGCCAATAAAGACAGTAACAAGATTAAACTTCACTCCTGTGTCCCCTTAGTTAGGTCCAAAGAGTTTCAATCTAAATTATTTTCTGGTTTCAGGCAATGTCAGTCTCATTAAGCAACATTAGTACTACCAGGTGCAAAGACAAAACAGTCAGCAGTAAGGTATGGTGGAGGGATGCTTTTGGGGTGGGGGGGTTGTTGGTGTTGTTTGTGTGTGTGTTTTAATTTAGCCTGAAAATATATGTCAGGCCATTTTCACCATCTGCTGCGCATTTGTCAATTGACAAAAGGAGGGTGGACACCTGGGGATGTCATTGTTTAACTGACATTTAGAAAGGAAACACCAGCTCCAAGGGGAAATACCCTCATCCCCCCCACACACACACAAAACGGGGAGGGGAACTATCCCAGTGATGAGGAAGAATTGGCCTATTGGATGCTATTTTTAAATCCTCTCAAGTTTTTCCTCTGCATTATAGAATGTCTGATGTCAAACACATTGCAAAATAATCAAGATAAGAGATTACTCGTTGCTTGAATAGCTATTTTTGTGAAAATCAGCACTTTGTGGAAAATATTCTAACCACTCACCATCTGCAGAGGGCACGACATCATCTCAAATATGCATTGATAATGTAAACGAGTGTGTCTTAGCTGCACTATACATTTAAAATAGTACCATACCACTTTAAACAGTCGCGGCTTCCTCCAAAGAATCCTGGGAACTGTAGTTTGTGAAGGGTTCTGAGAGTTGTTAGGAGACCCCTATTCCCACCACAGACCTGCAATTATCAGAGTTCTCTGGGAAGAGGGATTGTTTGTTACACCACTCTGCCAATTGTAGCTCTGTGAGGAGAATCAGAGTCTCCTAACAACTCTCAACACCCTTCACAAACTACGGTTCCTGGGATTCTTTGGGGGCAAGCCATGACTGTTTAAAGTAGAATAATTGTGGAATAAATGTATTGTGTGAATGTGGCCTCAGTGTGGTTTAACAGTCCATCCCTTTTCCCCAGGGAACTCTGGGAATTGTAGCTCTGTGAAGAGAATAGGGGTCACCTAACAACTCTCAGCACCCTCAACAAACTACAGTTCCCAGGAGTCTTTGGGAGAAGCCATGACAGTTTAAAGTGATATTATACTGGTTTACATGTATGGTGCAAATGTGGCCTAAGAAAACTGTTCTATTAGTGCCTCAGTCATGGAGCATTCAAGAAACAGAGTAACATTCAAAATAAATTATTTTGCCTTCTGAAAATAGTTGGAATGGGTAACCATTTTTCCTCTCCAGTCTCACTGATGGGATATATGCCCCACTGTGTTCCATGGGGCTTACTCCTTAGTAAGTGCACTCAGGATGTTAAAAATATGTAAACTGTTGTAGTAGAAGAGGAAGAGAGAGGGAGTGACAGGAAAAATAGCTGCTGTATAACTTAGTGGGGTTATCAATATTTTCAATTTTCCAGTTCAAAACCTGCCTCCTTACCTTACAAATAAGGATATTTCTCCCTATTCTGAATGGGGGTGGCACTGGAAGATGAATTGCTTTAACCACACTTTCTAACAAGCATAACAAGCATTAACACAGCATACAGTGCATGAGCACAACTGTTAATTCCATGCATTCCCGTTGCCTCCATACCTGCAGCTGCCCTGGCTATTAAGATGGCTGCAATGTCACCAAGATGATAATGGTCAGTATACACTAAGAGAGCTTTAAAGCTGTTGGCAACTGGTATGGAAAAAAACTACACAGAAATGAAGAGCAGCAGGCCTCAGCTAAATCCAAAGTGATAAGCTGAAGAAAATATTTCAGCAATTAGCCCGTGCATTAAACTCAACCACATCTAGGGCATGTGCCCTCCAGTCATCCATATATAAAGTATTTGAGTGTAATCGTTGATTGACTGTAAATGTATACAGACCGATAGAATCTCTGTCATCACAAAGAGCAGTGCAGTCATGGAAAGGAAATGTCACAGTTGTGATACATGCTTTTATCACGTATGCCACACCCCACAATCATGTCTCAGCTTTCCATGGATTTTGCCGTCAAGCCAGAATCTCACTGCCACCACCAGAACCTCAGTTCATAACATTGCTTTGTTACCAGAGGTTTACAAGATTCACCTATTTCCTTCAACTTAGCTACAGATAATAGAAAGTTTGAAGAGCTGTTGAGTTCCCTCAGCTTTCTTGGGATTGTATCCAGGGCTTCTGGAATCATGGTGTACAAGATCTTGAGATGCACTTCATTAAAGGTGACTTGGCAATCGGCACCCTAAATGGAGTTTCTGGGAAAGGAACTTGCTTGGCTGGATGTTAATAGGACTGATGGACAGTTCTCACTTTACTTTTTATACTCATGTATGCTTACCCATGTGCAAAGGAAATGTCTTTCCATCTAGGAAGGCCAATGGTGGACAATCCTGCATTTGAAGGAGTCCTCTATTTGCAGGCCTATCTGGTCTAAGCCCAGTTTTTTTAATTATTATTACTGATAATTTATTAGAGTTTTCACAGCTTTACAGTAACATTGGTCAGACAAAGAATCATACAAAGGAAGAGCACTGGAAAGGCCCTGAAGTTGTCCACCAATAATAAACTGAACAGGCACACATGTTGCCTGGTTGTAGTCTTCTCCACCATAGTATGCTGAGATGTTTTGAATTTCTGTTAAAATTACAGTAATTAATTCTAAATTTCCATAACTGTGTATACATCAGCATATGCAAATTTTATGGCAAATCTTTGGGGAGGCCTGGGTACGCTCACTGCTGCCACTGCCACCACCTCCTGTGACGCAACATCTTGCAATGACCCTGTGACCCCTTGCTTGCCCAGAGATTGGAGTAAATCCCTTAGAGACCCAGGGAGGACCCCCAAAACCTGGAATCTCCAGGTAAAATCTGGAGAGATGGCAATGATACTTCTGTCCTCCCTATTGCAGCTGTGTGTGCTCCCCAAAACGCCTGTCTTAAGGTTTGGCATGGGGATTTCTGGAGTCACCTGAAATAATCCCAAATCAGTCTCAGATCCTAAGACAACCAATGAAAGTTCACAGAAGAAAAGCTGCTTGTCTTCTCCTTCTGCCCCCCCCCCCAGCAGCCCTTTCCATGTCCCTTCCCGTATAGTTCAGGAGAGTTGAATTGTTCTGCAGAGACTTTTATGGGGGGTTCCAGGTGTCTACAGGGAGAAAGAAGGAGCAGAAAACTCACCTTCCACAAACTTCCTTAAGATCCAAGCCATAATGGTATATTGTGGTCTAGACGGTATAACCAATATGTGGAGAGTGAGGCTGGCAAAGACTCACTAGAGGCTATCCTAGAGATGGCACATCTTCAACTATTTATATTTATAAAAGAAAGTTTGTTGGTTTCACTTTAACATTGGTTTTCTTGCTTGATCCACAGTGTCTTTAAAAGCAAGAATAAAATTCTGTGCTGGGAAGGAGGGCTGTTCTGCAACGTTCAGTTCTCCAGGTTTACATGCTTCACCTCAGTGTTTCTGCTATTGCCAGTATTGCTGCCTGCTGAATTTTGATGAAAATGAGATGTATCTAGCATCCTGACTTTATAAATGAAATGAAAATAAATGCTGCTCATCGCTCTACTGTCTGCTCATGTTCCATCTTATTCTTCTGCTCCTGAGTGGAATGTACAGTTAGAGACAGCTCTATCTATGTGGTTATCATGGTCACATTTTTTAAAAATGTTGCGTATATTGAAACAGCATCTATGCATGATAACTATAGATGAGATGTTTGTACCCGGCTCCATGTGTGTCTTCCTCTGGTGTAACTGCTTTCAGGACTAACACCTCAGCCTCACAGATCTGTATTTCCAAATACAGTATAAGCAAAAAGAGATGGAGAGTAAAAAACAACAGCAACCAGCTTTGGTGCGGCATTGGATTTTATCATGCAGTGGAGTGAAGGGAGAGAGACTTTGATAACACAATGCTATGCACACTTACCTGGGAGTAAGCCCATTGAACACAGTGGGACTAACTTCTGAGTAAATAGTATTTATTTATTTAAAACATTTTATTCCACACTGCATCTAATAGATTCTAGGGCAGTAAACAAGTATAGTAACATTATAGTAACATTATAATACACTAAAATGTACAATAAAACCATAATATTAAAAAAATGTGAGGCAGCAGCTCAACATATACAGCTGGCTAAGGGATTACACAAGTTAAAATGCCTGGGGAAACAGAAATGTCTTAACTTGATGTAGAAAAAGTTTTTAATATAGGTGCCAGGCACACCTCTTTAAGAAGGGCCCTACCACCAAGCCCTCTCCTTTGTTTTTACATGTAAAGAATTAATCTGTCACAGTAATACAATATTACTTTATTTAGTATTTTATGCTATGTATTACAACAAACATAATGAAAACACACTTTAAACAAGAAGTATTAAACCACCTGCTAGTCTCATTTTTTTTTCCAGTTCAGTTACCACTGAAAGCACATACAAGTAATACAAAGCTAGCAGTGCAGGGTCCAGAGATTTATAGCTAAGTGAGGAAACCATTCCACAATAGGGTTGCCAGGTCCATGGCCTGAGACTGAGAAAGTCAGCCAAGTGCAGGTGTTCTTGCAACTCTGTAATGGGAAAAACCACAAGGTGGAATTCTCCTTTCCCCCTCCACAACTGTTAAAGATACAGAAGACCTCTTGGAGGCCGGGCCTGGCAAAGTTGTGCAGGGGGAAGGGAAAATTCCACCTTGTGGTTTTTCCCATTACAGAGTTGAAAGAACACCTGCCCTTGGCTGACTTTCTCTTCTCCTAAAGATACAGGTTCAGTCTCAGGCCAAGAACCTGGCAACCCTACTCCACAAAGATGTGATGCTCTGTGATGCTGAGTAGTGGTGCAGCTAGGGGGCGCTCAAGTGACCACCCAAACAGCAGCAAATGATGGGGGCAGCAGCAAACAGGCCTGGCATAAGCACCTTGGTGGGCATCAGCATTCTAGGACCCACAAGAGATCCACCAGGGTCTCTGCAACATCCGTTCTTTCATATTTTTGTAATAAAAAAAAAGTTGTAAAGAAATGAATGTTTAATGTTGTAATTTAAATTTTATAATTTATCTCTTTTTGATTTTGTATGTCATAGGTAATATACACACTTATTTATTACTTGTTTATTTGTTTTTTTGGAACAGGGGTTCCCAAACTGTGGCCGCAAGCCTTATTCAGGTTGTCCACAGACTGGGCATCCATCGCATTAAATATTCATATTGATTTTTAATTGTTATTTTATTGCACTTTGTGTTGCACTTTGAATTCTATGGAATCCAAACTGTAAGAGAATAAAATACAATGAACATAAAAGAAGGAATAAAAATAAATTTGAAAATCATACAGCACCAAGCACAGCTCATTACAGTTGCTACACGAGGCAGAAAAATCATTAAGTGGTCCACTAAGACCATCAGCAACTTTCCAGGGATTGGGGGGGGGGAAGGTGGGAACCACAAATTTAGAATATTTATATACTGCTTTTCAATAAAAAGTTCTCAAAGCACTATACGTAGTACAAGGCGACTTCAAAACATGTTGAATAAAGTTGTTTATGTTCTCAAGGAGGGGTGGTTTCCCTGTGTGTGTGTGTGTGTGTGTGTGTGTATGTGTGTGTGTTTTAATCTGCTGTCACAAAATACATAGTGCTACAAAATACGTAGTGCTATGGCTGACCACAAAAGGGAGGAAGGGCAGGATACAAATTAATTAAATAAATAAATAAACTTGGAGGCCCTTGCTCATGACCCAGTGCAAACCAGATTAGACTTGTTTCGTTTTTTTAGGAACCTCAGATTATGATCTTTCTTTGGAGAAACTCCTTCTCAGTTCACTGACTCGAAAAGGAAGTTTAAGACACCTTCCAAATATATGCCACCTGCTCCTACTGAACACTCCATAATGACATTTGAGACACTAGTACATCGGGATCTTGACAAATTGGAAAAATCCACTCAGCCCTTCTGGAGAAATCTCAATAAGACAGAACAACGTACTTTACAAGAACTATCTCAAGACAACTCTATTGTTATAAAACCGGCTGATAAAGGAGGGGCAATAGTGATACAAGACTTACAACAATATAAAGATGAGATATACAGACAACTGACAGATTTGACTGCTTATAAGACTTGTCCATACGATCCTACAGACAAGATTACCCAAGAGATAAAAAATGTATTAGAAGAGGGTGTGTGTTTAGGATACATTACAAAAGAAGAAGAAAAAAATTTATGTAAAGAAAATCCTAGAATTCCAGTATTTTATGTCCTGCCAAAAATACACAAAGAAATAAGACCCCCTCCAGGACGTCCTATTGTATCTGGATGTGGGTCAGTCCTAGAACCTTTATCCCAGTTTGTTGATTTTTTTCTTAAGCCCTTTATACCACTCATTCCATCCTATATTAGAGATTCCGCTGATTTTATTAATAAGATACAACATGTCCATATAGATGACTTGGACCTTTTAGTTACTATGGACGTAAGGTCGTTATATACTAACATCCCCCAAAATGAAGCCCTAGATATCATTCGTACAACGTTGGACTTAAGAACAGACATCTATCCTCCTACCCATTTTCTCTATGATTTAGCAGAAATAGCTATGCGTAACAACTATTTTAAATTTGATAATCATTACTATTGGCAAATGAAAGGAGTAGCAATGGGTTGTCCTATGGCTCCAGAAATAGCAAATCTATATATGAAAAAAATTGAAAAAGATATTAACAAGGGACCTCATTTTGAACAACTAATAGGGTGGTGGAGATATATTGACGATGTTTTCTTGATCTGCAGAGGTACTTCAGAATCCCTCAGTAATTTTGTAAGATGGGTCAATAATAAGGACAGCAATATTCAATTTGATTATCAGTGCAATTTGGGTCGTATTAATTTTTTGGATTTAGACATTAAGAAAATGAATAATAAATTACACACTAGGATTTATAAAAAACCTGCAGATAAAAATACTTACTTAAAATATGACAGTTCACATCCAAAAACATTAAGAGATAATTTACCCCATGGACAATTCCTTAGAATAAAACGCAATTGCACCACAGAAGAAGATTTCTTGACACAATCTTCATCCTTAAAAAAACAACTATGGGATAGAGGATACCCATCTCCTATTATCGAGAATAATTTCAAAAAAGCAACTAAAAAGAAACGGGAGGAACTCCTAAAAAAATCATCACAAAAAGATTCCACTCGTTTAAACTGTGTATTAACATTTGACCATATCATCAACAAGTTACAGAATAGTATAAGGAAACAATGGCATATAGTAGAACATCTTAAGGGCTGTCAGGACCCTCCACAGATTTCTTATAAAAGAACTAAGAATCTCAAGGACATCCTGATACATAGTGACTTAAAAGACGTCATCCAATCTAGACAAAGTTTACTCTCAGGTATAACTTCTCCCCTGGGCCATCATCCTTGTGGCCATTGCATTTTTTGTAAAAATACCAGCAAAATGACAGATTAATCAGAAGAAATATCATTTGAGGCACTTTTCCACTTGTAGTACAGATAGAGTTATCTACATTATACAATGTGGATGTAAAAAAATGTATATAGGACAGACCACAAGAATGGTAAAAATAAGAATAGGGGAGCATTGGAGTAATTTAAGGAATAATAGAAGAGGGGCACCGCTTGTAGAACATCACAATCAGTGCCCTTACCCTATAACAGAATATAAATTTTGGGTTTTGGAAAAGGTTTATGGTAAAAGTATAGACAATTTACTGCGTAGAGAACTACATTGGATTTTAGAATTGGATACCATGATTCCTAATGGGTTAAATGAGGAATTCAACCTCCTGCCTTTACTTTGATTTAAAGAAAGAATAGTCAACTCAAATCAGGTGTGATGAACTAATTATCAAGCTGGTTCAATTTGTTGTATGTTTCTGAGCTTTATATTTCTGGGTTTGGTTTTGGTTCTTTACATGCTAACAGCTATAAGGAAAACAACAGTGAAAGTTGGTCTCTATATGTTGTTGAAGAGTGAATTTCTGTAAGTATATTTTGAGATTATTTTAAGTTAAAAGCAATATTGTTGTAAAAGCATCTCTGTAACTGTTTTTCTTACGCTAAAAAATCATTTAAATAAGATGTACATATAATTTTGACCGTATAAGTATAATTTTGACTGTGTGTTTAAAATGTCTGAATATTTTTAAAGCAAGTTCAAAAAATCTTTTACGTATTTTAGCCCCTGATGAAGGCTTGAATCCACAAGCTGAAACGCGTTGGGCTCTTGCATTTCCAAAAGGAACTTTTTTTATAAAGGAATTTTTTTACTATAGTGCCTTGGTGCACAGAATAAAGTTTCATCCCTTGAGCATTCTGTTTTTTTGACCTCTTACTTTTCCCTCTGCAAGATGACACCGACCAACCTCTTTACAGAACCTGACTTCTCATGAGGATGCCCACTTGTGTGGCAAAATACTCTCTGGGCTACAAACTGGAGAACAAAGTTGCCCCCCTAACAAATTACATGCCCGCCTTTTATTTTAAGCACATGCCTTTTAAACAAAACACACAAAAATCTTATTTCCAGAATAAAATGTATATGTGTGTGTTTTAAGACCATAACCCAGGACCACATAAAACTATGATTTTTGTGAAGCAGCTCTGATCATGGGGAGGATGATTTTTAGCTGCAGGCAGAATTAACAATCTGCAGCTTTGCTTGACCTCTGTATGTTTTAAGAGACTACGCTAAACATAGTGAAACTTTGTTGTGTTCCACAGTGAGGGAATGGAAGGCATTGATTGCTTTGTGATTATTAGCTAGAGTGGGATAAGCCTTCTCCTTATTATGCAGATTAGTGGAGCTCTCAGTTCCAACATATTGTACAGATGCAGGAGAGCAGCTGCTCTTACAGATGGTAAGTACACAGCTCCATTAGTATGTATCTATTGTCTGCTCTTGGTTTGCTTAGAGGATAGAAGGGCCGTGTGAAGAGGAATTGTTACACAGTCAAATGTAAAGGAGAACATGCACGAGGGGGGGACCCATGCCCAGGAGACTATTTACACAGCAGGGAAGACAATAATCAAATTAAAGTCTACCCTAAATAAGGACTTTCATATGTCACAATTAAGCTTCAAGGTTTTTAAATAAAAACAAATTAGACAGCAAAATAAAGAAAAACAGCCAGTGTCAATAGCAAAAAAAATCCATATGCATTTTAGGGCACAATCCAACCAAGTGAAGCACTTTTTTAAGTTCCATTGATTGCAAGTATATGCATAAATCTTCCCTGTTGAAAGCAATGGGACTTAGGGTTGACTTGATTTCACTCTTATTGTTTTGCAATACATTGATGTCTGTAATATAACTAAACATGAGCAATGCATTCAGACGCATGTTTGGACAACACAACCTAACAATCTGCAGATGTATGTAATTCATCCCCAAATTCACAAGACTACAGATTTCAAAAGTTGTACACTGTTACGGGATCACACAGCTCAACATTACATGACATGAAATTGCTTTGTCAACTTTCAGACTAATCAAATTTTGAATTCACAAGCTGATAACCTTAGCCTGGTTTTCAATATTTGTGCCCTATGGACATCATAACTACTTGGAAAACATGCCCTTGATTTTTAAATTTTGGAATGTAATTGAATTTCAGATATATGTAAACCTTCATTTCATCTCTAATTGCTTGAAAAACTCTTCTTTTTCAATAGGATACATGGAAATAGCAAATCCAGCTTGTGTTCTGCAAATTGACTGCCAATGCAATCAATCAATCAGGATTCATTAGTCAAATGATCATAATACGATTGCCAATGCAAATTTCCCTCCTCAATTGCACTGTGATTCTGGTGTCTAAAGGAGGAACTTTAAAAGAAATGGGGGTGCCACAGCATCTGATTGTCCTGATGCGCAGCCTATACTCTGGACAAGAGGCTACTGTAAGGACAGAATATGGAGAAAGGGTGTGAGACGGGTGTATTTTATCACCCTGTTTGTTTAATATGTAAGCAGAACATATCATACGGAAAGCGGGATTGGATCAAGAGAAAGGAGGTGAAAATTGGAGGAAATAATATAATTTAAGATATGCAGATGATACCATACTACTAGCAGAAACCAGTAATGATTTGAAAAGAATGATGATGAAACGTAAAGAGGAAAGCACAAAAGCAGGACTACTGCTGAACGTCAAAAAGACTAAAGTAATGACAACAGAAGATTTATGTAACTTTAAAGTTGACAATGAGGACATTGAACTTGTCAAGGATTATCAATACCTTGGCACAGTCATTAACCAAAATGGAGACAATAGTCAAGAAATCAGAAGAAGGCTAGGACTGGGGAGGACAGCTATGAGAGAACTAGAAAAGGTCCTCAAATGCAAAGATGTATCACTGAACAGTGAACACCAAAGTCAGGATCATTCAGACCATGGTATTCCCGATTTCTATGTATGGATGTGAAAGTTGGACAGTGAAAAAAGCAGATAAGAGAAAAATCAACTCATTTGAAATGTGGTGTTGGAGGAGAGCTTTGCGCATACCATGGACTGCAGAAAAGACAAATAATTGGGTATTAGAACAAATTAAACCAGAACTATCACTAGAAGCTAAAATGATGAAACGGAGATTATCATACTTTGGACACATCATGAGAAGACGTGATTCACTAGAAAAGATAATGCTGGGGAAAACAGCAGGGAGTAGAAAAAGAGGAAGGCCAAACAAGAGATGGATAGCCACAGACCTGAACTTACAAGATCTGAACAGGGTGGTTCATGACAGATGCTCTTGGAGGTCACTGATTCATAGGATCGCCATAAGCTGTAATCATCTTGAAGGCACATAACAACAACAAAGGAAGAATAGAACTGCCACAATGACCTCCATGATGAGCTAAACTTTATGGGTTGTATCCAATACAATGAGAAGCAGAAATTCACTTGTGCAGGTAGACTTTCTAGCCTTCTCCTCCACAATTGGGCTCCCTAAGCCCTCTCCTTTCAAAAGCCTGTCTTGAGGGTTATGAAACCTTATGGAATAGCCTGGGGCAACATGGTGCCGTCCAGATGTTGTGCACTACAACTCCAATCATCCCTGACTATTAACTATGCTGGCTGAGGCTGATGGGAGTTATGGTACAAACAAGCAGGAGGGCACCAAGTTGGTTACCCTGGGCTTGGGATGTAGTAAACCAGGGAGATGCAGTGGAAGGAGAAATCTCTGAAAATTAGGCTGCTTATAAAATTAACTTCCTGAGCATGCAAGCTGTACCCAATTTTTGACCATCCCCTTTCCATTGTCCCCCCCAACACCACCATACCACATCCCAAGCCATTTATGAGAGACCCCTGACCCCCAGTTTTCATCAGTTCCATGGGGGCTGGCATAGGGAGGTGGGGAAACCCAGTTTTGTGAGTAGACTTCTGCTCACATGTTTTATGTGCTATACAGATTTTTTAAAGCACCGTTGATTAATCTGTTAATTAATAAACTAAAGGTTCTTTAATTAGTCAACCATAACATGTCTTCATAACACTGTTTCTTCTTCTTCTTTGTCTTCTTCATCTTCTCACCACCATCAATGTACTTCATGCTTTACAAAACAAATAGAAAAGTTAGGGAGGTCCCTGACAGAGCGTCAATGTAAGGTTTGACTTGAAAGAAAGAGGGTGGGGAGAAATGTGAGATCAAGTTAACCAAGGGCAAATATACACAAATGTAGTTATACATATTTATATTTTGTATCAGGGAGGGGTAAAATGGGCTTGAGGAGATTAGGAGAGGAATCAGGCCCTGCCACACTCCCAAGAGCATCACTAGGGGCATTAAATCGAAATGGACTGCCTTCAAGTCGATCCTGACTTATGGCGACCCTATGAATAGGGTTTTCATGGTAAGCGGTATTCAGAGGAGTTCCATTGCCTTGCTCTGATGCTGAGGGGCAGTGACTGGCCCAAGGTCACCCAGTGTACTTCATGGCTGTGTGGGGGATTCGAACCCTGGTCTCAGGTCATAGTCCAGCACCTTAACCACTACACCACACTGGCTCTCTACTACGGGCATTACAGTGTCCAGATTAGTTCAATTAGTATGTTTTTAGTTTTTGGGAGTTCATCTCATATTACTGTTGATCAAAGTTTTGTGGGACTGGAAAAATAAAGGTTTCTATCTATTATGTAACAAGCTGTCCTTTGTATATGCATTCTAGGATCAGGTTTCTTTCTAGTAGTTTACAATCACTAGTAAACAGGCTAATTCTAAATAAGATGAGCATTCATCTTGTTTGTTACTTTGTGTGTTACCATTTGCTCTGGCTGCTAAGAAAATTCAAGCTCAGCTTATATAAAACAATTGGGTATCTTGTGTTTTTTACAGTCTTAGTTGATATTTAACATCTTACAGGTATGTCTGAATTTTATATTATTTTTTCTTATTTATTGTGTTTTTTTAAAAAGCTTGTGTGGGAGATATTGCTTATTCATGTATACATTGGATGCTGTGTTTTATTGAGCTGAGCAATAATGTTTGTATTTAATTGGTTAATTAACAAAATATATGTACCACTTGATTGTAACAAAACCACTAAGTTGTCTACAAGAAATATTAAAATGATCTATAAGAACAGGTAAAAACAAGTAATTGAAAACATTAAAATCAGCAGTAAACTAAAAAGAGATGAAAACACATCAACATCTATGTGTCTAGATAGGCTTGCCTAAATAGAAATGTTTTAAGCAGGCGGCAAAAGAATACAGTACACACATTTTTAGATATATATAATTAATATTGTAATATGCAAACTGATCCTAATTTGATTGAAATCTAACTTGTTTTACAGACTCCACATATTTATTATAGAACTACTTTCATGGAGTGCAATCCTATGCATGTTTACTCAGAAGTAGGGATGAGGGGAAAATGTGGTTCAGTTTGCATTTTAAAATGAAACTACCTAATCCACACTTTCCAAAACGATACACAAACTGAAAATGCAGCTACCCTTTGGAATTCTCATTTCTCAGAATTTTGCAATGCAGTTCTCTAACTATGTGGTATGTACGAAAGTGTGTATATGAGGGGGAAATGCACATAAAATGCACACATTAGCAAAAATAATATATAAAATTAATTATATTAGGGAAAATTGCTTGCAAAAATGTGTGTATTAGGAAAATGTGAACTAAAATGCTGACCATTTTTCATGAGGATTTTCAAAAAGTCATAAACTAATGCAGAAATGTGGAGCACTGAATTTAAGATTGGAAAACTAAGAAACTGAAATTGAGAGATTCATCCATCCCTACTCAGAAGTAAGTCCCACTGTGTCCAATTGTGCACAGGAACTTCAAAATACATTTCTTCTGAGCTGAGGCTGACTTTTTAATATGAATTTCTCACACAATTAGTTTCACCTGACTCTACATCACAAAAATGTTTTATTGCACCTGGTTTACTTTTTATGCACAATATATTTGGTAACAGAAAGCATGGTCTTTGAACATGTAAAAAGATTTCTATTCTGTATGTCCTGCTGTTACATGAACCAGTGTCAACTGCTGGATGAGGTATATATGTTAGTTATGTAGCTTTTATAAACATTTCATAGGGATAGCTGTTCTTTCTGTTCCTTTTGGTAATCTTTTCTGTTGCATTTCTCAAAGCGGCTTGCTTCATGTGCTACTTTATGGGTATATATAAGTTTTTAAAACAACTATATCCATGCTTATTGGGATTTTTTTCTCCCTCACAACCTTTGAAATCTTCTAGAATCCAATTACTAGGATTTGGGAAGACTGAACTAATCCCGTAACTGTTCTCACAACAGATTCTATTACCCTGAAGTACCCAACCCTGCTTTCAGAAATGTAAAATAATAATGCTAACAATGATAATTATAGAGAATGCTTCTGTAGCATTATTAAACCCATCCTAACAGGGAGAACGTAGCCAGGAGGAAGGAAATGCCACAGTAATAACAACTATAGTGTTTCAGTGTCTGGATCCATTGCTGAGTCAGTAGAAAATGATGTAACACAACACTTTCAGCTCTGTATTGGAAAAGCAGGTGAAGACATGGAAGAAAACAAAAAGTTTATGGAAATATGTTGGAACTCCACACATCCTCTGAGGGGTGGGAGAAGATTGACTATATAGGTTGTATGGAACTAAGTCCTACTGAAAGTAGACTTATTGAAATTGATACACCTGTTAGTTGTGTCTATTCACTTCAATGGGCCTACTCTGAGTAGGACTAGCATTGAATACCACCCAATCAGATTTATCAGTGTATTTATTTATTTATTATTTGATTTATATCCCAGCCTTCCTCCCAACCAGGAGCCCAGGGCAACAGCTGAATCTTCCAGTTCCCTTAGGTGAGCTTTGTTTGTACCATTTTTACACCATCCATTGACCAAAGTCCCTGCCTTGGGACAACAAAAATCAACAAAATATATAATACAGTGCAATCTATAAAATGTAATCTATACCAGGGGTTGAGAGGCAGTGTGGCATAGTGGTTAGAGTGTTGGACTACAACCTGGGAGACCAGGGTTGGAATCCCCGCACAGCCACGAAGCACAGTGGGTGACCTTGGGCCAGTCACTGCCTCTCAGCCTCAGAGGAAGGCAATGGTAAACCCCCTCTGAATACCGCTTACCATGAAAACCCAATTCATAGGGTCTCCATAAGTCGGGATCGACTTGAAGGCAGTCCATTTCTATTTTTATACCAGGGTTTCCCAAACTGTGGTCTATAGTCCATGGCATGTCCACATTAAATATTCATATTGATTTTTAGTTGCACATTTATTGCTTCTTTTATTTCTTATACTGTATTTTGTTCTAATACAGTCCGAATGCTATGGAATGCAAATTCAAATACTATAAAATACAATACAGTAATGCCTCAGTTAATGAAGTCCATGCATTACTGGACATTACTTCTGTAACAAAAACTTTGGTACCTGAGGTAGAAATAACATCGAAACAATAGGGATAGGTTGCTACCCCACAAAAAGAGCAGTTCAGCATATTTCAGCAAACTTTTTATTCAAAACTAACACACGACTGAAATGAAACCACCAGGTCAGGTAAGCCTTGTATACAGACCACTTGAAAGCTTCTTCCAAAATGCACCCAGGGATGCCTGCCTTCCCCTTTTTTCTTTTATCATGCAGCATCTTGCTATAGCAATCAAAATATTTGAGCACAGTTCTTCTCTCCGTATACTGCAGGAGGCAGGCAAGGGGCAGCCACCACCACTATCCTGTGCTTGCTCTCTCTCTCTCTCTCTCTGCCATCCTCCCCTATGCTCAAGCAGATGCATCTATAGTAAATAGTACGTCCAGGGTGCCTGCGCCACCTGGCAAGGAGCACTATTCCAGCCACGTGTGAGAGAGCTGCCTACAGCAGCTGCAATCCAGTAGACAAGCAGCCACATTCTGACTGTGTCAGTGTACACCCCTCCAAGCTCCCTGAACCCAAAAAAAGACTTGGTTAAAAGGAGCTTCTTTCCTGGAGGATTTGTAAAAGAAGCAATAAAAATGCAATTAAAAATAATAACAGTATCTAGTACAGAGCATTACAATTGTTATAGCAGGCAGAAAAATCATTGAGTGGTCCACCAAGATCCTCTGCCATTTTCAAGTGATCCATGGGAGGAAAAAAATTGGGGAACTACTGATCTACAGAAATATCATACAATTTTTGGCATCAAGCAGTATCTAAATAAATAATAAAAACACAGAACTAGTACAAAATATTTCCAAAACATACACACACACAAATTAAAAAGCAATTTATCGATGCCCAGATCTAAGTGTATTTCTTTATTTATATATTTGTATACCATTATTTCATTTAAAAGCATCAAAGCAGTTTACAAGAAGTTAAAAAAACCTGTACAATAAAAACAGTAAAAATACAGTAAAAACAAAGGTCAGCTATTGCAAAGTACATCTTAATTGCCTGCATAAGCTTGGCAAACCAGAAAGGTTTTCAGAAGACATTCAAAAGTTAAAACAGAAGGTGCCTGCTGGTTCTCTGTTGGCAGAGCATTCCAGAGAACTGGGCCGATGACACTGAAGCCACTCCTGTAGATGATCTCAGTGATTGAGTTGGGATATAAGGGCTCAGGCAGTCCCTAAGATACCCTGGATCCAAGTTGTTCAAGGCTTTGTAAATTAATACAAGGACCTTGAACCTGACTTGGTAGTGTATGGCCAGCCAGTGCAGATGTTTTAAGACTGGTGTCACATGATGTTGGCCATGTGCTCCCATCAGCAGTCTGGCCGCCGCATTTTGTACCAGCTGAAGCTTCAAAATCAGGGGCCAAGGGCAGCCCCACATAGAACTCATTACAGCAATCCAGCCTCAATGTTACCAACCCATGCGTTAAAGCCCAGTTCAACTGTATTCCAGAAAGTAACAGAGTTATCGGGTGGACCACAATCCTTATAATGACACCTCATTTTACTGGATAAACGGGAGTCAGGGATACTTTAAGTCAAATAAGCTGACCGAGTGAGGGGCAGCTAGATGTAGTTTTGTGTCATACTTTGCAGAACCTACTGTTTTAAGGAACTGGTGGATTTGGTATTGCTTGTGGTTTTGAAGCCTAAGTCCTACTATGTAAGATGACATACCAGGGCAACTGAATGCATGGAGGGATGGGATCATGCCACTGGTTAAATTCTGACTACCATTTAGTCATCTTATTCTCCTGTATAGAGCCTATGCATGTAAAAAACTGCAAGGCAAAATGAAACAAAAATTATAGCCAGATATCCTATTAAATACATACTGCATGTACCTAAGAGCATCTCTGTGCAGAAGAACTGGTCCATACATGACCACTGAGAAGGCAGCCGCCAGATACAATCCTCTCTGTCTGTCTCTCACTCTCTGTCACACACATACATACACACATGATCCCACATAGACATCTCCCCGATGTGTTGTTTGCACAGAGCTCAAGAGTAAAACATCTTTTTAAACTGCAGAATATATTTAGCTCATTAAACTAAGTGTGACAAAATGCTAATGAAAGGAAATCTAGTTTACTCTGTGCGGTACAAGGATGCAGATTAAAGGCATACGCACAGTACTGATTTCATATGTATTCCTTCTCTGCTAGGAAGTCTGGGACCTGCCGTTTTTGAGGAGGAATGGAGAACTTGGGGGGTGGCCCTCCAGACCTCTCTCTCTGGCCCTTGGAGGTTGCCCCAGACCATGCACCCTCCTGAGTTGCACTCCTCCTTGAACGTTTTTGCCTGGCCAGAATGTGTCCTTGGACTTTGATAATGTTTCTTGCTTGCCTGGATGGAGGATGTGTGACTAACTTAAGATTTGCTGTTCCCCGCGCTTTTGCTTTTGACTTTGCCCTCCACTGGAAGGGGGCTCCAGACAATTGCCTAGAAGAGGATTTCAGCCCTTGAACTGAAAACGGTTCTCCCATTTTTGAGGGAGGAACCGGAGATTTCTTAACGGAATTGTCTGCACTTTTGCTAAAATACAGTTCTTTTTAGGAAAACCATGACAATTATAGTGGTGTGTGTGAAACAAGTCTAAAGAAGTTTGCCTCTTTTTGAGGATTCATCCAAGTTTGTTTCCACAAAATTAGCAGGGGGGTTAGTTTATCTCGGGTGTTATATTAAGCTTTGTGATTTGTTTGCAATATTGTGTCAGGCAATTGTTATCCCACACTTTTGAGTGTATTTAACCAACACTTTACTTGCCACAAAAAGTCCATCATTGTTGTTGCTTTTTGGAGGGTGGGGAAAGCAGGTTTCTGGCAGTTTAATTGCACAGTACAAATTTGCCAGTATGTGACTGAATCCCACTAGCGAAATAGCAACTGTCTAGCAGCGCCCTAAATACCTAATGCATAGCACAGATATGCTCCGAGAAATTTTTATGGTTTTTCCGGTCTTCTTTACCAGGCCATAGGTTTGTGCCAGATTGACTACATTTAACCAATGTTGCAAGGCTAAACTAAATCAAGAGTATTATTATTCAAGGGATGACACATAGTTTGTGGTTTTGAGGAAGGTCAAAACATTGGTTTGTAATATACCCATTTTTGCAGTGAGACCATTTTGAGATAAGATTTTGGAACGACAGAAAGAATGAAAGCTGTGATAAAAAAACCACCAGCGTTCCACACCTTCAAATATATATTACTGACAACATTTTATCCCCAAAGAGTTTATCAAAGATTATTTGTATGGAAATAAAGACAGTTTGGAGGAACTGTGGCCTGATTGCAGAGATGCATTGCTTTTGCATCTGTCTAGACACAGACATTAAAATCCAGATACAGGAAGGTGTTACAATAAAGCTTTTTATTGGTATGAATTCAATTGGCAAATCAAAGTTTCACAGACAGTCAACAGTCTCTGGGGCTTTGTGGTGCTCCTCCTAAATAGTGTTATGCAATTGTTCCAAAATAAAAGATTTCTGTCTGGCAACCTCTGAAGTAGCAGGTGTTGTGTTCTGCTACTGGTTGGAGAAGTTTAAGGGAAATGCTGGGTGTGATGCTATACACACTTACCTGGCAGTAGGTCTCATTGAACTCACTTTGGATTGTGCTGTGTCACTGAAGGTTCTTTGTCTTTACAAGTATTCTGAGATCTGATTTACAGAGTCATTCCACATAAAGGTTGAACTTTTTTTTTTAATTAAAAGCTTGTTCATATTTCCAAAATAACTGTCCATAATATACAGAACACAGATTGTCTAACTGGAGAATGAGTGTTGTTTTATCTGCTCTGTTATTCTGTGAAATGGAACATTAAGACTGTTTTTGTTGTTAATGTTATAGGGTTGTAACATGCCCTGGGATTGTGATAAAGTGTGCTAGAAATATTTTAAGTAAAATAAAATAGTAGAAATTCTAGAGTTTGTCCATCTTTTGTTTCAAAGCAACATTGTGCATCTGAATGACTTTCAATCATTCTAGCTTTCCTCTCCATTTCAAAACTACACCTGACAACCAGGAGGTTCTGGGGGTAGCAAAATGCTATATTATGTATGCTGTAAAAAAAAATTAAAAGGACACATCCACACCCTACATTTTAAGTAGTGTTATACCACATTAACAGTCATGACTTCTACCAAAGAATCATGGGAACTGTAGTTTGGTTAGGGTGCTGAGAATTGTTAGGAGACTCCTATTCACCTCACAGAGCTACAGTTCTCAGAGTGGTTGTACTGGAATTTGATATATATTGCAGCGGAGTGCAGAAATGAATAGTTTGGTAAGACTGATGGTTGAAAGAACAAAGGAACTTAAGGTTTATTACTACTGGCAAATAAAGCCTTCTGAGTACAGACATACATGTGGACATTATAGAGTCATTATGTTAACACAAACACTAACTAACAAGGAGGAGGAGGAAGTAAAGCCTGAGAAAACAATCTACATATCAACAAGTAGTTATTAAAGAAGGAATAAGTGAGAGAAGAATAGGTTACCTTTCTATCCCCCCGCCCCTCTGGTTCAGGTTACTTGTTACAAACATTGGTCCCACCAGGTTTAACAATCAATCCCTCTTCCCAAGGAACTTTCAATGTATGGTGTGGACGTGGCCAAAGAGTATTGCATAGTGATATTTTGTTTGTCATATCTTCTCTGGAAACTGAAATTGCTGTATCAGGAAATAAGGTGTGACAGTACTTGTTAGACATTAGTGATCTGTTTTCTAGTTCCAAAATTTAATAATAAAAAGGTACCATTAGTTAACTGGAGATCCATGATTATATTGTGATCAGAAAAAAAGCCACTGATGTCCTACCTATTTTAACTCCAGGGATGCACTGAATGCCTGGACCATCCACAATTTGCAAGGTTAAAGGTTAACGCAACTCTGATTCTGTTAGATAACATTGCTAAACCTGCTTGGTGTTAGGCACCTCGAGCTTTATTTTCTTGAACAAATGCTTTCTTTGCCAAGTACCTTTTAGATTTCCACTTGCTAACTCTCTGATGGGTTAGTGAAATAAATTATGCAAAATAAATGAGAAGATGAAAAGGTCAGTCAGGCCATCCGAGCTACATAAAGATTTAAACCTCTAGATATCATGAACGCTTCAAGGGTTCCTGCAACATTAAAAAACAAACAAGTGGGCTCAGAGCAAAACTCCTTGAAGACTTAGCTGATTTACAACCCGAGCAACTTATCAGACAACTGTCAAATAGCAGAACTTCAGTTTAAGGCTATAGAATGTTATCTGCATCTCTAACACAGCCGTCTATCCTCTCCTTGAGTTATGCCCGCTGGATGACATGACTGCTAAGCCCTTATGCAGCTGCAGGAGCACAGTGGCAGGGAAGGAGATGGCACTGGCAAAGCAATAACCTCCCCAAGGTGTGAGGCTACTATTTGGTGGAGAAATGCAGGGCTAAAAGGCAGCTAATAAGAGTAGGTGGAGCCAGGGGGGTGTTGGAGCCAAGCTGCTTGGGATCTGATGCTTGCAGAGCGCTTGTTCCCACTCCATCTGTTGGGGGAACATGCAGGGGTGCAGAGAGGGGGCAAACTGCCCTGAACCCCACAAAGCTGAGAGTCCACAGTGTATTGATTCATATTGCCTAAGGTTAGAGGTCAAACAAAGTTACATTCGCCCAGCCTTTCACCTTTGACCTTCAGGGCAGTGGCTTATAGAGTCAAATAGGAAGGCTGTTCCCAGAATTCCTGGCGGATGAGCTGGGGTGCTGCAACACGAGCAGAGGGAGCTGCCTTATACCAAATCAGACCATTGGTCCATCATCTAGGTCACTGACCGGCAGTGATTCTCCAGGGTTTCAGACAGGAGACATTTCCAGCTCTACTGGAACTACCAGGAATTAAATCTGGGACCTTTTGCGTGCAAATCTGCCCTCTGCCACTGAGCAGCTTCGTTGTGTAAGGACTGCACGTTGGGACAAGCAACAGCCCTGAGCCAGAGTTCCCAGTAGATAGAGCAGGTGACCCTGTTGAAGCCCTTGTCATGCTGTGGAACAGCGAGGCGTGTTGGGCTCTTGACATGGTTGCCCCCGAGCCCCCTCTCCAGCACTGTGGAGCCCGGCTTGCACCTTGGTACACCAGTGAGCTAAGGGCAATGAAACAGGCTGGATGACAGCTAGAGCACAAATGGCAAAAGACATGCTGTGAGGCTGATCGGGCACGAGTAAAACATCATTGTGCCTACTGTGTGGTGGTGAGGGCGGCAAAGAAGGCCCACTTGTCTGCCTCCATCGCATCCTCAAGTAGCTGTCTGATGGAGCTTTTCCGTATTGTCAGGGGTCTGTTGACAACAACTCCAGGAAATGGAGTCTTAGACCCTTCGGAGGCCCACTGTGAATTGTTTGCAAGGCACTTTGAGGGTAACGTTGCTCACCTCCTTAGCAGTCTTGATGCCCCATCCACATCTACTGTAGTCCCCAATGAGGTGTCCAGTGCAACGTCTGCTGCAACTCCTTGGGAACAGTTTCAGTTGATGCGGCCTGATGACGTGGACAAGGTGCTTGTGATGATGCAGCCAGCAATGTGTCCTCTCGACCCTTGCCCTTCTTGGCTTATTAAAGCTTGCCAAGGGGGTCTGACCGAGTGGATTCAGGGTGTGGTCAACGCATCATTGCGAGAGGGAGTGGTTCCAGCCACCTTGAAAGAGACGGTTATTCAACCACTCCTGAAAAAGCCCACCCTGGACCCATTGGTTTGTGACAATTACCGACCGGTTGCAAATACCCCCTTCTTAGGGAAGGTGATTGAGAGGGTTGTGGTGCAGCAACTGCAAGTACTCTTGGATGAAAAAGATTATCTTGAACCATTCCAGTCTGGGTTCAGGCCTGGTTATGGGACTGAATCAGCCTTGGTCGCCCTGATGGATGACCTTTATCGGGAGAAGGACAGGGGGAGTGCAACCTTGTTGTTCTTACTTGATCTCTCAGTGGCTTTTGATACCATTGACCATGGTATCCTTCTGGGCCGACTTGGTGAGATGGGTATTGGAGGCACTGTTTTACAGTGGTTCCGATCCTATCTCCAGGGTTGTTCTCAGAGAATAGCATTGGGTGACTGCCTTTCGGCCCCCTGGCAGCTGTGCTGTGGGGTGCTGCAGGGTACCATCTTGTCCCCCATGCTGTTTAACATCTATATGAAGCCCTTGGGAGCAGTCATCAGGAGCTTTGGAGTGAGGTGTCAGCAGTATGCTGATGATACCCAGCTCTATTTCTCCGTAACATCTGAATCGGGAGAGGCCGTGCAAGCCCTGGACCGCTGCCTGGACTTGGTGGTGGGCTAGATGAGGGCCAATAAACTGAGTCTGAATCCTAGCAAGATGGAGGTGCTGTGGGTTGGTGGTTCCCGAGTTCGGATAATTGGTCAGTTGCCTGCTTTGGATGGGGTCGTACTCCCTCTGAAAGAGCAGGTCTGTAGCATGGGGGTGCTCCTGGATCCATCTTTGTCACTAGAGGCCCAGGTGACCTCAGTGGCTAGGAGTGCCTTTTACCACCTTTGGCTGGTGAGACAGCTGCGGCCGTTTCTGGACCAGGATAGCCTGACCACTGTCGTCCACGCACTGGGAACCTCCAGGCTGGATTACTGTAATGCGCTCTGTGTGGGGCTGCCCTTAAGGTTGGTCCAGAAGCTGCAGCTGGTGCAAAATGCAGCGGCGAGACTGCTCACTGGGGCAGGGTATCGCCAACATGTCACCCCGCTACTGAAAGAATTGCACTGGCTGCCCATTTGCTACTGGACCAAGTTCAAGGTTCTAGTTTTGGCGTACAAAGCCCTATACAGCTCGGGACCAGGATACCTGAAAGACCGTCTTACCCCTTATATGCCCAGTCTATCACTGCACTCTGCAGGTGAGGGCCTCCTGTAGATACCATCTTATCAGGAGGTTCGTTCTGCACAATATAGGAAACGAACCTTTAGTGTGTCAGCACCTACCCTGTAGAATTCCCTCCCTTTGAATATTAGGCAGGCACCATCTCTGCTGTCTTTTCGGGTGCCTTTTGAAGACTTTCCTCTTTCAACAAGCCTTTTAAGTTGAGACCTATGCCAGTCTGCATCTGTGTCAGAATTGTTTAATATGTTTTTAATAATGTTTTTAACCCTTTTTAAGGTTGTTTTTTAAAATGTTTTTAATGCTGTTTTGTTTTAATGTATTTTAAGATCTGTTTTTATGATGTTTTAAAGTGTTTTAGTGCTTTGTTTGCCACCCTGGGTTCCTGCTGGGAGGATACAAATTAATTAATTAATTAAATAAATAAATAAATAAATAAACAAATAAATAAATAAACTTATACTTAAAACAGCCACAGGACAGAACTTACCTTGGTGGTACGGTAGCTGTCAATTATCTCCCAGAGAACAAAGGGAAATGGCATAGATCACCAGTCTATGCCTGGAGGCTGGGGTCAGAAGATAGAATGTTAGACATTAAACTCCAGTCCCATCTGAACCCCCCAAGAGTCAAACCCCAACCCTACCCCCAGTCCATAACCCCAGCAGTTCCTAGCCAAAAACCACTCCTGTGCTTATATAAAACTTTTAATTTAAGTCTTGATTGGAAAGATACTCTATCACAGGGGCTTGTCATTCACTACAGTATTGTGTGAACCCTTCGAAATGGTCAAGAAGAATAGACGATTTTGGAACGATCACTCCAAAAGTCAGAATTCAATTTGAATGATTAATTTAACAGATGTTTGCTAGGATCCACCATGCTGGCTGTAGTAGCCTACACAGTTATGCTAATTTGGCAATGTTTTCCCCTTCAAGCTAGCTCTGAGCCATTAGAACACACAGCTAGTAGGTCCTTCTGTCTAACTAATAATTGCCTATCATTGATATTAATTAACATTTTTTGCACCTTCTTTCCATTTTGACCTAGTATCTGTTGGTAGTCTAATCATAGTGCCCTGTTAAGAAGTTTTTTTAAAAAGCACAGGGTGTACAGCAGTCATGAGCCATTTATCAAAAACCAAACAAGGCCAATTAAACAGGCAGCCAGACAGTTGTCTTGATTTGCCACTGACTGTTTCTTGATCACCATTATAAATTGCTAATCGGGCAGAAAGTGCTAAGCAGTGCGTCTGCAAGGGGGTGGCTATTGCTCATTCCCCGCCTGGTGACAGGTGAGAAAGGCTAGTGATGGTCTTATTGATGTGAACTGCCCATCAGTTGGAAGTTATTGTTAAAGTTCATGATGCTACAGCTGATCCCTTCCTGCTGAGAGTCAATCAAATTAATTAGTGCTAGAAATTCTTCTGTATTATACTAAGGCAAAGATATTCAAAGAAACACTTTGTAATTTGGTTCCAAAGGCAAGGAGTGGAGCGATCTTCGTGTATTAAAGCAGGAGAAGGGGAGGAGAAGGGAAACAATCAAATATAGCCTCTTCCATTATTTTATAATAAGGGCTGCGGCTAAAGGTTTTTATAACCACAGATCAAGAGATCATAATAGAAGCATATTGACAGATTTCCCCCCTCCCCTGCCCACAATACTCTAAGGAACTGGCTTGTAGCAGGAAAAATATATCAAAACCTTATCAGCAGAGCTGAGATCTTCTGTGTAAAATCAATAAAGAGTTATACATGGTTTGAGTTTAAACAGTTCTCTGTAGTCATTTAAACATAGTGCATCTGTGCAGCTTTTTACCTCTAGAGACCAAGGTAGCCTAGCAACAGCGAGGCTTAAAGCGATTAACTACAAATGAAGTACTGTACGCCTATCAAAGCAATTGTTCATGGCTGCCTTTGTTCTAGAGCCGGAGCTAATTGAACATGATACAGTATGAAGATAATTAACACCCATGAGTTTGTTAATTGCCTGTTAGCATTACAACACAATCTCTTGGTTTGGTTTTAAAACTTGCTTCTTTGCACCTTCCACACTCCCTCAGAAGAGAGCGTATGGCCCTTTAGACTGGCAAGGATTTCTCGGAGTTTATTAACCTTTTTAAAAAGGATGAGATTATTGGGGAGCAGGGCAGGGGGGGCAGAAGTCCTGTGAGAATGAAGCATATTTCATGCTGTTGTCCAAACATACACTCCCACTCAGTCTGCATGATTTACAGAGAAGAAGGATTTGTTTTACAGGTACTGGAGAAACTATGATTATTTTTAGAGCAGATTTATTTTTAAACAAGTTAGCTTTCTTTCTTTCTTTCTTTCTTTCTTTCTTGTGGGCTGTTTTTATGACTCAGCTGCTCTGCCTTCTAAAGTGAGCAATAAATGTCTTTTAGGGTTGGAATATTAATTGAAGGCAGCATCTGGTCAGCAGCTGACCTGGTAGACTTGCTCGCTTTGTTGACTACGCAGTTAAACCTAACAGCTTATTTTCTCTGTTTACTATCTTTGCCATTAGGAGAGTCACCATATGTGCCAAAATAGGAAAGCAAGGGCCCAATCCTAAACTTGCTCACAAATAATCCTCTCCTGAGACCCATGAAATTAGTATGCGTATAAACACTTATCATTCTGATCGAAGTGTTTAGAAAGCTGTTTTGGTTCTCCTTGTCAATCAGCTACTCATCTGTCCAACTTTAAATAATCTTTTAGATACTTGTTTTTTGCTTGCCTCAATATGGGAAGAACCTGAGGGTAGATAAACATTACACCAAAATATGCAAAATATAATATTTTACACTCCAAATCACTTGAAAGTTTTTTAAATTTTAAAATGTTGCAGGGCACAGTGTTCCTGTTCAGTATTCTAGCCAGCCAGCCAGCCATACCCGTCTCGTGATACATCGTTCCATTTGTCTTCTCCACCAAGTTTTCCATTCCCCTCCTGACTGTCACTCGGCATTCCATGGCTATAGAGCATGCTCAGTTGTCATTGGGTTGTTGCTTTTTTTTTAGTACTTCTGCAAACATAAGGGTTTCCCCAACTCTACTAACGCCTCCCCTCTTCTGCATGAGTGATACGGTTTGGCTACAAATGCAATGGCTGTTCTGCTTGAACACTGGAAAAAGAGGAAATAGTGCCCAGTGCTCTACCACAGGCTTGGGACAATTGACCAAAAAAAGAGAGAGTAAAAGTTCCTCTACCTTTTCTGCCACAGTGTCTCCTCCCTTTCTACTAGAGATGGGGGGAAAGTTCAGTTTGATTTGGATTTTATTTCAAACCTACCTAATTTGCATTTTTCACAATAGGCTAACCAAAACACAACTATCTTTTGAAATGCACACTTCTCTGAATTTTGCAATGCAGTGCAGGTCTCCAACCAAGTAATGTGTACAAAAAAAATAGCAGAAAGTCTGCATAAAAATGCATACATTAGTGAAAGTAACATACAGATGCATTAGATTAGAGGACATCGTTTGCAAAGAAAATACATATTAGGAGAAATTTCCAATAAAATACTGATGAATTTTCATTCGGACCTTTTTTTGGAAGCAAACTGATGCAGAAACGTGAAGAATTGAACTTAAGACTCGAAAAATGCAAAACTGACAGATTCATCCATCCCTTCTTCCTACCTACTGTATCTACTGTAACAAGATGGATACCATGTATGCTAGCTCCTGAAAGCTATCCTCCAGTTATTCAGAGGCTTTCTTCCTCTGCAAAAGAGGGTTCCATTTCTTTGCCTTTTCCTCAGGGTACTTGAGAATTTCTTTAGGATTTCAGTCAGTTTGTGGTTTAGAGCTGACCTTACTGTTGCAAGGTGCCCAAGGGTGGTGTGAGTGTTTTTTTCTTTCCAGTAAATATTTCTACCAACACTTTGCAGTCTTCCTGGCTGCCCACGCTCCCTGATCTGAAAAAAGCCCCATGGGAGAGGTTATTTCATTATGTCTTCCCATGGACTTTAATTGAAGCCCAGGGGCACCCAGGAAGGCTGCAGAGTGCAGGCCACTGGTAAGATTATTTGTAGAATGAAAGGACACTTGTGAACACCCCTTGGCCACCTCAAAAATAAGGTAAGCACAATAAAAACCCTAAACCCACCCACCCACGAGAATTTCACTGAACATTCTCCTGTTTGATAATTTTATCAAATGCAGTTTCTTCTGTTTTTAATCGATGGAGAAAGGTCAGGGGGAAAGTGGGATAAACGTTTAGCACTACTTTTGTGCTATGCACTAGGCAGGGGAGGGAGCAATCAAAAGGACCAGGGGAGAAGGAGTTGTGAGAGAAGCCAGAACTACTTCTTCATCTGCTTCACTGACCGTTTTAAATAGCAGTTCCAGGTTGCAACCTGGCAACCCTACTCAACCATGGTTTGTATTACCCTATCACAAACAATATAGGCTATAACTTATAATTTTTTAAAGATGTTTTTAAAGCTTTTCTAAAAATGTTTTTAAAGATGTTTTGTTTTAATGTATTTTAAAGTCTGTTTATATGATGTTTTAAAGTGTTTTTAGTGCTATTGTTTGCTGTCCTGGGCTCCTATTGGGAAGAAGGGTGGGATATAAAGCAAATAATAAATAACTAAATAAATAAATTCAATTCTAGACTTCACTGATAGTAGGGAAAGATCTATCTAAACAGAAAGCCCCTCACATTATGAAGGCTTTGAACTATCATCACTGTTAGGTGTGACTGTGATCTTCCATATGGACTAGTAGAAATTGGAATGAGGATTGTCGACCATTTAATTCCATGCACCCCAAGGCTGTGTTCAAATTAGCACTCTCTGGACAACATGAACTGAAGTCTGTCACGCATTTTCCCCAAAATTGCAGCCTCCTTACATTTGTACATATACATTCCTTTGTAAATGTGATGTACAGAAAAGTAGCCCTCCCCCCCACTCCCCAAAATAGGAGGTGAGGAGATCTTGAGATGGAATCATGAAGCAGCTCAATGTGTGTGTCTATGTGTGTGTAAAGGAGGGGGGTAAGAGACAGGTATAAGCTATGGCTTTGCTTAGAAGAATGAGTTCAGGGATGCAAGACTCTGACAGTACAATCCTATACATGTCCCTTCAGAAGTAGGTCCCAGTGTTTCCATTTTATGTGTAGGATTGCACTCTAAAGGATGAGAAACAAGACAATGGTTAGAAACAGAGACAATGACAGACCTCCATCAAGCATAGTTGAAGAAAACTCAGCAGTGGGATACTAACTGGAAACAAAGGATGCCAAGTCAAAGGATGCAGTGTAGACTGAGCCTTTTTCTTGCATAACAATAAAATGACTTTGAAACAAATTATCATCAAAGGCTAATATTCTCAACTAACGAACCTTCCCCCTTTCACACACACACACACACACACACACACACACACACACACACACACACACACACACACACACACACACACAAAATTGGGATTTGTTTTCTTCACTAGGTTGCAGTTGCTTGAAGCAGAGTTTCCTAAATGTTCATGGATTTCTTAGCTGTTACTGTGTCATAGTTAAATACTTGCAGAAATGTGGTTCCCTCGAGGAATACCACTAGTGTCCAATTACAAGTTCCATCATCAATCATAAGTGTTATTTATTCAGCAAAATGAATTGCTAATTAATAACTGATGAGCATTATGGCCTTGAAGACTATTACACTATTAATTATAGCTGGCAATTGGGATTCCGCTCATGAAGGAAAACCCAACACATATTCCAAACAATTAGTATCTAAGAGGTTACAGAGCATTCACAGTGGCTGTGATGACTAGGGAGGGGGAAATTATTGCCTCCAAACCCATACAGATATGAAATGCAACATCTCAGAGAACGAATAAAAGAAGACAAACATCATGTCTTCTGCGAGATGAGTGTCCCAAAATGAATGTTTCTCCTGAATATCTCTGTGGAAGCCATATGATAACTGTATGCATAGCGAAAGGTGATTGTCTAGCATTAGCGACAGGTCCTTGGCTGATACAACTTGCAGTGATTAGTAGATCACAGTGCAACTGTTGGCCTTTAGCAATTCCTACCTGCTTTGTTAAAAAAAAAAAGATTTCCTAACTGTTAGATTAGCCTTTGGGCATATCCAGATGGTTCTAATTTAGGAAGCTAGACATATTGCTTTCTCTGTGCATCCAGTCTCCACAGTGTACAGAGGCAGGATGTTTCAAAATGCATTCTCCCCCCCATGCCCATCAGTCCACACAACTGGCTCATGTGAGCATCAATGTGTCCAAAGCAAAGAAATAAATTAAAATCCCTGCCTTTTCCCAGGACCTTCCAGTGCTCCCACTGTGCATTCCAGAGTTAAACAGGGACCATAGGAAGCTGCCATGTGGGCATGCATTTTCTCCTATAAATACAGTGGCCACAGTGATCTGGGTTTTCCAAAAAATTCCCCTATGCAAAATAAAGTAATTGTTCTGATATCCATGGGAGAGATCTAATTTTGCATGTTTATTTTACTTACATTTAGTAAACAGAGCTAAAAACACTGAAACTATCAAACTTACCTAATGCTGCATTTGGAATTGACAACCATTCATTATCACTAATGAACCTAGGAAACAGAGGGTTGCATTCAAATCCTACTCAGAGTAGACCCATTGAAATTAATGAAACTAAGTTACTCATGTCTATTAATTTTAGTGGTTCTGCTCTGAGTGGGACTAGCATACCTTCCAGATTTTTTTTCTCTGGAAAAATAAACCTCTGGACATTTTTTTGGGTAGAATTTTTCCACCCTACATCAATGGGTAGCCATGTGTTCTGCTATCCGAGGCGTGAGGAACCTTTAACTCTCCAGATGTCGCTGAACTTCATCTCCCGTCAGCCACAGCAAGCATGGCCAATGGCCAGGATTTGGAGGGCCAAAGGTTCCCCACACCTATACTATACAGAGGACAATCCTCTATTTGAAGTTGTCCTCTGTTCGAAAGGCTGCCTGGTCCAAGTCTGGTTTAAAGATAAAGGACCATGAAGAGGGAAAACAGAGGCCTTCAAATCGCCCATCAACAACAGCAAGCATCTGGACAGCACACTGAACAAGCACACATATGACCTGGGGTGCCTCCAGACATTCTTTGTATTGTGTATTCATGATTATTTGTGCTCGGGATCGTATCAGGGTGGTTATACGCGATCCCACTTTCAATACTGTTTGTGCCTGCTTCGTTTCCAATTAGTCCCATAACTTCTTGCTA
Source organism: Rhineura floridana (assembly GCF_030035675.1). Taxonomy (NCBI): domain Eukaryota; kingdom Metazoa; phylum Chordata; class Lepidosauria; order Squamata; family Rhineuridae; genus Rhineura; species Rhineura floridana. The sequence continues at coordinate 41,183,186 of NC_084481.1, read as the reverse complement.
AAACCCTGCAACTTTTTACATCACAAATGCTCCAGTTTTTTTACTTGTTTTGTCCCCCTTTTGTTGTGCTATATTGAGAGTGCCCCTCCAGATGGCAATAATGCAGTAACATTGGGGAAGCATCCCAGGACAGCGAATAAAGGGGAACGAAGTCTAGACCGTCCAGTGTAAATCCCCCACTAATGCACAAATTGCGTTGATGACATATTGCAGAATACACCTCTTTAAAAATAAAAAAAACACAGCAGTCTGGACAGGCCTTGGTCACAGCCTTCCTCAATATGGTGAGATGCATTGTGTTTAGCTCTCCTTTTCTTGGTGATGTATAAGTAGCCACTCTCCTTTTGAAATATGAACCTGGCGTTTAAGGCTGAAAATCCTAAGAGCACTTCGCAGGAAGAAAGGGCAGAACTAGATACTAGTAACATTTAGGCACATTTACCCATGATATCATCACGTCATGCATTTCCTCACCCTTGCTCCACATCATTGGCTACCAGGAGCAAGGAGGCAGGGTGGCAGAGGCAAGTGTGCCTAAACATATTAGGGAAGGGCAGAGAACTCATCACAGAGTTCCCAATCTCAGTGGGAGTCCCATCTCATGCTTAACATTATAACTTCCATTGAAATCAATGAGCCTTTAGCTCTAAGTAAGCAAAACCAGGACATAAATGGTATGACCGGGACACACTGCTGCTAAGATTTCACATATAACTTTGCCATTCTCTTGAGCCAAAAGCAAGTACTTCCAGTGAAAGAACTAACAAACCTTTCAGGATGGTTGTATACAGGAACATTCACAGAGCACTACGAGCTTGTTGTTGCATGTGTCATAGTCCTATAACAATAGTGATTGGTGACCTGCAATATGTGGCCTGCCTCCTTTGTTTAAAGTGATATGAGACAATATAAAAAACTGTGTCTGAATGTTTGATCTGTGATGGTCATTTCATCATAGGCAAGTCTATTTTATATGTCATTGGCAGCAAGTGTTGGACAATGCTTGGAAAGGTCATCTTGAAAATGGAAATGGACTACCTTCAAGTCGATTCCGACTTATGGTGACCCTGCGAACAGGGCTTTCATGGTAAGCGGTATTCAGAGGGGGTTTACCATTGCATTGCCTCTGAGGCTGAGAGGCAGTGACTGGCCCAAGGTCACCCAGTGAGCTTCATGGCTGTGTGGGGATTCAAACCCTGGTCTCCCAGGTTGTAGTCCAGCAACTTAACCACTAAACCACAAGAGGAATTAGCTCCACTTCCAGTTCACCCCCTCCAAAAAAGGAACTAATTCCATTTCAGTTCAAGTCATAGTTCAATACACAATTCATTCATGTGGTCCTCAGCATTTTTTTTCAGCCTTCAGAATTTTACAAGCTGCTTTGCTAAAGTACAACACATACTTAATACAGTAAAAAAAAATCAACACACACAAATTGAACAATTGTTTTATTTAGTTTTCCCAGCAATTATGATCTTTAAGCTTACACAGCAGCAGCACATTTCAGGTAGAAATAATAAATGCAATGGTACAATCAAACACAGAATTGAGTGTGATTAAACCCCTACATATCTAAATTATTGAACTGAAATTAAAATTGTATTGAATTAAAAATAGCCCAGCGTTCCACCACAAAAGGAATTTAATTCACATTCTGTTCACCTGGAAATTATAGGAACTCCTTTCAGGTGTAATTCAGAGATTTTTGAGTTAATTCAGTGAATTAATTAATCTGAATTAATTCATTCCAAGCACTGGTGATGGACGTGCTAGGTTAGATTACTGCAGTTTGTTATATATGGGCTGCCTTTGAAAACAGTTTGGAAACTTCAGCTGGTGCAGAATTCGGTGGCCAGGTTGCTGATTGGAGCAAGATAGTCTGAACACATAACACCAATTCTGGCATGACTGCATTGGGTACCAATTAGTTTCTGGGCCTAATTCAAAGTGCTGGTTTCAATCTATAAAACATTGTGCAGCTCAGGACCCCAATACCTCAAGGACCGCCTCTCCGCTCATGAACCAACCTGGATCCTGCATTCATCAATGCGACCCTTCTCTGTGTGTCCCCTCAGAGGGAGACGCGGAGAGTGGCGACATGAGAACAGGCCTACTCAATGGTGGTTCCCTGTTTATGGAATGGTATCTCCAGGGAGGCACACCTCTGGCACCATCGCTATCTGCTTTTAGGCACCAAACAAAAACATTATTATTCATCCACGCCTTTTGATCTTTATTTTCTGCTTATCTTTTAGTGAGATGGAAGTGAATTTTATCTGCTCTTTTACATAAGTATTGGGGGGGGCTGTTACACTTGATTTTAATGTAAGTCGCTTTTAGTTCACTTTTCTGAAAAACAACTAATAAATTGTTGTTGTTGTTGTTGTTATAATCCAATATTAATCGGGTTGTGAGATCTGCAAAATGATTCTGTGTCACAAACAAGCACTTCTAGCATGGTAAACCAGGACATGATCAGGTGCAGATCAATATATACTTACTGTTTTTCCATAGCACCTGCCCACAGCCAATCATGCACTCACACCATCTTTGTAGAGGAAGTGCAGTTTTCGTATCTAGACAGGCCCAGAAGTGATAGGAAGGAGGAATTTTACACCTAAACACTCAGCCATCCTCAGTGTTTAACATTGTCGGCCACTGAAGTTTAAATTTAGCTTATATAATTATTTTTTAAAAATAGTTCTCAGAGACGTAGACCTCTATAAGGAAATTTTTTTAATGATAAATAACCATAATAAAGGTGGAAGCCTTGGGATACATTACCAAAATGTAGCTCAATTACACCAGGGGAAGAGTTTTAGGGGTGTGTATTAATCTTAAAATGAATTTTTAAAATAAATTACACCAAATGAGCTAGCAGAGAGTCAGGAGCAAGGAACTGGGAACTAGGACCAAGGAACAATCAGGATCAGAGGACAAATCAGAAGGCAGAACCAGAGAACAAGCCAGGAGTCTAAAGAGCAAGACCAGACATACAAAACACGCTACAGTCCAGTTATTTTTATTTATTTTATTTATTTTATTTATTAAATTTATTAGTCGCCCATCTGGCTGGTTGTCCAGCCACTCTGGGCGACATTCAAAATAAAAACATACAAATACATTAAAACATACAAATACATTAGACCTTATTGCTCAAAGCAATCCTTTATCATCCTTCCTGCTCTGTAGGAGCCAATGGCCAACCTGGCCAGATGGAACTAGGCCAGATAGCCTTTCCCAACCAGTGTGCCTCCAGATGTTGTTGGACCACAACTCCCATCAGCCTCAGCCAGCATTGCCAATGGTCAGGAAGATGGGAGTTGTGGTCCAACAACATCTGGAGGCACACTGGTTGGGAAAGGCTGATTTAGAGGATGCAGTGATGCAGCTTGCCATATTGAACAACGATCCGCTGATACTGACAACCCTATTTTGTTTTATTTATTTTATTTATACATACAAAAAGCTGAAACAAATGAGCTCTAAATGAAAGACGATTTATTTCTTGTTATATTTTTGTGTCTCACTAAGATGAATGAGAGACCCAGACAGTTTTCTGGTGCCTATAGCTTTGGTGTTTTACATCAAGATGGATGAAATCATAGACAAATATTCAATAATAGGCAAAAAAAAAACACCCTTGCGGTTTAAGAGCATACCTATAGCCAACAGATATTTCTATCCAACTTTAAGAAGCAGGTAAATTGGGCAGCTATAGTGAATGCACCAGGGGAGCAGGAGACCTGACCTGTACTGCCCTACAAATTTGTAAAAATGCATACACAATTTGGGTTGGCCTTTCAAAGTCTAATTCACTTCCTGTGTAGCTTGGAAGAATTTGCTAACGTGTGCCTCCCTGCTTTTTAAAGTTTGACAGAAATATCTGTTGGCTATAGGTGTGTTCATAAACTGCAAGGGTGTGGTTTTTTTGCCTATTATTGAATTTCTCTGTTTTTTAATTCAGGAGGTAAGAAATAGGTTCCTGTGGACATTTGCTGAGAATGGACTGATCATTTGCATGTTTATTGAGTTCAATATGATTTACGCCCCTGCAATCATGCTTAGGATAGGTGAAACTGACCATGGGGGGATGGGGAGGGGAGGAGGAAGAAGGGCAGGGGGAGGGGGAGGAGGAAGGGCAGAGTGGAGGAGGGGGATGGGAACAGGGGGAGGGAGAGGAGAGGAGGAAGGCAGGTTTGATCATTTAGAATAGGTAAAACTAACCATGGAGACAGAGAAGGGGGAGGGGACAGGAGGTGGAGGGGGTTGGAAGGGGATCAGGAGGGGCAGAAGAAGAGGGAGGGAAGAGGCAAAGGGGAGGAGAGAGGAGGGGAGGGCAGGTTTGATCATTTGCATGTGTTTTGAGTTCAGTGGGATTTACTCCTGTACAATCATGCTTAGGATAGTTGAAACTGACCTGGGGGAGGGGGAGGGGGAGGGAGAGGGAGGGGAGGAGATTGGGTGGGTGAGCACTGAGCAGAGGGGATGCCCCTTTCCTTTCCAAAAGGAAAACTTTATGAACAGTATCACTGGTTTTCAGCATTTCCCCCACCTTTTAATTCTACAGCAGGCACATGTAGCCTCCCACCCAAATTTAAACCAAAATTGTCCCTGGCCACATCCACACCAGACATTTATTTGACTTTAGACAGTCATGGCTTCTCCCCAAAAATCCTGGGAAGGGTAGGTAAGAGACATCCTGTTCCCCTCACAGAGCCTCAATCAGAGTGGCTGACTGTTAAACCACTCTGGCCACTGGAGCTCTGTCACAGGAATAGTCTCCTCTCAGCACCCTTCACAAACTACACTTCCCAGGATTCTTTGGGGGAAGCCATGACTGTCTAACGTGAAATAAAGGTCTGGTGTGGGTCTGGCCCCCTGATTAAACAAGCCCAGCAGCTGTGAGTCTGACTTTTAGAACACTGACAGTTGGTTCTTACTGAGCATGCCTGGCCTTATCATTGAGTTCAATGCTAAATTTCTTAAATTAATTAAAAAATCAGCTAGGCATTTGTTTAACTTTTAAACTGCAGAAGATGAAGGTCAGAGTATAGGGCAAGGTCGGTAATAGGATTACAGGTACTCTGTGAACATGAATGATTTTTAATTGATTTCAACAAATAATGAGAACTCTGACAGAAAAGAGTCCAACAGGGGTCTGGTTTTTTCCTCTCTCTCTTTACACTTTGAACTCTTGATTCTCTCTGACTGTTTTGTGTATCACCATGAAAATTTAGAGGGTTGTTAAGCAAGCGTTTCTGAGTTCAGGACTATAAGTTTTGTAAGGTTTTGTTTTGAAATGTGCTTATGGGAAACATCAGAATGACATGGGAGGGGTATTTTCAATTTAACATTGTGGAATGTGAAAAAACCCTATTTCCCTCACAGACCTACAATCCCCAGAAGAGGGACTGACTGTTAAACCATTCTGGCCACTGGAGCTCTGTCAGGGGAATAGGAGTCTCCTGACAACTCTCAGCACCCTTCACAAACTACACTTCCCAGGATTCTTTGGGGGAAAGCCATGACTGTGTAAAGTGTAATAAAGATCTGGCATGGGTGTGGCCCTCTGATTAGCCAAGCCAAATAGATGTGAGTCTATAAATTGCTACAGCCCTATTTTAAAAAGTACATTTTAAAATTGTTCTTTTCAGTTCATTAATGAATGCACAGCATACTAGGGCAGATCCACACCATGCATGTAAAGCACATTCAACATACATTTGAAGCACATGAATCCTACCACAGAATCATGGGAACTGTAGTTTGTTAACGGTGGTGGGAACTAAAACTGTGAGGGGAAATTACACTTCTCAGGATTCTTTTGGGAAAGTCTTGCGATTTAAATGCAAGTTGGATGTGCTTTAAATATGAATCTGCATTACTTCATAAACTTTGCCTGCATATAAGTCATTATAAATACATTTTAAAATAGAAATATGTTACAAAGTTTACTGGGTGACCATAGACTATGCACCATCTCTCAGCCTAATCTGCCCCTCAGGATGAAAACAACAGAAGGGGACCATGACCACCCCAAGGAAGAAGGGCACACTTAAAATGTAGAGGAAATAATAATTTGTAAATGATAATTTACAACCATTTAATTGCTTGGGGGTCAACAAATCTTGTCAATTACAAGCAACCCTGACTTCACTTATTGGCTAAAAACCTGAAAGGGCAGGGATTAGAGCAGGTGGTACTAACAGAAGTTGCAAGGGGGGGAATGACATTTTGGTTTATATCTTTTAAACCAAACCACCTAGAAACTTAATTTTTGAAAAAATTAAAGCTAAGAGTCTGGAGATTACGGTGAGTCACCCAGAGACCAGAGTCTCTAGGCAGAAACCAGAGACCTGTCAACCCTATTCGGCCACAGTATTCCATGCTCTGGTAACTTCCAGACTGGATTATTGCAATGTGCTCTACATGGGGCTGCCCTTCAAGACAACTTGGAAACTTCAACTGGTCCAAAATGCAGTAGCCCAATTACTGGCTGGGGTTTAGATCTCATATAACTCCTGTTTTAAAACAGCTGCATTGGTTGCCAGTTCATTTCCAGGCCCAATTCAAGGGGCTAAATGACTTAGGTCCCAAATATCTGAAAGACCACCTCCTTCCCTACAGACCCTCTCAGGTGGTGAGATCAGCAGAAGGGGCCCTTTCAGTAGTTCCACCATCCTCAGAAGCCCAGGAGTGGTGGCCTGGGAGAGGGCATTCTCTGTGGTGGCCCCTAAGTTGTGGAACTGCCTTCCCACTGAGTGTGGCAACATCTCTACTGCTTTAGGAGAATGCTAAAGGTGCACCTCTTTACCCTAGCCTTTGACACCTGAGATGTATATTTTTAGGACGCATTATATTTTGTGATTCTGGTTGTTTTTAATTGTGTTTTTTATTTTAATTGTTTTTAACACTGTTTTTTATTTATTTTATTTATTTATTATTTAATTTGTATCCCGCCTTTCCTCCCAGCAGGAGCCCAGGGCGGCAAACAAAGTGCTAAAAACACTTTAAAACATCATAAAAACAGATCTTAAAATACATTAAAACAAACAGTGTTAAAAACATTTTTTAAAAAACAACTTTAAAAAACGGGTTAAAAACATTATTAAAAAACATGTTAAACAATTCTAACACAGACGCAGACTGGGATAGATCTGAACCTAAAAGGCTTGTTAAAAGAGGAAAGTCTTCAAAAGGCGCCGAAAGGATAGCAGAGATGGTATTTTAAGGTTGTTGTACCTCTGGGAATACTCCTGTGAGCCTTCAGCAAATCCTGGGACCTCTGGATGAAGGGTGGGTAATAAATGCTAATGCTAATGCTAGTGCTAATAATAATAATAATAATAATAATAATAATAATAATAATAATATACACTAGGGGCTTTGCTCCTGTACACTTTGCGCACCAACCCCACACACATTACATACACACAGGGACCCGCCCACACACACACAAACACACTCACAGAAGGGCTTCCTCCCCCCAGGAACTCCCAAAAGGCACCCACTCAGGGACTTCCAAACAGGTCAACTCCCCCAATGAGTCAACAAACATCCTCTTCTCCTTTCCTTTAGACTTTCCCCTGTGAGGAGGAGGGAGGCAGCTGGCTGACACGATCAACACAGGAATCCTGGGGAGTGCCTGGGGCACCACCTCATCAACTGTCCTGCTCTCTCACTGCTTCCCTCCTCCTTGCCTTCCACCGCTGAGGCTATCAATGAGGTGGAGGAGGCAGCAACAACAGAATGCAACGTTGATGAGGCACTACCTTGGGATGTCTTGAGTGTTCCTCTGTGACTTGCCCAGGCCACCTCACTATCCCACCTTGCTTCGTCAGCCACCCGCCCGCTGTCCACGCTTGCTTGGCTGCTCAGCACCATCCTCGCTTGCATGCCCTCCCACCCGCTGTCCTGGCTTGCCTCACACCCTCACAACAGTTGTCTCATGCCCAGCACTTCCCCCTCCGCCCCCCTGGAATGCTGCCATCCTGCTGCATGACAGTGTGGCGGCTTACCAAAATATATAAAAAAAACACATATATAATAGGTCTTGGTGCTTTTTCATCATACCTTTACTAACCGTGATTGCAGCTTTGATCTCATGTTGCTCCAAAGGCTTCCACTCCTGAGCATCCTTTTTGCTGCTTGATGATGTGATGCTCATCAAATGCAGATGATTAATCTACTGTTCGTAACTGTTTGTATACTGACGCTGTATGGAGGTATAGGAATGCCTGATCTTCTAAGAAATAGCAAAGGCAGCTCCAAGAACATGCACAGTTTTTGAATACTCCTGTGAGCCTTCAGCAAACTAGTAGCTACAGGTTTGACCTTTATGACATGCTATTTATGGTCATGGGACTGGGGATGAGTAATGGTCATCCATTTGCTCAAAATTTGCCAGTCACACAAAGTGTAGTTCTAAAATTATTCACCATATTGTATTTGGACAGCAGTTTTAAAAGGACAAGAAATAAAAGAAAGCAGTGCTAGAATGTCCTTTATTTTTTCAGTCTTGCAAAACAATCCAAAGTTTAATTTTAGTCAGAGTTCACCTGAAATTGGGCCCAGAACACATTGAACCCACACGGGGAGAGCATTCTGGCAATATTATTGCAGACTGCAGATGATAACCATGTCCAAAGTGATCAAAATGTTTATAATGGTGAACAGCTTTAGTAATGAACCCCTACGAAGACTGAATTAGGTCCAAGCACATGAAAAATACACAATTAAAATAAATCTCCAGATTCTGACTGAGAAGCTTTTTCTGACATGTGGTAAGATAATAATAAGGGGAATGGCAGTCAGTCAGACAATCAGGGCTGTCCCTACTATGAGGCAGGGAGGGTAAAGATGGCAGATTCTGGGCTGCCATTAAAGTTAAGCAAATGGTTAATTATTTGTTTTATTTTTGCACTTTTACCATAAAGTCTGGGGGGACTAAATGCATTGTGCCATCTTGGTGAGCGATGGAATTAATTGCAGCTTATGCACCTGAAGCCAAAGCAAAATAATTTGGGAGTCGTAGAAGAAGAAGAAGAAGAAGAAATCTAGCTGAAGTGTAGGAAGAGGGGTCAGAAATCTCATGGAAGAATATAAAGTCCTGAAGGGAATGCAAGTGAGATTCTACAAGACTATTTGAGGTAATATCAAATAGGAGAGCAAAGGAGCATAAACTAAAGCTAAGAAAGGGTCAGGCCCTCAAGGAACGTAGGCAGAATTTCTTTAGACAGTGAGAAAGTGAACATATAGAATGAAAGGCAAAGGGCAGCAATTGGTGGAGGAGGGGAACTGCTGTAAACTAGTCATAAAGAGATGGGAAAGAAGCACAAAAAGCCCTTCATGCTGCAATTACTAATCTAGTGGAAGGGATAGTAGATTATTTTGCCATCTTCTAACCCATTTCCCTTCTTGCTGTCCCCACCCCATCCCCAACCTCAGCACAGGATTTGTTTCTAACTCATACCTTCAACATCACCTGTATGGCCTTTCTGGATACAGACAGGGTGTACCACCTATAGTAACATCTCTCTCCCTGAGTCACACAGACTAACCTTAGGTTTGGGGGGATTCTAGATGGAGGTGGTGGTCCTGAGAGTGGAATAAATAATAGCATGTTGGGTTTGGACTAGGGATGGTCTGATTGTCATAATCAATGCTATTTTCATTCAGCTAGTTTCTGCCAAATACTATGTTATTCATCTCACTACCTGCTTTTTAATGTAAGTTACATATGTATTATGTAACTTATGTAACGTACATTCATTTGAATGTAAAGGAAACATCAAAACAATGTTTAGCAAGTCAAGAAAAGGGTAGAGAATCTTCTTACTCTTACTCATTTCTCAAACCTCTTTCTGAAATGAAGGGTCAAATCTGTAAAGAAGTTTGGAGCAGCCATGTTAAAAGGTACAGGCAGGGCATTGCAGGCAGGGGGTTTGCCAACTCTGCTTGGATATGGATATCTTTGCAGAGGATCACTAGTCAAGCTTTACCAACAGCACAATCCAAACCATATCTACTCAGAAATAAATCCTATTGAGTTCTATGGGGTTTAGTAAGTGTGTTTAGAATTGCAGTCTTCAGGGGCATCCATCTTTACCCCTGAGTGCTCTTATCTAACATCTCCACAACATGAGGCTCCTTTCTTCCTACAATGGCCTTCTGGTGACTGGTCTGGCCTGAGAGCACTTAAACCCTTCTTGCCAGAAACAAGTAGGCTAGATTAAATGTTCCCTACCCAGGCTCTATCTTTTAGTAAGGTTTCTATCTTAATTTCCAGTCAGAGAAATGTTTTTGTTTAAATTGTATGCTCCAAGCAACTGTGGTTAATGCTTAATGTATCATGCTTAATGACAGCACTAGGGGCTGCCCCTGTGAGATCACTTGGGCCTGCCCTATGGCCCGACCCCATGACATAACTAAGGCGTGCCCCTGAAATCTCAGGGTTTGGGATGCTTCTGACATGGCAACCCTAGGGAGGGGCTCTCTCCCTCCCTCTTACACATGCACACACACATCCATCCATCCATCCATCCAAGAGATGGCAAGCCTATCCTGTTGTTTTGATGTTGACAGACTATATAGAGATTTGTAAGAAAAGATAGTTATTTGTAAACTGAGCCAAGAGACTATCAGAAACTGAGTTCATGGTGCAATCATACACATTGCTTAATGCAGGAAGTGAATCCTGGGTCCAATAACTTCCTATGCAAAAGCACCACTGGATGCTTTGTTTTGGGATAAAGACTGTGTTCAGTAAGAAAGAAAGGGATAAACAGTTTTTGCCGTCATTGGGGCATGTGACTATGGGTTAAGAAATTTGCCGCATCTATCCATTCAGTACAGGAAAGAAAAAGGGAAGGGAAGAAGAAGGATATCAAAGGGAAATCCCATCTGAGAGCTTTCTTGTTCTCTTTTTGTTTAGAAGCTTTTGCCTCCTCCTGATAAACCATCCTATACAAAAAGGGCCCGTGAACTCATGCTTCGCTTGGGGGACTACAATTCTTGTTGCAGATCATTTTGAATCAGAACCTTAAAGAAAGGCATGAGGCATGAGGATTTTCTCCCTTTACCTCTTTTTCTTTTTTAAAAAATGATTGCAAGATTAGTGGAAAGCATTATCTGAGACGCTTACTGGACCTTGTTAAAGAGGCACAGCTGTGTTTTGCCATGCAGGAGTTGCCAGTCTTCCCTGGTGACCTAGGATAAAACTTGGTTGGCAGAAGGGAGCTGGAACCTTTTGCAGAGGCAGAAGTGTGTGGCCTTCCCTTTCCTCAATCTCTCTCTGCTCATGCCTACCCATTCAGCAGCTATGCCTTGTAACACGGAGACAAGAAAGCGGGACTAGCTATTGGCGGGTGCCTGACTGTTACAAAGTCAGCATTTGGGCTCCAACTAAGTGCAAGATGGTAATGATGGTAATGATGATGATGATGATGATAATACTGATATCACTATGTCATTAGCATTCCCTGAAACTGCTATAAAATAAAATAAATTTATTCTGAAATATTTAGCAAACTGTCAGAAAGTACAGACAAGGAATGCAAACCTAAGCATGCAAAATTCTATTTAAATCCACAGGACTTGCTTCCAAGCAAAAGGACTCAGGAGTGGAATGCAAACAGAGGTGGAGTGGAACAGGCATCACCAGGGACAAAGCAGCACTACCTCTTTCACAGCAGGGATGAAGGTATTATCACCTGGGATGCTGTTTGCTAATCCTCTGCATGCCAAATAAATTAGATTTCTCCCTTCCAGGAGAAAATTATTACTGTTATTTATTATATTTGTTGGTCACTTTGTACAAAAAAAAGTCTCAAAGTGACTTAACAAGCTAAAATATACAAGGTAAAGACTTAACAAGCTAAAATCAATGAAAAGCCAAACATTTAACAGTATACGATGCAAACAGTGGACGATACAAAAATCCTAAAATGCTCTTCCAACACAATAAGGAGGACTACCCGACCGCACCAAAAGATGAGCACCACCGTAGAGGCTAATGTGACTACCAAAGGCCTGGGTAAATAGAAATGTCTTAGCTTGGTGTCTAAAAACTTACAGTGATGATGGCACCAGGCATGTTTCCCTGGGGAGAGTATTCCAAAACCTGCCAAATAAGCTAAGCAGAGGTTAAACTGCCACTTCTATTTTCACAAATTCCACAGTCCTTTTGTTATGACCAACCAAAATGTCACAAGCTTTTGAGTCCACCAGAACTGTTTTTCAGACTGAATGTTAAGCAAGTAAGTCGGGGGGGGGGGCGGTTAAGAAAAAAGGCTGGTTTGGTATTGAAGCCATAATGTCTGCAGTGGGCAAAACATCCTTTTTGTTGTATTGGCATAGAACGGGCATGGCTATGGAGACTGTCATGAAGAGTGGTGGCGGCACTTCAGAATATACTGCTACACCACTGAGATTTCTTCCTGAAAAGGCCATGGATTGAAGGTGAGTTAGAACTATACTCCAAAGCTGCAATCCTAAACTCACTTCCCTCAGGGTAGGGATGGGTGAATCCATCAAGTTCAGATTCTCCTTTTTTCCAGTTTTAAGCTCAGTTGTCCACATTTCCACATCAGTTTGTGATTTTTAGAAAAACCTCCTCATGAAAAGGCATGAGCATTTTAGTGCAAATTTATAATAACATACATTTTTTTTTTTGCAAAGCTGTTTCACCTAATGCATTTTGTACATTATTTTCATGAGAATATTCATTTCTATGCACACTAGTTTATGCATTTTCATATCCATTACGTGGCCGAAGAATTTCACTGCAAGATTTGGAGAGGTGTGAATTCTGAATAATGGCTGTTTTGGCTTGCATGTTGTCTTGGAAAGTGTGAATTACATAGGTTCACCTTTAAATGCAAACTGAACAAATCCCCCATCCCTGCCTCAGTGTAACTCCCACTGAATATGGTGATGTTTGCTTCGGAGTCAACATGCACAGGATTGCACTGCATGTGTGTGTCATGAATTCCAAAACCATATGGCTGTTTGGCATATCCTAACCGTGCCCATCACACCCCCTTCAGAAGCCAGCAATGCTGCATTGTAAGACAGATTTTTGGTTACTTCAACATCCTTTCTTCTTATTCTAAAACACATTTTATAGTGAGATGACGACTGGCCAGTTACAGATGCTGTACATGGTTACAGATATTCATTTTATTATATTTACTTTAAAAACATTATTTTCTGCAAGTAAAATTGTGCTTATTGCCAAATAAGGCTACATTCACACCATGCATTTATTCCACTAAATAGAAAGTTGTAAGAAGACCCCTATTCCCCTCACAGTGCTACAGTTCTCAGAGTTCTTTGGTCAGAGGGACTGTTAAACCACAATTATAGCTCTGTGACTGTAAAGGGAATAGGAGTGTCCTAACAACTCTCAGCATCCCTCACAAACAACACTTTTCAGGACTCTTTGGGGGAAGCCATGACTGTTTAAAGTGGAATAATGGTGGAATAAATATATGGTATGAATGTTGCCTAAATGTGTTTACCACCAGAGCAGCAGAAGCAAACCCCATTTTATTCCTGTAGTCATGGTGGTGCTAATTTAAGTGAGTATAAAATGCTAAACTGGCTGCACATGCTCAGAGTATTTTGTTTTTAAGTGGGTCTGACAAACTGATTTTTATTTGTTGCTCTAACATATCAGAAATATAGAAGCAGTTGTAAAGCATGGAAGGGGACAAGATGTATGCTAAATGTGTGCTTCACAACTGAGGTAAAGAGCATCCCCATAAGAGCATTAAGTCCAACATCTTAAATTACCTGGCAGCACAACTGGCAACCTACACTAGCATTTTTATTATTTTGGATTCAAAAGGTATTGACCCAATCAATTAACTCATTCTCCTAAGATGTATCCTGGATGGGTTGTTATCCTCATAATCAGGATTTCCATTGTTGTTGTTATGTGCCTTCAAGTTGATTACGACTTGTGGTGACCCTATGAATCAGTGACCTCCAATAGCATCTGTCATGAACCACCCTGTTCAGATCTTGTAAGTTCGGGTCTGTGGTTTCCTTTATGGAATCAATCCATCTCTTGTTTGGCCTTCCTCTTTTTCTACTCCCTGCTGTTTTCCCCAGCATTATTATCTTTTCTAGTGAATCATGTCTTCCCATGATGTGTCCAAAGTATGATAATCTCAGTTTCATCATTTAAGCTTCTAGTGACAGTTCTGGTTTAATTTATTCTAATACCCAATTATTTGTCTTTTTTGCAGTCCATGGTATGCGCAAAGCTCTCCTCCAACACCACATTTCAAATGAGTTGATTTTTCTCTTATCCACTTTTTCCACTGTCCAACTTTCATATCCATACATAGAGATCGGGAATACCATGGTCTGAATGATCCTGACTTTGGTGTTCAGTGATATATGTTTGCATTTGAGGACCTTTTCTAGTTCTCTCATAGCTGTCCTCCCCAGTCCTAGCCTTCTTCTGATTTCTTGACTATTGTCTCCATTTTGGTTAATGACTGTGCCGAGGTATTGATAATCCTTGACAAGTTCAATGTCCTCATTGTCAACTTTAAAGTTACATAAATCTTCTGTTGTCGTTACTTTAGTCTTCTTGACGTTCAGCTGTAGTCCTGCTTTTGCGCTTTCCTCTAACTTTCATCAGCATTCGTTTGAAATCATTACTGGTTTCTGCTAATAGTATGGTATCATCTGCATATCTTAAATTATTGATATTTCTCCCTCCAGTTTTCACACCTTCTTCATCTTGGTCCAATCCTGCTTTATGTATGATATATTCTGTGTACAGATTAAACAAATAGGGTGATAAAATACACCCGTCTCACACCCTTTCCTATTGGGAACCATTTGGTTTCTCCATATTCTGCCCTTACAGTAGCCTCTTGTCCAGAGTATAGGTTGCGCATCAGGACAATCAGATGCTGTGGCACCCCCATTTCTTTTAAAGCATTCCATAATTTTCCATGATCTACACAGTCAAAGGCTTTGCTGTAATCTATACAGCACAGGGTGATTTTCTTCCGAAATTCCTTGCTCCGTTAGACATGTGGAAACAGAACATTTCTGATTTTATTTTTTATTTTCATTTTCTTGCAGCTGTATACTTACATTTTGGGATTCATCTGCGTGGTTTGTGGTTTGGTTCATTGGTTTCTTTGGTTCAGTTCCCCGCTATGCCTTAACTATATTTATTGACAAATATCTTTAACAAAACTCAGTCATGTATAAAAATATGTATTTGTTTTCTTCATAATCTTGTTTGTTCTTATTTAAGACAAACAAAGGTTCCTGGCTGAAAACAGTCTTTTTCAGCACACCAATGGACTAATTTTGACTGCAACATCTGGTGCATCTCTCCCATTTCATGCAACCCGTTCCCCTTTGTCATGCTTTTGTCCCAGAGACAGACTTGCTCAGTTCACAACCAATCTGCTCTGTATTCATGATTATCCCAATTTCACAGATGTGGCAACTGAGAAAAGTAGAAGCTTCTTCTACTGATTCCAAGAATGAGCTGGGATTTGAACCCAAGTCTTCATTCAAGCTGTTAGGATTGGATTTAAAGCCCAGTTGCCTGTAGAACTATAATTCACTTGCTTTACCTGAACCAGCTTGAGCACTATGGGAAACAGAACCAAAGTGGCCTTTATTTGACTTTTGATATAAAATGTCGGTTTATTTCCTGGTGACCTGACCCATACCTACATTCCAGTGGCTCGAATAATAAAAGCCGGTTTAAGCTGGAAACTTCCCTACTATGCATTTCTTGTATCACATCTATGCCTATAACCTTGCTTATTGTTACAAATGTGCCTTGCATAGAAATGTTAAAAGTTGTTCCGCTGCCCCACAAACCTTGACTTGTAAAACCCTTTGATATGCAAGCGTAGTGATTTCATGTCTGTCTCTGTTTATGGGGTGCCCGGTTGCAGCTGGGCCTCCCCTCAATAGTTGCCTTTGTCTGTTTGCTGCATAGTGCTTATCTCAAGGACATGCGAAGTATGCAGACATAGAGTCTGAAAGATAGTCTCAATGTTTCCATCTTTGTCCTTTACCCGGTACCCCTTTACCTCCTTTAATATGCCTTGAGGCTATAATATCTAGCAATTGCTTCCTTTGTATTTTATGACGTGAGCCCGATATTGTAAACTTCGGGGTGAGCCTATATAAACCCTAAGACACCATTAACCGAGGTTCCCATGCTGGCCTGCTTCGGCTTGTAAGTATTGGGTCCCCTTTGCAAAGGAATTGTCTTGTCTTTATTTGATCTCTGATAGTGGGTTCATTTGCACTCAACTCCGCACTTTTCCCGGGTGTAAGTGAGTTGGGGTTGACAGGGCGGCTTGCGTGTTGGGTTTGGACCTAACAAAGCTATCCCCTGGCTTTCTTAGAAATTCAGAATAGTGCCCAACTCAGTCATATTCAGAGTAGACCCAAATCAGTGGACTTAATTTACTTGGGTATAACACCCATAAACTTTTGCTTCATCTATTAAAAAAAAGTAGAACAGCAGACATGGAGACACCTTTCTTGGATTTCCTTCTAGTTGGCCCTTTTAATCAGAAAGTTTTTCTTTCCACTCACTTTCCATGTCAGATTGAATGCACATTTGTCCTTCATAGTTCTGAAGAGATTGCAATTCCAACTTCTAATTTCTAATCACCTTTAACTTCTAATCACTAAGGGCAGATCCATACAACACATTTCAATCACATCCAACACACATTTAAATCTCATGACTTCCTCCAAAGTGTCCTGGGAAACTGTGGTCCCTTAACCAAGCTACAGTATTCTTAACAAACTACAATTCCCAGGATTCTTGGGAAAAGCCATGTGCTTTAAGTTTATGGTGTGGATCTGCCCATTGTGTATCTGGGTGAACATCTGTCTTGGTTTTGCACAATTAACTATCAGATGTGTGCATTATTCTTACTTGTGCCATTCAAACATGCTTCTAAGCTGTGTTTCTT